>NC_141535.1:34601250-35292500 GCF_021556685.1 Rattus norvegicus | reverse complement strand
GAAATTAGTAAACATTAAAATAATCTTGAGGCTAGGTAGTAGAATTATGTGGGGGAAAACTTGAGTTAAAATATAAGTAGATATCTAGAAAAAGTTGCAAAGCATCAAAATAGAATCTAGGGACCAGCAGCCCTGCGCGGTATAGAATGTGTCATAGTTACTGCTAGGACTAAGAACCAGTTAGTTTCAGGAGTGAACCTAAGTAAGTTCTAATGTCAACATTACCTCGAAATGGTAGTTAAAGTGCTTTAGATTATCAAAAATACTGAATTTTAATGAAGTACATATTACATTGAACCACAGTGCTGATCTAGATAATACTAGAAAACAAATGACAAATTAATGTTACGTACAGGGACTGATTTGGAGTTCTAAATAAAATTAAATGCCGTATATCAGATTCCATTGGCACTGTAAGAAGTATAAACCAGTGAAATTTATTACAATAATACATAGAGTGTTCAATAATAGGAAAACACATTAAGTGTCCATTATATAAATAAAGCTACAATAACAGATCTTGGTTCCTTCCCCATGTACAAAAAAGGCCAAGTACAGAATCCAAAGCCACTGATGCTCAGAATATGTCCTAGAATAGAACTGATGGATTCTTTCTCAACATGGTAGCGTGTTTGTGAGATAACCATCAGTTATACCCATAAACTTCACTCTAACACACTCTGAATTATACATAGGCTGAAAGGTGTGCCTTATAGCATTGTTTATGACAGAGTAAAAACTAGAAAGAATCCAAATAATCCAAATAATATTGCAAAGCATTTACTCAATAGAGCATGACTACTAATTAAGTCTACCTAAGACATAATCTACACACTTATTTGCTCAATCATCTCTGTGAATTTGGTAAGTCTACTTAAATTCCATGGTTTTTTGATGGTTTTATCAGTAATGAGGACCTCATGCTACATATTCTGTGGTGTGGTGGTAAGAATTAGCATAAGTCAAAACTCTTTGCACAGTGTAAGGATAACCCTTAGAGATGGTCATGTCAGAAGTACAGTAAGGAACATGGACAAGATAGGTCATCGCCAGGCAACTAAACAGAACGTTAATGCTCAGTGTAAAGGACAAGCTCCTAGAACCACGACAGCCTTGCTGAGGACCATGTCACATGACTGAAATATTACCCAGCCCCATATCCCATCTTCTTGAACCCAGTGTGTGTTAGTTTGTTACCTGTCATGCAAGGGGTAGTGTTTTGAGAAGCTATCCATATGTGTGGGTGTCGCCTACACACATGAAGGGGACATTTACTCTGGATGGCAAAGTGTGATTGTCTCTGATTGTGGCACCAGTACTTTCTTGATGAGTGAAAAGGAGTCATTTACCAAGACATGAATCTGTTTATGTCACATTCTGATTTCTACCTTAATGGCTTTCAATAGCATCGAGAAGTATAATTTCTTTTGTCCATGAGGTTGTACATAATATTATGCTGTCCTCTAGTTTGTCTCTCCCTTAGGGATCCCTAATTACCTCAGTGTGCATCTCGACCATGCATTCTATAGCTTCTGTTTGCTAGCAGTTTATCTTGTAGAATAGTGTCTACTGTCCATGCTCCAGAATCAGCTATGTTGGTATTTTCCTCTGGGAAGCCTTGATATTCTGTTTCTTCAGGGCCTTAGGCAATCCCAGGTCATTAGTTGTATACTAAGAACTGTCACTGATGTGACAGTTCTATTTCATTAACCTGTCATGCCTGATAGAATATAAGTTCCTTAAAAGGTGACATTGTGATTTATTTTTTAAAAACTCACAAATAACTTATATCAGAGAAACAGCATAACCTAAAATATCAATATATTTATTTATACACTTATTAGTTGTGTCGACTTGGGTATAGTGGTCCTGCTATGCATGATGAAGACATTTTATATGGTGCTGATGGAAACTCAGATATAAATGTATTCACTTTTGATAGTCTTTTTTGTATTAATTGAAACTAAAAAACTACTTAGGAAACTAAAATGTTTAACCAAGGCTTTTAAGTGTGTTCTCTTCCCACATCTTCCCACTCCCTTTTTTTTTTTTTTTTTGAGTTAGGGTTTTTCTGTCCTGGTGTCCTGGACACCAGGTTTCTGTCTCTGGGTGCCCTGGAACTCACTCTGTAGACTAGGATAGTCTTGAACATAGTGGTCTAAATGAGAATGTCCTCCATGGGCTTTTGTATTCAAGCACTTGATTCCCAGTTGCTGACATGGTGGGTGAGGGATGTGGCATGGCCTTGCCAGAGGAAGTAAATCCTTTCAGGTGGGCTTTGAGAGTTCACAGTCTCTGTGCACTTCCAGTTTGCTCTCTGTGCTGTGTTTGCAGTTGAAGATGTAGTCTCTCAGCTTCCTTTTCTATGCCCATGCTGCCAATCCTCTCACAGACATCATGGACTCTCCCTCTAGAACCAAAGACCCTTCTTTCTGTAAATTGCTTCTGATTATGGTATCTTATCACTGCCACAGGAAGAAAATACACTAGACAAACTCCCTACATTTGGGCTATATTTAAGTTGAGAGTATGATGATCTTAAGAATGAGTTTGGTTTGTTCTTCCTAAGATTCAAAATTGACCTCTGATGGATATAACTTTTAGGGCAAGGCAGAGATAGGGGACCAATTGGATCACTGAGAGAAAAGCATATGTAAACTTTGTGAAAGTCTTTTGCCTATTAATTTTAGCTACAAAATTATACTTATGGAACTAAACACTTAGCCAAGGTCTTTAAGCATTCTCTCCCTTATGGATAAGTAAAGATACAATATCAGTATATGCATGTGTATGAACAATGCGTGCTAATGTTGGAAAACTGCTAGATGATTCATCTTCCAAGCTGCTTCTGTGGCAGGCTGCCCCAGACATTCTTTATTAGGGTGATAAGTCTTTTCGGCTTGGAGATATGTCAGACCATTAGTTTTCAAAGAAGTGACATATTGTGAGTAATGAAGACTCTTCTGGAAGGGCTTCATGTGGATCTGATAGAAATCAAATATATTAGAGCTCTTCAAAGATGAATTTTCTGGTTTTAGGCCACTTTTCTTTCACAATTTCTCTCTCATTTCCTGCCTTCTGATGATGTCTTTATGGTTAACAGCTTTGCAAGAATAAAGATACAGGGATAGCAATGGAAAACTCAAACTGCAATGTCAGCTTTGTAATGTCTTTAAAAATCGTAGAGAAGTACTATTTGACATTTACTACATACTGGGCATTACATAAAACACTGCCACAGGCACTGTGCAATACCCTTAGAAGTCAGCATACCAAACCTACAGACCTCTTTTGCAAGAATTCATATTAGGCAAAGTAGAGGGGGTTTGTCCTTCCATAAAATTTAAGCTGGCTTCCCATAGTTAAAGACAGAGGACAAAAATGATGGACCAAATTGAGAACTTGGATTTTTTCATTATGCTTGATTTCTACCCCATTTACCTAACATAATGCCACTGGTAATTCTATCATTGGTAGAGTATAAAGAGCACTTAGGCCAATGGATGTCATACCACGTCACATAAACTTTATGCTGTTCTTATATTCCACTGAACTATTAGGAAGTTAATAAACACAAAGAAACAAATATCATCCATTCATTTATTCATGTTTTAGAAGTACTGAATTACATGTCAGCCTAAAATAGTAATAGTGAAGTTAAGCATTTAGGCTTGTGGATAAAAGTTATGCCTTATGATTAGAGATGCATTATTTATGGACATTTAACAATAAGAGGGAAAATCATGGACTATTTAAGCACTTGATTCTTTCTGGTGACATCAGGGAAGGCTGCGTAAAGAAGGGATGCTTGACCTGAGTTTCGAAAAAGGAAAAGGAGATTGACAGTTGAATCACACTTAAGGGCATGTTACAACGCTTAGAGCCTGCCTTGGGCAGCATCAGAAAACAGTTGCAAAAACCAAACATCTAGAAACCAGGAAGAGGCAGCAATAGAGTGATTGGGTGCAGAATACTATGACTTAGGGGTATTTCCCATCCCCAGGCATTCACATTTGCTAATGTGACCAGAAATGAACCTGCTTTGTGAACATGTGATGGATGTTTGATGGCGGAGGATGAAAAGGTCCCAGGAATGAAGTTGGGTAACTCTGGAGATGCTTTCCCTCATCACTGTCACTTTTTCTCTGAGTGTTTTCTTTTCTGTTGCTGGGTGTATTGTTGCAACCCTTCTGTTACCCTGACATTGACCATCCTGTCCTGTTTCAGCTGCTTTTGAATTCTTTATTTTAAAACAAATATCGCCACTAAGCCATATATATATATATATATGTATATATATATATATATATATATATATGTAATTTTTTTTCGGAGCTGAGGACTGAACCCAGGGCCTTGTGATTGCTAGGCAAGCGCTCTACCACTGAGCTAAATCCCCAACCCTATTTTTTATTTTTTTTTTGACATTTCATTCATTTTACTTTTTTATTTATGTGGGTACGTGCATATATATATATATATATATATATATATATATATATATATATATTCTTCCATAAGAGTCGTCAGGTTCCATCTATTGTTTGGCTGTGGGAGTCTGTATTTCTCTGAGTCAGCTTGACAATAGAATCAATCAGAAAACTCAGACAGTATCAGTACTAACCCTTGGTCTTCTTTCAAGTACTAATTTGGAGGAGTAACTTGAGAGGAAATCTTAGGGGTCTCGACTATTGTTTGGATATACACAGACTACAGGGAAGAGAGTAAAATCAAGCATAGGGTGTGCTTTACGTTTCCAGTTCTGCTTAGCAAAACTGCAAAGGAAACCATAGGTGGATGCTCCCAGGCGGAAGCCTGCTCACTGCACAGTTGTTTCTTTGTTTGTGCAGAAAACCAATTGTGGGTGGGAGCAAGGGAGGGGGAGACACTATTAGAATGCAATGGCATTTTAATTATACCTACCATAATTCTAACGGTTTGTTCTGTGGCGAATCGTTTGGGGAGTTGTCTTGAAATTAGAATTCAATCCTGCAAACTCAAATCAATTAAAGTAGTACTGTTTGGAAATATACAGAGAAACAGTTGAAAAAAAAAAACAAACCATTTTCCAGTAATCTTGCTTTGTAATGTGTAAACTCCCTCTGAGGACTCTTGGACTAGAGAGAAGCATGGGAGAAGGCCAGGGGATTAAGTGTCACATTGCTGTCCCCTGGGGAAGCTCCACTGGAAAATAGTCTTAGCTCCTTGAACTATTTAAAGTGTCTCTGAAGACTCCCACAGAAGCCAGCCAGACATGAATCCTTACTTGCCTGAAATATGTAATATGACCCTAAGCTAGTGCTAACTAACATCCCTATTTTCCAGGAATGAAAACTTGAGAGTCAACTAAGTAGGTTACTTACTAAAAGTCATACTGAGTTTCGTTTCATAAGTGTTTATGAGTCTGCTATATTCTTAGGTACAGGAGTCATTGAGAAGGACGCTGTTTATGTCTTCCTGGGGATTTTTGTCTTGTAGGAGAAAAAATACACATTACAATGAAAGTAGTTCATGGTAAATGTAAAATATGCAAAGTAACAGAACCATGAAGAGCACGGAAGAGGAGGGACTAAAAATATGACGTCAGCATGGGCTCTGAGCTGTGAGCTTGAGAGCTCATGAATTGTGAATAGAGTTGTGTAGAATAAAGGAGTTCCAAAAAATGGGGACAGTGTGGAAGGCTCAGTGACAGAAAGGAGTCGTGAGTCACTGAGATGCAGAAAGAAAGCTGCTGTGACCATAGTACAGAGTGCTAGCTCAGGATTGGACAGAGAGCTTTGTAGGCCGTATGAACAGTATTTCAATTATTCATAGGAATGGTAAATGGAAACGTTGAAAAGCATAGTGCTGTGATCTACCAAGATCACTCCAGGAAGGTGCACTTGGTGGGTGTGTGCTCAAGTTGTTCAATAGACAACTTTTCTCACTGCTGTGATAACTTACCTGAAGAAAAGAACAAACAGAAAGAACAGGCCACTTGGTCAGGGTTTCCAGTGCTGTAGAGAAACACTGTGACCAAAGCCACTAGGGGAAGGAAGAGTATTTGACTTACATGTCCACATCACTGTTCATCCTTGAAGGGAGTGAGAGTTGGAGCTCAAACAGGACAGAAACCCAAAGGCAGGAGCTGATACAGAGAACATGGAAGGGTGCTGCTTACTGGCTTGCTCATCATGGCTGGTTTCATCTGCTTTCTTATGGTATTCAGGACTGCCAGTCCAGGGATGACCCCACCCACAATGGGATGGACCCTCCCCCATCAGTCTTAGTGGCTTAAGAAAAGGCCCTTCAAACTTTCCTACAACCTGAACTTATGGAGGCATTTTCTTAATTGAGGTTCATTCTTCTCAGATGACTTTAGCTTGTGTCAAGCTGACATAAAAATAGCCAGCACATGATTGACTTTTGGCTCATAGTTAGAAGGAACAGTACATGATGGCTAGTAATGCATGGTAGTAGGAACATGAAATGTCACATCATTTTGCATCAGAGAGCAATTAGAGATGAGTGCTGGCACCTGGGTCACTGTTTTTCATTCAGTCTGGAACATGAGCTCTGGAATAGTGATGTTCATAAGTTCATAGTGATGTTAGGGGAGGTCTTCCCACCTCAGTTAGTCCCTCTGGAAATTTCCCCACAGATATACCTAGATGTCTGCTTCTGTGGTGACCCTAAATTCCATCAAACTGTCAATGAAGATTAAACAGCACAAGCCAATTTTGTGGGTGACGACTGTCAAAGAAGAAATCCTGGGGCAGTGGTGGTGGGGATCTAAAAATCACACAGGTAAGACTTTGGCTAGAAGCAAATCACAGAAGACTAAGTGGTGTGAAGGGTGACCCTGTATTTTATCAAGGGACAAGTGGATAGTTGTACTTTTGTAGCCATTAAAAATACCCATGTGCGTGTGAGGAGCTTTAATTGGACTCGGGCATGAAATTAAGAGGGAGGTAGGGCTCTAGGAAGAGTTAATGGTAATGGGCATTATCAGTATACATTGCATGAATATATAAGACATTCAGATAATTTAAAAACAATCAAAATAACCATGGCTAGTCAGATGGCTCGGCACTTAAGAACACTGGCTGCAGGGGAGGGTTGGGAGGGGAACACCCATAAGGAAGGGGAGGGGGGAGGGGGATGTTTGCCCGGATACCGGGAAAGGGAATAACACTCGAAATGTATATAAGAAATACTCAAGTTAAAAAAAAAAAAAAGAACACTGGCTGCTCTAGCAGAGGCCCTAGGCTTGACTCCCAGCACCCACAGGTGGTTTAGGATTATCCATAACTCCATGGGAACCAGGCATGCATATGGGACACATATATCCATGCAGGAAAAGCACTCAAACACATCAAATTTTTAAAAAATAATATAACATCTCCACAAAACGCAGGTAATTCTGAACAAAACAACAAAACCAATATGTCAACTAAATAACCAAACAGACAAAAAAAAAAAAAAAAACGCAAAAACAAAAACAAAACAAAAAAAGGAAAACAAAAAACAAAAACCACAGAAAACAAAAACAAACAAATAACAAAACAAAACAAACAAAAAACAACAACAAACCAAAAAACAAAACCAAGAATAACACCGCGTTTTGCTGGCTTAGGTTTGGATCACTGAACTTGGGATACCTCCAAGGGATATGCAGGAATGTAGCAAATCGAAGGTAAAGGGGAGGGCCTGATGTAAACCAACCAAAGCATCTTCAAATACCCATCCTCACTCTGCCTGAGACACTCTAGACAGAGGTTTCAATGCCTTTGCGTAGCAATCCTCCTTCCTCTGAAGAGGGACAGCCAAAGGCATGAGGGCATGAGCACATTCACTGAGCTGTTATGAAAATGAAGTGCGGAGAGCAGTCTGATAAAAATAGGTAATGTGGTGGAATGAGATAGGGAGAGAGGGAGAAGCAGAAGTGGGCCGAAATGCTTATCAGCTTTATTTGTAGATCCTGTATAAGAATTTATGCTATTACTTGTACATCATAATATAAAATATAAAATCAAAGCCACCCATAGGTGGGCCTCAAGAGAGTACCTAGGAAGCAGAATGTAAATGTCTCCACTAACTGGAGAACCACAGGACAAGTTTTTGAAACACTGAGCTGGAGCATTTGGATAACCAGGCAGCAAACTTTGGACTCAGTTGTCTCATTTTTGTTTAAATAAAGTTGTGGTTTTGTTCTGGAACCTGAGCTATGCTGTTGGCCATGTGGAAAAAAAACCCCCATACTTTGTATGGATTCTCCTTCTGTAGAGAAGTGGCACTTAAGACTGAGCTGATTTGTGCAAGATTAAAAGACGTTCCTTAATAGATTCCTTAATAGAAACACATACACACACACACACACACACACACATACACACACACACACACGTGGAGAGAGAGAGACAGAGAGACAGACAGAGATAGACAGACAGACAGACAGACAGACAAAGCACACTCATCCTGTCCACTCCTTTTTAATCACAATATTCTCCCAAATTATCACAGTGTAGACCATCAAATCCTATTCTGGTTTTCTTTTCTTTTTATAAAAAATGTAACAGGCTTCCCTTTATTGTTAAAATCCTGATGGCTGTGACCTCATATCCATGAGATGGTTCATGTTCAATTTTATAATGAAATATAAAGAGATACTTTGTACTCAAGGCATTTGACTTGAGGTTTTCGAGAAAAACGACAGTGGAATCTTCCAAGTTGTGTCTCATGATGGTTACCACACACCTTTAGAGCTAAGCATCCTCCAAGCAGCAGTTGACTGCTCTCACTGTATCAGAAGCTATGGCACTAGATCACTTTCCCAACTGTTAAACATGTGTAGTAATAACAGATCTTCATTCTCAACAGATCCTGGCTTTCTTATAATCTCACTATTATGGCTGAGCACCCCTTTGTGTAGCCCTTCCTAAAAGATTATGAAAAGAAATAACCTAAATTGGAGATCAGGTCCACCATTTTAGAAGGAGAAAAAGGTCATGCTTACCCTACAAATATGTCACCCACTTAACTATTCAACAAAATGTCTTTAAAATTCACTATGCAGTAATGATGCCTTCGTTGCCACAACACTGAGAATCGGGCATAGGCCTGAGAGATTTAAGAAGAAACACATACTCGGGTCATTCGTCTTAAGAGAATGCCATCTGGGCATTATTGAAATCTCCTTATATACAAGAGGCAAAAGCAGTGGAAAAGTACTAGAGCAGGTGGAAAATCCCCAACCAGGAAAATGTTGTGGAAAGTCCTGGCCCCAAAACAGGGGCTGAGAGCAGCTGCCAAAGGCATAAACAACTTCTTACCACAATAAGCTGAAAGGCTCAGCGAGGGGGAAGGGAAACACCCCTAGGTAGGGCCCAACAATGTAGAATACACTAGACTGTTGCCCCTCTTTGGGGCAGCCCATTCCAATCTCTCTTTGGAGAATGCACTTTGTAGACCTCTTGCTTAAACTATCTCTCCACTAAATTCTTTCTTTTGAGAAGACAAGAATCAAAAAATGTATTGCATTTCATATTATCTCAAAACCCCCGAAGGAGAGGGGGCTTCTGGTCTGAACTCTGTTTTTCAGTTACATAACATTATTCTTGAATTCCCTCAAAGATGCTATATTGTAATAAGAAATAATATGATCAACCCTAACTAGACCACATGGAGACTAGAGAATGGAAGAAGGGGATGTATCCTAATGAATTTGAAATTTATGTCTGTATTGTGAAGAGCAAGAGTCAAAGTGCCAAACTGTTTATAATCTGAGTCTCTGTGATGAAGGGAGAGAGGGCAAGATGCTTTGGTAGGGTCACCCCGTGTAAATTCTGCACACTCAGGATGCAGTGGAGCACAGTGTTAAGATGGTTTTTTTATACTTTATTCTCATTCTGGATTATTTTGAAAAGCATTGAATTCTATGAGCACTATACTCCAAAATGTGAGCTGGCTGGACTAGTCCTTGCATCCACATTAATTTTAAGGAGACTGGATATATCCACATAGGTACAGCCCCCGACACAAAGGAAATATATGAAGCTCATTGAATATTATTAAATAGGAGACTCCCCTATAGAATTCTCAGTCTGTTCATTTTCAGTTGTTAGATTCATTTATAAAATAACCCCTCCTGTTTCACCAGGTTGTCCAAACATCAGCTTGGCCTTACAAGTGTTACAGGTTCTGACTTGCAAGCTCAAGTTTACAAGTAGATTTTTAATTTTTCTCAAATTCACTTTGACCTACATTTTGAAAGCCTATTTGTCTTGAGGAGATAGTAACTCAATAACTATCAAGTTGGCTGTCTCTTCTCTGTCTTCCCTTCCTCCTTTCCCTAGGATTACAAGTTCATGAAACAGATATAATACAAACCTAGCATTTGGGATGAAAGCTACATCTAGTGGAAGAGCACTTGCCTAGTCTATGAGAGCTCTTTGGTTTACTTTCCAGTACTATAAGTGATTAAGTAAACAAACAAATAAATAATAAATAGGAAGTACATTTATTCTCAGATATGCAAGGAGTGGCTTCGGGATCTATCTTCTGGTCTAGCATTAATAGTCACTCATCACCAGCCCTAGGGAGAAGCCATGATTCATTTTTGTCTGGTCCCATCTTGTCTGATATTTCTGGAAAGGCCTAGTCAAAATGAAGGACTCTTTCTGGTAGAGAAGCCATGTTTTCTTGCCAGTTTGTCCAAGTTGTTTGTCTATCTTCTGAGCCTCCAGATTTTCTAATGACTTGAAATTTTTGAAGCATCAATCCCAAGTATTTGCCCATCACTTTTGTTTTTTCTCACCTCTCTTATCTTTCTTTTAGCACAATGGTTGCAAATCCAGTGACCTACTTAGTGAGGAAAAAGAGAAGGGAGCTACAAGACATGGGACACCCAAGGCCAGAGTCTCAGGTGACAGCCACACCCCTCCAGTTTGCATACATATTATTGATGTTAATGTTTTCTCTTGTGGCACATACCAAGGTCAAATGTTGTAAGTGAAATGTCTTGCTGAATTTATCATGTATATGCAACTCAGCAGAACTAAACTTGAAAAATGAAGTTTTAGTTTTTTGGTTTTTTGGTTTTGTTTTGTTTTATTTATTTTTGTGTGTGTGTTTTGAAATTGACCAGGACTGTATTTACTGACTTAATGAATTTTAAAATCTCCCTAAAGTAATAAGAGAAGGAATATAGCTAAAGGAATTGAAATTAAAATTGACAGACTTCTCTTAGAGAAATGCACAGGCCCAAACACCATGCATCTTTGGAAAGTAAACCCTCTGGGGTTTATGTTTTGACTGAAAACCCAACTCATACTTCATCTTTTTTTTTTTACTTTTTCTGGACAAAATAATTCTGGATACAGGATTTATCAAGAGAGGAAAAATGTTTACTTTCCTCCCTATGATCTGCTCCTATAGAATGTGGTTTTTCAGTTTCCTCTTTACTTTCCCATTTCCTGTTTACTTTCTTCATTAACAGAAATGACGGAGGGGCAGTTCAGAGTCTGGTTTACAGAGGGGACAAGGGGGCCAGGAAGCATTATTTACCTACGAAACTGAAACAGACCTTGAGGGCCATCTGGTGCACCATGTTTTTGGGTAATTAGCATGCAGCCACATTTCTATTTAGTTTTCCTTCTGAAAGAAATCTGAAAATGTGTGCTAACAGACCGCCTGTTACACAAAGGAGCCAATGTTAAAAAATGGTTATACTCATCCCTTTTGAAAAAAACAATGAAAAATAAAACCCCAAACTTTGTTTTGCCACCAATGACAGAAGCTCCCCTGGGAGCTGCCAGGGGCTTTGAGTCCTAGACAAAATTGCTTGTTCTCTTCAGTCACCACATTTGGTGTGCAATGTTGTCTGGCCCCAGCCACCCCCTTCCTTCCTGTCAGCCTTGTCATGCACACAGCCTTTGGGGGGAACATTTACATGATCAAATGTTCACAAAAACCATGGTGTAGCCCATTCATGGATCAACTTGAATATGGGATTCATTGTCAGCTCAAAACAGCTCGAATTTGCTCTTCCAAATAATGTTATAATAAGTATAATTTTCACAGAGTGTTGACTATTGGATGATGGGATTGAGTATCTGTGTATTGGCAATGTATATTTATTTGATTTACTCTATATAGAGAAGAAATTATTCTTCCCATCATAAGGTCTTGTAGAAGAAATCAGCAAATAGTTACATAAAGAACCTTAAACATTCTTTGATAGAAAAATTTCCTTTACAATAAGCTCAATGTAATTGCTTCATCCGCAAGATATCTGGCCGTGTTTTAAGTCAACCTGAACGAACTGATGAGAAAACGCAGGCTGCCATGACAAGTTAAGGTGGAAATATGTGTTACATGAATATAGATTGCAGATGAAAAAAATGGTGAAAGAGTACAGGTGGGAATTAAATGAAATCACCTGATAGAACATTAATCTCACAGCATGAATCTTGAAAATGAAACCTGTGCCTTCTAATAGAAGTTGAACATTAATTGATTTATTTTTGAAACTGTAGAAAGATTTGGTTGAGCACATTTTTGTTTTACTTAAAAGCAACTGTTAGTTTAGATTTTATATAGAGTTCTACAGAATGGAAAATAAATATTCTAGAGGCATTAATGCAAAGCTCTTTTAACCTACAGGAAAACTGATATTTAACAATGATTCACTTCTTCCTGTTTCTTCATCTAGTCAAACTTGAACTGAAATGGGAAAAAACAATGTTATGCCCTCTTCCCTCTTTTCCTTTCTCCTTGAATTCTTTCACATATGCCTTGATTCTATTGTGAAGATGTGTGCTTGAGCCCAACAATGCCTAGGGACAAGAACAACCCATAATGTCAGTACACCTGGAAAGAAGAGATGAAAAACCACAAAACTGCACAATGATTGATGAGGAGCCCACTGGGGTAGAGAGTAATGAGAAGGAGCCTTCCTATACCTATGTGTGATGTTGGGGGCAATTTACAAAACAAAGTAAGCTATAGCTAGCTGTTCCAGTGTCACTGTGCACTTGCTGTCCCCTTTTATCAATGTTCCAATGGTACCAGAGAAAACGCCATGGTTATGACTAATGCTTAAAATAACAGTTCTCTCCCCAACCTTGATGAGATCTTTAAATAAGAGAAAGATTCCAAGTTCATGTTCAGAGTGCCTGTGGCACACCCCCACAACAGCTTGAATTTATACCGCCATGCAGAAAATGCTGGAAAGAAACTGATCAGTCCTTCCAGGTGCTATTTAAAACCCATGGATGCTGAGCTGTTCCACATGCCAGCAGAAGTGAATCTCAGGGCCTTTTCCAAAGAAGAGGTGATTCATTTTATTTGCACAGTTAATTTTCATAAGAGGGGTTAGGTAATGGTGTTTCATTCTGGTCTGTTAAAACCAGTTCATCTCTGCTTGATTTAGTGGAGAAGAAACAGCATTTTCCCCTTCAACCTATACCTGTTCACTGTTTTTATGGATGCTAAACTGGCCCAGTTTCCTTTAACTCTATATAGTGGCCCAATTTTTAATAATAAATATGAATGATATAGAATACAGCTATTAGTGTAGTATATTATTATGGTGAAACTATATTGTAAATACTTTGTATGTTCTAGATCTATGTTGAACACACAGACACACATATACAAGCACACAGACACACATAGACGCATACGCAAACACAAACATACAGACACATACACACACACAGACACACATATACAAGCACACACACACACACACACACACACACACACACACACACACACACACATTTCTTGAAATCCAGGCAGCACTTTGTTCTTATCACATAGTTGGCATTCGAAAGTTCTGGAAGACAGAAGCTACGGATTAGTGATTCTCATCCCAAAATTTATTGAAAAGCTAAGTTGTGAAAATCAACGCACTGTTAACAGTCACATGTGGTATGAAACCAGCTGTGCTGTCATGAGACTCCTCTATGCATGGGGAGCTGGGATGAACTCAATCTAAAGCCTTTCTCTGACCCCATCTTATGCCCCCTTCTAAATGTCAAGACCCGGAGTTGTGGATCTTGTGGAGATGTCATTAGATTGGGGAGAAGGCAACCAAAGAAGAGACCCAAGCAAGCCATGGCCCAGGCATCCCAATTTCGACATCAGAGATTTTATCTGACTTACATGTTGAGTCTCAATATTTGCCATTTCAAAGCCCTTAAATTTTGTAAACATCTTTCTGGTAAAAGGAGGGACTTAGCTAAATCATTGGTATATTAGAGCCTCCATTATATGAGTCTCTTAAATATTCTAGAAAGAAAACCCTTATTTTTGGTAAGTATGCATTTCAAGTATCTTCAAAGAGCTTTCTGGGTTTCTTTTTCATGTTGCATGTTTCAGGGGACAGAAACGTTAATATATTTCAGTTGACTTCTTTATTAAGATTTATGTTTTCTTGAAGAACTCTTTTTAGATCTTCAAAAAAACAAAAAATAAAAACAAAAACAAGAGGAATGTCCCAAGGCTTGTGGAAAGGCATCTGTGGAAACCACTATCTAAGACCAGATTTGAGGACTGAATACTCAATGTTTTCACATTAAGACCAGGAAGCTCACCAACATATTTGGTTTTGCCCAGTGGATGTTTCAGCTAAGAAATGTTGGAAAAAAATTTAAGCAATGAAAGATAGAAGCCTCCTCTGTGAGTGGTTTTGTAGTGCTGTGACAGAACACAGAACCGAAGTAACTTAATGGGAGACAGATTGATTTTGGTTCTGGGTTTCATTCTCTCACAGTGGAAAAGACATGACAAAAGACACAGTAGAGGGAGCTTGTGGCAGAAGCATCCCACAGTCTGGCAGATCAGGAGCAGTGATAAGACTGGAAGTAAGACTGGGACATTGCCCTAAACACTCTGAACCAAGGATCCAGCTTTGCTAGCTAGCTAAGTGTCACTAAAAATTGCTGCAAATATGTAGTTGTGCAAAAACAAGAGCTTGCAAGAAACCTTTCACACTCAAAACACAACAGTTCTGAATTTGGAAATAAAGAAAGTAAGAAAACTATTGCCTTTTGCAAATAAGACAATCTCACATATACACAATTGGAAGAATTATTTAAAAACCCTATGAAATGAGCCAAGATAGCAAGGTTTCGGAATGGAATATCAATACGTTAAATGAGTTTTTCAATGAGCGATCTAAAATGAGACTAAGATAGCAATATATTTATAACATCAAGAAGAGAATAAATTCTTAGGGCCAGGTCTGAATAAAGCAGGGCATGCAGAACCTTATAAATTTATTAAAAGAACATTTAAAAGATGTAATTGGAAGTGTAATGGTATTACACAGCCATGGGCTACATGATTAAATATTTTTAAAGTGGCAGTATTTCCTGAAATGGTCTAAATATTGAAGGAAGGAAATTTCTAACAAAATTCAAGTTGCCTTCTCAATACAGATTGATAACTTGATCCTATAATTTCAATAAACTCAGAACAGCCAAAAACAAATTTGAAATTGAGAAATATTGCTGAAACTTTGGTCTTCTATCAAGACACTATAGGGTCACACCAATCAAATGCTGCCGAATACTATATCACAGTATTGCCATAATAATATGTCAAATGAAGTGGGCCTAAGAGTACAGTGGTTAATTTTAACAATTGCAGAATCTTGTTTTCAACAGGGTGTCAAAATCATTCAGTGAAGAAATGACAGACTTATCAACCAATGGCCTTGAGAAACTGGACATCCTCACTCAAAAGAACAAACATGACTGCCCCTATCACAGTATATCCAAGTGTCAACTTCACAGAGGATATAATTCTCTCAGAGCTACATTTCCAAAGCTCTCAGACATGAGTGTGGGCATAAACCTCTTATGACCCTTTTCGGGCACTGGTTTCTTGAACACAAGATAAAAGGAACAAAGAAGAAAAAATTGCACTTCATCAGAATTGAAAACTTTGTTAGACACAATCTTAAAAGTGGCTAGAAAAGGCACAGGGTGGAGGAAGTGTGAGAGTTGTATGTGTGATAGCAACTCTTTGGTGATAAAAGTGCAATCCAACTGACAAATGGAGACAAAGAATCTGAATGGCACATCTGCAGGGATGATGACCACTAAGAAGTTCTGTATCATTAGGTTTCAGAAAAATGCAAAGCGAACCAATGGGAGAGTACCTTGTAGTCACTATGAAACTGAAATGTTTAGCAAGGTCTAAGAAGACATGATTTACAGGTGTTGACAAGTTAATGGGGAAAGTGAGAGCCTCATATATTTCTGGTAGGAAAGTTGATAAACACAGTTCTAAGTTCCCAGGTAATGAAGCTTTAACAAAAATCAAACATTTACATTCAAAACCTTGTATGTGAATCAGAATCATTATCAATAGTAGCTGAAAAGCAAAACAACAAAATCTTTATCAAATGATGAATGAATAAATAAATTTCACAATATTCACTCATATAATAGTCACAAAAAGAAATGACTTGCTGTTACGATTTGAATATCAAATGAGTCTGATATATCATAAATATGTATTTTCCCATTAATTTATTTATTCACTTTACATCCCAATTGCATTCTCTCCCTTCTCCCAGTCCTCCCCTCACACAGCTGGATGATCCTGATGGCAGTAGGTTGGGGGAGCCATGGTCCAGAAATGGAGATTGGCTGTGCCTCAACCAGACCCCACTTATATTAGTTGGGTACTCTGCTAGCCCATCTGAGACAGTCTGAAGAGCTCAATGATCTTCATGGTCTTCTGAGCCCCATTGTCTGCCTTTGGCTTGCTTCTCAATCTAGAGGACCCTTGTGGAACCCCGAGCTGGATGCATAAACAGAACCTGCTGTGTACAAGAAACACATCTCAGCAACAAAAAAAAGTCATTATCTCAGTATAATGGACTGGAGAAAGGTTTTTCAAGCAAATGGACCTAAAAAACAAGCTGGAGTAGCCATTCTAATATCAAATAAAATATACTTCTGTCTTAGTTAGGGCTTTACTGCTGTGAACAGACACCATGATCAAAGCAAGTCTTATAAAGGACAACATTTAATTGGGACTGACTTACAGGTTCAGAGGATCAGTCCATTATCAGAGGTTCAGTCCCAAGGTGGGAGCATGGCAGCATCTAGGCAGGCATGGGGCAGGCAGAGCTGAGAGTTCTACACCTTCATCTGAAGGCTGCTAGTGGAAGAATCACCTACAGGCAGCTAGGACTAGGGTATTTAAGACCACCTACTTCAACAAGGCCACATCTGTTCCAATAAGGTCGCACTTCCAAATAGTGTCACTCCCTGAGATAAGCATATACAAACCATCACAACTTCCAACCAAAATAATCAAAAGAGACAGGGAAGGGCACTTCATACTGATCAAAGAAAAAAAATCCACCAAGAGGACATCTCATTCTGAACATCTATGTTCCAAGCGCAAGGATACCCACATTCTTAAAAGAAACACTAGTAAAGCTTAAATCACAGATCAAACCCCAGTGGGAGACCTTAACACCCCACTCTCAATAATGGACAGAAATTGAATGGAGAAATAATGAAACACAGGTTATGATTCAAACAGACCGAATGGATATCTACAGAACATTTCACCCAAACAAAAAATATTCCTTCTTCTCAGCACCTCACAGAACCTTCTCCAAAATTGAGCATATAATTGGTCACAGAGTAAACCTCAACAGATACAAGAAGATTGAAATAACCCCATGCATCTAAGAGATAACCATAGATTAGAGTTGAACTTGAGCAACAAAAGAAACAACAGAAAACCTACATATTCACAGAAATTGAACAACTTTCTACTCAATAATCACTGAGTCAGGGAAGAAATAAAGAAATTAAAGACTTTTAGAATTCAGTGAAAATGAGGGTACCATCTGCAAACTTATGGTACCCTATGAAAGCAGTGTTCAGGGATTTCATAGCACTAAATGCCCCCATAAAGAAATTGGAGAGTTCTCAAACTAAAAAATTAAAAGTACATTTGAAGGCTCTAGGAAGAAGCAAACACAACCAGGAGGAATGGATAGCAGAAAATAAACAGTCAGGGCTGAAGTCAATCAATTAGAAACAAAGAGAAGAATACAAGGAAGCAATGAAACCAAGAGCTGATTCTTTGAAAAAAATCAACAAGATAGACAAAGCCTTAGCTGAACTAACTAAAATGCAGAGAGAAAGTACAGACATTAATGAAATCAGAAATAAAAAGGAAGACATAACAATAGACATTGAGAAAATCCAAGAATTATTAGGTCTTACTTCAAAAGCCTGTACTCCACAAAATTGGAAAATCTAAATAAAATGGATACCAATTACCAAAGCTAAATCAAGACCAGGCAAACTATCTGAATAGTTCCATAACTCCTGATGAAATAGAAATAGACATTAACCCCACCCTCCCAAATAAGACAAAAAACCTGGGCCGGATGGTTTTGCTACAGAATTCTAGCAGACTTTTTAAAGAAGTGTTAATGTCAATACTCTTCAAATGATTCCACAAAATAGAAACAGAAGAAACTCTGCCAAACTAATTCTATGAGACCACAGTCATCCTGATACCTAAACCACACAAAGACTCAACAAAGAAAGAGAACTTCATACCAATTTCCATTATGAACATTGATGCAAAAGTTCTCAATAAAAAACTCTCAAACTGAATTCAAGAACATATCAAAGATGTCATCCACCATGATCAAGTAGGCTCTATCTCAGGTATGCAGGGGTAGTTTAATATAAAAAAAAATCCATCAATGTAATCTACCATATAAACCAACTGAAAAGAAAAAACTCCACATGATCATCTCACTAGATGCAGAAAAAGCATTTTTCAAGATGCTTAAGGACTTAATGCAAAAGCATTAAGGACTTTTGAATCCTTAATGATAAAAGTCTTGGAGAGAGTAAGGATACAAAGGGCATACCAAAACACAATAAAGGCAATATACAGCAAACCAATAGCCAACATCAAATTAAATGGCGAGAAACTTAAGGTATTCCCACTAAAACCAGGGCCAAAGCTTTTTTTACTCTTTAATATATTACTTGAAGTTCTAGATAGAGCAATAAAACAACTAACGGAGATCAATGGAATACAAATGGAAAAGGAAGAAGTCAAAGTTTCTTCACAAATAATATGATATTATACAAAAGTGACCCCCAAAATTTTACCAGAGAACTAGTACAACTGACAAACACCTTTAGCAAAGTGGCTGGATACAAAATTAACTCAAAGAAATCTGTAGCCCTCCTCTACATAAGTGACAAATGGGCTGAGAAAGAAGTAACAGAAACAGTAGCCTTCACAATAGCCACAAATAACATAAAATACTTAGGTATAACTCTAATCAGGCAAGTGAAAGACCTGTATGACAAGAACTTCAAGCCCCTGAAGAAAGAAATCAAGAAATCTACAAGAAGATAGGAATATTTCCCTTACTCATGGATCAGTAGGATTGACATACTGAAAATGGCAATCATGCCAAAAGCAATCTATAGATTAAATGCAATCCCCATCAAAATTCCAACACAGTTCTTCACAGATCTTGAAAAGTCAATTCTCAACTTCATATGGAAAAACAGAAAACCTAGGATAGCTAAAACAATCCTGAACAACAAAAGTGGGTACCACTATCCCTAACTTCAAGCTGTAATATGGAGCAATAATAAGAAAAACTGTATGCTATTGGTATAGAAACAGACAGGTGGATCAAAGAAATTGGATTGAAGACACAGAAACAAACCCACACGCCTATGGACACTTGATTTTTTACAAAGAAGCCAAACTATACAAGGGGAAAAGGAGAGCATCTTTAACAAATGGTGCTGGATTAACTAGATGTCTGCCTATCTCACTAGGAGAATGCAAATAGATCCATATCTATCACACTTCCCAAAACTCAAGTCCAAATGGATCACAGACCTCAATGTAAAACCAGACATACTTAACCTAATAAAACGTAAAGTGGGGAATAGCCTTGAACTTGTTGGTATCAGAGGCAACTTCCTGAACAGAACACCAATGGCTCAAGTACTAAGGTCAAGAATTAATAGATGGGACCTTATGAAACTGAAACCTTCTGTAAGTTAAAAGTCACTATCAATAGACAAGTCAACAGCCAAGAGATTGGGAAAAGATAGTCACTAACTCTACCTATGACAGAGAGATAATATCCAAAATATATAAAGAACTCAAGAAGTTACACATCAACAACCCAAATAACCCAATTAAAATACTAGGGTATAGAGCCAAACAGAGAATACTCAACAGAGGAATCTTGAATGGCCAAGAAGCACCTGAAGAAATGTTTAACACAGTTATCAGGGAAATGCAAATCAAATGACTCTGAGATTCCACTTTACACCCACCTCAATGGCTAAGATAAAAAAACTCAAAGGGCAGCACATGCTGGTGAGATTGTAGAGCGAGGGGAACAACTCTTCCATTGCTAGTGGGAGTGCAAACTTGTACATACACTCTGGAAGTCAATTCGTTGGTTTCTCAGAAGACTAGGAATAATTACACCTCAAGACCCAGCCATACCACTCACTCTTAGGCATATATCCAAAGAATGCTCCCATCCTACCACATGAACACTTGCTCAACTATATTCATAGCAGCTTTATTCATAATAGCCAGAGACTGGAAACTCAGCCACTAAAAACAAGGACATCATGAACGACACAGGTAAAATGGATGGAACTGGAAATTCTCATCCTGAGTGAAGAAGCAACCTAGACCCAAAATGACATGCGTGGCAGTATTCACTTATAAGTGGATATTAGCTGTAAAATACAAAATAACTATGCTATAATTCAAAGAAGCCAAATAACAAAGAGGACCCAAGGGAGGATGGTTGAATCAAACTAGTTATTGGAGGTTGGTGGTAGGAGAGAACTGTGAGGAAGTAGGGATGGGGAGACAAGCAGGGCCAGGGGTAGGATCAAATGTAGGGAGAGCAAGGTAGAGAAGGGAAATGGGCAGTGTGTGTGTGTGTGTGTGTGTGTGTGTGTGCGTGTGTGTGTGTGTGTGTGTGTGTGTGTGTGTGCGTGTGTGTGTGTGTGTGTGTGTGTGTGTGTGTGTTTTGTGGGGGTTGGGGCTCCATTCAGCAGCCAATGGAAAGAGATGCAGAGACTCACTCCTAAGCAGTAGATGGAGCTCGGGAGTCTCATGGAAGAGTTGGGAGGAAGACTGAGGGTCTGGAAGAGGACAGGGAAAGACCACAGAAAGACCAACAGTGTCAACTGACCTGGACCATTGTGGGAATCCAGAGATGGATTCACCAACCAAAGAGCAAGCATAGGTTGGACCTAGGCCACTGCACATATGTAGCAGATGAGTAGCTTGGTCTTCATGTGGGTCCTCTAAGCAACTAGAGCAAGGGCTGAGCCTGTTGCTTGCCTGCCTGGATGGGTAGCCTTGTTTTGCCTAGTCCTGCAAGAACATGATGAGCAAAGAGGGGGGCAGTTGACACCCAGAGGGACACTTTCTAGTCTCAAAAGAGAGGAAGGTAGAATGGGTGGAGGACTTATGTGAGGGTTACTGGGAGGAGAGGAAGGGATGATATCGGGTTGTAAAGTGAATACATAAATTTAATTAAAAAATTATTTAGGAGTGGTGTCTAAGGCAATATAGTAAACTAGGTAAAGTTTTGGCCTATCTGAGAATTCCATTTCTTTCATTTCTTTTGGAGTCTAAGAGGCACTGGGCCTCAAGGTTGTCACATTGTTTCTTTTCTTTTCTTTTTTTTTTTAATGGCTTTTAAAAAATAGAAAAGCATTTATTTTTGAGCACTGCTTGTCCTCCTGGCTACCTAGTTTAGCTTCCTCCTCTTGGCTGGTTGTTTGTAGTTTGCTTTTTCAGAGGGGTTTCCTTGTGCATACAGAAGCTGCTGGACGACTTGGGTATACATTATAACATTAAGGGGGAAAAGTACAAGAGTGTAATAAGCATAGCTTTCAAGTGACTTGGAAATGTATCCTCTCTCCCCATCCCCCATCGTTACACCAAAAGGCATCTGCAAACAACAACAGTGATGACGGATGATATGGCAGTGCCTTGCAGGGCCCATCCATCACACGCAAACTCAGGTCGGTGCCGCTTCACTTGTGCTAAATGTGGCCTCAGAGACTAGAGTTTGGCTGCGCTCCAAGGCCCCTCTCTGGCTTCTGTCTTGGTGTTTTTATATATGATCTGCAGGTGTTACTGATATAATTTGTTCAAGAATTAGGTCTGATGTCATGCTTACTAGTCTAGATTTTCTGGGGGTCAGTACGTGGGTATAGGAGAAGCCCTGACCCCACCCTAAATGCACTCACTGGTGATTGCGTAAGTAGCAGCCTAGAAATATAGCTTTTCAAGCCTGTTGCTGTGACATATGGTTATCGCTAATTTGGAATCGCCTTTGAGAGCTAATTCAATTTGGAATAAGAGATCTAACCAGCATTTAGCATCAAACATATGATTATAATTTTAGAATTATGGAGAGAGGATTCAATCTCCTGGGCATTTCAGAGAGAAAGCATTTTTTTCAAAAGGTGGGGGAAGGCTGGATACAGGATGATGGGCAAGTAGATGCCACAGGGTGAAATGAAGAATTTTGCTTGTTTATTGTTTGTATTAATTAACTACTGTAGAGCCAGTATGTAGCTGAGAATCCTGCCTGCTGGGATAACAGGCATGCACCCTCATGTGTATCTACTGATAGACTTTAGTCACAGTCTGTGAAGGTGCTCCCTGTGGCTAATACATTGATTTGTACAAATGTTCCATCTATTCCAAGCATTTAGGACATTCCTGCTTCTTCCCCTTTCTCTGTAAAAAGACTAATTGGTTGCTTGACTGTATCAAGCTGCACCAATAAGGAATGGTGTTTTCTGAAATATGACGTGTTTCCATGGTCATATTTCTCAAAGATAAAACAGATTCTTTTTGTCACATGTGACAAAATAACATGGCTTCATTTGGGAATTCCACTGCATTAGGCTTAGAATATGAAAAAACACCAGAGAAAATTAAATAAACTAACACCACACCATTTAATGTGTGTAATGCTTTGTGTATATATATGTGTACAGTGTGTGAGTGTGTGTATGTGAGAGTAGGGGTGAGAGTTTAAGTGTGTGTGTGAGAGAGTACGTGTGTGAGGGTGTATGTATATGAGAGAGGGAGAAAGAGAATGTATGTGGTGTGTGTGTGTGTGTGTGTGTGTGTGTGTGTGTGTGTGTGTGTGCATGTGATTTCCTTATAGCTAAATGAAAACAGGAGGAGAAAAGGCTTTGCGACTCAAGAAGTTAATGAGGCATCCTTGTCTCTTCCAAAGAGCCTGTGAAGAACTCAGCCAAGCTGAGTTAAATAAAAAAGGAGCCAGGGAATTAGACTGGATGCGTCCACTTCTATCCCTAAAATAGTTCATCTTCATTCTCACTGCTCTAGTCCTCAATGTGGAAGAGAAAAAAAAAACTTTTAATGATGCTTTACTTATGTTTCAGTCAAAAAAGCTTGGATGTTTCCAGTCATTATGATAACAATGGAGTCAAAATGTAAAATGTACCATGCACGTTCTCCAGTTTAAGACATTCTCGAAGGCTTTACATACCTAAGTTTTCATTCCTCACAACAAGTCTGCAGCTGGTTGACTATATTCTCCCTGTCCTTTTAGATTGGACAGAACAGAGCACAGATTGGGTAAGGTTTTAGCTTAGGCTCGTGCAAACTGGGAAATAATAAGATGGACCTGCGACCTCTCAGGCTGGCTCCAACTCTATTTCTGCTGTGCGTCTGCTTTCCTCCACAGTAAAGAGTTAGATCTCATCGCCCCATAGCAAATGAGCACAGCAGCTAACTATCTCAGGAAGCTGTAAACAGTCCTGCAGTTACCGTTTCTGTTTTAGAGTTGAGAAATTAAGAAGCGGACTTCCAAGGGATTGAGTGACATCCCTAAGTTCTCTCACTGAGAAAAGGCATGGTTAGGCTCTGCACGGTGAGCATCTGGTTCCTACTCCATGTTGCTTCCATGATATAAACATATTCCAGTCGCCAGACTGGAGATGGAAAGGCAACCCTAGGAAAAATATGTATGTACGTAGTAAATGTGACAGTTCCTCCAAAGTAATGAAACCACTGGGGGAGAAAGCACTTCCCAAAGAAGGACTGTCAGCCTCTTTTTGACCTCGAAGTCAGCCAAATTTTAGCATTTAGTTCTAGTAAAAAAAGAAATCCCACCGGCTCTCAAAGGAAGCTTTTCTTTCCAAGGCTATGTTCCTACAGCATGAATAAACATGAAGCAAAAGACGACTCCATGGCTAAAGTTGTTTTGGACTTTTTTTGTTTGCTTGTTTGTTTTGTTGACGTTGGTTTTGGTTTCTCGTAAGCCCAGAAATACGCTGCATAAAAGACGATGTGAATGAAGTATACTTGAGTTTGTCAAACACACTCCAGAGAGTGCACATCTATGCAGGCCTGCATCTGCAGGCATCTGTGTTTATGCATTGAACAGTTATGTGCGCAGGGCAAGCTGCTCAAGGGGATTAACTCTGACGATCAGCAGGCCACAGATGGCTTACTGAGAATAAATGGCTGTTGTATGCACAAATTCCTCCTAATATAAGTGTTGACAACTTTAGGGGTGTGTGCATTGTGGAGGAAGGGAGATGAGCAGTGTGCGCAGTGTAAAGCCAAGTGGGGAGGGAGGATGCTGAAGGAAATTATACACATCATTTGCACTAAACTCTCCTTGTTTTTACCTGTTCACGTGGTGAACATGTGAAACTGTTGTTGACATAGGGATGGAAGGCCAGTCCTCTGTCCGTTGCTCGTAACTTTTTAAGCTCGTTTAACAACTTTCATCTTGGGATCACATGGTTTAATCTTGGTTCCTTCAGAGTCTGTTTGTCCATTCTCAAACTTTCTGAGGAGCTTATGTGAATCCATCTATTCCTCAAATGTTCCCCATTCTCGCCAAAAATTTTTAATATAATAACTTTATATTTAGCACTAGCCCAACTATTTAGAGTACTAATAACTAGGAATGATAATAACTTCATGAATAAGAGACACAGATACTCCAGTTAAAATACAGCGAAAACCAAAACCAAAGCGAAACACAAAACAAAAAAGACAAAGGCAGAGCTGTAGCAGAGAAATACCAGGAATAAGTAAAAATGGCTGTGTTAGCTCAAAAGAGAGGTTATTATAAAATGCAGGGGTTTCTATTCTTATGTTGGTTGATGATCACATTTATGATAAATATGACACTCTTCACTAACAAATGCATTTGAATGTAATGTCTACTTGCTTTCTAGCTATCTGCCTGCCAAGAGTGTCAGGGAGGGGACAGTGTTAGAAAATGAGGGAAGCTGACAAAAATCCAAATGCAGAGGTGGAATAGATTTAACTTAGTCTGTAATAGAAGGTTTAATTTAGTCTGTAATAGAAGGTTTAACTTAGGCTTTGGTTGAATGGCTAAAACCAAATAAACTACAGAGAAAGAGATCGATGACATAGTTAATAAAGTCAACCGCCCAGACGTATCTCCGTGTCTCTTGCAATGGAAAATAGCTGATTCATTTCACAAACCTTTAGCGAGCAGCTGTCAGTCAGAGAATCATAACACTCGTGATTCTACATCTGCCAGTTTGCCTTTTATTGCTGTGATAAAGCACAAAGGGAAACAAACTTGGGGAGGAGAGGGTTTAGTTTAGCTTATATTTCCAGGGAATAGTCCATCACTGAGCCAAGACAGAAGCAGAGACAAGGATTATGAATGGTGATGCTGACTGGCTAACTCCCAGGCTCATGTCCAGCCACCTTTCTTACATAGCCAGTGTCCATCTGCACAGGGAAGGCACCTCCCACACTGTCCTGGCCCCCTCCTACATAAATTAGTGATAAAGAAAATGTTCCAAAAGAGAAGTCAGAGAAAGGACTGAAGGAGCTGAAGGGGTTTGCAATCCCACAGGAAGAACAATAATATCAACTAACCAGACCCCCGAGAGCTCCCAGAGACTAAACCACCATCCAAAGGGTGCATATGGAGTGACTCATGGCTCCAGTGGCATGTGTAACAGAGGATGGCATTGTCTGGCATCAATAGAAGGGGACGCCCTTGGTCCTATGAAAGCTCTTTTCTACAGTGTAGGGGAATGCCAAGGTATTGAGGTGGGAGTGGGTGGGTGGGAGGAGAAGCATCCTCAAAGGGGCAGGGAGAGGGGGATGGGAGAGGAGGGATGGGAGAGGGGCGAACCGGGAAAGGTTTAACATTTGAAATGTAAATACATAAACTATCCAGAAAAAAAAGATGTATTAGAGAACAAAAATTAAAAAGAAAAAGAAAGTAAAAGAAAAAAAGAAAACGTTCCAGAGCATGCCCATAGGCCATTCTGATGGAGATAATTCTTCAGTGGAGGTTCCCACTTCCTAGGTGTGTCAAAGTGTCAGCCAGCATTATCAGAGAGCCTAACCTAATCTGGAAGAACGGTGTTTATAGAAATGACTTTAGAAAAAAGCTTTCTGAGTCTGAGTCTTACTACGGAGCACTGGTTGTCCTGCAACTCACTGTGTAGAACAGCCTGGCCTTGAACTTACGGAGAGCCACCTACTTCTGTCTCCTGAGTGCTGAGGTTAAAGGACCGAATCACCACGCCATCTGAAGATGGCTTTTAATCTGAAGCTTGATGACGATTCAGCACTCGAGCCAGCAGTGCGGAGAAGAATCTTCCAGACATAAGGAAGAGTATGGTGCTGTGGAATAATAAGGAAAGGATGAAAGTTGAGGTATATTTGTATAAACTTGGTGATACAATCAAAAATACTTTATATCACATTGCCAATAGCGCTTACTTCTCTTTAATTGTGATTATGGTGAGTATGAATACTCCAAAAGGAAAAGAAACAACCCCCTCCCCCACTCAATGCATATATTAATCCTAGGGGTTAAAGGGTTAACAACACAGGGAAATGTTAATGGAAGGTATCAATTTCAGAAAGCTGATCTATGGAGTTTCTCAAAATGGGTTTCTACAAATTTAGCAGATATGCAATGTCATCCTAACATCACAGTGAAAGACAGATGCTGTTTCCACAGGTCTAGGGTTTGGCTGCAGGATCTCTGTTATTTACAGTCTCAGCCGGTGCTGGTGTTGCTGGTTCAAGGAGTTCAACCTTGATGAGCAGCATCCCTAGTGACTAAAATGGGCCCCCAGATTTGAGAAGGACTTAGCTGTAAATATCAATATTTGTGTCATCCTGTCTGCCTTTTATCCACCAGCTAGTCTATTTCTCCTCTTTAATTCTCAGCTCACAGAGCCCGTCTGCTCCAGAAGGTGTAGATAGATACAAAGCAATAATGTGCCTCGAAGATGGCCCTCTGCAAACTAATTAGCAACAGCATCTCTCGGGGTCATTATCTTACATACAGGGTACTGAGCCTGCTCTAAACATGACCTTGGATGCTCTCTAGAAACTTGAATTTCCCTGGCACTGTGGTCTGTAGGATGCTTATCTTTTTCTTTATAGCCAATCCGCTTATGAGTACAAACCATGTTTGTCTTTCTGGGCCTGGGTTACCCTCACTCGGGATGATTTTTTTTCCTACTTCCATTTATTTACCTGCAAATGTCATGGTGTCATTGTTTTTAACAGTTGAGTAATACACCATCGTGTAAATGTATCACATTTTTTTTTATCAGTTCTTGGGTTGAAGGACATCTAGATTGTTTCCAGTTTCTGGCTATTATGAATAAAGCTACAATGAACATGGTTGAGTAAGTGCCCTTGTGGTAGGATGGAGCATCCTTTGCGTATATGCCTAAGAGTGGTGTGGCTGGGTCTTGAAGTAGATCAATTCCAAATTTTCTGAGAAACCGCCATATTGATTTCCAAAGTGATTGTACAAGTTTGCACTCCCATCGGCAGTGGAGGAAGGCTGCTTTTGCTTCACATCCTCACCAGCATGAGCTGTCACTTGTATTTTGATCTGACAGGTATAAGATAGAATCTCAAAGTCGTTTTGATTTGCATGTCCCTGGAGGCTAAGGATGTTAATCATTTCTTCAAGAGTTTCTCAGCCATTTGGAAATCCCTCTGTTGAAAATTTCTCCTCCTGGGTTGCCTCATCCAAGCTTGATGTGATGGTATGTACCTGATCTTATTATTACTTGTACATGTTTGGTTGATGTCCCTGGGAGGCCTGCTCTTTCTGGAGGAGAGGTAGAGGAGAAGAGGGAGAAGAGGAGAATGGGAAGGGAGAGGCTGGGTGGAGGAGAGGAAGGGGAAACTGCAATTGGGATGTAATATGTGAGAGAAGAACATTTGAAAGAGAAAAAAGACACACATGTGCGCGCGCGCACACACACACAAACACACACACACACACACACACACACACACACACACACACACACACACAGACAGAGCATGGTTTCCAAATGCACAGGTGTGCAGGATGAGGCACATGTAGGATCTTACCTCTCACCAAGCTTAGTGCAGAGCCAAGGGGTAGCAGATAGTGGCTAAAGCTGTGTTCATTCCCTCCCGGCTTCTTTTCTTTTGTCTTAGAAGTTATACATGCTCTATCTATAAAATAGGGACATAGAAAACACATAGAAAAGTAAGAAAGCCAAGGTTCATCCTTCCACTGTGAAACAAATTTCAGAAAGCACTTTAAACTATTTTTTACCTGTATATTTTATTTTACTTGGCTTAGCCCTAAAATATACGACGTTTATTTTACCATATTACTTTTTGGAAGGAGGAGGAGGAGGAGAAAGAAGAGGAAGCAGCAAAGGGTGTTTTACATAGCATTTCTAAATTGTTGTCAAAGTATTATAACTAGTTAGTTGGATTATCCTTCAAAGTTTTTTTAATAACAACTCGTTCTTTCTTAGCAGAATAATTGACCCCCCCAAAAAAATCATTGGCATCCGTTATGATTCAAATATAAAATCTCGCCCATAGTCTGTTGTGTTTGAACAATTGGTCTCTGGCTGCTAGCATTGTTGGTAGATGGGATTTGGCTGGATCAGTAGGGGTAGGCTTTGAAGTTCTAGGCAGCTTTGCTTCTGATCACATTCTCGTTACAAAGACATGAACAAACCATGCCACTAGCTTTCATGATACAAACTCCCTGCTGGGAAGAGTCACCCTAGGCATCATGGGAGGGTATGTGCTGATACTATCCCTTCCTTGTGTTGCTTCTGTCAGATTTGGTCACAGTGACAAGAAAAGCCACGGATATGTTACATGGATATTTGATTCCTGAACTTCATATTATTAGTTTCTATTATTTCATCTCCCAAACAATTGCTCCAAATGGAAACAACTTTACATTTCCTTGATGTTTCTGAAATATTTATAGAAGTGCCCAATTTCATTGTCATACAGTTAAATACAATTACTTTTATAAGCTGCTCAAGGTTAATATGCTCTGTTCTTGATCTCTTGTCAAAATGTGAAGATGTTTACATTTTCACAGAGGGATTTTACAGAAATAAAATCCATATTTTATTTATTCAGCACCCATATACTGAATATCTAAGTTTACAGCTCCTTTTAAGTGCCAGAAATATCCCCTTGCTTTTGGCTTTTGAAACCACGTTTACCTTCTGTCCCTTAGCAAAGCACAGAGGACACATGAAACAGAAACACCCTTTTTACTGTGGGGAGCTGATAAGGTCCTGGCTGAGCGCGTATTGCTTCTATGAGTATAGCAACATCAAGGACTCTGATGCCTCAAACCCATGAGAATAGAAAAACTTTTCTCAAGTCAGGTTCAGGGAATAGAGCAAAGCCACCTCCAGGTCCTTGTATAGATGTTGACAGTTTGAATATACTTTCTTTCTTCTGGCGTTTACAGCATGAAATTGTCTCCTAGAGAGACATCCTGTCCCCTTTTCCTTGTTCAACTCTGTCAGCTGTGTACAGTAAACCTGCCTCTTCAATTCAGACACATGAGACAGACACCTAGTCTGGAGTTTCTGGGCTAGGGCTGCTGCATCTCCATCACCCTCCATGGCCCGTGGAAGCTCATCTTCTCAGCTCATGTGTCGGCACGTCTGTCAGTTTTTCATTCCTCAATACCCCTGTCAGCTTAACCCCAAAGTTCTACAGGCTGTGGCATTTTATTGTCACCAATACTTTTTTTTTTCTTCATCTCTATTAACTTGGGTATTTCTTATTTACATTTTGATTGTTATTCCCCTTCCCGGTTTCCCTGTCAACATCCCCTTAGCCCCTCCCCCTCCCCTTCTATATGGGCTTCCCCTCCCCATCCTCCCCCCCATTACCACCCTCCCCCCCAACAATCATGTTCACTGGGGGTTCAGTCTTGGCAGGACCAAGGGCTTCCCCTTCCACTTCACCAATACTTTTAAGTACACTATTTAATGCTTTGTATCTTAATCTCTGGGTCTTTTTTAATGTTCATCCATGATTCTTCTTACTATGTATAGAGAATAAGTTTAAAATCTATTTGAATTTTGAGTTTATGAGTTTATAAATAAATATTGTTAATTGGAAAAAAGTGCAAGCTGGTTCTCACCACCACCACCACCACAAACAAACAAACAAACAAACACACAAACAACAAAAACAAACAAAAAAAACCCCAAAAAACAAAAAAACCCCAAAAAACCAAAACAAACAAACAAACAAAAAAACACCGCTTACTCATCAAGTGGTAAGATTTAATCAAATTTTAATTGGTTTTATTCTGTTTTTCAAAAGTAACTCAGACCCTCAGTGCAAAGTAACTCAATGACAGGATAAAACCTGTCTTCCCACTCTTGGGGAGTCTGTGGGGCCTTGGCGATCCCAGGTGTTTGTGAGTGCTTGGCCTTGTTAAGCATGGAGATGTTTACTTCTTCACCAGGGCGCCCTGTAGGAGAGAAAAGACTGAAATACAAACACATGTAGCTTTTACAGCACCTAGCTAGAACTCCTGGTGTTCTGAAAAGCTATGGTAAAAATTTCTATTATTAAGGAGTGTGCGGGTCGCCACTGAATGACTCAGTCAGGTTGAGCTGGGAGAGAATGAGTATCGTTGTTTATCAAGAGCTTCGTCCTCAAAGAATATTCTTCCAGAGTACCTGAAGTGACTCCCAAACCTGAGTGTCCATCTCCACACAACTATCACATTTAGAGCTTCAATTTTCTTAACTTTACATCTAAATTATAATAGTTGAAATCAACTGAGGACTAAGGTACAAGCTAGTTTCAGATGTTTTTCTTTGATCTTTTTCTGCTTATGGCCATGTGAAGGACATCAATTTATAATCCAGTGGCCAGATTACACAGTTTGATCATCTCAAAAAAGCCTAAATGTTTCTAGTAACATTTGAGAAGAGTGGAAGATGGTGAGTAGCCACCGGCAGCACAACATCGTTCTGGAAGACTGCATCCCGAACTTGGGACTTCGCCTGTCTTACTGCGGCAGTTCAAGGCTCGTGATAGTACTTGATTCTATAGTGGGTCTACAAACATTTCTATAGGTGACATACAGTATAGGAAATGTTTTCAAAACACAAATGTGCTCATTAGACTTCTTATTTTTGGGAAGGACCAACAGACTGTGCATTTATTTTTATTGTTTTGAGTGTCCCAGGAGGATACACCCTTTGATGTCTCATCTCCAATTCCTTGGAGACAGAAATTAGAGTCAAATCTTTCCAGGAATCCGAGACCTCTATTTTTAGCCACTACCAATTGAGATCACATTATCTAAATAGGAATGGATTTGAACTGAATGTGCCCTGTACTCCAGAGCAATGTTTGTCACGCTTTCATGATACTGACAGAACTTGTCCTTGGATATGTTCTGCCGTGGTAAATTACCCTATACTTGAGTCCTTGAGAAATTTGGTGAGGTCAACCTGCCTTGGCTTTTCTTTGAATTGTGCTTTTTATTCTGAGTTCTACAAAGAAATTTCGGTTAAAATTATGTCTAACTTCCTAAAATACTCATTTGCTAAGGGAACAAAATTAGTAAAGCTTAAAAAGAGAAAAATCAAGGACTCAGTGCCTACGCTAGTGAGGCCAGAAATCTGTTCTAGGACAGAGGCCAAAGGGATGCAGGGGGTGAGGAGGGTATGAAGATGGCTGCCAAGCATAAAATGAGAGGTGAGAAAAGACTTAAACCTAGGGCTCTGTAGTAATGGGAAGGGGAAGGAAACAGAGCAGGAGTTCCTTGGAAAGAAGGAAAGTAAAAGCAAACATATGTCAGACAAGAGAAGCTACCACTAGGAAAATGGTAATAGCACCAGAATTGGCAAAGATAGGCTTGGAAGACTAAGAATTATCTGGTTATAAATTCAGAAATAAGCTCGGCATGTGCACCTCAGGTATTGGGAGAAATATGGAGGCATAGGATAGTTGATGTATGGGTTTAAATAACGAGATAAGAGTTGTAGGAAGGAGAGAATGCCAGCAAAGCAAATAGCTGTGTTTTCTACCAATGCAGGCACATGGCACTCTGGAGAGCATGCAACTGCAGCTGACATTTGTGTCTTACCATCAGGAAGGGAAGGGCAGACGAAGCTCGGTGCAGGAGAAGTCTGTGCTGGACTTCCTATGCCTGTAGGCTACCTTCAACCCTATGCCTTTCTTTTCTCCTGTGACTTGAGCTATTCTATCCTGACTGGGCAGGTTCTTTAAACAATGACAACTTTAAAAGACTCCAGATGGCTTTGGAAAAATTGAAAGTCATCCAAGGTGCATGGCAGTAGGCCTTTGTAGATACCCCATGTGGAGTTAGTTCAAAAACTCTAATTTTTCTTTGGATAATGTCCTGGGGATAAAGTGCAGGACCAGTGTCCAAAATAAAATAAACAGAAAAGCCCAATAGAAAAATAAAACAAGTAATAGCAGTAATAATGATAAATAAAATTATAAATAAAATAAAAGGTGAACCAGCACTAATCTATGAGTATGAAGAAGAAAAGCTAGTCTTTTTGCTGAGAGTTATTACAGCTTCACTGGCCTTGGTTCCTAATCTGTACCCTACTTGGGGAAGAAGGTAGTAGGCAAAGGGACCAGGTGAATAACTCACTCCTTCCTCCGCATATACCAATTTATAGGCTCGTCCATTGATAGATTTGCTGCATTTAGCAATTATCATAGCCTTGCATCATTGGGAATATATTACAAAGATTCATAGTTGTTAAAATTTTTTCTAAAATGTAATTTACTACTGTTGAAATTAACAATTATCTATGGAAAATGATCTCTGGGGGGTTATGTTGAAATGAAAAGAAACACAAGAAGCTTAGTCTATTATTGTGTTAAATTCCTTATAGTAAAATGGTTTACGTTAATTTTCAGGCTACCAAGCCCCTATTTTATCAGACCTGCTAACAAATATAATGCGTAGGGTGATATTGGTAGAAGAAAGGTCTAGACCATCCTTGGCATGACATTGGCCAAGCTTAAACCTAGAGGGGAAATAACACTATCTTAACATCAGTACATCTTGCATTCAATCTAAGAACATGAGGGATGGATAATACCCAAGGGAAATCCTTCATTTAGCATCACTTTAACATCAGCATATTTTGTGCTCTATCTGTGGACTTGAAACTCAAGTGAGGGGCTGGTTCAGCTGATAAACTCGACTCACTTACCATGCCTTTGCCTTGGGATGAATTTCAATCTCTTCTATTAAAACAAACAAACAAAAACAACTTTGAGGATTCTTACTAGAATTCTTGGCCTTATTTAGTGAAACAAATACTGCATTTTTTTAGTTGGATATTTTATTTAAATACCAAATGTTATTCCCTTTCCCAGTTTCCTGTCCATAAGTTCCCTATTCTGCCCCCTTTCCCTTCTTCTATGAGGGTGTTCCCCCTCCCCAACCACCTTCCCTTCTCGCCATGACATTCCCCTACACTGGGGGTCCAGCCTTGGCAGCTGGAGCCATGGGTCTGTCCATGTGTACTGTTTGGGTAGTGGAACGAAAACTTCAAAAATATCTTCTGGTCACCATACAGGCTCCTTGCACTTAATGTACAAGGATCGTCCGTAGTATTGAATGGAAAAGCACGGGAATATAGCACACTTAGTTGCTATTTATTTATTGTCCTGGAAGTTTTCAAGAGGTTAAGGGAAGCTTCCAGGTTCAGAGTGGACTTGAACTACATTGTGGTTAATAATACATGAGTATGATTATGAGGAAGAATGTAGACACAGGCAGAAATATTCATCTACAGCAGAGAAAACAGAAAAAAATTTCTGGAGAAATTTATTATCTAGTGATAGCTGTCTCCAAAAGGAAGAGGAAGTCTAGTGTTCACCATCACCATTTCTGAGGCAGGGAGAATTTCCTGAACTTGGCAGCTCAGAGTCTACCTTCACACCTATCTAAAACTCTTGTATCTATGTTTGCTAAAGAGTCTCTCTTTAAATTTCTCCATGTGTTTACTTTCATGTGAAGCAAAATAAATACAAGGAAAATAAACCAGTACTATTCATTTCTGGCTAGGTATGACTGCCGAAGTGTCTGACCTCAGTGTTATCCTCTGTTGAAAGCAGTTGTTAAATTGAGACTTTTTCTTGGGCTGATTGAGAAAGAACGATATGGCAGCAGCAGTGGTATTTTGAGCTATATTCCTGCCTCTCTTACCGAGAACTTACACGGCATCAAGATGGCGTCCATCAGCTGCAGGAAAGGCGCGCATACTGTGTGACACCTGGTGGAGAAAGAAGGGGCTCGGTCAGTGGGATCTTAGGTGACACTGAACTGAGATATGCTGATTGAAAGCAGATTATGTGGACACAGTGACCCACCCTATAGCTGTCACCAAGGCCACCATAATTGCCACCAATGCCATCACAAGGTGTGTGACCAACAAAACCATGAGTGGTTCTGGAGCACGGTTGAGACTGAGACCTGAGGAAGTGCTAAAAAGCAGGTGACAGAGGAAGACAGACAACTTTATCTTAACCCGAAGCTCAAACCTAACCCCAAGCCTTCTGCTCCCAACATTTAGGGAGTCATGTTTAGAAGGAACTGCTCTGAAGATTTTCTAGTTGTTTTACAACAATATACACAAATCCTTTCCCATCACTTTCTTTAAAATGATATCACCGTCTCTATTCCTGTCATAATTCCGTGCCTTTTAGAATTCTATAGCCCTCACCATCACCTGGAACTATCTAACTTTACTGTATATGTGCTTAAGATGAGCTTATGCTTACGTTGCTTTATCTGAAATGTTGGTTGATTGAATCATTGTCTCTCCTACTAGGATGTAAGGCTATAGGTTAATTATTTGTCTAGTGTTTTCCCAGCCAGAGGCACTTTTCAGGACAGCATCTAGTAAACAAAATGGCCTAAATAAATATTATTTAATGAGTATGAATGAATAAAAGAACTGTCTTTAGAAAGAAATCACTCAATGGAAATTTTAACTCTTTTATAAATATTGGTAACTAAAAGGATTAATGGAATCGAACTCGATGAAACGTAATTTGCCTTAAAAACCCAGTAGAATATTAGCAGAAAGCTTGAGGTAATTTCTGCTTTAAAGGGTGGGAATAAAGATATAATGCTGTCATCTTGTCACAGCTTTCTGGAATAAAGTTAGTGGCAAATATTCCATTCAGGGTCTGTTAGATATTTAAGTAGTTTGGACTTGTCATGGTGACCAGTCCCTGTTATTCCCAGTCATTGATACTGAGGTGTAAAAAATGGAGTCATTAACTGGTGATACCGCTGTTCTTTCTTACAGTACACCCAAGCAGGGCATTGCCCTTCAGGGAAAACTGATCAAGTTAACCATGTGCATAAGAAATTCTTCTGTGACGCACTTCTGAGGCCTGTTCCATGTCATAGAGTGCTGATGGATGATGTACAAAGGAGAGACAGAGAAACTGGTCAAATAAGTTCCAGCTACCCTGGGCCAAATAAAGTTAGGCAGCCCATGTAAGATCCTAGAGAGGCAAAATTACTAGTTGTCGCATGTGTTTTTCTTTTTCTTTTTGAGCATTCTGCTCTATCCATTTCTTTCAGATAGTGTCTCTCTCACTGACTTTGCTTGGGCTAGACTGGTGGCCACCAAGTCTCAGTGATCCTCCTGTCCCTCCTTCTCACTGTGCTGGGGTTACAGGCACTTGACCATACCTGGTATATTTTAAGCAGGGTTACAGGGATCTGAACTTGAGTCTTTGTTTGCACAGCAAGGGCTCTTACCTACTGAACTATCTCTCCAGCCCCTTTCCCATGTATGTGATGATAAATTTGCCTCCTTCATCTCACTTCCCTCCTTACCCTGAGATCCCACAAGACTGAGGATATAGCTGTCTTTCCTTTGGAAGCAAAGGAAAAGGAGTCTTAGATAAAACAGAGCTTACTGCCTTTTTCTTAGAAAAAACACCCAGGCAAAGTCAAGGGCCAAGGCTCCACACATCGGTGGATTCAGGGAGATATTCAGACAGACACTATCTCCATACAAGGTTAGACATTTTGTGTATGAACCACTAGTTAATAAAAGCACTAATTAATAATGAACTGTGCATCAACTCTCTCTATCTGTGACCTTTAACACATAATTTTATGGGGCTCTTTCCTTATTTGTAAGCAGAGAGTTAGGTTAAGCAGTCTTTCAAGTCCTGTCCCACTTCAACTCCTAGTAATTCAGTGGCCTTTGGTTGTGTATTCTGTTATGTTTCCAGAGTTGGTTCATTCCAAATGCCAAACAGATAAGAAACAGAGGAGGAAAGAATGGCTAATCACTTAAGGCTTGGAAGTCTTTGGGTGAGCAATGATGTTCATGCATGGGATACATTGCCTTTAAGGTGACAACTTCCTCCAGTAGGGCCACAAATGTAACAGGCCTCTGCAGAAAGCATTCAACCTTGTGAGTTTTATGTTCAGTGCACTGGGGCTCTTGTCTAAGGTGCTTTAATTTTTGTAGCAATCCCCGGATTCTTAGAGAAGACAAAAACTAGGCTGTTTGTTTGTTTGTTTCTTATTTTAAAGTTCCTTGAAACAGTACCCTTGATCTAGTGCCAACACGATTCCTGAATTTTAAATTGAGCTCCCAGTGACTCAGACTTTAATTGGACACATCTCTTGGCTCAGACTATTGATAATTAGTCCATTAAACATTAAGAAACTATATGCCCCCAAGCCCTCAAGATAAATACTACAGCCCCAAGAAAGAAGATGTTATATGTTATAATAACCCTCACAAGGTTGCACAAATGCTGGGATCCCAATTACAGAGCTTTTCTCTCTAGCAGTTCCTTGTAGACTCTGTGTTGCAAGCTGCAACCTTTCAGTGAAGTGTTGCTGGGGTAAAGGGATGGGGATTCCTGAAAGGTGGGAGAGAAACAACTCGAGAGTAAAAGCAGTGTCTTCAGATTCAGGCTAGGATGGGAAGTGGGAGTCAATGGTTGGTTGATATTGCTGTTCTTCCTATAGGGTTGCAAACCTCTTCAGCTCCTTCAGTCCTCTCTCTAACTCCTCATTTAGAGAAGGCTTGCTATTGTGTGAGGAAAAGTTTACTTTCTACAGGGAGAAAAGATGGAGAGAGTGTGGACTTCAGAATTAATGGAGTTTGACTTGACTTTGGTATCAGTTCTATACATGTTTGCACAAGAAGGCATACAATCTTTAAATTATAACAAAAAAGAGAATCTACGGCCTGGAAGATTGCTCAATGGGTGAGAGTATCTGTTGCCAAGCCTGATGACCTAAGTTTGATCCGAAGGACCCACATTGAAGAAGGAAAGGATATATTCCTAAAAATTGTCCTCTGACTTCATATGTGTACCTTAGCAAACATTTCCCCCATACGTACACATGTATACACAAAGTAAACAAATAAAAAACATAATTACATTTTAAGAAATGGGGAATATAACAGAACAATGTGGCTCATATTGATAATCCCAACACGGCAAGGCTTAGGTAATGTGGAAAAATGATAGTTCAAGTCCAGCTTCCATTACATAGCAAGTTTGAGACCAGCCTTGGCTATGTGAGAACTTGTTTCAAAGTAATAAAAGCAAATAAATACTTAACAACGGGAAACATTATGGTATGCAAATTATATAACACAAAGAGATGGTTCAGAGGTTAAGAACACTGCCTGCTCTTCCAGAAGAAGCCAGGAGATAGACCCAGGAGAGACACTGCAGAGAAAGGCAACATTTCTCAGGCCAATGAAGAGTAGGCTAATTTGTACTATGTTTTTCCTCATTTTACGCATTCATATTTATATTGTGTGGTATATCTTAAGACCAGGTTAAAGGAAAGCGATTGTGAATAATAACTAAAACACACTCTAAAACATGGAACAGACCTGGTATTTATGGTCAAAGTAAATAGGCTTATTCGTCCATAGCCCTTTCAACCACTGTCACATGTTCTTCATGACTTCTCATGGCCTCTGCTTGTCAAGCTACCTTCACCTGCTATTTCTGTTATCTCTTCTTCTTCTCAGTGTTCCCAGAACTTCTCAGCAAGACATGCTTTAGGATATCTGTTCCAATGTTGTCTGAAATAACTCCACTCACCCTGACAGTTCCTACCTGTTCTGTTTCATCTCAAAGGGTTCCATGATGTTTTCTCTACCTTCTCCCAGCAGCCTCGGTGCGTGAATAGGTGTTGTGAATCTTTACTGGCAGCCATTATAAGACAATTTGCATATTAAGTTTCTAATGGTGTATGAACATTAGACACTGAGTCCTTGTGTGTTAAAAGACTGAAAGAGCTTGAAGGGGCTTGAAACCCCATATGAACAACAATGCCAAGCAACCAGAGCTTCCAGGGACTAAGCCACTACCCAAAGACTATACATGGACTGACCCTGGACTCTGACGTCATAGGTAGCAATGAATATCCTAGTAAGAGCACCAGTGGAAGGGGAAGCCCTGGGTCCTGCTAAGACTGAACCCCCAGTGAACTAGACTATGGGGGGAAGGCGGCAATGGGGGGAGGGTTGGGAGGGGAACACCCATAAGGAAGGGGAGGGGGGAGGGGGATGTTTGCCCGGAAACCGGGAAAGGGAATAACACTTGAAATGTATATAAGAAATACTCAAGTTAAAAAAAATAATCCCCCCAAAAAAAAGAAGTGAGAGACTGGGGGACATAGAAGAAGGTAGTCCGAAATGGAAATACCCAAGTTAATAAAGATGGACGAAAAAAATCCACATAGCTGGGTAGACTAATTTGTCTGCATTTTATTGCTTTATTCTTTCTTAGTTCTCTCCTCTTTCTTTCTCTGTCTCACTCTCTCTTCTTTTCACTCTGTCCTCTTCTCTCCTTTCCTCTCCTCTCTTCTCTCTGTACCTCAGTTGATCTAAAAATATGGATCATAACTGAAATATTTTTAGTAAATTCATATAAAATGAACATGAATAGGCTGAATATTTATGCATGCAAAGGACAGGGATGGCGTGGGAACACAGCATGGCATAGATGGCCTAGAAGGATGCTTGTTAAGCAGGTATGAAAAAAGTGTGGTTGACGGGACCTGGGCTTGATAACCAGGATGCCAAGACTGGAAAAGCTTGTGAATAGCCATCTTGGTAATGCTATTGCTTAAGAATGAGTAAGGACAGATCAGAAAGCATTAGATGTTAGCATTAACCATCTCTTAACCACTCTTGATTCTTCTTTTAGGCAAACACAGCAGAAGAGTCAAAACTACAGATCAGCTCAATCCAATCTGTAACATATCCTAGACTTGTTATTTAACTCAGGATTCTTTGAAGACAAAAGTCGGATTAGTAAATGTGGAGTAAAGCCACACTGCAGTAAATAATTTAGGCCCCCAGACCATCACTTAAACCGAAAAATAAGGACTAATCACGTGTATAAACACATTAATATGTATCCTTTCCTCACTAAATACACATCAAGACATTTATTGCTAATATGTGTTTCCACGTCATGAAAGGCCTAATCTGGTATGTCTAAAATAATAAATAGACTCTAGTAGATTTCCAGGCTGAATATTTCCTGCTTGCATAGTCCAAGATCTTCTTTGGTTTGAACACCACCGTTTTCTCCCTTGAGGTCCTCGAGGCTATGGAAAATCTTTCTGCCCACACATTTACTTAAACTTCACTTCAAACAAGTTTGGACACCATCCACTTCATTGCTGTGGACATTTTGCTGGTTTCTATGAACTATGCGAGAAACTCATCTCAAGCTGTGTTCAAGTGGGGAAGGACTTCTAGTCTTTGCCGTGTGACCCTATGCTGTTCTGACGTTTTGATGTGAGAACACTGTGTTCCTTGCACGGCTTCTGAATCCGACCTCATATGTTCTCAGAGGAGAGTAGAAAAGACAGGAGTTAAGTTCCGTTCTATTTAATCAAGACCATAACTTTCTAGTGGGGTTGTATATGAAACAGGATTTCTCCATTAAGTGTAAACTTGGATGTCGAATGTAAACTTGAACACCATGACCTTATCTCTTTCCTGAGCTCTGGCTGAACCCTGGAAATCTGTATTAATTATCACTTCTGGGTCTGCCTTTCCCTCACAAAGAAGTGTGCAAAGGGTTGTATTTTCGTCACTTTGCACGCCCAAGGCCTTGCTGAATAAGCACAAAATTTCTGTTAACTGGTTTCTTGTTAAGCTGTCATCATATAGCTGAAATATCCAATTAGCCATTCCGGCTCAGTTAGCATCTTGTTTATAGGCTTCATCTCCCTCTTGTGGACCACAATTATCCATAACACGCCAAGAATTGACTCAATGCCAATGATGACTATAGATAGACTCGTGCCCTATCCTGTAGAAAATTTCAAGGATCTATCTCATGTAGAAATGTGATTTCAGTTCTCTAATTTGGGAACATGGTGTGACTATAAACTTTTTTTTCTATTAGCAGATTTATTTATGTAAGTAGATTTATTAAGCTATAAATGCTAGTTTAAATCTTTTTTTTAACTTGGCAAATTATGCTTAAATACATATGTTCTGTACAACCAGAGAATGCTCTCTGATAACTGTACCTTCGGTTTCAAATGCTTGAACTTGTTTAGCACGGAGCAGAGAAACATACAAGAACAAATAGCGAATGGCAGAGAAATGAAGCAGCAGTTAGCCAAAGTCATCAGCTCAGCTGCTTGCAACAGTCAGCAGAGCTGGTTGGAACAGTCTGAGAGCAAACAAATCAAGGTAACAAGAGCATCAGATCAGGATGTCTTAAGACAGCCCACAGAAACTAACTGGGGGGAGAAGCAATCCTCAGAAGCTCATCGAGGGAGAGACCATTGGTTAGGAATTGCACCTTTGTACAGATGGTAGTAAGAGCTTTCGCTCCATTTGTTTTTGTTGCTCTCTGTTTGCTAAGGAAAACGAGCATTTATTAACAATGGCAGCTTGGTTTCACTCACCACAGAAATTCCTTGATTTCGACTTTATAAGGAATTTTTACAGGGAATGGAGCAAGATTGACCTCATCAGTTGAAATATAAAGTACTTACATGTAGATGGTGTTTCTTTCTGTTCATCCTTATATCTACACACACAGCAATGGGCCTAGCCCAGCAAGGTGCTCAATAAATAAGTGAATGAAAAGTCACTGAAAAGCTTTTAACCTATAAATTAGTTCCAGAGCCCAGTTCTATAACCAATGTCTTTATATTTTATTCAATTTCTTTATATTTTTAAGTTTAGCTATTATTTTTCTACTATTGGCTTGTTTTGAGTTCCTTATATATTTTTCGATATTAATCCTTAATACTTTGTTGCCATTGAGGTTTGCAAGTAATATATTTTCTGGGTGTCTCTTCACTTTATTCTCTGTACCGTTTTTGTATAGAAGCTGTTCAATTTGGTAAAAGGCCATTGGTCTGGTTTTGTTTTTGTTGTTTATGCTTTTAATGTCATATCTGAAAATTGATACCCCAGACCAGGAATGCACAGTTGTCTGCTGTGTTTTCTTCCAGGCGTGTGCAGGCTCTTGTCTTATATTTTAATTTTTAAATCATTAAATGAGTCAATTTCTTCAGTGTGAGGAAAGACTGTTTTCATGCTTCTACAGCATGTAGATTTCTAGGTTTCTCATCAAAATTCAGCAAAGAGACAAGCAGAAAACACTTGCTGAAAGGTATTTTTGCTGTCAATCAAGTATGACAAAGCTTTTGCCTATTTATCCATGTCAAAACTACCATTCTATTCCTTTATATTTCCCACTGTTTACGCTAAAGTGTCATCTATAATTCTTAAGAGTCCGTGAAGATAGTTTATGTTCAGGAATCCAATATGGAGGTTCCTGAGAAGGAGATGGCTTGTGGGGGAAAGCAGAGATTAATTGGATATAGCAGAGAAACCTGGATTAGCTGCTGCATCAAGGCTATAGGTCTGCAGAGGGGATAAAAGCTGTGACAATCTTAGGAGTAACAAACCTGTATAAACCCTGTTACAGAAAGGAAAGCAGGCAAGTACAAGAGAGAAGCACATAACCCTAACCAGGAACAACATAGTGGAATATTTCTCCATTTTCTGTAAAATGGAGACCCTGCTTGTTACTTGATTTCACATAGCCCTAGGAAGAATGGCACTGTCCTGACCACCATGGAGTCTGCATTTTAGGAAAGAACTTTGAGGATAATCTCCTGTGGACTGTGTGGAAGAATCACCTGTCAATAAAAAAACTAATGGCCAATAATCTGAAGCAAGATTAGAAGGCGGGACTATTGGCTGGGACTTTTGGCTAGGAGTCAGGCAGATTTACCACCCGACTCAGAGGAGTTGGCCTTATGAAACTGAGGTGAGGTAACCAGCCATGTGGCATATAGAATAGAATAAGTAGTTTACAAAGGTTATGAGCTAGTCGGGGAATGAGCAAAACCTTATGGCCTAGGCATTTATTCTTAAATAATTAAGTTCCAGATTTGTTATTCTGAGAATGAAGAGGCCAGGTAGAAGAGTTTGTGGCCACAAAAGTGAATGTGATAATAACACATAAGCAGTGTATAATATACTACAAGAAGAGCTGCACCTGAGTGCAAGACAATGACTCTATTTAGAAGGTTGACATATGCAAGGGGATTTATTCTTGCTCTATATAGATTTGTAGGCTGCAAAAGGACACAAGGGTACATCTAATTAGAAAGCCTTAAACTTAGAACAGGTTCAAAGTTTTGATTTCTCTCTTTTGAAATCATTTTAGATGATTATGGATTTGGGATAATATTAGGAACTGATAACCTTTCTGCACTGATTCTGTTATCCCTTCCTGATTTCAAGTTCTTGGATTGGCAACTACCCAAGGTCCTTGTGAAAATGACTGGTATGCTAACATGGATGCAGAAAAGATAACTGTAAATGTAAAACTAGAAATACTCCTTCAGGATAAAGACTAAGGAAAAAGGAGAGAAGCCATCATGTAGGCACTATCACGCTGAGGATTTCTACCTAGAAATAAGGAGTGTTAATTATGTGAAGAGACATCAAATGTAAAAATTATGAGTGATTTTATATCAATGAGAAGAAAAGTAAGGTGAGTTTAAATCATCAGGGACAATGATAGACATAAAGGCCACTGAGATGTGTAAGAAACACTGCGTGGGAACAGGCTTGGGTACAAGCTTCAGTTGACTTTCGAGTAGGTTGACCAGTGATTTTCTAAAAGCAACTGAACTATGCCAGATTTTTAAGAGATGGTCAAGCTAGAGTCATAGATTGGAAATTAATTGTCTTTGCATAATAAATTAAAATAAAAGATTAAATAGAAGGAGGAGAGTAGCAGGATGATTAAAACCAATTTTTTAAAGAAACACAGTGAGAGGCATACAATTGAAGGCAATATTCCTGGCACCAGTGGAAAGGGATGAAAGATTCAGAATGCAAGATCATGAAAGTTAGTGTTGGAGTTTTAGATTTAATTCTATATTAGGGAAATTAGAGGAGTATACATACACAGGAAAAGTCAAGTGAGAAAAGTTAATGGTTAGAGGTCTATAAGAAGAATCAGAATAAATAGAATAAACTGAGCGTCTCAGAGGTCAAGGAACAAGTTGATGATGGGTGGGCATAGGCAATTGCTTGGCTAGATCCCTAATTTGAAGTAGCATAAAAGGAAAGCGATAATTGTATGTAGTAGAAGTCAGTTGAGTAAAAAGGTGAGTCCTGGAAGCAAAGGAAAGAAGGTAGTTTAAAATATTCTGTTTAAAAACAGATGCCAAGGGAAACAGGAACATAGAGTCCTGAAGGAGGTCTGCACGTCGGCACAGCAGGGAGAGAGATGCGTCCAATACTAGAGCACAGAGTCAGAGAGAGGAGGCAGAGTGACACTCCTCCTCTCTCTCTCCTCTTCAACTCAGGATAAGTTGAAGGACTTATCCTCGTAAAGAAGATACCTCTAAGGCCATAGTTTACATTTGGACCCTAGAAGCAGGAACTTGATAACTGGTGGCTTTAAAACCCAAATATGTTTCCTATTTACCTATTACATTATCTGGAGCTTGGGGGGAATTCATGACTCATTTGGTGGCTCAAAAATGTATTAAGTAAATGAACCAAAAAACAAACAAGCAAACAAACAAAAACACTAGGCTCTGTATTTCTCCTCTGCCATTCTTTACCTGCCCCCTTTGTTTTTGAGAATTTCATAATGCATGCAATGAAATATGATCATATCTACCCTCATTTTCATTTCTAATACACCGCCCTTTTGTTCCCACGTCAATGTTTCCTGGTCCTGGCTTAGCAGGTTTTACAGCTGATATTTCATTTTCATGTTGCCTTGGAATCAAGTTTCAGAGCGAAGGGTTTTTACTCTGTAGGAAATTTTTACTCTCTAAGAAAGCCTTTGGCAGTGTGGCGCTCTACAGTTTAGACAATTTTCCTTCAATTTTCCTAAGATTTCCCATAGAGCACACCTTAAATGCAAGAACACTAACTAATAAATATCTGGCCCAGAGAGAAATAATCCCAATAGTCCAGAGATGCAGAGAGTCCTTATCCGTGGGATTACAAGGAACCATGTCTGGGAGATCAAGGGCTTCCACTCTGTGTCCAGGTAAAGCTGAGTGCTTCTGTCCTGGAGCCTAGAGTTGGACAACTTTCTAGTGGATGGCAGAAGCAGACACCACCAGCCTCCTCTTGGGTCCTTTGTAATCAGTACTTTCACCCGTCATCACTATTTGCTATCTTGAGACTTGACTTAGTCGAGGTTATTTTTTTTTTCTTTTAAATTCGTGTACCCACTCTTGTTCTTTGGAAAGCGTTTGAATCTTTTCCCTTCCAGCTTCTTAGTGCCCTGGAATTCAAGTGAGTCTTTTATAATTTTATCTTTTTAAAATTCACTAAACTAATCTTAGGTAAGAGTGCTATATTCATATTCGAAGAAAGTAACCACTGAGGAGTGAGCTCTGGCTAGGTGGGATTTTTAAATAACTGTTTCATTGTCTGTTTTGTAGTTCTTCTATGCTACTATTTTTATTTAAATCTTTCTTTGTAATTTGCTGGTTTCATTGTGGTAAGCTCATATATTTCCATTTTTCTATGTTGAATCTACTGCAGCTTTTATTTGCAATTGGTACAACAGTTACATAAAAATTTTGTTCAAAATTCAATATGTTCAAAAACTTCACTGTCTTTCTCCCCCTTCATGCTTTGTGTTATTGATGTAAAAACTGGCTTTTAACACTGTGTGGACATTAACAATTTTTGTGATCACAGTTACCCTTAATGCTTTGCCTTGTCATAGTGGAGCGAAAATGACTTATACATAACACAAAAGAAGTACATTACTTTGTGTTTGTTTATCCAGGGTACATTTTAATACCTCATGATGGTGCTTAATGACTTCTCATTTTTATGAAAGAACTCTCTTTAGTGTTAGGGTAGGCTTAGTTTTCTACAGGAAACTTCTCATGTACATCATTTTAAAAGCCTAGTTTCCCAAATTCAGTATCTGAGGGGTTGTTTGGATTTGTAGAAATAAAATTACTTGGAATCAGTTTGGTTTTGGGTTTTATATTTATCAGGTGAGTATAGGACAGCCTATATCCTAGCTGTTCCTCGATACTAACAATGCCTTTCTGAGGATACTCACGATGTCCTATGGGTCAGGGCCACTCAGTCTTTGTTTTGCCTACATGCACTGCACAAATCAGCACTCAACGACTTGCAGGGACAAGTGAACACCCAAACATTTTCCTATGCACACGCAAGTCAATATTTAAGCATCTTCTCCACATGACTGCACAAGTCAACTCTTAATCAAAGACTTACATTTACTCTCTGTGAACTTTGACATTTCTCTAACACACATGTCTCTCTCTGTGTTAGTAGTTTGCCCTGAAAAGTCTAGCCACCTACCTGAATTCTGTCTCCCCAGTTTTGGGACAGTGTCTGATTCTGGTTACATACCTCCTTCCTATTTTGCAGGCTGGAAAATGTCCAGGCTGCAAAATGGGGCATTCATAGGACTTGAATTCTTTTCTCACTCCTAAGTATCATTGCATTATTTTGCCTATTGTCCAGTGTTTGAAACTAGTCCGGTTTCCTAGTTATTTAAGTCTATTCATTACACTAGGGCTGTGATCAGAAATTCTTCCATATCTCAACCCTCTTAAACTGCAATGCAATCAATTAATGCATTCAGCAATTTGCCATTTCTGAGCTTTATCTTATAAAGTGAATACATATACACATATTCATGAGTGCCGAGGTTTCAAGGACATGCTATTGATGTACAGCAGCAAAACACATCTTTGTAAGTGAGATTTCAAAGTTAGCACACAAAGGAATGGGTTTATTCATTAGGCTTTCACGCCTTGCCTTTGTCCTTTTTTGTCCCACTTCCTGACACCTCTTCCTTGGTCCCCCTATCCCTTCTTGCTCTCCTACCTTTGTAGGCATGCAAATTGAAAGCTAAGGTTTGCATATGAGAAGACATGTTTGCTTAATTTTTTGTTTCCAGAATCTGGCTTATTTCTCTTAACATAATGATTTCCAGTTCCATGTAGTTTTCTAAAATATTATAATTTTATTTTTTATAGCAGAATAAAATTCCATTGTACATACATACCACACTATCTTTAAATTTTTTTTAAACACACATAAAATGTTTAACTAATTTCTCTCTCTCCTTAGCAGTCATTAGTTGCCTGCCATTCTTTGTCTAGGGCTGGAACCCAATGAAATTCCCCCCTTCCACCTTGGCATGTCTATTGATATTACCATCATTCCCATCTTGTTTGTGCAGTCATTTATAGGAAAGATGTTTTCACAGCAAGCTCTCTGGTATCCAGATTCTTACAGTCTTTTGTACTCTCTTCTATGATGTTCTCTGAACCACTGATGCAGGGTCTGTAATGTGGATGTCTGTACCCATTGGATCCTGGCTTTCCACGATCTGTTGATCTCTTCATTGTGAAGTTGGCTAGGTTTCTAGTGTGAGGCATGATATTGCTCTTTCCCTCTTATTCAGAGGGCCTTAAATCCAATTAGAGAGTTGTTGGTTACTACCAGCACGTGAGTGCCACTTACTGAACTCCTACAGATATCTTGCTTGTCCTGTTGTTCATTGTGACTTAAAGATGTTGAGGCTGGGTATGATTATTAATTGTTTCCCTCCCTTGGAAGCATCCATCATATTTTCAGGTACCATGGAAGCTAGACTGCAGGAAGAAAAATTTCCACCTGGAGCTCGCAGGCAGGTACAAGTAAAGCATGATGGAAACAGATGGCTTCTACAAAAGTAGGGAAGTGTTTGATGCAGCTGAACAGTACCACAGGAGGAGATGACTTGCCTTAAACTTCAGTCACGAGAGGTTCTTTTTGCCCTGGACACTCCCAGAGAGGCAGGGCACCAGTGCAGAAAGGGACAACCTGACTGGAAGGTTTTCAGACCTAGGATTTGAAGGGAAATGCATTAAGGAGCTCAGCACTCAAGATTCACGAGGTTGACTTCAAGCCATGTAGATGCCAATTGCTTCCTGTGTGTCTTCCTGAGCCACCACGGGGAAGGCAACCACATTTATGCAGATGACACCAAAATTGAAACTGGTTTGTTCAAAGGAGACAAGTGCCAGAGCCTGGTTGGAAAACCCAAGATATTTATCATTCAGGCCTGTCAGGGCAACCAACATGATGTGCCTGTGGTTCCTCTGGACATGGTGGATCATCAGACAGACAAGCACAACAACACGACCCAGGCGGATGCTGCCTCCGTGTACACTCTGCGTGCCTGCGCAGACATTCTCATGTTGTTACTGTGTTACAGAAGGTATTACTGTCACCAAGAAACTGTGAACCGCAATCGGCAAGAAACATCAATGCTCACCAAAAATCTGCATTTCTGTCCCAAACCTAGTAAGTAGGGCCATCTGACTTGCATATATTTTACACACATTTCCCTTTTCTACAGAGGCCAGCTGGTCAAAGAATTTTGTCCATCAATGTAAACTGTTTTAATTTTTAAGATGCCATAGAAAAGTAATGTTTTGCATTCGTTATTTTTTAATCATGTTGGCCATGGTGAAAGGGCTAAAAAGAATTCTCAGGAAATTACTATGCATAAATGTCTGCTACATTTATTGCATTTTTAGTAAACTGCAAGATTGCTCAAAATGCTAACTACTTTGCCTTACCTTTTGTCACACTATTTATTCAAGTTTATTGTATAATGTTTTTAAAGATTTTTGAAATCAAGAATGAGATTGTTAATAAAATGTTTTTAAAAAAAAAGAAAAAAGAAAAAGAAAAATTTCAAGCTAGATCCAGCTGTACTCATTCAGGTTCTGTGTCCCAATTATATGGTCTCTTAAGCAATATGGGCATAGCCTCATATCCTGAGAGGCGAACAAGGGCTGCATTCATAGTCTATATTGTTTTGGGAGTCACCTGGACCAAAATGACTGTATTAGTGTTTTCTAGAACAACAGATTCTATAGAATGAGAGGGAGGGGGCATTTATTAGAATGGTCTACAAGCTGTGATCTAGCTAATCTAGCAATCCACACACTGAAAGTCTGAGAATCTAATAGTTGTACATTCCATGATGCTGCATGTTTTAGCTGGTCTTCAATGTATGCATGTGTTCCAACACGTATGTCCTAATGCCACTGAAGGAATGGACTCACCAACAAAAGCACAAGTGAACACACAAAGAGAAGGGGCTTCCTTCTTAACATCTTCTATATAGGCTGCCAGTAGAAGGTTAAGGCTATATTAAAGGTTGATCTTCCCACCCCAAAAGATCTGGATTAAGAGTGGGTCTTCCCATTTCAAAATATTTAATTACGGGGGAAAAAGTCTCTCACAGGTATCCCCAGATCTTGGGTTTTGGTTAATTTCTGCTGTTGTCAAGTTGACAAACAAAAATAAACACTACAGTGACCAACCTTTGCAAAGGAAGCTTCTCATGCCTGGTACTGGGGGGTTTAATTGTCTATGGTTCTTGTGGGGAGTGTTGTCAGCTCAAATAGCAGAATTTCTTGCATGCCTATGCGCGTGTGTGTGTGTGTGTGTGTGTGTGTGTGTGTGTGTGTGTGTGTGTAAAGGAAGATTTTACAGAAAAGTTTCAGAGACTGACTAGAAAATATACTGTAAATTTAGATGAAAAAATATGGGAAATCTAGAAACAATGAATAAATTACTAAACACACATGCCCTGCTGAAATTAAATTGGGATGATATAAACAGACACCCAGTAGGATTGAAACACTAATTCAAACTATCTCCAGAGAGGAAAGCCTGGGCTATATGCATTCAGCCCTGGGTCTTAGCAAAACTTTAAGGATGAGACAGTATTCTTCAAAGGGTACTACAAAAGATATACTATATTTTGATATAGCTTCTTATAGTCTGAAAACTTAGAGGCTAAAGTAGAAAGTTTCATTCACGTCTAGATTTCAGAAAATGGAAGCCTAATAACAGAATTAGAAGTTAAGAAAGTAAAGAAAACACACCAGCTACCATTTAGATGGTTCTAGGGCATAAATCGAAATAAAATAACACATTAGTTATTATACTTACTATAGTCATCTCTAGAAAGTTGGCTAAAATACTCTTGACTTATAGAAAATAATGCATGGATTCAGAGTATATTGATAGGTATACCTTTCAAATGCCACTTTTGCTTTCTATTGTGTTTATTTTTGAGAATTTCATTATGTACACTGTGTAATACAATCATGTGTACTTGCCATTTACTTCCACACATTCCTTCTGAATCCTTCATTATGCGCTCTCCATGTCTGTTTGCGATAACCCACTTAGACCAGCCAGCGCTGCTTATGTATGTGTATGGGTATCAGACCATCCTTTGCATCATAGAAAAACTACCACCAGTTCCATCCTCACAAATAATGATTCTTTCTTCTCCGGCAGCTCTTCACCGTCATTCTAGTCAGGAAGGGAATGGGTGGACAGACGGCACTCCTTCTTTGTCTTGATTTTTGCTGGCTTCACCTTGTGCGGTAGCCAGTGTGTGAGTTCCTGAATACACTATCCGTATCATGTCTAGAAGGCAACATTACACAGCCCCCTCGCTCTTATTTCTTTCTTCTCCTCTCCCATGATGTTACATGAGCCTTGGAATTGATGGGGTTAATTTTGACGTCTCATTTAGGGCTGGCTACGTAATCTGTTATTGTCACCATGTTGATCATTTATGTATCTCTCCACTGACAGATGTCCACTACACAGACACATTCGTGACCAGGATTGGGAATAGCCTCGGTCTATGGGCATAAAGATAAATACTTAGAAGACAATTTGACAACATGGGCATTTAGCAAAATAGCAATAGCAGGTTCTATCCCCAGCAATGGGATTTTGACAAGGGCCTTAATACGAGGCTTTACTACATTCCTTCCCAGGAAGCAGGCCTCGAGTTCAGTCAGAAAGCAATTATTTGCCCCACAGCAACAGTCATGGCTCAGTTACACCCCTAGGCACATCTCTACTAGCAGAACCATTTTAAGCATGCACATTCCAGATAAAGATAAAATTCCAGGTAAAGATATTGATATCTTTGCTCCTCTAGAAGTCTCCACAGCACCTTCTAGCATTACTAAAACTATCTAGAAGGGAGAACGCTTCATGGTCAATTTGAAATTGGGTTTCCTGTGTCCTGTAGTTAAAGTGTGTGGTGTCTCCAGAAATGAGGCCTTCTCACATAGAGAAACTGGTATCTGAAGAAGTGTTTCCTTGGGTTATTCATATGCTCCCTAAAAAGCATAAAAAGAAAATATTTTAATTGGTTGGCAACCAAGTGGCAAGAGACAGCACCGAGTTTATAATAAACATTGCTGATTAATGGCCATGAACACTGTCATTGACTGCAAGAGGGATTCATAACCCAGTCTCCATTAAATGCCTAAATGATCCAGAACGCCATGCAAAGTATAAGCGCATTGACATGACAGGCTAATGAATGGGGCAGGTCTGAAACGAACACTCAACTGCGGTTTAAAGAGGAGTCACGTGGGAGGAATTACAGACCCGTACATGTTTTCCCTGTCCACTTTATATCTGATGCAGAGAATATAATGATGCTTTTAATCACTCCGTGTGTTTCCAGCTAGTAATTTTCAAATAATCCAAGCTGGCTTTCAAAGTAAACGATTTCTAAGGGAAGAAAGTATGGAATTCCAATAAACTTAGCACAGGGGATTTGAAAGGAGCTAAGGGGCTGGAGCTGCAGGGTCTGGCGTCCCTGCTAGCCTAGCAAAGTTGGGAAACACTAAGAGAACATCAGGAAGGCTACAACATGGAGAAATCCAAATGGAAGTAAAAGTCATTGAGTTTAAACCTCTGGTCCACATGTTTGTGTTATGTAATCACTGCTCACATTTATTTACTTGGTATGAAGACCACACTAACATCGTTAGCACGCAGCTCTTTAGATTTTGTAAATGGCAGGCAGCAGCATTTTCTCCTAAATAGTACCAGATCTGCACTTAAATACACACACACACACACACAGACACACACACACACACACACACACACACACAGACACACACACACAGACACACACTCACACATACACACTCACACACACACACTCACACACACTCTCACAGACACACACACACACTCACACACACTCTCACAGACACACACACACACTCACAGACACACACACACAGACATACAGAGACACATACACAAAGAGAGAGACAGAGACAGAGAGAGACACACCGAAAGAGACAGAGACAGAGAGAACCTAACAGGAAGTGGCTCGTTCACTCCAGAGAGCAGCCACATCTTGTTCCCATAAACACACACATTCTACCCACCTTTCAACATTATCTTTTTGACCTTTGTTTGGTTTTCTTGCATAGCCAAGTGCATGAACTATTTATATTCCTGCCAGTTGGCTGTGATAGGAAGGGTCTGTGGGTCTTTCTGCTTTTAACAACAATTCTGACACTGATTAATCTCACCACCAGCCCGCTTCCAAAAAGCTATAACCACTGAAAGCCTAGTGCATGGAGCGGTACTGCCTTGGATTGTGAGCGGACCTTATGACTGCCACCTAAAAAATAAAAAAAAGGGAAAAATGCTTTAATTTTGTTATTAAAAATCTATAAAAATACACATTTGAAGGTAAAATAACATAGTATTCAGAAGATATCATCGTCTCATGTTTGAGCCATTTTATTTTCATTTAGCTAAACTAATTCATTCAAATTCTGTTCATTTATTACTGGAGGTGACAGCCACCTACCCTCCACCCGCCATGGGCACACATTTTTAATTACCTGAGGATTATCCATTTACTTTTCTAGAAAAGGCTTTTAGAAAGTATTCCAGCTAGTTGTTCAAGAGAAGCCTTTAGTTTTGTGTGAGAGACTCGCTAAATTTCCCATTTCAGAGACCCCATCTAATTGAAATATTTCATCAGGGTTTCTCAAACTTGAGAAGGGTTTGAGTCAGAGTCAGCATGGGTCAGCTTCTTCCAAGTGGTACAGGTTATAAACAATACAACCTGGGTGGCAGTCATGTCACCCGTCCCTTGCCAGAGAGTGGAATCTGTTAAGAGTAGTTCAAGTCAACAAGCTGACCCGCACTTCATGTTTGAGGTCTTTGTTTGGCTTGATGGATGATCAAATCTCAGTATGTCCAGATCAGTCTGGTACTTTGGTTCATTACAGCACACCTAAGATGACAATTTATAAAGGAAAGACGTATTATTCTATCTCATGGTTCTGATAGCTGTGAAATCCCTGCATATGATGCTGACCAGGGCTTTGTGCTGCCTCAAGGAAGTAGATTGTGGAGAAATCAAGCCACAGCGAGCATTCTTTTTTTTTTCATTTCAGAATTTCATACATATTTATAATGTACTTTGATCCAAGGCACCGCCTCTCCCTCTCCTCCAATCCCTTCCCTGTGACTCAATCCCATTTTCTTGTCCAGTGTTATAAGCTCTTTTAGAAAAGGAACCCATGTTTCTACATACTGCTTCCTGCATGTACATGGGTGTAGGATCATCTACTGGAGCATGGATAACCTCTCAGAGACTCCCGACCTTGAAGAAAGCTAACTCTTCCTCCTCCAGCAGCCATGAATTGCCAGCAGCTCCTCAATTAGGGGTGGTGCTTCATGAGCCCCTCCCAAATCCATGCTGGGATTGGCTTTTTCTTTTTTCTGGTTTGATTTTATACAAATGTTGTGTCTGCACTTGGTCACAGTTCCTGTGAGTTCACGTGTGTTGTAATATGATCATGTCTGGTAAATATTTTGATGCAAATGTATACTACCTCGGGCCCCTACAGTCTTTCCACTCCCCTTCCAAAGCACACCCTTAGCCTTGTTGAGAGAGGTGGGGTATAGCTGTCTTGTTTAGAGCTGAATATCACAATGGCTCTTTTTCTCTGAGCTTGACCCATTCTGGATTTCTATCTTAAATTACCACTGACTGCAAAAGGAAACTTCCATGACGAGACTGGAACGATGCACTACTCTGTAGAGCTTGGGAGGAGGGGCAGTTCACTATGTTCATTTAGCAGAATAACAGTACTAGATTCTCCCCAGGGCCTAAGACTTATTCTGCCATGAGATTTTGCCCTAGTTAACACTACCAGCTTAATTTCTTCATGTCGCAAGATTCAAGTACATGGTATCTCTAGCAGTAGCGTTTCCCCATCAAGTTCTGGACAGTAACCAAGAACAACAGAAATGGAGTGTAATGTTTGCAGGTGTCTATGGGACTCCATGACTAATAAATTGAGAAAATTTACCTATATCAGTTTACTAGGTTTTTATTTGATAATTTATGGTGTCTCAGAGATGTGTGTGTGTGTGTGTGTGTGTGTGTGTGTGTGTGTGTGTGTAGTCTTTAGTAATAGATTCCCACATGGCATTCTTATAGTTTTTTGAGTATTCTCATTCCTCCTCTCCTCTATGTTTCCCTCACATTCTCCACCCCACTTAATCCTTCCTGCTTCCTTGTTCCTCTTTCCCCCATCATACCTCAGGCATTCTATCTCCTCCTCTTTACATTCACCCCATGGGTCCTCACTAGCTCTCCGACTTTGTTGGTAGTCCAATGTCAACACACATGCCTCATGTTTCAAAGCTAGCATCAATCTATGAGAGAATATTATCACATCATTTGCTAGAAAGGCTTTTGGCAAAAATTCAATACCCATTGCGAAAGCCCTAGAGAATCTAGGAATACACATTGAAACATATGTCAACATAATAAAGGCACAAAAAGCCCTTAGCCAATATTGTATAAAATGGCAAAAACCTCCATTCCCACTAAAATCAGGAAAAAGGTATAGATGCCCATTCTCCCGATTCCTGTCCAATAGCGTGCTTGATATCTTAGCTAGGGCAATAAGACAAAGGGCAGATAAAGGGGCTACAAATAGGACAGGAAGAGGTTTAAGTTTCTACAATGATGGACATACTCATTTTCCAATAGCATAAACATGCAGCATGCGTGTCTATAGAACACTTCAGATGTGTCCAGCAGGACTAAGAAATAAAATTTAGGTGTCATTTAAAGTTAGCCATTCCTCCTACCTCGTGGCTTCCACATTAAGGCAAAAGCATAGAGCTTTTGTTCCCAGAGGAGCAATGGTTTACTGACTGGATAGCCTTCCCTCCCAACTTGGATAATTTGGGATTTGATCATTCTGTTAGCAAGATATAAAAACAAAACAAACAAAGGAAAACAAACAAAACAAAAAATAGACAGAAAGCTGGATGTTGATCAAAAAGAGGAAGTAAATTGTTGCTCAACAGAAGGAATTCCATGGCGTCTAAAGAGATTGATTGGGTCATTAGTTTTAGCAGTGAATGGGACATTTTGTCCATGATAGACTTATGATCATGGGTAACAGAATTCACACAGGATAAAGTCACAGGTTACTGTTAGGCAAATCATTTATACTGATAGATCTGTTAGCTGAGAGGGGGACCTAGACTCTGGTTGAGGAAAAAGAGAACGAACCTGTCACTGCTCAGATCACCTTTGACACAAGTCTCTGGTTTCTTTCCCAACTTCTCCTGTTGTATTTGCCTCACAGAGTCTCAGCCCCCGCCCCTGAAGATATTTAGACCAACTAACCTTTTGTAGAAACCAGTAAATAATATACCTCCCATGATTCCTAATGGACTCATAGGAATGCTGCCTTGATATAGATTATTGCTTACACAGGTGTGCTCACTTTATGAAAGTTTATTGATATGTACATTTAAGATCTTTAAATTTTACAACACACCTATTATATTTTAATGAAAACCATCGTAAACACAATTCACATAAACTTGTCATCACTACAAGTAGCAATATGTATGTCTATGTCATCGTTTATTTTGAGTTCTCCAGCTCACATAAAACATGCACAAAGGTAGACGGCAGGAAGCCCATAAAGCACACTGAATGGAAAAGAATAAAAATCACAGCACATAGAGTCTCAGCCCACCATGAAAAGGAATAACGATGAAAATGATATTTAAGGAGCCCCCAAATTCTTGAGGGTTGAGCAATACACATCTAACACAAGCATCTAGGATGTCTGAAGGGAGATTTAAAAATATGTTGAATTAAAAGGAAAGGAAATTAAAATAGCACTTATCATGCATGGGGTACACTAAAGACAGTGCTTAGAAGAAAGTGACCAGCTTGAAATTAATAGTTCATAGAAAAATAAGGATCTAAAATTCAGATGTCTAGGTTTCTAAAGACTATACATGGACTGACCCTGGACTCTGACCTCATAGGTAGCAATAAATATCCTAGTAAGAGCACCAGTGGAAGGGGAAGCCCTGGGTCCTGCTAAGACTGAACCCCCAGTGAACTAGACTGTTGGGGGGAGGGCGGCAATGGGGGGAGGGGAACACCCATAAAGAAGGGGAGGGGGAAGGGGGGATGTTTGCCTGGAAACCGAGAAAGGGAATAACACTCGAAATGTATATAAGAAATACTCAAGTTAATAAAAAAAAATTAAAAACTGGGAAAAGACTAAATTAAATTTGATGTATGCATGGAAAAAGAAATAATTAAAATTAGAGTGGAAATCATTGAGATTCAGAATGAGAAATCAATAGGAAAGTAAACCAAACCAAAGCTGGTTCTTTCAAAAGATCGATAAAGTTGATAAGCTCCTAGGCAGTCTAGCTTAGATATAAAACATAAACTGCTATATCAAACATGAAAGGCATGTAATAAGTATTGATTAAACAGACATTAACAGACAATGAAAGAATACTACAAATGACTCTACAACAACAAATTTAATAATCTAAATGAAATGGATCAATTTCTTGAGTTTAAAAAAAAGTACAAAACTTAGATATGAAGAAATAGATCACTCTTCTAGGTCAATACTTATTAAAATAAATTGAATCAATAGTTAATAAGCTTTCAACAAGAAAGTACCAAACTTGATAGGATCAATAGTGGGTTCTAGCAAATAATTAAAGGAGAAATTATAATGATCTTTATTAATCTCCTTACCAGAAAAATAAGTGGAAAGACTGCTTTTTGATTCATTCTATATTTAGGTTGACACTAAATTCATGCTGGGATATTAAAAGAAAGAGAACCAGGTGCAAATGTATCTCAGGAACACATAGTCATACTTTAGTCAACAAAGTGTAAAAATCACTACATAGTTTGACAAAACAGTGTTTATTACAGGTTTGCAAGGCTAATTCAACATTATGGAGATTAATGTTATCTATTAGGCTAGAGAAGAAATCCTTATGTTAATTTTCAACAGATGAAGAAAGTACATTAGCTAAAATCCAAGAGCCATTTATGGTTTTTTTTTTTTTTTATTAACTTGAGTATTTCTTATATACATTTCGAATGTTATTCCCTTTCCCGGTTTCCAGGCAAACATCCCCCTCCCCCCTCCCCTTCCTTATGGGTGTTCCCCTCCCAACCCTCCCCCCATTGCCGCCCTCCCCCCATAGACTAGTTCACTGGGGGTTCAGTCTTAGCAGGACCCAGGGCTTCCCCTTCCACTGGTGCTCTTACTAGGATATTCATTGCTACCTATGGTGTCAGAGTCCAGGGTCAGTCCATGTATAGTCTTTAGGTAGTGGCTTAGTCCCTGGAAGCTCTGGTTGCTTGACATTGTTGTACTTTTGGGGTCTCGAGCCCCTTCAAGCTCTTCCAGTTCTTTCTCTGATTCCTTCAACGGGGGACCTATTCTCAGTTCAGTGGTTTGCTGCTGGCATTCGCCTCTGTATTTGCTGTATTCTGGCTGTGTTTCTCAGGAGAGATCTACATCCGGCTCCTGTCGGTCTGCACTTCTTTGCTTCATCCATCTTGTCTAATTGGGTGGCTGTATATGTATGGGCCACATGTGGGGCAGGCTCTGAATGGGTGTTCCTTCAGTCTCTGTTTTAATCTTTGCCTCTCCCTTCCCTGCCAAGGGTATTCTATTTCCTCATTTAAAGAAGGAGTGAAGCATTCACATTTTGATCATCCGTCTTGAGTTTCGTTTGTTCTAGGGATCTAGGGTAATTCAAGCATTTGGGCTAATAGCCACTTATCAATGAGTGTATACCATGTATGTCTTTCTGTGATTGGGTTAGCTCACTCAGGATGATATTTTCCAGTTCCAACCATTTGCCTACGAATTTCATAAACTCGTTGTTTTTGATAGCTGAGTAATATTCCATTGTGTAGATGTACCACATTTTCTGTATCCATTCCTCTGTTGAAGGGCATCTGGGTTCTTTCCAGTTTCTGGCTATTATAAATAAGGCTGCGATGAACATAGTGGAGCACGTGTCTCTTTTATATGTTGAGGCATCTTTTGGGTATATGCCCAAGAGAGGTATAGCTGGATCCTCAGGCAGTTCAATGTCCAATTTTCTGAGGAACCTCCAGACTGATTTCCAGAATGGTTTTACCAGTCTGCAATCCCACCAACAATGGAGGAGTGTTCCTCTTTCTCCACATCCTCGCCAGCATCTGCTGTCACCTGAGTTTTTGATCTTAGCCATTCTCACTGGTGTGAGGTGAAATCTCAGGGTTGTTTTGATTTGCATTTCCCTTATGACTAAAGATGTTGAACATTTCTTTAGGTGTTTCTCAGCCATTCGGCATTCCTCAGCTGTGAATTCTTTGTTTAGCTCTGAACCCCATTTTTAATAGGGTTATTTGTTTCCCTGCGGTCTAACTTCTTGAGTTCTTTGTATATTTTGGATATAAGGCCTCTATCTGTTGTAGGATTGGTAAAGATCTTTTCCCAATCTGTTGGTTGCCGTTTTGTCCTAACCACAGTGTCCTTTGCCTTACAGAAGCTTTGCAGTTTTATGAGATCCCGTTTGTCGATTCTTGATCTTAGAGCATAAGCCATTGGTGTTTTGTTCAGGAAATTTTTTCCAGTGCCCATGTGTTCCAGATGCTTCCCTAGTTTTTCTTCTATTAGTTTGAGTGTGTCTGGTTTGATGTGGAGGTCCTTGATCCACTTGGACTTAAGCTTTGTACAGGGTGATAAGCATGGATCGATCTGCATTCTTCTACATGTTGCCCTCCAGTTGAACCAGCACCATTTGCTGAAAATGCTATCTTTTTTCCATTGGATGGTTTTGGCTCCTTTGTCAAAAATCAAGTGACCATAGGTGTGTGGGTTCATTTCTGGGTCTTCAATTCTATTCCATTGGTCTATCTGTCTGTCTCTGTACCAATACCATGCAGTTTTTATCACTATTGCTCTGTAATACTGCTTGAGTTCAGGGATAGTGATTCCCCCTGAAGTCCTTTTATTGTTGAGGATAGCTTTAGCTATCCTGGGTTTTTTGTTATTCCAGATGAATTTGCAAATTGTTCTGTCTAACTCTTTGAAGAATTGGATTGGTATTTTGATGGGGATTGCATTGAATCTGTAGATTGCTTTTGGTAAAATGGCCATTTTTACTATATTAATCCTGCCAATCCATGAGCATGGGAGATCTTTCCATCTTCTGAGGTCTTCTTCAATTTCTTTCCTCAGTGTCTTGAAGTTCTTATTGTACAGATCATTTACTTGCTTGGTTAAAGTCACACCGAGGTACTTTATATTATTTGGGTCTATTATGAAGGGTGTCGTTTCCCTAATTTCTTTCTCGGCTTGTTTCTCTTTTGTATAGAGGAAAGCAACTGATTTATTTGAGTTAATTTTATACCCAGCCACTTTGCTGAAGTTGTTTATCAGCTTTAGTAGTTCTCTGGTGGAACTTTTGGGATCACTTAAATATACTATCATGTCATCTGCAAATAGTGATATTTTGACCTCTTCTTTTCCGATCTGTATCCCTTTGATCTCCTTTTGTTGTCTGATTGCTCTGGCTAGAACTTCAAGAACTATATTGAATAAGTAGGGAGAGAGTGGGCAGCCTTGTCTAGTCCCTGATTTTAGTGGGATTGCTTCAAGTTTCTCTCCAGTTAGTTTAATGTTAGCAACTGGTTTGCTGTATATGGCTTTTACTATGTTTAGGTATGGGCCTTGAATTCCTATTCTTTCCAGGACTTTTATCATGAAGGGGTGTTGAATTTTGTCAAATGCTTTCTCAGCATCTAATGAAATGATCATGTGGTTCTGTTCTTTCAGTTTGTTTATATAATGGATCACGTTGATGGTTTTCCGTATATTAAACCATCCCTGCATGCCTGGGATGAAGCCTACTTGATCATGGTGGATGATTGTTTTGATGTGCTCTTGAATTCGGTTTGCCAGAATTTTATTGAGTATTTTTGCATCGATATTCATAAGGGAAATTGGTCTGAAGTTCTCTTTCTTTGTTGTGTCTTTGTGTGGTTTAGGTATAAGAGTAATTGTGGCTTCGTAGAAGGAATTCGGTAGGGCTCCATCTGTTTCAATTTTGTGGAATAGTTTGGATAATATTGGTATGAGGTCTTCTATGAAGGTTTGATAGAATTCTGCACTAAACCCGTCTGGACCTGGGCTCTTTTTGGTTGGGAGACCTTTAATGACTGCTTCTATTTCCTTAGGAGTTATGGGGTTGTTTAACTGGTTTATCTGTTCCTGATTTAACTTCGATACCTGGTATCTGTCTAGGAAATTGTCCATTTCCTGAAGATTTTCAAATTTTGTTGAATATAGGTTTTTATAGTAAGATCTGATGATTTTTTGAATTTCCTCTGAATCTGTAGTTATGTCTCCCTTTTCATTTCTGATTTTGTTAATTTGGACACACTCTCTGTGTCCTCTCGTTAGTCTGGCTAAGGGTTTATCTATCTTGTTGATTTTCTCAAAGAACCAACTTTTGGTTCTGTTGATTCTTTCTATGGTCCTTTTTGTTTCTACTTGGTTGATTTCAGCTCTGAGTTTGATTATTTCCTGCCTTCTACTCCTCCTGGGTGTATTTGCTTCTTTTTGTTCTAGAGCTTTTAGGTGTGCTGTCAAGCTGCTGACATATGCTCTTTCCTGTTTCTTTCTGCAGGCACTCATCGCTATGAGTTTTCCTCTTAGCACAGCTTTCATTGTGTCCCATAAGTTTGAGTATGTTGTATCTTCATTTTCATTAAATTCTAAAAAGTTTTTAATTTCTTTCTTTATTTCTTCCTTGACCAGGTTATCCTTGAGTAGAGCATTGTTCAATTTCCACGTATATGTGGGCATTCTTCCCTTATTGTTATTGAAGACCAGTTTTAGGCCGTGGTGGTCCGATAGCACGCATGGGATTATTTCTATCTTTCTGTACCTGTTGAGGCCCGTTTTTTGACCAATTATATGGTCAATTTTGGAGAAAGTACCATGAGGAGCTGAGAAGAAGGTATATCCTTTTGCTTTAGGATAGAATGTTCTATAAATATCCGTTAAGTCCATTTGGCTCATGACTTCTCTTAGTCTGTCTACATCACTGTTTAATTTCTGTTTCCATGATCTGTCCATTGATGAGAGTGGGGTGTTGAAGTCTCCCACTATTATTGTGTGAGGTGCAATGTGTGTTTTGAGCTTTAGTAAAGTTTCTTCTACGTATGTAGGTGCCCTTGTATTTGGGGCATAGATATTTAGGATTGAGAGTTCATCTTGGTTGATTTTTCCTTTGATGAATATGAAGTGTCCTTCCTTATCTTTTTTGATGAATTTTAGTTGGAAATTGATTTTATTTGATATTAGAATGGCTACTCCAGCTTGCTTCTTCTGACCATTTGCTTGGAAAGTTGTTTTCCAGCCTTTCACTCTGAGGTAGTGTCTGTCTTTGTCTCTGAGGTGTGTTTCCTGTAGGCAGCAGAATGCAGGGTCCTCGTTGCGTATCCAGTTTGTTAATCTATGTCTTTTTATTGGGGAGTTGAGGCCATTGATATTGAGAGATATTAAGGAATAGTGATTATTGCTTCCCGTTATATTCATATTTGGATGTGAGGTTATGTTTGTGTGCTTTCATTCTCTTTGTTTTGTTGCCAAGACGATTAGTTTCTTGCTTCTTCTAGGGTATAGCTTGCCTCCTTATGTTGGGCTTTACCATTTATTATCCTTTGTAGTGCTGGATTTGTAGAAAGATATTGTGTAAATTTGGTTTTGTCATGGAATATCTTGGTTTCTCCATCAATGTTAATTGAGAGTTTTGCTGGATACAGTAACCTGGGCTGGCATTTGTGTTCTCTTAGGGTCTGTATAACATCAGTCCAGGATCTTCTGGCCTTCATAGTTTCTGGCGAGAAGTCTGGTGTGATTCTGATAGGTCTGCCTTTATATGTTACTTGACCTTTTTCCCTTACTGCTTTTAATATTCTTTCTTTATTTTGTGCGTTTGGTGTTTTGACAATTATGTGACGGGAGGTGTTTCTTTTCTGGTCCAATCTATTTGGAGTTCTGTAGGCTTCTTGTATGTCTATTGGTATCTCTTTTTTTAGGTTAGGGAAGTTTTCTTCTATGATTTTGTTGAAGATATTTACTGGTCCTTTGAGCTGGGAGTCTTCACTCTCTTCTATACCTATTATCCTTAGGTTTGATCTTCTCATTGAGTCCTGGATTTCCTGTATGTTTTGGACCAGTAGCTTTTTCTGCTTTACATTATCTTTGACAGTTGAGTCAACGATTTCTATGGAATCTTCTGCTCCTGAGATTCTCTCTTCCATCTCTTGTATTCTGTTGGTGAAGCTTGTATCTACAGCTCCTTGTCTCTTCTTTTGGTTTTCTATATCCAGGGTTGTTTCCATGTGTTCTTTCTTGATTGCTTCTATTTCCATTTTTAATTCCTTCAACTGTTTGATTGTGTTTTCCTGGAATTCTTTCAGGGATTTTTGCGATTCCTCTCTGTAGGCTTTTACTTGTTTATTCATGTTTTCCTGTGCTTCCCTAAGTGTGTTCATGTCTTTCTTGAAGTCCTCCAGCATCATGATCAAATATGATTTTGAAACTAGATCTTGCTTTTCTGGTGTGTTTGGATATTCCATGTTTGTTTTGGTGGGAGAATTGGGCTCCGATGATGGCATGTAGTCTTGGTTTCTGTTGCTTGGGTTCCTGTGCTTGCCTCTCGCCATCAGATTATCTCTAGTGTTACTTTGTTCTGCTATTTCTGACAGTGGCTAGACTGTCCTATAAGCCTGTGTGTCAGGAGTGCTGTAGACCTGTTTTCCTCTCTTTCAGTCAGTTATGGGGACAGAGTGTTCTGCTTTCGGGCGTGTAGTTTTTCCTCTCTACAGGTCTTCAGCTGTTCCTGTGGGCCTGTGTCTTGAGTTCACCAGGCAGCTTTCTTGCAGCAGAAAATTTGGTCTTACCTGTGGTCCCGAGGCTCAGGTTTGCTCGTGGGGTGCTGCCCAGGGGCTCTCTGCAGCGGCAGCAACCAGGAAGACCTGTGCCGCCCCTTCCGGGAGCTTCAGTGCACCAGGGTTCCAGATGGTCTTTGGCTTTTTCCTCTGGCGTCCGAGATGTGTGTGCAGGGAGCAGTCTCTTCTGGTTTCCCAGGCTTGTCTGCCTCTCTGAAGGTTTAGCTCTCCCTCCCATGGGATTTGGGTGCAGAGAACTGTTTATCCGGTCTGTTTCCTTCAGGGTCCGGCGGTGTCTCTGGCAGGGGTCCTGCCGCTCCTGGGCCCTCCCCCACGGGAGCCCAGAGGCCTTATACAGTTTCCTCTTGGGCCAGGGATGTGGGCAGGGGTGAGCAGTGTTGGTGGTCTCTTCCGCTCTGCAGCCTCAGGAGTGCCCACCTGACCAGGCGGTTGGGTCTCTCCATTTATGGTTTTTAAAGAGCCTGATAACATTTAAAACTTCCTAGCAAACCGAAAATAGAGAACTTTACAATAATCTGTATAATATATAATAGAATACAGTAGAATATACTTATATATAATATATTCTATAATATGTAATTATATAGAATATATTTATATTTAATCAATAAAATATACTTATATATTATACATATAATATGCATATTATATAATATTGCATGTCTGTATATTATTATAATTATGCATGCATGAAAGAAGAAAGAAAATCTGGCGTGTGCTCTTGAGAAAAACTCAAGCCTTTGGCTATTCTGAAAACAGTTAGTAAAGAATGAGAAGACATAGAAGACATAGGCTGGAGAGATGGCTCAGTGGTTAAGAGCACTGACTACTCTTCCAGAGATCCTGAGTTCAAATCCCAGCAACCACATGGTGGCTCACAACCATCTGTTATGCTATCTGATGCCCTCTTCTGGTATGTCTGAAGACAGCAACAGCGTACTCATACAAAAAAATAAAATAAAATAACTTAAAAAAAAAGAATAAGAAAACAAGGCGAAGGATGGGAGACATTTCTCACAAAGGGCTAGTTTACAATTTATGTAAAACTCCTAAAACCCAACTTAATTAATTAAAACTGGGGCAAAGGTTTAGCAGATGCTGAACCACAGAAGAAAAACAAGTGTCCAGTATGCATCCACAGCAATGCTTGGAATTTCAGCAACATCCCTGATATAATATCTTGAACTCACATGTCCTCAACGAGACTTTCTAAGCACTGCCATGAAGCCACACATCCTTAACCTCACGTGACAAGCTGTCCTTACAATGTAGGTACACTATGTATATAATATTACTTTAAGTGTAGGTTATGTGAATATGACTATGATGGTCTGAATGAGAATGGCCCCCATAGACTCATAGCGAGTGGCACTATTAGGAGGCGTGGTCTCGTTGGAGTGGGTGTGGCTTTGTTGGAGGAAGTGCGTCACTGGGGGTGGGTTTTGAGGTTCAGATGTTCAAGCCAGGCCCACTGTCTCACTCGCTTATCGTGATGCTTCCCAGTCCAGATGTAGAACTCTTAGCTCTTCTCTAGCACCGTGTCTGCCAGCATGCCACCATGCTTCTTACCATGACAATAATGGACTAAACCTCTGAACTGTAAGCCAATTCCAATTAAAAAGTTCTGTTTTGTTGTTGTTTTGTTGTTGTTTTTAAAGAGTTGCGAAACCCAAACTAAGACAAACTTCTTGGGCTCAATATTGTTGGGTTCTCAGTTGGTTGAAGGAAGAATTAGAAAATGTGGTCTGAACAAAGTCAAGTAATCTGGGTCCTTGGGGCTCTCAGAGACTGAACCATTAACCATAGAGTACATGGGCTGGACCTAGGCCCCTCTGCACATATGTAGCAGATGTATAGTATAGTCTTCATGTGGGTTCCAAACAACTGGTGTGGAGGCTTTCCCAAAGGCTGTTGCCTGTATGTGGGATATGTTCTTCTAGCTGGGCTGCCTTATCTGGCCTCAGTGGGAAAGGATGTGTCTACCCCTGCAGAGACTTGATGGGCCAGGGTTGGGGGATACCCATGGAGACCCCTCTGACTCAGAGGAGAAGGAGTGCAGGTATGGGGGAGGATTGTGGGAGGCAGTGACCAGGAGTGGGTAAGTGAGCAGGATATAAAGTGAGTAAATAAACAAAAATATACAAAGGGGCCAAAAATGAAAATGTGGAGGTTTGACACTTTTGAGGTTTTAAAGCCCACTGCAGATGCATTGTTTTTCTCTCTCTGCCTCCTGCTTGTGGATCAGATTTAAGCTCTCAGCTACTGCTCCAGGATTATGCTTGCTCGTTACCCTGCTCCCTCCCCACCATGGTGGTGATGGACTCATCCTCTCAAACTGTGAGCAAACCCCCAAGTAAATGCTTTCTTATATCAGTTGCCTTGGTCATCAATTTTACAACAATAATATATCTGTTAATTAAAACAATGAGCAAGAAATGAATTCATGCTACACTTAGGCCCCATCTTCATGGTACCTCAGAAAAGGGCAAATGCTTCAAATATCAAACAATAAATAAATAAATATATAAACGAAATCCAAGGTCTCAAACATTTCATTTCAGATAAAGGATGCCCAATTGTACATCACTAGTGACTTGTATTAAAAAAAAAACCTATAAACCTATCAGCATGGATAAAATCTAAAATACTGACAGCCTAATATATGTTGGTAGGCTTATGTGGAAATAGAACCTCTCATTTACTGATGATGAGAATGCAGAATATTTTAGCCATTTTAGGAGATTTTCTTTTGCAAAATTAATGTCTTTATTGTGAGATCCAACATTTTTTTCTCCTGACTATTTATATAAATGGGCTGAAAAGTAAGGGCATGAATGATCACTGCAGCTTTATTCACAAGCATTAAAACTTGGAAGCAAGCAAGTGTCTTGTAACAGACAATGGATACCTGTGGTATTTAGTCAATAAAAGTCACAGAAACACATGGAAGAAACAAATCTTTCTAAAGGAAAAGAAGCCAACCCAAGCAGGAGAGTTGTGTAATATCAACTCTATGGCTTTTGGGATAGAGCAAAACCACTGATATAGTAAATGGGGGAGAGAAAAATGAAGGTCAAATGTTGCCAGCAGTGAAAGCCTGAAGAGAAGGGAGGGATGAACAAGAAGAATGCAACATGTTTCTAGGGCAGAAAAACTTCTATATGGTGCTATGATGTTTACATTTATATGAACACCATGTATATGTACAAAAGCTTGTAGAATACACAACACAAAAAATCCTGAACTGTGGACCATAGTTAATAATATATTAGTGCTGTAAAATGCAAACAACAACAACAACAACAACAGACCCAATTAAGTAGAATACAGATTGATAGAGGTACTGAAAGGAGGAAGGGAAGAAGGTGAGTCCCTTTAATTTATACCCAGTCTCCTATAATCATTTTCTTAGTTTCTTTTCTATCAAAACACCATGGCCAAGACAATTTTTAGAAGACATTTGGCCTATGTTTTCAGAGGGTTCAAGCCCATGGTGTTGAGCAGAAGCATGGTAGTAGGAAGAGTGGCCAGCCCACATCTTGACCCCCAATTACTAGGGAGAGGAGTACAGACAGAAAGAATGAAGTCTTTTGAAACCTTAAAGCCAGTGTCCAGTCACACACCTCCCACAAGTCCACAGCATCTGATTGATCCTAAGCAGCTCTCCCAAATGAAGACCAAGTCTTCAGATGCCCAAGACTTGTGGATACCTCACTCCAACCACCACAGGTATAGAGCTCCAACAAGCTTTGCACCTTAAGCCACAGACATTCTCTAATGAATGAGTAAAGAGGAGAAATCTCAACGATGTTAAATATTTAAATTAGCAAATTGAAACCACAGTGATGGCTCTCTGTGTCACACAGTGCCCAGAATTTTTTAAACCTTGAATTACTGAATCCTGGAAAGGAAGTTGGAAAAAAATTTTTTCTCACATTCTTGGTGATAATTTGAAATGCAGCAGATACTCTGAAAATCAGTTTCTGATAAAACTCAGTATATACTTACCATATGTATATGATATATATAGAGATAGATAGATAGATAGATAGATAGATAGATAGATAGATAGATAGATAGATATGGACAGGGACAGGGAGAGAAAGAGAGAATTACCAGTCCTACTTCTGAGCCATCTATCTGCCCTTGGTAAATGAAAACATATGTACAAATAAAACCTGTGAAAAAATATTTATAATATCTTTGGTCCTGATTACTTCAAAATGAATGTATGACAAATGTTCAAATGACAGATGGGTTAAAAAGTTAGCTTAGGCAAAGAAAGTCCAATTTGTAGTATGAACAAAATTCTAGTGCAATGTCACAAAAAGTATATAAATGACCAACTGGGACATAGAACATGTGGCACAATGGTGGGTGGGTGAACATCAGTGAAACCCATGATAAAGTAAGATCGTTCGTTCACCAGGATGGCTATAGTAAGAGAAAGTTAGTGAGATAAAACATAAAAAGCTAAAGAAAGAACAACAACTTGGAGAAAATCATGAGCCTACTTTCCTGGTGAAAATGCAAAGTAGTCAAGCACTTTGAAAATTATGTCAGTTGCCCAAGAAAATTAATGTACCCAAGATATTGATTCAGAGAAGTCCAATTTAACCCCAAGACACAAAAATGTTCTTCAACCTATATATGGGTATACAAAATGTGTTTCTATGCAATGGGAGATCATATAGCAGTGGGGAATATATATATATATTACATATATATATATGTAGTATATATAGTTATATATAATATGTCCTATGTGTGGTATATATAATAATATATATTTATAAATATATATATGTGTGTGTGTGCATGCATGTGCATGCATGTGCGTGCATGTGTTTGTGTGTGTGTGTGTGTGTGTGTGTGTGTGTGTGTTGGTGACTATATAACCAAACCTATGACTGTGTATAATATGGTTCCGTTTTGCTGTATGTTATACAGTTCCAAATCCATAACTGAAAAAAAGGAAAAGAAAGGAGGATAGAGATAGTGAGGGAGAGAAGAATGGGGAGAAGAGAGAAGAAAGACAGGAGGCTAGAGACTCAACACAGGAAACCACATGAGGGACAGTCTGAGAGAACGAGAATGTGGGAGAGATTTTATTCGCATCCGAACATCATACATAACCCACAGTAAGAAAGCCAGTCTCAGACAGACAACTGACATCTATGTACTCTTATTGGACAATGATGCCTAAATATTATATAGATATTAAAGTCACATCTATGCGTAGTGTAAAAATAGAACTGTCTAGGAGAGCGAAGGGGACTAGTAGGAGTGGGAGGCTCTGCATTAGTCAAATCTCTCCTTTAAGGCCAATGCTTTCAAATCTATGAAGAGAGACATATATGTATGTACTTTCATATGACTGTGTGAACATGTCAAAATTCATTGTCTTCCTTGGTCACTCTCTACCTTATGTTTTGAGACGGGTCTCTTACTGCGCCTGGATCTCATCAACTCAGCAAAGCCAGCTGACTGGAGATCTCCAGGCCCATGAATCACTGGGGTTACAGATGTGAGCCATCATGCCTAATTTTTCCATGAGTGTAGCTCTGACCTCAAGTCATCATGCTTGTACAGTGAGTGCTTTAAGATTCCTAATTTCTGTGTACCTCCGTTCCTTCATCCATAAAGTGCAGGAGGGAAAGACAAAGGCAAGTGTGAGAACAGAGGTGCCGGCAAGCTCAAGACACAGCGGAGACCATGATGAAAGGAATCACACAGCCAGAGTAGTCTTAAAATTGTATGTGCTTAGGGGAAAAGGGGAAGGAACCATCATGCAATGATAAGTCCTGGAGCATATGATAGAATTGCTAACAAGTGCGTTCTACTGAAGTGTAAAAATTATTCAAACACAGCTGTCTCCAAGAAGTCCAACTGGAGATGACAAAGATGTTTCCCTGAGACACACGATCAGGGCTAGCTTGGGGGGGGGGTGCTGTGAACAGGGAAATGCTCAGGAAATGCCCACTTTCTGGTTTTGCTTATAAAGGGCTAATAAAATAGTTCATGCCAGGTAGAACTAATAACCACAATATCTGACCAAGGAAAGCCACTGGTGACTGACTCCTGGAGCAAGCAATATTTCCTAGATGAAGTGTTGAGTATCCTTCTGAGATGAAGAGGGGAAAAGGCAGGTGCCCACTCAGCAGTACAGTAGGACTTTCATCAGAATGTCCTTTTGCTCTCTGTCCCTTTGTGGAAATCACAGTGAGCAGTCCAAGCCCATCTCAATTCCCCCTTGGTCCTGTCATGGTAAGCCTCCCTCTGGCCCTCTTTGACACTTGTGACATGAGAGTTTTTCTTTATGATTATACTGTCCTATGGTACAGACTCTGATTCCCTTTATTAAGGCTAATCTTCCCTGCTATTGAAATGGATTTTACCAGGAGGAGGAAGATATCAAATACTTACTCTTTATCCCTCTCAGCACCTGGGACATTAAGTTTTAAATTACATTCTGATGGATTAAAAAGATTTACTTGAACCCTTGATATAAATAATCTAGTCTCTCTTCTCAGATTCCACCCCCCCATCCCTCAGGATTCTTCTCACAGCTTATCATATGACCTTTTAACCAATTTTCTTGTTTCAGAACTGAGATTAAACAGAAGTGCCTTTTAGCCAGTTTCTCCGCGCCTTAATTTCACACTATAAAACGGGTGCTCAAATCAATCCTTTTTTACCCTGAGTTATGTTTTAAAACTTGTAGCACTATGTACTGGTAGTCATTATTGCCCTGTACTCGTCTAGAAACTATGATTCACAAAGAGTTAGACACGCAAGGGCTTGTGGGAAGGAAGCAGGGAAGCAACTTCCATGTTTGTGCAGCTTCCGCGTAGGCTGCAGGAGGACCGTGGGGTGAGCGAGCGGAATGAGGCACCCCATAGGAGAACAGCGAAAGCATCACTGAGCAGCAGCGCAGGGCAGTCATTTCTTTCCTCTTTCTTGTGATGAAATACCTGGCAAAAGCAACTTAGACATGAAGGTTTATTTCAGTCAGAGTTTTAGTATAGTCCAACGTTGTGGAGAGAACATGGTGGGAGGAGCATGAGGCAGCTGGCCACGTTGTCCTCATAGTCCGGAAGCCAAGAGCAGGGAATGTACTGCCTCCACTTGCCTACTCGCCTTTCTTTGAGTCTGGGACACCAGCCAGTGAAATGCTGTTGTTCACGGGTAGGGGGAGCTGTCCCATGTTAGCTAACTCAATCTAGAGACCCCCTCCCAAAATGCATAAAGGTGCGTCTCCTTGGTGATTCTAGATGCGACCAAGTCAACAACCACACTTAACCATTGTAGGACCGCAAATTTGGAAATGGAAACATAGTGTTTGAGGAGGTCACAGAACTACTGGGGTTGGAAAGGGGAACATCTCTTTCTCTCTCTCTCTCTCTCTCTCTCTCTCTCTCTCTCTCTCTCTCTCTCTCTCCCTCCCTCCCTCCCTCCCTCCCTCCCTCCCTCCCTCCCTCCCTCCCTCCCTCTCTCTCTCTCTCTCTCTCTCTCTCTCTCTCTCTCTCTCTCTCTCTCTCTCCAAAGCTTAACTCCCAGTTGGTATTTGTCATTTCTCTGTTAAAAACAAAAGAGTGAAACGTTTCTTGTAGATAGATGATTACGGCACCCAAGTTGGTTTTTTAGGACAAACTTCCGTCTGTGAAATTACTTTAAAAGTACAATCAGTTTTCAGAGTTCTCTTTTCCTTCGTGTCTTAATTAATTTGTTGGTTTGGGGTTGGTCTGGCCCTGTGAAGCAAAAACAGGTGTCTCGCTTTGGAGAAGTGATGAGAATTCAGAATGAGTGGCGTGCAGAGACCTATTCTGTGTCTGAGAACAGCCTGTGCATCTCAAACCCTTTCACTGTCTGGGCCACTTAAGTGCTGGCACCATACAACACGGGATGAGGCAGAACAATTGTGTGATTGTTTTTAACATCCTCAAAGAGGATTTCAGGGTAGCATAAGCTGCTAATGAATTTCAGGAGGCAGGTGCAAGGCATGCAATTATTTTTCCATTTCCATCCCTTTTACCACTGAGAGCACTTGGAGATTATTCACTGATTTCCATGGAAGAGGCTTTTTGTGAGAGAGAAATATTCTATCAAAAAAAAAAAAAAAAAACCAGCAATTAGACATTGTTCAAGATGTCTCAAATTGGAAGGAAAATAATACAAACAAAAGTGACAACTCCTCCAATTTGAAGAAATTCAACTTGTTCTCATTAAAAATTTAAATGGTCACTTTACTTCAGTTTCCTAATACGCTTGGTCACCAGAACTAACCATTTAAGTCTCTATGGAGGCTTTCTCCGATGAGACATTGTTGCTTGTGAAGACTTATCTGGGTGACAACGCTGGTCCTCACTGGCTTGTCCCCATCTTCCTACCGCTCCTCACACTTTTTGCACCAGCACAGGTCTTTGATCCCAGCCTCCTAGTGTAAGTTGTATTGATATGAAGGCCCTTGGTAAAGAGGGTTTGGAGCACAGCTCTGGGCTCATCTTAGGACTTCAGGAAGAGAATCTCATGTCCCACTGTTATGGTAAAGGCCATGTTTGTAGAGGGAGGGGTGGGTGATTTTCCCAGGGCCTTTTAACGCTCTGCCTATGCCCTTCCAGTCCACTGTCTGCTGGTCCACTTTGGCTTTATTTTTTGAAGAACTAAAGGATGTCTTGGTTTAAACATAACATTCTATAAAAAGGCTCTTTCTTCTACTTGCCTGCAAATTTCATGATTTCGTTTTATTATATACTGAGTGAGTTAATCCAGATGGAGAGAGATGGATGTTTTTTAGTCTCTTATCTATGGATCCCAGCTCTGATCCTTTGGATTGAGCATACAACTTCAAGTAGCCACAGAAGCCAGGAAAGCTGAAAAGGGACCCTATGGTGAGTAGAAAGAAGGGAGCTCTACAGAGAGGCATAGGACAAAGGTGACATGACAGGGAAAACTGGGGAAGGCACTTTAAGTCGGGAGGGGTAATAGGGTAATACAGAGGTTAGGGCAGAAAGAGATAAATAGCAGTAAGGGTGTATAGAAAAAGTCATAGGAAAATAATATTTTATAAGCTTCCTTAATACTATATAATAATAAATATGGTTTAAATGGAGATAACATTAATGTGGCAACATGGGGTGATAATGCTGACACCAAAAGCCATAGGATAACTAACAAAATCCAGTGCCAGGCATGGGGAAATCTCCCTTCAAGCCATTGACCATGGAAACCCAAGAGATTCCCTAAACAATATAGGTATTGCTGTTGCCTTTGGTTGCCTCCCAGAGCTTGAAGGGAAGACTGTATTTGCTGATGGCACTTTAGATACAGTACTTGGGGGAATGGGGCTGGACCTGACCTGACTTGGATGCCCAACTCCCCAGAGACTAACTCTCAAGAGAATTTGAAGGGTCTATTTGAAGGGTTGTTAAGGGAGAAAAGCAATTGATATTCAGACCTAGCAGTGAAGCCTATGAACCAGCATGGCAAGATATATCCAAGACTCTCATAGTGACAGTTAATCTTTGGAGTGACCAAAAGCCACTTATTTTAACTAAGGGTCCACTTAGTCGGAGGTAATATATGCCTGTTACTGTGAACTAGCTAGCTACCCATGGTTGGAGGGATCATAGACACTAGAAGAAAGCTATGAATGTACCTATTACTGACATTTTCTTAAGCCGATATTCTCCTAATTCTATTCTAAATGCTTATCCTTATATCTATGAGTGTAGCTCTCATACTCACAGCTAAGTGTAGCTCTCATCATTCATCAAAGATGAATGTGTCCCCCCACCCCCAAAGGCTACTGCAGTGAACCCACAACTGATCAAACTGCAAAGACTAAGTGATCATGAGGTTCCCAACCTCAACTGGTACAGCTACCATGTAAAATCTACACGTGAAGCTCAGGGAACATTGTGTAGGATTGTAAGACCCAGAGGACCAGAATGCCTACTGCTAAATGGTGTTTTCTAAACATGACAAGGTTTTATAAGAGAGTTTAAGAAGGCATTGTTTTGTGTCCCTGCAGTTGTGATTGAGGTTAAAATTAAGGTCAAACAAAGGGAGAACCTGATTTCTAAAGTGAAAAAGACTGCCAACATTTGAAGCTGTCTTTCCACCCAAAAGACATCTTTGGAGGGCACAGAATTAGTTCTGTCAGCTTGACAACATTCTGATGAAGTGACAATTGCCCTTGCTGTGACATTATAGCCATAAAGCTAGGAGGAGATGGTTTAGTAAGTGGCATCTCAGTGGTCTATCTTCATATGCTTCACAGAGACGCTCGTACACCCCTGACCCAGTGAATGACAGAGTGAAGACTCTCTCTATGGATAAGGCTTCTTCCAGGTCATAGATCCCGCAGGCAACTACATGGCTAGCAGAATGGCTTATCTGTCCCAAGCTACATGTTCCAAAGACACAGAACTAGAGCATGATGGTGGAGCTGAGAAATGGCAGACACTAACCAGTCTGGATTTGTGCCACACAGAATGGGGTGAGCTGCTCTTTCAGATTATCTGGGTTTGTTGGGATCTATACCAAGAAACCAGCTAGGTGACAGAAATAAATCATCAGTGAGTACAGCATGCTCGAGGTAGGTGCTAAAAGGAGGTTGTGATCAGGGTTAAGTTATTGGTGAATCTTATCACCAGAAACCAAACACCAAAAAGATCTTGGCTGTTTCTTCACAGGATGAATGCTCTTGGCTTAGGAGCCCAGCAACCTGTAGATGTTTATCTGTCAGTGCAGAAGTCCTCGGGATCACTTAGGGCTGTCAAGGCAAACAGAGGGCAGGCATCAAGCAGAATTGTCAACTAAGTAATACCGTCTCTCCAGTTTCTTCCTCTGTGTGGATCTTGAGAAAGGGACCTGGGAAGAGGAAGAAGTACAGAAAGAACAACTCAATTCCTCCTTTCTTCAGGCTGGGTTTGCCATCATGAGCAAACATACAATGTCTTTATATTGAGTCTAGTGCTTTAGGTGGGCTAAGCAGTATATATGGAAAGCCATTTATCATTCATGCCATATATATGGGAAGTTTCACATGGGAAGTGTGGCCTTGTTGGAGTAGATGTGCCTCTGTGGCGGTGGGCTTTAAGATCATAGTTTTAGCCCCCTGGAAGTCAGTCTTCCCCTGTTTGCTTTGGAACAAGATGTAAAATTCTCAACTCCTCCCCCATCATTCCTGTCTGGATGGTGCCATACTCCTGCCTTGATGATAATGGAACCTCTAAACCTGCAAGTCAGTCTCAGTGGAACGTTGTTCTTTATAAGAGTTGCCTTGGTCATGGTGTCTGTTCACAGTAGTAAAATCCTAACCAAGACAATATTACTTTATTTTTACTCCTCTGTCTGGACAAATCATGGGGCTCTGATAGTGGCATTATTAAAAATCTTCAGTTCATCAGCCGTTCTTCAATCCCATCACTTGATAGCCTGAGATGACCTTCTGTATGGGTTTTTATACTGACATCCACCCTTCTAGAACCTTTTCCGTCCTAGGTGTGATGAGATCCTATACAACACATATCTGGCTGTTTTACTCTTTTGCTTAAAGCACTTGTTTTCATTTACACTTGGACAAAGCCCAAATCCATAGCACGGTCTTCAAAGACCAGGACCCTGCTTGTTCCCCCTCACTCACTTCAGGGTACACCGTTCTCTTCTGTCTATACTTCCATTGAGCAGATATTCTTTCTTGTCTGTCATTGTTTCTCAACATCAGGCTTTTGGATTAAAGCCAGGAACCATCTTTTTCGTGCTCTAACTGCTCCTTTCCTACTAACTTTCAAATCTCAGCTGAGGCATCCATTTCTGAAGGAAGTATTAAATTATTCTGGGCTGGGTTGCATTGTGTCTGCTAATTAATGCACATCAGTACAATACGTCTCCTTTAGTACCCTCACCATAATGTAATTTCTCTGTGTGAATTCCCACCTAGAGTCCAAGCTCTCAGAGGAGAGACCATTATTGCCACCTATGTAGCAGCTACCCAGTTCTTAACACTATGCCCATCACAGGATGGAGTTCAGTGTTTGGTGAATCGTGCTCCTTCATGGACTCTTCCATATTCTTCCCCTCTCTGTCCCATTCCTATTCTTTTATAATAGTCAGGGGGAGATGTTATATTTATATACTACTTATGTCTTGACCTTTTGTGTATTATCACTCAGATTTTGTTGAAATTTCTGCCTGCAAATGTGAATTGGGATAATTGGAAGGAGGCCTTTGAAGGGATTCCATAAGGAGAAGCTTATTTAATTCAAGTATGGATGGCAAATCAAAACAAAAAAAAAGGAATAAGTGGGCCTAAAATTAAAAATCTACCAATATCTATTGATTTTCCAGTATGATAAAAAGTACCTATTTCTTTTCCACTAATCTGTCAGACACTGGAAAATAATGCTAAGCAAAACATGCTTAGCTACATGAAAAAGTAGCTCCCAGATATGTGTACTATGCATGTTTGTGTATGTGTTGTATGTGTGAGGGAATGTTTTTGTAAAGTATGTGTGTGCATGATGGATATATGTGTGTATTGTGTACAAGATATATGTGTATTATGTATGTTGTATTGTTGTTCTGTATATGAGTTGTGTGCTTGTATGTGTATTGTATGTTTGTGTATGTATTGTTTGTGTAATATGTGCTTGTGTGCTTATCTGTTTTGTGCTTGTGTGTTATATGTATGTGCATATGTGTGATGTGTGTATTTTCTGTGTGTCCATAATGTGTATGTGTTCTGTGTGTGTTATGTGCATGATGTGTGCGGTGTGTATTGTGTGGTGAATATAATTGTTGGGTTCAGATAGAGGGAATATATGGTAAAATGCAGTACTAATTATCTGCATGATCTACTGGCAGAAAAAGAAACAATCCATTTAAGGAGAAACAGAAAAAAGTGTAGAGTTTGTTGAGCCAAGTGTTCTGAAACATGAGTAGAGGCAGATCATGCTGTTGTGGCCATGGGACATTTATCTTAAGAAAAATTGGTATCTTGGGAAGGATATGTATAAAGGCAGAGTAGTTAACAGGATCAAGGTGAATGCTGTATATATGATTTGGAATGGTGAGAGAAAAAGCAATGAAAACAGAGGAAGTTGTAAAAAGTAATTCAATTCAGTTCCTAATACTTTCCTATCAAGTTTGTCTTCATGTCCTTCAAAGTAGAGGATATTTGAAGCTCTGAATAGGTCTCCAACTCTTGACAAGGAAAAGTCTAGTAGCTAATCTCCAAGGGCAGTAGACTATCTGAAGGACTGATGGGATTGATAATGGAGCCAGTTGCCATGTTTCTACGCTATTTTCTGAATACAGGCCGGAGATCTCAAACTTAACCCTTATTCTACTGCTCATGTCCTCTGCTCTACATTAGTGTGAATGCAGAAATCAGTGATAACGTGGCCCCCGTAGAGTACACAAACCATCCTCTTTTAAATGTCCTTCTACTCTCTATCTGCCTACTGGTGTGTGTGTGTGTGTGTGTGTGTGTGTGTGTGTGTGTGTGTGTGTGTGCGCGCGCGCGCGCGCTCGTGCATGTGTATGTTCTGGATAGCTCAAAGCTTCTAGACAATTGTAGTTTCTAGGTAGCTTTATATTAATTTAACTTATAAATATACAGTATATTTATATTATATAGAGGTATTCATCTCCAGAGAAGGGAGAATTTAAGTATGCACAGATGAATAAATATATTTAGGCTTTGATCTCACTATTAAAAATTAATCATGTAAGAAGAAGGCAGGGGATAGTGAAGGAGCACTGTCTCAATGGATAATGAATCTTTAGATTGCTCTAGTTTCTTTGAATTATTTTCATTATCAAAATGCATGTGGTTGTAAGTTTGGTGGTTATGGTATTAAAATCCCTCTGTAAGAGATGTCAAAGTAGAGCAGACCTGAAGAGAAAGAAGGCTGCTAAATTAAATCAATCTATACTTTTGATGATTCTGGATTGCTGGACCAAGGACTTGCTATTTTGGGAGAGAGATTCTGTATTTTTGGTAAATAAGGAAGAAGAAGAAGAGGCTTTGGACCTCTTCCAGAGTGATATGGATCAGATATGATAGGGGAAGACCCAGCAAAGTTCTAGGCACAAAAAAGAAAAATCCCAGAGGATAAAACAGGACAGCCCCTACCTCCTGATGCTGTCTCTAGGGATTTGCTTCCAGAACAGCTTCAGGAATAGCTGATGATTCCTGAGGACCTCGTTCCATCCAGTTTTCAGGCAAATTCGCTCAGAATTTCCATCAAGGCCTGAACCTTCTAAGCGTACAGAGACCGGATAACAGATGCTAAAGCTAGCTTTCTTAAGTCTGACCAATTCTTCTAATTTTCCTATCCATCCCCACCTCTTAAAAATATTTGTCACCCAACTCAGCAGGAAGAATGATGTGGAGAGTCATCATTCCTATCCCTTGGGCTTGGGTGTCTGGTTACGGTTATTTTATAAATTATAGTTAAGTTGTCATTTTCAGGGATAATTTGGAAATGGTCATAATTTTGAACAGGGAGGAAACTAAATAGAGAGCTTAGGCTTGGAGATTTCTGTCTTCCCCTTCCTCTTCTCTGTCTTTCTTAGGTAAAAGGAAGGGGGATGAAGGGAAAATGGTGGATAGAGTATTATTATAAGGCTTAATCTTCTAATAGCTGCTATTACAAACTGTTTAGGATGACTAAGTAATGCAACTTAAGGACCAGGTAAAAATCTCATGGTTATATTAAATTCTGATTTAATTATAATAAGGTGCTTTTAATATTATTCAAATAGAAATAGCTAAGAGTAGTCGAGGTGTAGTAGCTCACGTATACTTTATAAAGATAATCTTCAAAAACATCAGAAATCCACAGACTATGATATTTATAATCATTTCATTATTATTAAATTTTTGACTAAGAGATCTGAGAAACTGTGTCAACTCCTGACAATACCCCCTTCATCATTCAAAGAAGATATAGAACATCATGATCTCCATATAGAGTTGCTCCAGTTATACAAGGTAGTCACTGAGCAAGAATTGCCCTAATTTACCTACAGACAAAAATTACTGTCTAGGAACAGACACAGATACTAGTCAACAGCTTAGCTCTGCCAAGAAAGAGTAAGATAGTCCTTCATAATTCCTGTTCACTTAAGGTCTGTCAGATGGTTCTGGGCCAGAAGGCAAAAGACAACTGTTCCAATTTTTTGAGGAATAGAGGACTGTCCAAGTAGTCAGCTGTCTCTTCAAATTGTTTAAGTTTTGGAAGCTATATTTTTGTGCTTCCTATACATTCAGGCAATATTTAGTTCTTTCTCAGATCTCTGATGGAGTTGAAGACTAGTTATGGTCTCATAATCAAACTTAACTTGTTTAACATTAAGGAAGATGATGTAGATTTGAAAGAATGGTTTTCAGATGGTAATGCAAGTTAAAATCAAAATGTAATTGAGGAATAGAATTATAAACTCTTTAAGGTAGGATAGATATAAGAGTAATGTACCTAAATTGACAAAATCGATAGACTAGACATTATTAGTTCATATCATTCCTTATAGTTTACATAATTGTTATGACTCTATTTAATGTGCATCTGAGAGAAAATGCCTTTTTAATGGAAGAAAAGGGGGAAAAGGTTGTAGATTTGGTTTAACACTTATATTATGTTAATTGAGTTCCCAAAATTACACAAGAATCCTGCATGGAAGACACTAAGGGTTCATGCTCCCAGTTGGTTCTGATTGGTAAATAAAATTGCCAGTGTCCAGTGGCTGGGAAGGAAGACAGAGATGGGACTTTAGGATTCACAAGCAAGGGGACTGAGAGGAAGTTAGAACCTCCATGCCAGGAAAGCAGGAAGTTCAGGCCTGAAAAGTGCAGGACAGAGAGACAGCCAACATGTAAGAGTCAGGGATCATGGCCCAGGAGGACTACTGGCTCGGGTCCAGGGTGGCCAGGAAGGAATATAGGTTTTGGTAAATAATAATTCAGGAGTAACGGAGGGAAGAGTGTGCTAGCCGCATGGAGGTTTGGGAGTGGCCCTGCCAATGAGCTGCTTAGGGCATATTAAAATATAAAGCTGTGTGTGTGTCTTTCACTGGGGAACACAGAACATTGGGGTGGGTAGTGATGAACACACAGTACTGCCGCAGGGGTGATTTAAATAACATAGATTTCCTTAATGCAACAGATAACTTTCCCCATCTTCTTTCAACTCTATAATTTCACCTTAGTATAGTTCCTCAAAATTCTATACTAAGAAGCAGGAGCAGCTGAAACAAAGATAGAAATCAATTATTTCACCAATCAACACTACATAATTCCTCCAGAACAATAGTACACAGGTGTTAAGGAGTTACTGATGTGAATTTATACCATTGGGTGTTCTGACAAAACACAATGAAATAGTTGGTGCAAAAGCAGTACAGAGGAATTTCAAGGAAGTAGTAAGGATAATTCTAACCCCACTTCCTTCCTCTCCAATAATTCGTCAGATGAAATAAGATGCTAATTTGCATAAAAAGGAGATAGGGTGTATTGGTGCCATATTAAAAATGCTTTGTATTTAGAGGGTTTCCTTCATATAAACACCTCATGATGTTTTGAAACAGAATATTTTGTTTCTTTCTATTCATATCTTTATTTTTGAGGGTGTCTTACATATATGCAATAAAATATGATCATTTATACCTCCAGTCCTCTTCTCCACCTCTCTCCATCTCCCCTCAAAAGGCATGCTCCAAATTTCTGTCTTGTCTTTTATAACTTATTAAATCAAGTTAGTGCTGTCCATATGTTCATGATGGTGGCATACAGTAAAACATCAGGAGTCTACCTACCAGTGGCCATATCCTCAAAGGAAAAAAATTGATTTTTTTTCCTCTTCTCCCTACCAGCAACTATTTACTGGCAATAGCTCTCCAGTACGGTGTGGCTCCTGGAGATTATCTAGCCAATCTATGCTGGTATTCAAATTTGTGTTCTGTGGTTGTGATAAATACTAAAAGCTACTTGAGAGAGGAAAGGATATATATGGTTTACATTTTCATGTCACCAAATTTCTATTGCTAAGGGAAGCCATGGCAGACACTCAAGCAGGAACTGAGGAAAAAAACCATGTAAAAACACTGCTTACTGTATCACTCGCTCTGGCTTATTGAGATAGCTTTCTTAGACAGCTCAGGTCCATATGCCTAAAGATGGTGCTGCCCACAGTAGACTGTGCCATCCTACATCAATTGACAATTAAGAAAATGACTCACAGACAAGTCAATGGGACAATCTGATGTAGACAATTAACGTTTCCTCTTACCAGGTGCTGCTGTAGCGTGTTGAGTTGACAGGTGAAGCTAACTGTGACACTTTCTCCTTTGCCAATCTAGAAACACAGCACATCACTGTAGCCCATAGTATTTCATGTCTTTTAGCATTCGTCTTTCTATACCTTTGCACAATGATCCTCTAGTTTCTGGGTACTCAATTTTTGTGTGTTTGTTAGCAGCCCAAAGCTCCCAATATCTCAGTCTCTGGTATCACCATTGTCAGTCACAGTTCTTTAAAAAAAATATAGAGCTGACTCTCTGTCTCTATCTCTGTCTGTCTCTGTCTGTCTGTCTCTCTGTATGTGTGTGTGTTCATTATATATTAAAAGGGAGTGGGATAGCTTGTATTACACATTTCCTTTAGTGATTAATGCAAATAATACACAAAAAAAGATTAAAAAGCATCAGAAGATGAGTTGATTCTTCAAGGAGCATCTCCAACACTTGTGCTGTCAAATGGAAGGCTAACTCACTTTCAGTTGATTTTATATGGTCTGGGCTTTAGTGTCTATCCTGCAAATCCTTTTTAAAGAATGCTTTGGAGCAAGTCTCTGTATAGATTATTAGTTTGCTACAGCTGCCATAACAAATCACACAGACTGAGGCTGTAATCAACAGAAGTGTACTGTTTTACATTTGGTGGGGGGAGGGGGTGTGCAAATAAAAGTTCAAGATTCAAGTGCTTCTCAAAGTCAAACTTATTCATAAGTAACCATATCCCTGTCTTCTTGTGATTAATTTGTCCCCACTTTTCATATATATATATATATATATATATATACATACATATATATATACACATACACACATATATATTCACACACATATACATATATATGTGATCATCAGATACATTGAATTAGGATCTGTGCTAATGATCTTATTTTACTTTGTGATCATCAGATATATATGATCATCAGATACATTGAATTAGGATTTGTGCTAATGATCTTATTTTACTTTGATCAACACCACAAATAATTTATCTTCAAATTACACATTCTGAGGTGCCAAGAAATGAGATTTCAACACAAATTTATTGGAGTGCTAAATCAAGTCAGCCTATATCATATACAAATGTTTTGACCTATTTTTGAGGGCCAACTCATAAAACCTATGAAAGAAAGAAAGAAAATGTTTTTAATCTAGAAGCCTGGACCATTATTTTATGAATAAGAAGAGTTAAAAGACTAAAAGCTGTCAACAACAAAATGGTGACGATTAGCACCAGATTTCACAATTCAGGATAGTAGGAACATCCCAGGTCCCAGTCATTGTCTAAACTTTAAGAACAAGTGCTGGTGACTAAGTCAAGATACAGAACAGAATTAGTGAATGAATAAAAATGACTAAGGAGGGAAGGTGGGGGTTAATCCACGGATATAGAGGATTTTCTCCTGGGTAATCAGAAGAGATCCTTGTGCGCAGACTACCAGGTGACCTGTTGAGTGAGCTTCACGGAGAGGGAATGGCATTTGTTCTAGTGAGCTCTATTTCACTTTCTTAAAAATAATTTTGTTTTTAATAGAGGAAAACTTTATTTGGTCAGAATGACTTGATGAAGTGGGATTCAATGTTCTCACCTTTCAGTACATATGTCCATTCTTGTGCTATAAGCTTGATAAGCAATATGTAGTCATGTCTGACCTAACAGTGTTAGTTTAATCTTGGCTGAGAGAAGGTTCCTAACAGATTACTGAGATGTAGGAGAGGGCTAGCTGTACTTTGCTCTTGAAAATGCCTAACATGTGATGTATGAGTACTCGGAAACCAGTGCTGATCATCACTGTGTTGCTTTGGGAATCCAGACAGGGAAAGATTAGGGGCAAAACACAGAGCACACGTGACATCATGACATCACCAGCAAATGTTCTTACTAGTCTTAAAGTTTTATCCAGAAGGATCCCCTTTCTTAAAGTTTAACATAAAAATGTCACCAGAAGGCATCAGATGATAAAGTTAACCAGAAAAACAATGTTTTGATTCTAGAGCTTTTAATTTCCTTAGCTCTCTCAACCTTTGTTTCACAATACTTCTTAAGATCAGAGATTACTTCTTTGGATGGTGACCACACTCCTGTCTGTGTAATGTGGATGGCGTTTCCAACAGGCTAAGAGCTCACTCCATGGAGCATGTGGTCTCTTTTGACCCCTTTATGTGCAGTTTTAAATTTCAATGGTTCTGAGAATTTATTTTAAGTATCCCACAAGGCTTTTGAACATCTGAGTGATTACATAATTTTATAAGAGTGAGACAAGTTACCTATTAATCTCAGCTTCCATAGCCCATGCACAGGGCCAAGAATTTTCAAGATTCATGGCTTTCTTGTGGAAAGGCAGAGGTGTACTGTGCTAACCAGGTCTGTACCTCTGCCTACTGAGATCCAGCAGAAGAAGTGAAGTTGTTCTAAATTGTTCAAGACTGTCCCAATCTCCAATCTCCTGTAAATCTCATATCAGGGTGTAATTCCCAAGATTAGATACCACCCCTTCCTTTTTGCCTTACATGAGTTTACTCAGTGAGGGCCGAGGTTCTTGGATAAAAGAGCAATTTCCTCCACTCTCTTTCTTCAGCACAGTGATTCTTAATAAATAACATTCGTTCTTGCTTTTCCCAGAAGATATTTGGAAATGTCTGGGGAGCTTTCTCTTCTTAGCCTTCCTCATACTCTCCTCTATATCCTTCACTCTGATCCCTTCTATCCACATTTAAAAGTTAACCAAGGAAGAGAAAGACTTGTACAGTAAAATCTAGGACACTTGTGCTCATTTTATTTCTGTTGCTATGCTAAAAATTATAGCCAAACCCAACATGGTGGAGGAAAGCATTTATTTGTCTTAAATATTATAGTGGGTCATTAAGGAAAGCAGAAGCAGGAACTGAAGACAGGAACCTAGAGGCAGGCACCAAAGTGCAGAGAAACACTGTTTACCAGTTTGCTTCCCATCACTTGCTCAACTCCTTTTCTTATATAGCACAGGCCATCCTGTCCAGATATAGTTCTGCCTATGCCAGGATGAGCTCTCCCACATCAATCAGAAGTGAAGAATATGCCCCACAGACCTAATGGTGGCAATTACTGAAGTTCTCTATTTCCAGTGGACTCTAGGTTATGTTGAGATGACAAAAACTAACCAGGCACTGAGCAAAGCAACTGAAGAAGATGCCAGAAGCTAGAAAGACTCCCCACACTCATGGATTGTTAGGATTGATATTTCAAAAATAGCCATCCTACCAAAAATGACATACATAGTCAATAACATTACAATCAAAATCCCAACAGTATTCTTCGCAGAAATTGAAAACACAATCTTAAAATTCATATAGAAACACACACACACACACACACACACACACACACACACACACACACACACACACTAAAACAACAAACAAAATAGGATATCTAAAGTAAACCTGAAAAATGTCTGGAGAACTTTGGAGAGCTACAGTAGGAAGCTTGTTATTAGCAAGAGTAGTGCATGAGCATGTAAAGGCCAAAGATGCTTTGGCACATTCTAAACATGACAACCATCTACAGCACAGCATTGTCTGCCCTCGTGGTCTTCATCTTTCCTAATGTTGTGACCCTTTAATACAGTTCCTCATGTTGTGGTGACCCCCAACCATAACATTATTTAGTTGCTATTTCACGACGGTAATTTTGCTACTGCTATGAATAGTAATATAAATATCTGATATGCAGGCTATCTGATATGTGACTCCCAAAGGGGTCGTGACCCACAGGTTGGGAAAGAGTGGTCTAATGTAATGTGTCAATGGTGTCCAGGTGAAGACTCCAAATTTTAAACAATAATTGCCACTTGTATAGGGATTCTGATCTACAATTCCATCCTGTAGTGCTGTCTTGCCTTAAAAAAAAATAATGAGCTGACGTTATGTTGATAAAATTAAAAGTTTTTTTTTCTTTCAACAAAGTTTTCTTGCCACATGGTGTTGATAACAGCTCCCAGCATCTGATGTGTGAATGCTGAATTGGCAATAGGTCTTGGGTATCAGCAGAAATCTCTTTCAACAGCATCTTTATAAATCACAAACTGCCATCCTGAATTTTAGTCTGTTGCTAACAGCCAAATGTTGAGGTAAGGGTTTGCTGTGGCCAGCTTCCTGTCTTTGACTCACTCTCCTTCTTCCCATACCACTGGTTCCTTTTATTCCTTGTGTTGTTTATTCATTAGCACGGTATCCGATTTTACTTTTATTTGGATTAATCTGTATCCACATGCCTTCTCTCCTACAAGTGTTTTTCCTCTAAGCTCTGACTAAATGATTGTTGAGCACCTCTGGGTTATCAAGGCAGGAATAGCTAGCCTGGCCACTTGAATGTATAGGTTTGATGATCTGGCCTTTGGAGAGTACTTCAGTCTCTCAGACATTATCCATCTGTCTCTAGTCTTTTCCATTTCATTTCTCTTAGAACCTTTGTGCCCCCTAATAGACTACATGATCCTTTCCCAGGCTTCTTCATATTCCATTAAGATGAGGTGACCAAATGTTCTGATATCACTGTCTTTCCATCACCTTTCCAACACTATCATTTCTGTCTTATGCTGTGCAGTTGTAAAATCATAGGCTGGTGCTCCTCCAAAGGGTCCTGGTTGCTCTCTACTGTGAGTAGAAAGATGAGGCCACACATATCAATGCTAGTCATCCACTGCTCCTACATTATGCCCACCCCTTGCTTATTTTCTTTTGTGCTTTCAACAGTCAGGGACGTTACTGGAATGAGAAAATTGAAATCTGGACCCTTGGTTAATTGCCAACTTTCCTCTGTCCTTTACTTTACTAGCAGATCAACGGGGGGGCTTTCCTTGTAGGTAAATACAATAATACCTCAAACTATACAAGGCCAGTTTGATTCAGGAAACTCTAGCCCCTGGTGGCTGAGTACTTTATATGTAATCTTTCAGATTAGATGTTTTACCACCCAAAGTTATTCATTATATTGCTAATTACATTCTTTGCACATACCCTGTAAGATTTAAAATACCCATAGTTCATATCTGTGGAGTCACATGAGGGCATTGGCTTTTGTTTGTATACACTAATATCCTTGAAGTTGCCTCAGTTTAGGGTGATAGGTTGATGTTGATGTTGTTGTTGTTTTGTTGTTGTTGTTGTTTTTTATTCATGACATAGCTCACAGTAGACTTCTACTTGGAAAATAAAGGCTAGTCACCACACAGAGTGTCTAGAAAGAGGCAGAAGAGTAAGTTAATCATCAGTAGGGAATAATGTCATCAGTCATCCCAATGCTGTGACCCACCCCTGCCATCAAAGCAATAGATAATGCTGAATGATGTAATTCAGGAGCCCTTGAATTGGTAAACAATAGATATACTAGAAGACTGTGGAAATGGGCAAGACTTGAGGATCCAGATATCCCCTCTTACCTGGTTCCGTGATCTTCATTTGACTGGTACTATGCTACGTTCTCCATAATGAACGAGAAAGCATAAAATATATGTGATCCTGAGGCCTATGAACTTTTCTTCCCAATTGTTGAATTTGAAGAGGTGGTCATTGATCCTACTGATATATAATTATTCCATCAGGAATGTTGGGACACTGGTACTTTTCTGTTGGAACCCTAAGAAAGGGGAAGAATTATGGGATTGAATTCTTAAACTGTGGGTTTTATACTGAATCCAGACAATTGGTCTAAAATTGAATTGTTGAGCAACCAACCCATTGGTATCCGGAGAGTCAGAATATTGGTTAGTAGAAAAAAATCAACAACAAAAGGACAACACCCTCCCAACAACAAAACAAAACAACAAACGAACAAAGGGCAGTCTCTCATTCAGGAATGTTGGGAGAAAAGAAAAATTAACCATCATATATGTTTTGATGTTCACAGCCAAAAAGTATAACTATCATTTTCATGTATAATGTGCTAAGGACAGAGGAAAGGCTAGGCATTGAGGTAGCAACATTTTGATCATTTTGAATTGAAATTCGAAATAGAATCAGAAATTATTGGTTCCTCTTTTTTTCCATGTAGCACAATTATATTCCCTTGGTGGCAGCGGGTCTCAGTTCATCATAAATATGAATCATGGGTTCTCAGCTCAGGACGGTTTACTCTGGTTCATTTTGCTTATGCAAGAGCCATAATAAGTGAATGGAACTTCCTCTTGGAGCTCCAAGATATGTTGGATATCTAGCATGAGTACATTAGAAAAATAAGAAGATAAAATGCATAAAATCATCCATAAGTCACAAGTATGAGTAAAACTCCTACATAGTAATTTATAATGAAACACATCATTTAAAGACTAGTATTGCATGATGCCCATTGTTTCTTTCCTCTTCGTGGTAAATTCCTTTTGAATACTTGGTGCTAATGAAGGGTTCAGGAATTGTTTCTACAGAGTGAACAGAAGTAAAGACACAGCACCCAACATCTGATGTGTGTTGAATTAATTATCAAAAAACTGGAGGTCACTCAAAATCCCTTTCCCTGGAAAACATGTGACAGATTGTTTAATTCTGCTATTCTTCTATCATTCTGATGCTGCTCTAATTTTCGAAGCCATCCTATTTATTGGAGCATGGATGACTAATGTTGTTTTTCCCCTTTCTTTGCTTCTACCATCTAGCTATACACTCTTGGGGGTCCCTTCTGCTAGTCCACCAGTAATTTATGGCTAGAAGAAAGACAAAGGTTAATAAGGTTTGATGTAAATAATTGTACTTCAGTTTCTTCTCTGTATCCCTCTCACTTTGTTGGATCCAGGTTTCTTTGAATTCAATAATGATACCACATGGTGGCCACCTGTTGTAAAACCAGCAATTGGCAGGTTCAGCTCCTTTCCAACCCCTTGTAGCAAGCTCTGCATCAGTGAGGTTCTAGAACAGTGCACCATCTAAGAACTTCTGAGGAATTCAGATTCTTAGGCTCCTACACACACTTACAGAATCGGAAATTTTTAGCAAGCTCTCAAGTAATCTGGCACACATTCAACTGTAAAAACTTTTGCTGCCCAAGTGGGTTAGCCAGCATTGTCAGCAACCAACAGTAGAGTTACCTCAGAGCTTATTGGAAATACAGAATCCTAGGGTCAACATCAGAACAACCGAATCAGATTCTGAACTATAAAAGGCCAAGATTTTTTTCATGTGTACAGTAATATCAAGCATCCATGTCTTATCTATCTCTTGTTAAATAGTGACTTACATTATACTTACCTGCAGTGGCAGCATTTCAAAGTGAAAATAAGAACAAAACATTGTGAGTTCTCAGAGATTTCCACTTATAAGTGGCCACAACTTCCAGTGATTTGATTTAAGATTTAAAAAAAATTCTATATTGGTAGAAAGTTGACATTTTATTTCAATTTTTGAATTTTTATCTTTCTCTGAGCTAGTGATGTGTGATACTGTACTTTGTCAACATGGAGCCATAACTCTCTACCCACGATCATGAGGGAAACCGTCTTGTACTCTGCATTGTATTGTATTGCTAAACCATGATGTCTAGGAAAATCCATGGGCTGAACACATTTTGAATCAGTATAGTTTCAACTTACAGTGGGCTTATGAGCTCATCAGGAACCAAGAAACATCTGTGTTCATTGTGGGCTTGGCTGTGGAATTCTGAAAGCAATTCTAATATGCAGCAAAGTTGAGAACCATTCCCATATGTGATACTAGAGAGCAGGACCAACTATTGTGATTCTCAGCTAACTTGTGTTTCCATGCTCTGGCTTACTCCAAGAAGAGAAGTTAGCATGACTTGAAAGACATGCATGATCTAGAGGATGACTCTGGTTTGGAACGAAGTCATGTTTGCCCTGGAACCGAGTTCAAGGCTTTCAGTGACCATCCCTGGATCTTCCACGGGCATCAAGAGCTATTATCCCACTGCACTGGGGGCGGATTTCAGCCAGAGTAAGGTAGGGAAGGAAGTACTCTCCTTTCCCAGGGACTTGAGGCCATTCCTGAAGAAAGGAAAAGATTCTGCTGTGTGGTTCAAGTTCCCCACTGCTCTATTGGCCTACATCCTGTCTACTTATTCTGCAAACATTTAATACTTTTTCTTCTTAAACCAGCTGGAGTGTATTCATTGTTTGCTCCAGATTGGTCTAACTTTATAAGATAAATTTATAATTTATAAGTCTTTATAAATAATGTCCTGGTCAACCGTTGCTTGCTCATGAATTGTTTTGTATAAGACGAAACCCTTTTCTTCTAGCTAAGAATTGGATTTTTATCATCAGAAACAAATATTGCTCATAAGAAAATTACTACTTGGTCCAAACACATGACCCTCGCTAAGATCAGCTCTTTTTCCAAATGTTATCCCCACCCATTCCATTAGCACACATCCCTCCCAAGCTTGAGTGTTCAAGTCACATTTGTGATGATTACAAAATGCTCTGTGCTGACACTTGCCCTACCCATGCCCTAAAAACACTTCCCTTTGGGAACTGCAAGAATAGTTTCTTCCCTGCCTGATTTTTCCCTCATTCTTTTTATGGGGGTCAAACCCAAGTGTGAGGTCCATCCTAAAATTCCATATTATCGGCCTTGTATCAAACAGATAAAAGCAACCACATTTATTTTTAAAAATATGATTTTATTTTCAAATGGTGCTTTTTGATTACAGCAGCCTTAGAAGTCGCAAATCTTTCAAAAGAACTTTCTTCTCTTGAAAGGGTAGGAAAACCTTTTGATGTCAGCAGTGATGGTGCAGCCAGAGAGCAGAAAGGAAGAGAGAAATCAAGGAGGGAGAGAGAGAGAGAGAGCTCACATGATTGGGATCCTGAAGAAAAAGAAAGCCCCTGTTGATCAAAGCATAAACGCAGATTTCTTGCACATGTGAGATGGATGTTACCTATAGACACAGTAGTCTACATTTTAAATACTATTTTTGTTTTTTAAATGTCCTTTTTGTGCTGGTTGGAGGTTACTAAAGCTTCTGGAAAAGGTATTTGGATGGATTTTCCTCATCAGTACTAGTGACCACTCTCTCTTGGCCTTTCACACGGTGAACATTGGTTTAAGGAAGTGAGTCACATTGAGCAAGATGATGTGACGTGCTCTCTGTGGATTGTCTTTGTCGTCTTCCTAATCCTGATTCTATTGACCAACAAAACAGGCAAGGTAGATGCTTAATAGCTTCTCCCAGACTCCCTCTCTGGCAGCAAGTTTCCTTTCCAATTACTTTTGTGTCTCTTAGAAATCATCTGGACACACAACCACACCTTGTAAGAGCTCTACTTCTGCAGAGAGCTGGGGTAATGCGTGGCTAGACTTGTGCCTGCGAGGGAAGCAAGGAGAAAAGACTTAGCATCTTACTTTTCACCAATGCAAATGCAATCTCTTTGAAGCCAAGATTCTCCCCAGATGCACGACTATGAAAGATTGTCTTTGCATACAGAGGGTTAGAGTTCAATGGAGGCTGGCAGACACAGAGAGATATGGATCAACCTGCAATTCTCTTATAGCATAGGTGTTTAGCACATTTAATTTGTTGTTGGCTTTATCGGTTTTTCTTCCACTGGTTTTGGGGGTTTGTGACTTTTCCTTTTGGTTTTTCAAAACTTTGGAATAAAGAAAGTTTTAAAATACCAAAACTTGTTCCAAACGATTTCAAAATGTACTGTATCCTCAACTAATTTGATTTGTAGACAATAAAGAACAAAAGCTTGTTAACAGAGAGCATTAAAAGTGTGATATAATTATTCACATGTGCAAACATGTTGAAGCCTGGGTTCTCAGTAAAGGCACACCATGCAATAATTTTCATGCTCTAACTGTTGCCTATTAAAAAAAAATAAATTCCGCACCATATGCAGGTGTGATTATACAACCAACTGCCAATTGTGACTGGCTCAAGGATCCTTTTAAAAATGTCCAGATGGATATGAATGTTGGATTTGGCAGTTAAATTATAGAGCTCAATCTATCCCTTTTAAGTATGAAGGCATTGAAGACGAATATTGATATCTCCCACTCCATATATACAATTCCAAAAGGATTTCAGAAGAACATGTTAGTTTTTAGACTGGGATTATATTTCCTTTGACTAGCAAATGAACTTTCTTCTGACTTTTATTGTTTTGCTTGGTAGAGATTCCTGACAATACAAATGAACATATTTTGATTGCCAGGCAAAAGATGAGCAAGAAATTAGATTTTACAGTGACCTAGTATTGTAAATGAGTATTATAGTGAAAGGAAAGTAAAATGGAGCATTGGAGCTACCCTGAGCAGCTCTTCAGAGTCTGCTGTCTGCCCTCTAGAGACACGGTTTACGGGAGAAAGACATTTAAACTAAGCAGAGGACAAGAAAGCAATGGCTTGATCCCCAGTGCCTCAATCAACAGATACACGCATCTGTCATTCACAGGAGAAAGACACTGAGCAGAGCTCTGCCATCAACACCGTGTGAAAAACTGTCACAAGCATCATAGTTGTTATTTCTACTTGGCCCATTTGAAATTCCCCAGTAGTAGTTATGATTGATCACACAATTAATCATGTTCTCATACTACTTGGCTGCTTGCAGTACACAAAACTTTCTTTCTAGCATCAGGGACACTGGACCATCCTCCTAATACAACCACTGACTGATTAAAGGGAAGCCATTAGCCTCATGATAGGCTCATCACAGTACATAGTAGGGCTTTAGTCACGGTTGAAAAAGGGAAACAGCTCTATCAGGGTAGGAGTGGAAAGACACCATGAATAATTGCTCTCATCATTTCTAAACATCATATATTAGTTACTAGAGAGGATAATGAGGGCAAAAAAGATACAAACGAATGAGTGAATAAATGAATGAAAACCAACTGCATTCTCCTTTTTGGGATATTTTATTTATTTACATTTCAAATATTAGCCCCTTTCCTGGTTTCCCCTCTGGAAACCCCCTACCCCATCCTCCATTCCCCTGCTTCTATGAGGGTGCTCCCCCAACCACCCACTAACTCCTTCCTCCCCACCCTGACATTTCCCTACACTGGGGCATTAAACCTTCACAGAACCAAGGGCATCTCCTCCCATTGGTGTCTAACAAGGCCAACCTCTGCTACATATGCGGTAAGAGCCAAGGGTCCCTCCACCTGTACTCTTTGGTTGGTAGTTTAGTCTGTAGGGAGTGTGGTTGGTGGATATTGTTGTTCTTCCAATGGGTTGCAAACCCCTTAAGCTCCTTCAGTCCTTTCTCTAACTCCTCCACTGGAGACCATGTGCTCAGTCCAATGGTTGGCTGCAAGCATCTGCCTCTGTATTTGTCAGACTGGCAGAGCTCTCAGGAGACAGCTATATCAGGCTCCTGTCTGCAAGTATTTCTTGGCATCGACAGTAATTTCTGGGTTTGATGTCTGTATTAGGGTGGATGCCCAGGTGGGGCAGTCTCTGGATGGTCTTTCCTTCAGTCTCTGCTCCACACCTTTTCTCCATAATTCCTCCTTGATTATTTTGTTCCCCTTTCTAAGAAGGACTAAAGCATCCACACTTTGGTCTTCCTTCTTCTTGAGCTTCATGTGGTCTGTGAATGGTATCTTGGATATTTCAAGTTTTTGGGCTAATATCCATTTATCTGTGAGTGCACACCATGTGTGTTCTTTTGTGACTGGGTTACCTCACTCAGGATAATATTTTCCAATTCTGTCCATTTGCCTAAGAATTTCATGGTCATTGTTTTCAATAGCTGAGTAGTACTCCATTGTGTAGATGTACCACATTTTCTATATCCATTTCTCTGTTGAGGGACATCTGGGTTTTTTTTCCAACTTCTGACTATTATAAATAAGGCTGCTATGAACATAGTGAAGCACGTGTCCTTGTTATATGCTGGAGCATCATTTGGATATACGCCCAGCTGGTTCCTCAGATTGCACTATGTCCAATTTTCTGAAGAAAGGCCAGACTGATTTCCAACTTGCATTCCCAACAATGGAGGAGTGTTCCTCTTTCTCCACATCCTCGCCAGCATCTGCTGTCACCTGAGTTTTTGATCTTAGCCATTCTGAGTGGTGTGAGGTGAAATCTCAGGGTTGTTTTGATTTGCTTTTCCCTGATGATTAAGGATGTTAAATATTTCTTTAGGTGCTTCTCAGCCATTCAGCATTCCTCAGTTGAGAAATTTTTGTTTAGCTCTGTATCCCATTTTTAATAGGGTTATTTGGTTCTCTGGAGTCTAACTTCTGGACTTCTTTGTATATTTTGGATATTAGCCCTCTATCAGATGTAGAATTGGTAATGATCTTTGGTAAAGTTCTTGAGTCAGAGCAATCAGACAACAAAAGGAGGCCACAGGGAAACAAACTGAAAAGGAAGAAGTCAAAATACCACTATTTGCAGATGATATGGTCATATACTTAAGTGGCTCCAAAAATTCCACCTGAGAGCTCCTAAACCTGATAAACAACTTCAGGAAAGTGGCTGGATATAAAATTAATTCAAACAAATCAATAACCTCAAAGGATAAACAGGCTGAGAAAGAAATTAGAGAAACGACACCCTTCACAATAGTCACAAACACTATAAAATACCTCGGTGTGACTCTAACCAAGCAAGTGAAAGATCTGTACGACAAGAACTTCAAGTCTCTGAAGAAAGAAATTGAAGCAGATCTCAGAAGATGGAAAGATCTCCCATGCTCATGGATTGGCAGGATTAGTATAGTAAAAATGGCCATCTTGCCGAAAGCAATCTACAGATTCAATGCAATACCTATCAGAATTCCAACTCAATTCTTCATAGAGCTAGAAAGAGCAATTTGCAAATTCATTTGGAATAACAAAAAAAAACCAAGATAGCGAAAACTATTCTCAACCAACTGCATTCTTATTTTCAGAATTATATGAGATGAGTTTTCCACGGAATCTGATCTGTCACACACACACACACACACACACACACACACACACACACACACACACACACACCACACACACACCACAATCTGCTGGAACTTGGATGTGATTTTATATAGTAACAGAGAGCAACTGGAAATTAAAAAGCACCCACTTAAAATATCACTTATCAAGGCCCGTCACTCCAATACATAGGAGGCTGAGAGAGGAACATCAGGAAGGTTCTAAGGAATAGTCTAACTTCAAAGTGCACTCAAGGCCAGCCTGGGTAACTTAATGGGAACCTTTCTTAAAATACAGACTTAAACAACAAAACAAAAATAAACCACTATAATAAAACAAGGGTTACAGTACAGTGGAGGAGTACTTGCCTTAATATGTATATATTAAACTGGGAGTTCAGCACCCGGAATTTCCAAAAAAGTAAAGCTAAGTTTTTAAACCACATCCAAATGAATAAGTCTAACAAAAGATGAGAACATTCTGTATGCTGAGAGAAACAGAAGCAAATGTAAGTAAAGGAAGAGATATCTAGTAAGTGTAACTATTAAATTTTATCATGGTATCAGTATTCCTCTAATTAACTTATGGATTAATTTCTCTCTCAATAAAAATGTCTATACGAGTGCTCGCTTCGGCAGCACATACACTAACATTGGAACGATACAGAGAAGATTTGCATGGCCCCTGCGCAAGGATGACACGCAAATCTGTTAAGTTCCATATTTTGAGACACCAGCCGACCCACCTGCTTTCGGACCACCAACCGACCCACTGGCTTTCCGACCGTGGCTGTCTCAAGCATACTTTCATTGCCATCGAGCCAGATGGCATGTAGCACGGCCTGGTGGGTGAGATCATCAAGCGATTCGAGCAGAAGGGGTTCTGCCTGGTGGCCATGAAGTTCCTTCGGACTTCGGTAGAACATCGGAAGCAGCATTACACTGACCTGAAAGACCGTCCTGTCTTCCCCGGGCTATAGTACCTGAACTCAGGGCTTGTGATGGCCATGAGGGAGGGGCTCAATGTGGTGAAAACAGGCCGAGCGACGCCGGGAGAGACGAATCCAGCTGATGCTAAACCAGGTACCATTCATTGGGATTTCTGCATTCAAGTTGGCAGGAACATCATCCACGGCAGCAATTCAGTGGAAAGTGCCGAGAAAGAGATCGGTCTATGGTTTAAGCATGGAGAACTTATTGACTACAAATCTTGTGCCCATGACTGGGTGTACAAGTAGAGGTGGAGAACTCAGAGTTCTTTTCAGCACTACTGACGGGGTTCCTGGACACAGCTCTTCATCCTACTGACTGGATGGAGCATCTTTTCTAAAACAGCAAAGACTTTGGAACTGGGAAAAAAATGTCTAAGCTAGCAGCGTAATTTTAAAGTTAATAAGTAAATAGAAGACACATATTATGCAAATCAACTTTGACAAAACAAAAGACTAATGGGACTTAATTTCAATTTATAGTACTTGGGACATTGTGGCACTGCTGTAAGTCTTGGCAAACTAATGGAATAGAGTAGATAGTACAAAAACACATCCACAGATGTCCAGTCAACCTAGTTTGAAGAAATAAAGGCAGTTTAATATGAAAATATCTTTTGACAGATCATACTAGATATTTACATGAACAAATAAACTTCAATTTACAACTCAACCTGTACATAAACTTGACCTAAACATAAATCCTACATTATAAAACTTCCAAAAGAAATTTCAACTAAAGAGCTTTGTAACTTTATTTTAGCCAGATTTTTTATTGGATATTTTTATTTATTTACATTTCAAATCTTATCCCCTTTCCTGGTTTCTGGTCCATAAACCCCCATTCCATCCCCTCTCCCCCTTCTTCTATGAGGGTGTTCCCCCACCCAACCCACCCTTTCCCACCTCTCCACCCTGACATTCCCCTACATTGGGGGTTGAGTCTTGGCAGGACCAAGGGCTTCTCCTCCCATTGGTGCCCAACAAGGCCATCCTTTGCTACATATGCAGCTGGAGCCATGGGTCTGTCTATGTGTACTCTGGATGCTGGTTTTGTCCCTGGGAGCTCTGGCTGGTTGATATTGTTTGTATGGGGTTGCAAGCCCCTTCAGCTCCTTCAATCCTTTCTCTAACTCTTCCAATGGGGACCCCGTTCTCAGTAGAATTATTGGCTGTGAACATCTTCCTCTGTATTTGTCTGGCTCTAGTAGAGTCTCTCAGGAGACAGCTATATCAGGCTTCTGACAGCATGCACTTCTTGGCATCAGCAACACTGTCTGGGTTTGGTGGCTGGATGTATATGGACTGGATCCCCAGTTGGGGAAGGCTCTGGATGGCCTTTCCTTCAGTTTCTGTTCCACACTTTGTCTCCTTATTTCCTCCTATGAATATTTTTGTTCCCCCTTCTAAGAAGAACTGAAGCATCTGCACTTTGGTCATTCTTCTTGACCTTTATGTGGTATATGGATTGTATCTTGGGTAATCCGAGCTTTTGGGCTAAGATCCACTTATCAGTGAACGCATACCATGGGTTTTTTTTTTGTGACTGGGTTACCTCACTCAGGATGATATTTTCTAGTTCCATCCATTTGCCTATGAATTTCATGAAGTCATTGTTTTTAATAGCTGAGTAGTACACCATTGTGTAAATGTACCACATTTTTAAATAGCAGTACACCAGAACTTGTTCTATTAAAGAATATATTGAAAAGTTGGACTCCATTTATTTAAAATTTATGTTCTTTGAAACATAATTAAAAGGCTGAGTGTGGTAGAAAAATATGTGTAGATCATATACCTGGTGCAAAGACTTTTAAGGAACTCAGAATTCAAGGGGTAAGAACAACTCAACTGCTTAAATACGTGTCTTAAATAGAATTTCATTGTGAAGAAACACCATGACCAAGGCAACTCTTATAAAGGACAACATTTAACTGGGACTGGCTTACAGTTTCAGAGGTTCAGTCCATTACCATTATGGTGAGAAGCATGGCAACATCCAGGCAGGCATGGTGCTGAAGTAGCTGAGAGTTCTACATCTTCATCTGAACACGACCAGGAGAAGACTGGCTCCCATGTGGCTAGAAGTATCTTAATATCCATGTCCACAGTGAAATACTTCTTCCAACATGGCCACATCTAAGAGTGCTACTCCTTGGGCCAAGCATTTTCAAACCACCACAATACTAGACTAAAGATATAAAGAGATATTTCACCAAAATAAGAACAGAAAGTAAGTGAAAAGGAAAACATGTGAAAACTTCATTTGTTACTAGGTAATTTCAAGACAAAAAACATAGAGATGTCACTGGACACCAGTTACAATTAGACAGACTAGCCACATCAAGGGCTGGTGAAGATGTGGGACAACTGAATGCTCACACCCTAGGGGGATAGACAATGTAAACAGTGCTTTGGAAAAGACTGAAAGTCTCCAAAACCTTTAAATAAATTTGCAAGTACAACAGGATATAGCCACTGGACTCTCAGTCTTACTCGAAACAAACAACAAACAAACAAACGCCAATAATCAAGGTATTAGTGTTTGCTAGTATAACTGGCTTTTTGATTGACATGAATCAGAGGCACTGCATCTGTAAAAGGGACTGTGATGCCAGTCCAGATGGCATGTGCCCCCTTTCTATTTAGTTACAGTATACTTCCTGTTTTACTGAAAACTGGCCTGTTTTTAAGTTCATTCTGATTATGTGGCACCTAAAATGATTAATTACACTATAACTGGCTCTGGTTCGTTGGACCTAGTGTAGAAGCAGATCCCAAACAGCAAACAAAACTATGTTTTTAAAGCATATGGTCCTGTGTGGTGGCTCAGGCCTACAATCCCAACACTTGGGATGCTAAAGTAGAAGGGTTCTTATGAGTTAGATCCCATCTATAACACAGATTAAGACCCTGCATTAGAAAATATAAAAAACCACATCCTACAAAGACATGAATATTGAGTTACTGAAAAAAATGGAACAGAATTCAGGAATCCATTATGAAAACATAAATCGTAGTGTATTTATATAGTGCTACTTATCAATTAAAGGGATAAAACTACATCATAAATTACAATAGGGATGAATCCTAAAGTAAATTTTCTGAATAAAAGAATTCAGATATAAGTTGTATGGTTCATGCATACAAACTTCACAAAAATGCAAACTTGCTTGTGCATAGGAAGGGAAGTACTGCACAAGAGTGGTTGTGAACACAGAGGAGGAAGCTTTGGATGATAATGGATATTCATTATTTTGATTGTGGTGATGACTTCCAAACAATGTGTCAGAATTTTGCAAACGCTTTGAGTATAATTTTGACAGCTAGCTAGACTTCAGTAAAACTGTTATTTCAGGTCGTTGGGGGAAAGTCCTTTCTGCTTTCAGAGTATCCATGCCTGGTAATGTTGGTTGGATGGCAAGGGCACTGTCAGTATCTTTGCCTGCCCGTAGCTTCCTCCATGAACTCTAATTTCTTCAGGACTGAAAGTGACCTGCCCTTTTGACTTCTACCATCATATTTTACATCCCTTCTTTTTCTCTTCTTCATTCTATCTGCTCTCTCCTTGCCCTTACAGGCTTCTTCCAGGAGACAACTGACTCTCTTAGCCTCCTGTGGATTGTAGTGTATGTTTACTGGTGTGAAGCTGCCCTTTTACAGAGCCCTGTCCTCTTCTACAGAGATTCTTGGGAAAAGACAAAGAGAAGAAAACCTTCCACACCGTGGAGCAAGCCAAGGAGAAGCCTTGAAGATCTCCCTCTTAGTTTTTTCCCCATACCTTGCTGGAACCCAAGGCCTTTGGGGGCTTGTCCTTTGTAAAGTACACTGCCCATCACAGAACAGGTGCCAGTTTGGAGTGGACTCTCCCTCCCAGTGGGAATGTTCCACTCTGGATACATGTGCGATGATGATGGCTAGAGGGAAGTTCCTCTCCTGTTCCTATGTAGTGATACTAACTTGTTAGCCCCTGGGATGTGCCATGATTAAACTACAGGTATAATGTTGCAAGAAATCATCACAAAGACAATAACAGTTCCCTACATCTTTTCTTATTGAAATATAAAGGATTTGAGATGGAGCAATAGTGGTTGTATTGTAGAAAATATTTAATCTCAATCTGGGGCTTCTACTCTGCCTTTGACCATTCAGTTCCAGGATAAAACACACACATGATATTTATATTTATAATAACATTTTATTAGTGCAAAGACTAACCATATATCTACCCCCTATGCTATTAAAACATATTTCCTATTGATAACCCAGAGTTATTGTTATTACTTACTATGTTTCATTTGGTCTGCTCTTAACTCCAATTGCCCAGCCCCCGTGACCAAGATTTATTGATTCCTAACCAATGACATCTTTCTTCTCTCTCCACCTTTTTCTCTCTCACATGGTATCCTCCCACCCCAATCCCAGAACAAAACATCCCACCTATCTCAATTCTGCCCAACTATAGGCTGTAAATATCATTATTTACTAAACAGAAATAACTTGGGGGTATGGTCACTTGGGTCTATGTGAAGACTCTCTCATCTCTGAAGCAACCAGGTCTTGGGGGCCTACATTTAGCATTACAATACATAGCAACAGACCAAATCTCAACAGTTAAGAGCACTGGCTACTCTTCCAGAGGACAAGATTTCCATTCTCAGGCTGACATGGTAGGTCTTAGCCATTTGTTAACTCTAATCCCAGGGAATCTGACATCCTATTTAGTCCCCTATGGATTCTACAAGCACAAGGTGCCCAGGCATACATGCAAGCAAAACTTCTATTCATATAAAACAATTTTTAAAAACAAAGGATTTTGTCGTGTCAAGTTTTTCCTCCATCATGGCTGTTCCTGAGGGCTTCATCAATATTTCATCATAGAGCTTTGACTTCGGTATGTCACAGAGAAGAGTAAAGGGTACTCTGATTGGAAACAGTCTCAGGAGAATCTTTACAACTTCAGTAGTCACTCACTCAACCCTTGTTCTGTTCATGGAAATCAGTTGAGATAAACTCCTCCATACTAAAAATAAAAGTCTAGATTTGAAATTTTATACAAACCACTTAACTAGAGAGAATTGTTGGTGTTGCTGCTAAACAATAAAATGCAAAAACAATAAATATGGACACAGGTCTAAGTTACCAATCCCCCTGAGGCACTCTCTACCTGGAAACGAGAAGTTAGAGAATCAGGGGCTCAGAATAGTATTCTGCAGACCCAGCCTTCCTCTCTCCTACCTGGGAACCAGATCAGTGTCTTGCCCAGTAACAACCATCTGGAAACTTCCAACTGTAGTAGATGAAAACAGAGACCCACAGCGGAACGACATGCAGAGAGTGAGAGACCTTGGGACACTCAGTCCTAAATGGGATGTCTCCATCAAATGTTCCTCTCAGAGCTCAGAGAAGCCTGCAGAAGAGGAAGTGGAAAGGTTCTAAGGGATGGAGGACCCCAGAGAAAGGCCTTCTCAACACAGCAAGACCGACATACATACAAATGCAGAGAGACTGTGGAAGTACGCACAGAGTCTTCGTGGGTCTGACCCAGAGAGGAGTCCCAGTGCTGAGAGAAGTGGACACAAGGTCCCATCCCCCACCCAGAAGCTATCTCCAGTTGATAACCACTCACAAAAGAAAGAACAATTTTCTCCAATGGAGTCTCACTGGGTATATAAACTATACCCAAGCCCAGGTCCATGTCCAGCAATTGATGGTCAACACAAAATTAACTCAATGGTCTTTTTAAAGGTTCCTTGTTCCACAATACTTGGTCTGAACGTTGTTTTTGTTTTTGCATTTATTATTCCTTTGCATGTCTTTTGCATATACTTTACGGTTTCTAGTATTGTGTTTTTATGGAATTATGTGTGTGTTAACCTGTGAGTCTCTCAGTTTATATTAATTCTTATGCTCTTGTTTCTTGAATTTTTTTGTCTTCTGCTAGTTTGCTTGGTTTTATTAATTTTCTTATTTTATTATTGTTTTTAGATGGCCTGTTTGCTTTCTAATGAGATAGAGAGAACAAAAGGGTGTAGATTTGAGTGGGTGGAGCATTGGGGAGAAGAAATCATACTTAGACTAGATTATATGAAAAACCATCTACTTTTAACTTAAAAAGAATAAAATTAAAAATACATATGAGTACGTACTATGTTTTCTGGTTTTTTGGTTAATATTTAAATTAATATCTCATTTTAATTCGTTTGATTTAAATAATTATAATTAATATCTCATTTACTATTTCATTTTTGGAATAATCCCATGATCTGATTAGTCATGAGGATCTCCTGGATGGTTATTTTCCCTCTGTCAGGTACGAATTGGGTGCTGCAACCACAAAGATCTACATAGCGAGGAGCAGACAAATGAGAAGCAGCGTCGTCATATGGTGCGATTAGAGATACAGAGGGCATGAAACGCAAACACACTGCGGTTATGTGAGTCAGAGAGGAAGCCATGGGTTTGGCCGTGGTCCACCCGCTCCTCAGCAGGTGTGCCTGCTGGGTGAGCAAGGGGGTAAAGGGAGACAAGGAACACAGATCAAGGGTCTCGGTGGAGACTTGGCGAGAGTGTACCGGCCTGCTGGGACAATTGACTTTAAAGCCACAGCCATCCAGAGTGTGAAGGACACTGGACTTGAGGACAGCTGGGATCAGCAGCCTTCACTCTTTCCTCTGCCAGGAGGACTCAAGGCTGAGTTGGCAGAAGTTTCTCAGAGCGGTGGGTTACCCTGACCCTGAGATGTCCAGTGACAGAGTGTGCCTGGCTAGAAGCCATGAACTTGGCTCTCACATCACCAGTGAGTAATGCGCTTGTTGTCAGAGCTATCCTCCCAGGAGCTGTTAGAGGGTATAAACGCCACCTCGATCCTTTTGCTCATGGGCAGATAGGATGTGTGGGAACTTGAATTGCCTAAAGTGCCCTGATCACTAGTGTCACCGCTAACCCACCGGAAAAAAAAAAGCAACATTTTCACTAAGTTCTGATCCCTTATAATGTTATCCTCTCCTCTCTTCTGGAGGAAAGGGGGTGGGTAAAAATTCACACAGAAGAACAATACATTCATTTCCTGGATTTTGAAGAACGCTTCATGCCTCAAAATTAGATTAACAGAGTGGGAGTGCTTCTACACCAGCCCTCTCTCTGCCTTCCTACTGATTGCTTCGTCCCTTCGCTCCACCTGAAGCATGGCTGAGTAACTGAGATGCAGGGATACCTACAGCAGAAACTGAATTCTAATTCCTCAAGAAGGCTATCGTCATTCCTTTTCCCTGTCGCTCATCAGCTAGCACTTCTTGGGCTGATTCAGTAGTTAGCCTCTCAGAAAGATTGCGGTCATGGGTGCGTGTTACTTTGCCTGCGGTCTCTGCCCCTGGTCTGAATTGAGCCAGCATCACTCTGCTTTTCTTGTCTCCATTTTCAAAATCTCACCCCATACTGTTGTAAATGCACCTGGCACTGCTTTAAGCCCATGGAGGGTAGAAAAATGAAAATAATCCTGAGACAGTGAGAACTAGGGGTGGTTAGTTTCTTCCGTGACAATTTCTTACATCAAAATGTCTGTTTTAGGTAATTGGGTTAGTAATAATATTAAGAAATCATAAAGGAGAAGCAGACATTTACCCTTTCTCTTCCTTCCTTCCTTTTCTTCCCTCCTTTTCTTTCTTTGTTTCTTTGTTTCTTTGTTTCTCTCTCTCTTTCTTTCTTTCTTTCTTTCTTTCTTTCTTTCTTTCTTTCTTTCTTTCTGATTTTTCAAAACAGGACTAATCTGTGTAGCCGTGTCTGTCCTGGAACTGACTGGCATCAAACACAGAGATCCCCCTGCCTCTGCCTCCCAACTCCCAGTGAAAATAGACATTTGAAACCAAAATCAAGCAGAGAATGAAGAGGACGTGTTGAAAATACTCTCTCATCCCCTCCTTGTCCAACCAGAATGGGGATAGCAAGTTAATACAAATGACATCTGAACACACTGAGGGACCTCAAATACTGGATGTTGATGGTGTACTTAATGTGAAAATTGTGTGATGAAACTTAATGCCAAGTTTGTCAGTGAAACATCCATAGCCTATTTTTAAATGGCTTGTTTGCTCAATGTGTGTAAGTGGTGTGTGTGTGTGTGTGTGTGTGTGTGTGTGTGTTGTAGAAATGTATGTATATTGGTGATCTCGCCCATATTTATGTTTTTGGAAGTCAGATAATGACAGTGAGCATCTTCCTCTATTGCAACAGTTCTCAATCTTTGGGTCACAGCCATTGGAAAACACATATTTCCAACCGTCTTAGGAACCAAGACACTGGTCAGTAGCAAAATTAGTTATAGAGCAACAACAAAATGAATTTTGTGGTTGGGGTCACCACAACATGAGGACCTGTACGAAAGGGTCACAGCATTGGGAAGAGTGATCTATTGCTTTCTCCTTTATTTTCAAGACAGAGTTTCTTACTGTACCTGAAGCTTCTCATTTAAGTTTCACCGACTGACCAATGCAACCTCACCAGAAACGCATGCCTATATCCCTTTTATGCAGGTAGCAATGAGATGACACAAGTCTCAGTTCACCATGGGTGCTAGAGCTCCAAACTCAGATCCTTACCCTTGACCATTAAATACTTTACCCTCTGAGCCTGCTCTGCACCTTTGTTTTATGGCTTTTGCTGATACCGCTGTAAAAGGAAAGTCACTTGCTTACCAGTGCTCTTTACAGAGTGTAAGGACCCCACAGTCAGGCTACCTGTTCAATGCCTTTTATTAAAGTTCAGTTCCTCTCTTCTCATCCTTCTGTTTGTGCTGTCTTCTGCCACTGGCATACCATGCCTTAGTGGTTGAAAGCTGAGATGTCCCTCTTTGAGTTCTGTTCTTCTGCTCCAGGTTAGCAAATGTTTTCTGGAAAGGGAGAAGTTGCAAACATTTTAAGCTTTATAGGAAACATGTAGTCTCTGACATAGATCTTCAGTTTGGGCATTGAAGTGGGAAAGAAGACTTAAGCAGCATATATAGTCAAACAAGAATGGCTGCGTGCCCATAAAACTGTAGAAACAAGCCATAGTCCTGTTGTGACTCGTGGACTGTAGTTTGCTTACCTTGGCTACAGATGGTGAGACCTAAGTACATCCTGCTGTCTTATGTCTGGTGATAAGAACAGTGTTTGGCATGGACAGAAAATGTGAGGTCCCTTGTCCCTTGCCTTCAGTATCCCAACCTTTGGTGTAGGGAAAGGGATGGTTTTGTCATCAGGGCATCAGTCTGACATGGTTTCTCCTTGTATCCTTTTTACTACGTGCAAAAGTTCTTCTAAAGCCCTGAGCATAGTATGAATGCCAATTGTTAACTTTTCCTTCCTGGTGTCAGGGCAAAGAGAGGGAACAGTTTTCCCAAAGGAAGTGACCCCTTGGCCCAGGCTGCCTCTTTCTAAACCTTCCTGCGGAGCTTGGAAAAAAGCAAAGCTTGCTCAGTGCTGACTTCTCTCCTTTTTGGTGCGGAGGGGGATGATTTTTTTTTGTTTCATTGTGTTTTTATTTTCTGATTTTGTCTCTAACTTTGCTTACTTTGATAAAGAGTTTTCTTCATCTGAATGGGTAAAGTTAAGGTGTATGTAAAAATGTTAGTTTGAGAAAAATGAGGCACATTTGAATAATTTAAAAGTCTCATCCCAAGGTATAGAAGACAGGGAGGAAAATACCTGGTACTGATGAGATGATACCAAAAGAGAAGATTCAGTCCGCCGGGGAACAGCTCGAAGCAAAGCAGGTACTGGGCCTACTTTCTAGGAAGCAGCATGGTTCTATTCTAGAACACATGAAAATGTAGAAAGACCTACAGGAGAAAACACAAGAAAACCAGACCAACAAGAGCTGAATGTCGACTTTCTCCCTCATGTTGACATTGTGCCTCTTTTCTATATACATATATAGATAGATAGATAGATATAGATAGATATAATTATTTATATATTTAGATATATAATTATTTATATATTTAGATATATAATTACTTATTATTATATAATCTCATCATGCCTTCCTTACTCCCTCGAAACCCTCTGTCTTAGTCAGGGTTTCTATTCCTGCACAAACATCACGACCACGAAGCAAGTTGGGAAGGAAAGGATTTATTCAGCTTACACTTCCACATTGCTGTTCATCACCAAAGGAAGTCAGGACTGGAACTCAGGCAGGTCAGGAAGCAGGAGCTGATGCAGAGGCCATGGAGGGATGTTTCTCACTGGCTTGCTTCCCCTGGCTTGCTCAGCTTGCTTTCTTATAGAACCCAAGATCACCAGCTCAGGAACGGCACCACCCACAATGGGCTGGGCCCTTCCCCCTTGATCACTAATTGAGAAAATGCCTTACAGCTGGATCTCATGGAGGCATTTCCTCAAGGGAGGCTCCTTTCTCTGTGATAACTCCAGTTTGTGTCAAGTTGACACAGAAAACCAGCCAGTACACCCTCCCATATGCCCCTTCTTAATCTCTTTCAAATTCATGGCCTCTCTTATCATTAATTATAGCTACATATATGTATATGTGTATGTGTATTTGTATATGTATTTTATACATACACATATATCCCTAAAACTATAAATCCAGCCTGGTTGGTCTTATAGCATTATTTCTATGTATGTTTTTAGGGCCACCAGAAGCTACACCCATAAAGTCTCACCAACATGATCACCCAAACAAGAGCTGAATGTGAACAACAGTAGACATGCTGATGCCCATGGGGAAAGACCTCAGTCCTACACAAAGATCTGCAGGCAACTATGGAACGCTGAGAGCAGAAGTAGTCTTCCTCAGGGAGGAGAGCCCCAATTGGTTGTCTAATACCAAATGAATATTAGGCCTCTTAATTCACTTCATCTTTTATAAACAATTGCTACCTGCCATTTTTATTGTTCCTCACAAAGACGGTGTTCTTCCCCATATTGGGTGAGTTGTATTTCAAATCTGGTCATTGACAGTGTTCACGTGGGGTGAACCAATTTCCGTGACGTTTGGTATTGTTTTAAAAGTCACAGAGGCTTACGAGGCTTGGGCTAATACTTATAAAGGGGTTGGCCTCTTGAGATTGTCTTTGGGAATGTTCACACCTCAGAACCCTTGTCAGAACTGGAAAAAGAAGGGAAGAAGTTGAGACATTTGTGGATATTTTGTCCGTTCAGAAAGTGCTAGAATGTTTGCAGTGGAAGATTCTAAAGATAACAGAATTGCCCTTTCCAGCTGAGCTAGGCCTGAAGTGAGGCAACTAGGCTGGTTCTGTGTGGCAACTGGAGATTAGAATACCCACATGAGTTGCCAACCTGCCCCTCGGGGCATTGGCTCATCTCAAGGTTGACATGCGGCCAGCTGAGGAGATGACAGCAGCTGCTCCTATTGCATGGTCACTGCATGCATGTCCCGTCTTGATTAATTGTGTTGTTTCATGGTAGACATTCTCCTGTCACAGAACATTCTGTACTCTTCTGGTGATGATGATTGGCCCATGAATAACCTCTTCAGAGCTCATCAGTGGGTATCTCCTCCAGGGCTGTGCACACCAGCAGAGTCTAAGTGCAGGGGCAGTGTAGCAGTGCGTTAATAATACGGAGCACCACAGCATTTGTGTCTGGGTGGAAGGGACCATTATGCTTCAGTGGTTATCCCTTCTGTCCATGGAGTGAGTGAATGGGATTAGAGCTGGATTTAAGGATTTGTTAAACAGCAAAGTCTAGTGACCTTAATTACTAGACTGCCCTTCCTAATCTTATCTGACCAGTGTGAATGAGATGTGTCTCTATCACATAAACAGTAAATGTTATTATCTTGTAATGTGCAAACGGATGGTCAGATCTCTTGACGTTCCAAACAGAAGAGGATGAGAAATGACAGCATGTAGACTAATTGATGTATCAACCTCCCAGGGCAGAATTAGAGCTAGTGTCTTAAATCTGGGCCAAATCTTCTTTTAAGTTTTTAGAATCCTCCAATCTTAGCTTGAGCTCCATTACAGAAGATGTCCCCAGAGAGGACATAAAATCCTGCAAAAGCGGAAAGCAAAAACACTTGTAAGACCACCAGTGTTCCCACTGTACTAATATCCTTCTGGAAAATTACATATATATATATATATATATATATATATATATATATATATATATATATATATATATATATGGAGAGAAAGAGAGAGAAAGGAAATACATATGCCTTTCCCTAATAAATGAGTGATGTTACACATACTGTTTGATAGTATACTTGTTTCCGTGCTGAACAATGTATCCTGGGCTGACAATGTCCTTCTTCCCTACAGAGCACACTTACCCTGTGTTGTTCCTCTCTGGAGAAACCACCTCCTCCCTACTTCCCTGAGTTCTGTCCTCAGGACTCACTGCAGGATAACACTGGCCTCTCCAGAATGAGCTCTGCTCCCTCCCCAGGAGGACCAGTGCTCTGACATTGGCCAGTGATTCACCATAGGTAACTACATAAGAAACCAGAAAGGCATAAATATTATAAGAATCTAGATTCTGGAAGTCTATTGCCTGTCATTTGTAGTCCTGGGCAGAAAGCTCACCAATATCCCCCTCTCTTTGACCTTTTCCTGTCTCCAACCTCTTAGGAACAATGACTCTCAAACTATCTGTGGGTAACACCCATCTTATTTGGTGAAACATTTTCTTTTATCACTGAAGATTGAAACTAGGGTCTCACACATAGTAAGCTTGAATTCTACCACAAGTTTTGGTCATCTGTGTGATTTTAACTCCTCCTACCCTTTTGTTTGACAATATTTTTTTGTGTATGTCACAATGTACATGACACAAACCCTACCCTTGAGAGATGGGACTAGAGCTCAAGTATGCATGTCTCTCCATACATTCTCAAATGCCATGACTTACACTTCAATGTGATGGTAGTAACAGGTAAAGCCTTCATGTTTAATTCAATGACAAAGATAGAGATTAGGGACTGTAAGAGGCTTGGAGGGAACTAGTTTCCAGGTTGTTCTTTTTAATTTCTTCTGCCTGATGAGGGCGTATCCTCCGTTCCCTACCACATGAGCACATAGCAAGAAAGCAACAACCGGACACCCAAGGGCCTTGAGGCTGTACTTTTCAGCCTCCAGAGCAGTAATAAATGAATTATTTGTTTCTGATCAATTTCCTGGCCTATGCTATTCTTGTTACATCCTCGACAAGACTAAGACACATGGGAAATAAATAATTTGAGTCTTAGTACCATCTCAGCTTCCTAACTTGAGGCAAAGCACATCTCTTGGTCATCAACCTAATCCCTCAGAGTGTAACTCAGTGCCCACCATCACAGAAAAGACTATAGCAAGATCCAGCATGCAACAGTGAAAAATTCACGCTGTCCCCCCAAAAAAATGGCCAGGCACACCAAGAACTAGGAAGTAAATGTAGAAAACAAAAACTTCTTAGAAATGTCTTAGGAAATTAATAAGCATAAAAATTACTTTGAAATTCCCATGAAGGTTCTTCAGTGTTTACTCACAAGCCTTAAATTGACATCTTCATAGACTGGTTAAGAATTCATAGGCTGTAACCTGATTCCATTGTGTCCAGCCCTGTTTGGACTCATCTCTTCCCACGTTACTGCTCTAGCAGACCATCTTGAAAAATGGTGTCCTTGAATGTGTGGTTACCTGAAAATGCTAACACTACTGAGTAGATCATGTCATTTCTGGTTCACAGGTTCAAGACTCCTGCTGTGGAGGTTTTCAGTACATCCCATACCCCATCAGAATACATGGAGTTGTGACCCAAATCCGTATGGAGAAGGGTAGGATGATGTCATTAGGCAGCGAGGCAGGTCCAGGATAAGGCAAAGCCTATCATTGGTTGAGAAGGAAGGGTAGGTGGGGGAAAAATCTAGGAGACAGGGGGGCGGGGAGGAGGAAGAGGAGTGCGAGGAGGAGGAGGAGGAGGAGGAGGAGGAGGAGGAGTGGGAGGTCATGATGGAATCTACAGAGAAGGATGGTTCAGATTTAGGTGAATTAGATTGATTTTAGCGTGTCTAGATGAGGGGTTTATAGCATCATCAATTGGCAGTGAATTTATTGTGGGGATGAATTGTGGACTGAGAATTTAACATGTAAATCTAATTGCTAAATAACAAGTTTCTGGAACTTTGATTTCACTGGGCTAAAGAGGACAGTGTGTGAAAGAAATGGCTGAGAGGCACTTGGAGCATGCGGATCCGGTTCTGTGAACGCACAGGGCCCACAAAACGAGATGTGTCTGTGTCTGTGTCTGTCTGTGTGTGTGTGTGTGGGGTGGGGAATGGTAACTACCATCTAGGGGACCTAGAGGAGAGGGTGGCTAAAAGGAAGACAGCTGGGAGAGGGCGGCTTGCGTACCGCGTAGCAGAGTAGCAGCCTGAGCGAGCGGATCCGGCTCGTGGGAACTGAGAGAAAACATTCCGTTATAATTTTTACCACAACAGAGAAGTGCAACAAGATCACATATGGAAGGCTTAATTAGCAATCATTTTCTATAACTGGAGGCCTGAGATACGAAGTAAAATGGTTCTGTGCCTATTCCCTGCCCCTCCTCCCTTGGCATGGACACCTTACTAAATCACTACCACTAGGCCCACAGTTCACAACAGGCTGGGAAAGAGCTCTTGAGTGAATGGAATCCTGTGTATATTGTATTTACAAAGCATGAAGGCGAGCCCCCAACCCCAGAAGAAAACAGAATGTGCTATGCCACATAATTAAGAACAGCTTGAGGGATGCCCAGTCTGACCAAGTTCAAAGCTGTTCCAATTGAAGAAAGTGAAGAGGAAAAGACTAACAAGTGTGCATGAGCAGACTAGGTAAAGTTCACTGATCACCTTTCTTATCTTTATCTCAGAGCCCGGCTGCACGCTATGCATCCATGTTTTGTTTCTATTCCTTTGATTTTCATCTACAGAAAAAAATTACAATGAAAATGTTTGTGAGTGTGCATCTGACAAAAGATTAATGTCTAGAATACATAGGAACTCAAAACAGTAATAGTAAAAGACCAAACAAGTCAGTCCACAAACAGGCCAGTGGGATGAACACAGTGTACTGAAAAGAGGAAACACAAATGGCGAGCAAACATGTTGAGTAATAATAAGGATTCAGATCAATACCATGTTGAGATTTTGTCAGTCATATCGGGAGAAGCAACAAGTGTTGGTGAGGTTGTAGACAAAAGGAGCTGGTGCGAATGTCAACTAGTCTAGCCATGAGACCATTAGTATAGAAATAAAAGAGAAATAGATCTACAGTGTGACTCAGCTACACCACTCTTGGGTCTATACCCAAAGGACTACAAGTCAACACACCAGATACCTTCAAGTCAATGTTTTCTGTGGTACTAGCAAGTATAGCTAAGTTATGGAACAAATCTGGCTAATAGCATAGGAATGAAAAGTGTGTGTGTATAAAATATACACATATAATTTTCTTTATATATACACACAACATTGTATTTTCAGCTATAAGAAAAATGAAGTTATATTGCTCATAGGAAAATTGATGCAAAGGTAGATAACCATATTAAGCGAATTAAACTAGTCTCAGATACACACATACACATATACATATAATTTGCTATGGCTAAATGTTTATAAATGCATAAAACCATGGATGATTTGTAACATGAGAGTAGAAGGAGAACGGTTGAGAGGAACAAAGGGATCTAATGGGAGGGGAGGAGGGTACTGGTGTATGGGAAGAGTTTGCTCATTATGAAATGTATACTTGTGTGAGAGTGCCCCATACAACCCAGTGCTATGCACAATTAAATGAACATTAAAGCAAATGTATCAATAAAAACATTGTTATGTAACACTGAATGATGCACAGTGAATGTCTATGATGAAATTAAATACAATGGTGACACAATAACAGAAACTGTCCCTTTCTAAAAAGGTTTACATGAGAACATACATACATCAATTGGCACACGACGAGTGCTCACTAAATACTAAATATGGATCTGTATATCCATATATTTCCAAGATATCTTTTAACCATCTCTTTCCTTTACATGAATCCTTCCACTACTTAAAGCCTACCAAGAACTGAAGTTAGGGAATGGGGAGAGATAAGCATTTGGCTCTGTCTGGGGACCAAAATCCCCGTCTCTTGTTTCCCGGCCCATGTCATTTTGCTTCCAAAGACTGTATGTAATTTTTCTTTCAGTAAAACCCACTTGAGAATGATAGTATTCTTTTTTTCTTTTTTTTTTATTAACTTGAGTATTTCTTATATACATTTCAAGTGTTATTCCCTTTCCCGGTTTCCGGACAAACATCCCCCTCCCCCCTCCCCTTCCTTATGGGTGTTCCCCTCCCAACCCTCCCCCCATTGCCGCCCTCCCCCCATAGTCTAGTTCACTGGGGGTTCAGTCTTAGCAGGACCCAGGGCTTCCCCTTCCACTGGTGCTCTTACTAGGATATTCATTGCTACCTATGAGGTCAGAGTCCAGGGTCAGTCCATGCATAGTCTTTAGGTAGTGGCTTAGTCCCTGGAAGCTCTGGTTGCTTGGCATTGTTGTACTTTTGGGGTCTCGAGCCCCTTCAAGCTCTTCCAGTTCTTTCTCTGATTCCTTCAACGGGGGACCTATTCTCAGTTCAGTGGTTTGCTGCTGGCATTCGCCTCTGTATTTGCTGTATTCTGGCTGTGTCTCTCAGGAGCGATCTACATCCGGCTCCTGTCGGTCTGCACTTCTTTGCTTCATCCATCTTGTCTAAATGGGTGGCTGTATATGTATGGGCCACATGTGGGGCAGGCTCTGAATGGGTGTTCCTTCAGTCTCTGTTTTAATCTTTGCCTCTCTCTTCCCTGCCAAAGGTATTCTTGTTCCCCTTTTAAAGAAGGAGTGAAGCATTCACATTTTGATCATCCGTCTTGAGTTTCATTTGTTCTAGGCATCTAGGGTAACTCAAGCATTTGGGCTAATAGCCACTTATCAATGAGTGCATACCATGTATGTCTTTCTGTGATTGGGTTAGCTCACTCAGGATGATATTTTCCAGTTCCAACCATTTGCCTACGAATTTCATAAACTCGTTGTTTTTGATAGCTGAGTAATATTCCATTGTGTAGATGTACCACATTTTCTGTATCCATTCCTCTGTTGAAGGGCATCTGGGTTCTTTCCAGTTTCTGGCTATTATAAATAAGGCTGCGATGAACATAGTGGAGCACGTGTCTCTTTTATATGTTGACGCATCTTTTGGGTATATGCCCAAGAGAGGTATAGCTGGATCCTCAGGCAGTTCAATGTCCAATTTTCTGAGGAACCTCCAGACTGATTTCCAGAATGGTTTTACCAGTCTGCAATCCCACCAACAATGGAGGAGTGTTCCTCTTTCTCCACATCCTCGCCAGCATCTGCTGTCACCTGAGTTTTTGATCTTAGCCATTCTCACTGGTGTGAGGTGAAATCTCAGGGTTGTTTTGATTTGCATTTCCCTTATGACTAAAGATGTTGAACATTTCTTTAGGTGTTTCTCAGCCATTCGGCATTCCTCAGCTGTGAATTCTTTGTTTAGCTCTGAACCCCATTTTTTAATAGGGTTATTTGTTTCCCTGCGGTCTAACTTCTTGAGTTCTTTGTATATTTTGGAAATAAGGCCTCTATCTGTTGTAGGATTGGTAAAGATCTTTTCCCAATCTGTTGGTTGCCGTTTTGTCCTAACCACAGTATCCTTTGCCTTACAGAAGCTTTGCAGTTTTATGAGATCCCATTTGTCTATTCTTGATCTTAGAGCATAAGCCATTGGTGTTTTGTTCAGGAAATTTTTTCCAGTGCCCATGTGTTCCAGATGCTTCCCTAGTTTTTCTTCTATTAGTTTGAGTGTGTCTGGTTTGATGTGGAGGTCCTTCATCCACTTGGACTTAAGCTTTGTACAGGGTGATAAGGATGGATCGATCTGCATTCTTCTACATGTTGCCCTCCAGTTGAACCAGCACCATTTGCTGAAAATGCTATCTTTTTTCCATTGGATGGTTTTGGCTCCTTTGTCAAAAATCAAGTGACCATAGGTGTGTGGGTTCATTTCTGGGTCTTCAATTCTATTTCATTGGTCTATCTGTCTGTCTCTGTACCAATACCATGCAGTTTTTATCACTATTGCTCTGTAATACTGCTTGAGTTCAGGGATAGTGATTTCCCCTGAAGTCCTTTTATTGTTGAGGATAGCTTTAGCTATCCTGGGTTTTTTGTTATTCCAGATGAATTTGCAAATTGTTCTGTCTAACTCTTTGAAGAATTGGATTGGTATTTTGATGGGGATTGCATTGAATCTGTAGATTGCTTTTGGTAAAATGGCCATTTTTACTATATTAATCCTGCCAAACCATGAGCATGGGAGATCTTTCCATCTTCTGAGGTCTTCTTCAATTTCTTTCCTCAGTGTCTTGAAGTTCTTATTGTACAGATCTTTTACTTGCTTGGTTAAAGTCACACCGAGGTACTTTATATTATTTGGGTCTATTATGAAGGGTGTCGTTTCCCTAATTTCTTTCTCGACTTGTTTCTCTTTTGTATAGAGGAAGGCAACTGATTTATTTGAGTTAATTTTATACCCAGCCACTTTGCTGAAGTTGTTTATCAGCTTTAGTAGTTCCCTGGTGGAACTTTTGGGATCACTTAAATATACTATCATGTCATCTGCAAATAGTGATATTTTGACCTCTTCTTTTCTGATCTGTATCCCCTTGATCTCCTTTTGTTGTCTGATTGCTCTGGCTAGAACTTCAAGAACTATATTGAATAAGTAGGGAGAGAGTGGGCAGCCTTTCTAGTCCCTGATTTTAGTGGGATTGCTTCAAGTTTCTCTCCATTTAGTTTAATGTTAGCAACTGGTTTGCTGTATATGGCTTTTACTATGTTTAGGTATGGCCTTGAATTCCTATTCTTTCCAGGACTTTTATCATGAAGGGGTGTTGAATTTTGTCAAATGCTTTCTCAGCATCTAATGAAATGATCATGTGGTTCTGTTCTTTCAGTTTGTTTATATAATGGATCACGTTGATGGTTTTTCGTATATTAAACCATCCCTGCATGCCTGGGATGAAGCCTACTTGATCATGGTGGATGATTGTTTTGATGTGCTCTTGAATTCGGTTTGCCAGAATTTTATTGAGTATTTTTGCGTCGATATTCATAAGGAAAATTGGTCTGAAGTTCTCTTTCTTTGTTGGGTCTTTGTGTGGTTTAGGTATAAGAGTAATTGTGGCTTCGTAGAAGGAATTCGGTAGGGCTCCATCTGTTTCAATTTTGTGGAATAGTTTGGATAATATTGGTATGAGGTCTTCTATGAAGGTTTGATAGAATTCTGCACTAAACCCGTCTGGACCTGGGCTCTTTTTGGTTGGGAGACCTTTAATGACTGCTTCTATTTCCTTAGGAGTTATGGGGTTGTTTAACTGGTTTATCTGTTCCTGATTTAACTTCGATACCTGGTATCTGTCTAGGAAATTGTCCATTTCCTGAAGATTTTCAAGTTTTGTTGAATATAGGTTTTTATAGTAAGATCTGATGATTTTTTGAATTTCCTCTGAATCTGTAGTTATGTCTCCCTTTTCATTTCTGATTTTGTTAATTTGGACGCACTCTCTGTGTCCTCTCGTTAGTCTGGCTAAGGGTTTATCTATCTTGTTGATTTTCTCAAAGAACCAACTTTTGCTTCTGAGAATGATAGTATTCAAAGATAGAATGTGAATGAATTAAGTTAGAGAGTTTACATTATTTTTGGGACAAAAGCATTATTACATCTAGGCAAGGGAATGAGCCCCGAGGTTTGGAGATGTCTGATCTACACGGGCAGGCTACTTGACCTCTACTGCGCTATGAGTGAGTGGGATTAGGACTCCAGCCCCGTTGACTATGAAGTAGAGCATTCAGTGAGGCCTGCCTTAACTGGGTGTAGAAACCTTGTCAGTATTCTGCAGAATGAAAAAGTTTTGTGTTCATAAGCTAGGTAAAAAGAGAGAGTTTCAAAAATTCAAGTCCATATTCCTTTATCCTAAGTTGCAAAATGGCATGACTCACCATGGCAATCATCGTAGGGTCAGAGGGGACACTCTTCCCAAAGGGGTCCTGACTTGAGCATTCCTATCTGAACTCTGGGAGGGTACTGACTGGCTACAACTGTGGACAGTCTAAAGACACCATGGATGACTTTCTTGATGGAGTTTGGTGAAGAATGAGGACCCTTATGGGATGACCAACAAGTCATTAAGGACAAATATTCAAAGAACATTTGGTGGCAGTAAATAAAACTATTTGAAATAAATTTTAAAAAATGAAACATTCTCATCTAGTAGAAAAGACTCTTTTAGTTGTTTTCAGGCTTATCTAAATAGCATTTCTGAAACGAGAACATTATGTTCATAAGAGACACTTACCCTGGATTTCCTTTATTTCAAAGATACGTCTTTGATGGACAGAAGTGGGTCCTTGTACTAAACTGGGAGTAGAAGTGGGTGAAAAAGAGGTACTAGAAACGCACTTCTTGTTTTGATGCTTTCTAACTCTCCCTTTTGACATTCTCTCAACTACTCTTGTACAACTTTTTTAAAAAACATATTCTTTTATTAAACTCAGCCAAACTCTTGACCGTGGAAGACAACCAAATCTCTTTGTACAGTGATGAGATTTATTGTTATTCAAGTTAATAAATTTCTGTCATTGAAGGTATTTTGCTTCAATGTTCTGTTGCTTTTATCTGAAAGCACCTTTAGTTTATTTTTTCTTTAATTGACAAATGGGAAATATTTGTAATCATCACCACCATTATCATTACCACCTGCGAGAGGGTCTTAAAATGTAGCTCTGTTTTGGCCTAGACCTTACCATGTAGAGCGATCTGGCCTTGAAATCTCAAAAATCAGCCTTCTCTACCCTGAATGCTGCGATTAGTGTGCCATCACGTCCAGTTAGCTTTCCTTTTAGGATGTCTTACAATGTGTTTTAATCATTGTCATCCCTTCTTCCTCTCAGACACACTCCTCACCTCTGGACACTCTCCCTACCACATGCTTTGTTTACATAAAAAAAAATCTACGTAGCCCAATTTGTGTTCCCTCTATACTCATGGGCTTGGGGCCTTCCACTGGAGTTTGTCTGACCCACTAAGGACCATATTTTTCAAATTGACTCTTCCGTCCCCTAGAAGCCATTAACTGCCAATAGGTCCTCAGTAAGGCATGGAAATTTATGATCCCCTTCCCCTCCATGATAAATAGTAAGTTGCTTGTTCTCATGCAGGCAGACATAGATGCAAGCTCATGAATGGAGTAGACAATGTCCAGAAGATACCATCCCAGCCTTGCTCTGACTCTTACAATATTTTACCCCCCCTCTTCTGAAATGATCCCCCAACCTTGTGAGGGGTTGTGATATAGATATTCCATTTGTATCTGAACACTCCTGGAACACTTATTTTCTGAGTTTTCATCAGCTGTGAGTTTCTGGGGTAAGCACCATCTGCTGCACATAGGGACTTCTCTGATGAGGTCTGCGAGCCACACTAGTCTATGGTGAGTGAGTACCTGTGAATGTTTGTACAGGTACCTATGGAAGTCAGAAAAGGATGCTGGATCTCCTGGAGAAGTTATGAGATGCCCCATGTGAGGACTAGGAACTGAACTAGAGTCCTCTGTAAAAGCAAAGCACACTCTAGGCCACTGAGCATCCAATAGTGAATCTTCTCAAGATTTCAAGATGGAAGGTAAGTATTTGTGAGAAAGTGATGAAAGGGAACCCTTGTATCTTATTTTGGTGAATGGAAATTAATGTGGTCAGTGTGCAAAATATGGTGATTTCTCAAAAAAAATTAAAATAGAATTACCAAAACTGAGTTTGGAATGTATGCCTGAAATTCCAGCACTTGAGAGACAGAGGGAGGAGGGCCACAAGTCCAAGGCCAGTCTGTCTTACGTAGCAAGTTCAAGACACCCTCTGGTACATCGTGAGGCAGTGTCTTAAAATAAACCTCTCTGGGACACAGCAATACTCCTTCTGGGTGTGCTTCCGAAGGAAATGAAACCAGTGTATCAGTGCATACTCCTTCTCTCATTGTAGCATTGTTCACCATAGCCAAGATGTGAAATCACTCAGCGTCCATCAATAGATGAATGGATTAGACAAACAAAGCACAGGCATATATGCACAATGAGGTGCTATTCAGTTCTTAAAAATAGAAGGAAATTCTGCCACTTGCAACAACTGGAGATATCGATCCAGATGACATTATTCTATGTAATAAGCCAGGCACAGAAAGACAAATACTGTGTGCTCTCACTTCTCCATGGTATCTACAGTAGGCATAATTACAGAAATAGAGAGTAAAGTGATGGTTATTGGTGGCAGGATCATGACAAAGGAAAGATACCATTAAAGCAATAATAATAATAATAATAATAATAATAATGGTCTATTAGAAAGAATCAGCTATAGTATTTTACTGTACCGTTTAATGACTAGTTAAAATGTATATGTCAAGGGTTCTGAAAGAGATTTTAGGTGTTTTTACTACAAAAACAAAAACAAAATGTACAAAACAAAAAAAAATCCCATAAGTATGTGAGATGACAGTTATGTTAACTAGCCTTATTTAATCATTACGCCGTGCATGCATGTACCACCACATTATATCACACTCTATAAGAAGATGAAAGTTGTCAATCACAAATAAAATAAAATGAAACTTTAAAAATTTACTTACTAACCCTGCCCAGCTTCCACACAGTTACATTTAGGAACTACTCATCGATAAGAAGAGCTCAAGAATTAGGTACTTTTAGGATGCTATTCCACCCATTGACATGGTCCCAGTCGGTGCTAATGACAGATCTTCGTGGGCAGCACTGGCTGCCAAACAAGAGATACCTCCGAGGAATTCTGTGGCTTTACTGACTGTGATTGTCTTGTTTACTCATAAATGCACACACAATTTTAAATAAATCCAATTTATGAAAATTCAGACTTGTCAAGTAGCAAAGCTGGTGGGTGTTAAAGAGAAGGCTCTTTAATTTGAAAATATGAATTTCCTAGCAATTCTGGGTTTGCTGAAAACAAGATATACCTATATATGCCACAGCGTTCTGGTGACATCTCCAGTTTCTAAGGTCAGTGCCAAGTGGAATGGATAGATAACATTCTGTGTGATGTGCCATCCAGCTTAAGTCGAGACTGCAAAGCCAAAAACAACATAATTGAATTCCTGTTTCCTACCACTGTGGATTTTTGAACCTCAAACAAATCATTTTGTTTTGCTCATAGGAAAATCATATTAAGAAGCTTATTTCACATAAAATTATTTGAGTTTCTGTGAAGAAAGGAAATATGATTGGCTTTGGCAGACTAGTAGAATGCATATAGAGAAAATCAGATCTTCAGAGAACATTGGCGTTTTGTGGGGCTTAGCTTTCTGTCCAAACATTTTATATCATAGTTGCAAAAGCTACAGTGGGCGTTTTAGCTATGATGGTCCGGAATTTCTTCCCTTCTCCCCCAAGATTACAGATGAGCGTGTTTCCAAGGAAGAGTGTCATTCTTGGCATCACAGTGTCAAGCCTTCTGAGATGATTTCTCTGCAAGTTTTCACTTTATGTCACACTAGGTATGAAATAATCTTTCGTGTGTGTTGAATGTCAGGGTTACTGAGTGAATTCAATGTTCCATAGTTATGGTATTTTTATTGGAATCAACTGAAGAACATTTGGGGTTTGTTGCTGTTGGTTCCGATTTCTTGTGCTTTGGCCCCAAGGAAGCAGGGCCAGAGAATGTGATTACAAAAGATGAGGCATCACGCCATCCATACAGAAACACTAATGTAAAGGGAGCTTTGAGCTTGAGAAACTCTGCATGACGTCTAAACAATGCATTCTTCCTTCTCCTCCCTCTCCTCCTCATCACCATCACCATCACCATCACCATCACCATCACCATGACCACTACCACCACCACCACCATCATGACCACCACCACCACCACCACCACCACTACCATGACCACCATCACCACTACCACCACCACCACCACTACCACCATGACCACCACCACCACCACCACCATCACCACTACCACCACCACCACTACCACCATGACCACCACCATCATCACCACCACCACTTCTTTCACCATCACCATCCCTCTCTTCCTTCTTGGAACATAGAGAAGATAGCTTCTGGGTTGAGAACCCCTTTCTAGTCTGTCATGATTCCCATTCAGGAAGATGAAGGACTTATTAGCAGGCAGTTTGTCATCATGGTGACCAGTTGTTTTGAAAGTAAATATTTTATTTCTGTTAAAAATAGATGGAGAGATTCGTGGTGGATAAATCTCCTTGCGTTTTGAATCTGAGTTGACTGCCTTTGGGGGTTCTAGGGTTCTGAGGCTCACTGACAAATTGCAGAAATATTTACGGACTAAAGACGTCACCCAATCCAGGAAAAAAAATACGTCATCTTAAAGGTATTTTTAAAAACAATATTTGCTTGTGTGTATGTGTATGCATATATTTACCATGTTTTAACAAGAACACAAATCCACTTCTATTTATTTACTTTATATTATCTTAAACCTATGAGGGACACAGCATCACATGGGTTCTGTGTCTAATGGCCTTTGCAGAAAGTTTGTTTTGGAATTTGGCATGACTCATGGCGGAGTATATTTTCCCGATTACTCTGATTTTGTTTTGTTGGTCTCTAGTACTCACTGTGCTGCTTTTTTTGTTAAACACATGAGCGTATCTTTTACAGAAGAAGAATTCAGTTTTATCTCTGGCATAAAACACCTTTGTTTTTGTTTTTTAGAAAATGCATGAGCTATCTGTGGTTCTCAGGACCCTGCTTATATCAGTAAAAATGGCTTTGCACTGCAGCCTTCCAGAAAATTTTGCCTCTTAGATGTCCTGTTACCAGAAGGCCTCCAGAGGCACCAACACAGACAGAAATAGCTCCTTAACATCTTTGTTCCAGAAGAGAAGAATAAATAATGGAGCTTGTAATCCACAGAGCTCTCTAGTATGGAGTTACATGGGAAAAGATGGTCCAATCCCAACAGATGCTTACTGCAGTAAGTAACTCAGACAGGAGAATACAGGACAGTTCTCTGTGGCCATGTGGATAACCAGACTGTGTTGTGAGTAAACAGAGACAAGACGATCTGAGATTAAATCCCACTTCTCCTCTTTCAGGAACTTCGTGGTGTATTTAGAATATTCTACCTCAGAGGTTTCCCATTTCTTCAACTGAGAGAAAGAGGATTACAGTTTGAAGACAGAACTCCCATTATAAAATAAACTGTGAAACAATGCAGAATTTAAAAGAATGTAACTGCAGGTATGTACTTGTGTGCACGTGCACATGCACACGCATATTCATATGTGCACATGTTTCTTTAAATGTGAAAATATGTACGCATGTGTTTAGAGGTCAGAGGTTGATATCAGTTCTTACCTTCTGAGGAAGGGTCTATAAGACAACTGGAGTTCAAGGATTCAGCTAGATTATCAATAAGCAAGCAACAAGAATTTTCCTATCTTTGCCTCCCCAGTGCTAAGATTACAGGCATGTACTACTATGTATGACTTTGTATGGGTACAAGAGGTGTGAACTCAGGTTTTCATGTTTGAGTGGCAAGCATTTCACCAAGTGAGTTATCCTCCCAGGTGCAAATTATAACTGTCACAGAATACAACAAAAGTACGTTGAAATGCACAGTCATGCTGGGACTACAAAGGGCCTTTTCTATGCAAAAACGCCCATAGCTCAGATGGGAGTGCTTGAGTATGCTGGTCCATTCAATCCCAGATCATGAAGAATATTGGGCTTCAACACAGCTAGAGCACTGGCCCCTACTAGAGGACACTGACTCACTGGCCTTGAGATCTTACTCCAAAATGTACTGCCCTTGAACATTTGTAATGTTTAGCCGAAATGCTGTTTGGTATCTGTAAGGTAGAATGAAGAACTGAATGTTGTGTCTCCCCAAGATTCAGGGGTCAAAGTCCTGATGCGCAATGGCAGTGGTACTACCAAGAAACGATGAAGTCAGACAGAGCAGTGGAAATGGAGCACCAGTCCTGGAGTTAGAACGTTTACTTACAAAGGAGGAGAGAGTGTATGTCTCCAACATGTGAGTGCACACATGGTGAAAAGGCACTTGCTTGATCTAGAAGTAGATCTCACCAGGAATAAGTTGAGCAATACCTCGATCTTTAGCTCCTTGCCTGCTTGAACTGTGAGGAATAAGTGTTGCAACAACAGTATCTTCACTATGGGTCACAATTCCATAGCGCATAAATGAATATAGGGAGAGCCACAGAAACTGCAACAGTCCAAGGTCCCCGACCATGCGACAGCAAAATGTAATTGTCCAGCACATGTATGACAAATCAGGAATGTTTTGATAACTCTCAACACCGTTGACAGCCTTCGCCACAGCCTTGGTTCAGACAACAAGACCAGTTCTTGGTCATGTGGCTCATCGATGTAGCATGAAGAAACACGGCCTGAAGTGCTGGGTAAGATGGGAAATATTGGTAGGGGATGAACTGCAGTATTTTTAATGTGCAGACAAAGTTTTGTGGAGCTACACAAGCATAGTGGTTTAAGGAAACAAAGATTTAATATTTTTCAAATGTTACCTATATATAAATATCCCATTAGTTTATCTTTCAATTATATTGAATAATAATCTTTGCTTTAAATTTTTGCTGTTTCAGCCCCGGGAGAGATGCCTCGAGGATGAAAAATGTATACTGTCCTTGCAGAATACCGGAGTTCAGTTCCCAGCACCCATGCCAGGTGGTTCACAGCTGTCTGTGACTCCAGTTGTGGGGAAGTTGAAACCTTCTTCTGCTCTATGAAGGCACTCTGCTCTTGTACAGAAACCTATTTCTGGATACATACTTATAAACATAATTATAAATAAAACCTTTAAAAAAATTTTTTCTGAGATGAACTTTATTAAAAAAATTAAATAAAGCTGGGATTAGGATGGGGCCAAATTTCCAATGACTTCTGAAACGGTTCTAAACACACACTTCTGTCATTTTATACATGAAACAGCATCCTCAGCCTTGACTATTTAAAAATCAAAATATCCATCAACTCCAAAAACCATTTTGGGAGATGTTTTACATCTTGCAGTATCAAATATGTAGCCGGTAATTAATCATTTAGGCAAAATAAAAAAGCATACCCATATCATTAGATGGAATTTTGTTTTCATTTTCAGCAATAAAATATATACCAAAAATTAATTTAAAATAAATTTCTTCACAATTTATTATAAGTAAATGTTTGCTTTGTAAACCATTCTTTATACCCATTGTTATAATTAATACTGACTGTCAGGGTGACAGGGTCTAGAACCACTCATGAGACAACCTCTGGGTAATAGCTGCGGTGATTATCTAGATTATATTAGCCAGGCTGTGAGGTTAAATGGCACAGGGAGATGTACTTTAACATGGGTGGCATCATTTCGGTGGGTTGGGGTCCTGGGCTGAATAAAAAGGAGATAGCAACAGGAGTACAAGTATTCGTCTCCTTCTGCTTCTTGACTGCGTATGTACCATAGCCAAATAGTTCAAGCTCCTGTTGCCATGGCTTCCAAGGTATGGAGCTACAGGCCAAGTAAACTGTTTCTTATTGAAGTCGCTCATGTCAAGGTGTTTTGTCCTGCAATGGGTAAAGTTAAAAAAGGGACTTATATACCTGTAATATCATAACTGCCTTGGCAGAGGGCTGGGGGAGGTTACTAATAGGAAACATTTAAGTTTAAGGAGCCCCCAAGCCTGTGAGACTGTTCATAGCAGCTCAAATTGAATACCACAAGAGTCCCATCCTATTGAATCCTGATGCAAATCACAAATGAAAAACTGCATTTAGTAAAATGTCTACAGATTTGCAATAACCAAGCAAATCTTTAAGTGTTATATTAAGGACCTGCAGATGTGTGACTAGGAATCAACTACAGAGATAGCAGTAAACAATTAAGTCCTTGTGTTTATTGCATCAGATGAATGGTCAATATATCTATCAATGGAACTGAAGGTATAACTCAGTGGTAGAGCCCTTGCCTAGCACAAATAAGGCTTCAGGTTTAATCTTCAAAATTGTAAAATAGGGAGAAAAGAGCAAAACAAGCATATAATATGGCTAAAGATGAGAAGTGCCTACAAGAGACACAGGTGCCCCCTCCCCCAGCAATGGGAAAAGGGACAACTTTTTGGTGGTGTTCTTATATCAGTCAAGGGTGGAACAGATGGCAGACTTTTGTTCGTTCTAACTTGATTCTTGACTCATTGGTCAAAGCTGTTTTATGCCTAGGACATATAAAAATCAAATCCAGGCAGCACAGCATGGGAGGAAGAAGACAGGCGGAGATCTGTGTTTTGCCCTGCCATACAGTGTGACAACAGAAAGATGCCCACAGCCCTACCCTCTGCCCCGTGGCACGGGCTCTCACTTGCTACTATACAGGTATGTGGTGGTCCGGTGGGAGGAAAAGAGAAGTGGAGCAGCTTGAACACTATGAAGAGAGATGGAACTGAAGACACGAGAGTTGGAGAGACCAGGACAGAAAACCACAACCAATCAAAACGCAGAGTTATAGATTCCATTCCCAACAGATACAGCTACAGGACAACTCCTACGTCTAAGGCTCAAGGAACCCCGAAGAACTAAAGAACCAGGAAGATTGCTGTGAAATTGTGTCTCCTGGTAATTACAGAAGCCACACCCACAAAGCCTCACCAACATCACTGCTTACACTGAGCTGAACAGGGACAAGAACAATAGACACGCTCTTGGGGCAGGGGTGAGGGGTAGTGAATGGGGCTCAACTCTACACAGAAAACTACAAGTATCTAAGAGATGCTGACAGTGGGGGAAATGCTCTTCTACAGGAACAAAAGAGCACAGCAGTTGGTTATCTAATGAGATGACCAGTCCTGTACACAGAGTAAACAAGGTGTGTGTGTGTGTGTGTGTGTGTGTGTGTGTGTGTGTGTGTGTGTGAAGGTGAACGAGGAGTGATATTAGGCAGGGTTTGGAAAGAGCAAAGAGAAAAGGGAAATGATTATTATATTAGTATAATGATTATTAAACTATTATATTATAATCTCAAAAGCAATTTTTCGAGGGCCTAGTTTAGTCTGCCTGATAAGTGACATTTGAGGATAGCTCTCCATGAACGAAGCACATAGGCATGATTGGTAGTTTTAATTGTCAGCCTGATAGTCTGGAGTCTCAGTGAAGAATTGTCTAGATTATGCTGGCCTGTGGGTATAACTTTTGAGAAACTTTCTTAATGTGTCTAATACCATTTTATAGACAGGGAACTGGGATGAAGACAGAGAGACCAGTAGAAGGCAGCCACGTACACACACTGTCTACCCTTGGCCATGGTTATCATGTGACCAGTTATGTCTCTCAGGCCATTCCTGCTGACATACTGGAATTGTGAACTAGAAGAAGCCATTTCTCCTCCTAGGAGCCACTGTAAGTGATTTTTGTCAAACAGACAAAAAAATGGAAACAAAACAAGCTAAGCAGGACTTTGGGAGGATAATGTTCTAAGCACAGGTATAGCCAAAGGTCCCAGGGCAAGAAAGTGGGACATAAAATTGATCTTTCTAAAGGACTCTAGGAACTCATAGCTGAGGTTTTTAGGGAGCGGTGGCTGTGATGCAGCCCTCTGTCTACTTCAGAGAGAAAAGAGACCCTGCTAGAAGAGCAGATTGTAAAAAGACACCACATATTTTGAAAGCCAGTATTATACATTCTCACTGGATTGTTGCTTAGATCACGTAAATTCCTATTCACACATACATATTTATCATTCTTATCTAACCCTCAAAGCAAAGCCCTAGTGGTGGTTAATCTTCATTTTTAACTTGTCTAGATCTAAAATCACCTAGCTGACATACCTGTAAGATGTGTCCGCTAGGGGTTTTTGCAGAGAGGATTAACTGAAGAAGGCATACACACCCTAAATGTAGGCAACATTGTCCCTTAGGCTAGAGTTGACGGCTGAATAGAAAAGAGAAGAGGAGAATACAAGAGAACCAGCATCCATCTCCCTTTGTTTCCTGGCCTCACGCTGCCTGCCACTGTGCCTTCCTAATGTGATGGATCATATCCCTTCTTAAATTATCAGCGAGCATAAATCCTTCTTCCCCTGTGTTGCTTTTGCTAATAATTTTTTTGCAGTGTGGATAAAGTAGCAGTTACAACCATAAACTAGCACATGTCAGATTCTTATGAATACAAGTGGCCCCTCTTCTTGGCCTATTACAGATTAGTCATACACTCATCGTTTTTACACTTAGTGGACAATAGTTAAGGAACTGCACTTTGAAGTCAAGCAGAGAGCTGTTCAAATTACGAACCTACTAGATCCCCAACTTTGAGACACTGCGGGGGTCCTCAGAGAAACAGTTTTATTAATCTCATTTTGTATGAGGTCCTTCATGGGTGTGGAAATGAGAAATTGCGCTCAGGTGCTATCTCTTTTTGCGCTCTCCTTATTGAAACATTTATAAACATAGGCTATCCAAGAAGACATTGAAATGGTAAAATTATCCTGAAAATCTTACCTAAAATTGAAGTAAGTAAACATAAGGGAAGCAAAATAAGAAAGTATGCCTTTAGTGCACAAAAGAGACTTCTGCAGGCATTGCCCTCTCGTGTCTGGATGACTCACCTCTAGTTTGAATATTTTCATCTCCTCCACTTTCCAGGGGAACATATAGCAAAGGTAAGATGAGAGATTTTAGATAAGATCCCATTTAAGCTGGAGCTGGTATTTAGCTTTTCTTGTAATTTCCTGGGGTTCGGTAGAACAACTTCAGCCCGCATACCTTAGCAGGATTGGAGAAGGGCAGCTTCAAGTGACTAACCCATATTGGCCATATTGTAAGCCACTCTCTTTCTTTTTGGTTTTGCTTTCATTCTGGAGATTATTAATGGAAATTATGGAACCCTCATCACAAAGCTTCAAAAATGTCTGATTACGTGCCAACTAAAAGATGTATGAAAAAAATAAAAATCAACTGTACTCTGAATGGATTCTAGAGGGTGGAGAATTGAAAGGCAATGACAGAAAACCTCCTGTATTCTATGACCTCGTTTAGGAAGGAAGGGTTGTCTCTGATTCATCTTTGGATCCAAGGACTACCACAGAGCCTGCCACATGGGAAGCACCTGTATGCCATTTTGAAGTTTCATACTGACAGGCCGAGTGATGACTGATAACCGTTATCATAAACAGTCAAGCTGGAATAGACCAGACCTCAACTGTGATGAGAAAATACATCTCCTGACAACTTTGTGCTCTCTCTTCTAAATCTACAGTACTTACCTGCGAATGATAAGACAGAGCCCAGATGTGTCTCCACAGTGAAGACTCTCTCTACTTGGTACATAGAGGCAGCTTCTTTTGCAGTTGTTGTAATCTGAGCCAGAGCTTCAGGCCTAGTTCACCTCAATGGAAAAGTAATTCTATATTTGTGTGTGTGTGTGTGTGTGTGTGTGTGTGTGTGTGTGTGTGTGTGTGTGAAGTTATATGCACCACATTTCTCCATGCTCAGGGAAACCAAAGAAAACAAATCTGATTTTCTAAATTTTCTGGTGGTGTAAGCCATCTAGGTAGGTGCTAAGAATTGATTAAGCATCCTGAACAACCAAACCATCTCTCTAGTCCTGGAAAAGCACATAAAAATAAAAGAACATGCAACCCCCTCTCTTTGGAGTCTCTGGTTGTGCAACCTTGCCACGAAGAATGCAAGGAAAGATAGTGACTTCTAGAAGAGTGAAGTGCCCTCAGTACCTGCAGGGAGAGGAGTGGCACTCGGTTTCAGTGTGCACAGTCACTGATAGTTGACCTGTCTTGTCCTTTGCTCCTGGACTCACTTCACCTACTCAAGATCCTATGTCAACATGAGAAAACTATTCCTGCTGCTATTTCCATTCTGGAGAGCAGCTCAATTAGAGTAGAGAGGTGAAATAATCGCCTGGGATCACAGAGAGCACGTGGCCAAGGTCAGAATTCACAGCTACCCTGCCACCCATGCAATGTTGGCCAGGTGAAAGACGTTCTGGCTTTTCTTTCCTTATAAGAGAAATGAGGGAGAAACACTGACTGCCTCAGACTGCAAGGGAAGCTAATTTGGAAAATGCATGAAAACCTCTGATTTCTCCAAGCATTTCAGCTCTTTCTGTTCTCTTCTGCCCTTCACATAACCTGGTAAGCGGAAGCACCATCTCTTGAGCAATCTCGTAGGAATATAAAGCTGAAAAGAATATGTGTCTTACCACAGCCAATGATAACAAGGTTGATTTGTTCAGACTTATTATTTTGTTTCAATAAAAGATCTCTCTCTGGTTTCCCCAGCAGTCCCCCTGAGCCAACCCAAACGGAAAAGACACAAAGCACAGAAGAGTACAAACTCATTGTTGAAACATGACAGATACTTGAAGAATCAGGAAATTCCTTCTCACCCAACACAGTCATGGCTGAAATAAGACAGCAGCACAGTTGTGGACAGTGAGGCACACAGTAGGACTTCGTGCCCCTGGATGAGTGGATGCCCAAGTCTATGCTTGTCAGCTGGCATGCATGGTCCCTGGACAAGATCTGCAGGGTCCAGCCTTCCAACTTGGAACAGTTGTTGGCAGAACACTGTGAGCATGTCAAAGGAAGGGTAATTTTTTTGAGGCCCATCACTGTTTTTCTTTCTTTAAATGGTAGCCACTGAAAAGTTGTGCAAACACTTCAGCTGTGGAATATTTAATCTGACATTTGGCACAGCTCCTTTGTTGATCCAAGACATGAAGAATGTGTGTGCTCTTAGTTCTCTCATTGCTTACTAAAAAAAAAAAAAAAAGATAAACCAGATACAGCAGTTTCATGTTCCTCCTTGCTTTGAACTGAACCGGATCTGTAGCTGGATGTATCCCTAGTTTCCCAGAAATGGAATGATAATTACAGACAAGTCGGGAGATGAATAGCCATTTAACCAGGTAGGTTGACTTAATGCCTTTCGGGAGCGGGCTGATAAAAGCTTTAAGGGGGTCACCATGACTGTAAGAGGGGGACAGCTCTTCCTCTAGCACCTGGCATTTCATGGCTTTGGAGCCTCTCCTGGAAATATTATCCCAAAGTTTCCCCCATTCCTCCCTTGTTTTGGGGGAGAAAAAACAAAAGCAAAAGCAAAACACCAGCAAGAAGAACCTGGTGCGAGTCTCCTACCTGCGGCATTGGTCACATAGCTTGCTGCCTCTGCTCTCCAAGTCCAAGGGGAGATGCTGATTCTACGCCTTCTGAGGTGTCTCACTGACACATTGTTTACTTAGAAAGTGATTCTCTTCTGTATTACCTTTAATAATTAAGGTGAAACAGTTTCTAGCTCTATACAAATGAAGAGAACATTGTCCACCTAGAAAAATCAGCGTTCCCAAAAAGCCTAGACAGCAGACAGTTCTTTCTCACTGTATGAAGGGAAGGGGAAAGTTCTGAGCAACACTGCACACTAAAGCACGAAACCTTCCAGATGCTTCTCCACTAGAGAATGGGAGTGGTTGATTGACGTCAGAAAACACAGCTCAAGTCCCATCTGCTGCAGGCAAGTCAATCATGCTGACTGCACTAGCATCACAAGCCAAGGAAGACAACCTATTCATCCTCCCCCACTGAATTCTTAGTGGCAACCACTCTGACCTAAAGCTGCAGTTAATATGGTCTGAGTCAGAACCAATGATAAGAAGGCTCATTGCTGTCACTTGGCTATAGATGATGTAATTCTGAGTCAACAAATCCCTAAAACAACATTCCATTTTATTGTGGATAGATGAAGCTGGACAGACAGAGAAGAGAATCAGGTAGAGATACTCAACAAAGAAAAACAAAAAACAACCCAAGACCCTGACACAGCAAAGAAAACTGGAGACTGATAAATCTGGGTATTTCCTTAGTTCTCATTCAAGTTTCCAGGCTGCATTCCAAACAAAAATTTATCTTTGTTTTTCATGGAAAGTTAAAAAAAAACAAATCTGCTTTAAAAATAATGTCTATGTTTGTGCTTTTATGGTTTCAGAGTTTGAAAAATTCAGTTTGATGAGAAAGAAACTTCTAGAACTCAACAAAACTTCAGTCAGTGGGCAAAAATGGGCCTCACAGTAAGGAATGGCTATAAGAGCAAGTCTTTCAGGCAAATGCAATTTTGATTTAATATGCAAAAACACTACTTACTTTCTTCCTCTATTTTGGAGCTTTTGACATTGAATATTTGCTTTATATGTAGTGGCAGAGTGACCAAAGTTAAATAAATAAATAAATAAATAAATAAATAAATAAAATAAACTGCTTTCTTCCAAACTCTCTTCTGTTGGATATCATTGCTCATTGTATGGCATAGTCTACAGCATTTAATATGTACTTTGAAAAGACTAGAAGAGAATTTAAGGTTCTCAATACAAAGAAATAATGCTTGAGAAGCTGGAAAGGCTGACTATCCTGATTTGATCATTAATATTTATAATATTATATGTCTATGCAAGTATTATGCATCAATTACAGATAAAAATCTATGCATTCTTTGTCAAAGAACTTAATGGTGTGTTTTTTTCTGGTAGGGTGTTCCCAAGTCCTGGCATGAGGTAATTCTGAGTGTCTTCAACGTGACAAGGTACACCAAGTTAAAGAATTGCTGTGGAAGGTGTCCAGAAGTTTTTCTTCTCAAAACAGCTTAAGTGTGTTCTTCATCACCTTTGTCAAGCGTCACTCATGTAAAATGATCTTAATGCTGTGCCTCAATAATGAACCAGTCACAACTAAAACTCAAGTGAGAGATTTCTTCAGGGAAGAATGTTCCATAGAAAGCACGTCTTGAGTTGTTCAAAGTCATCTTAGTGGTCTAGTGCCTCAAAGACAGCATGAAGGCATTTGTCAGTAAACGGTTTGGAAGCCCCGTAGGGCTTGACAAATACTCCTAGGCTTCTTACTATAACCTACTGCAGGTGTTGAGCAACCATTTAGGGCATAGGCTGAAGAATGATATCTCACATACTGACTCTACTTGACTGGAAGGAGTTTCTGGAATGTTCTGTTGAGATGTAGTAGAAGGTGTGTGTACAAACTGATTAACAATGGCTGTCACGGGGTTGGGGATTTAGCTCAGTGGTAGAGCGCTTGCCTAGGAAGCGCAAGGCCCTGGGTTCAGTCCCCAGCTCCGGAAAAAAAAGAACCAAAAAAAAAAAAAAAAAAAAACAATGGCTGTCACTTGTATAATGCAGTAATGTCGATAGCACAGATGGTTTTAAATTACAAACTGCATCCCAAAATTGGACACGATGAGTTTCTATGGGTTATAAACTGATGAGCAGCTTTCTACGAGGTTCAGATGGTGACTTTCTAAGCCTAACCCTGGGCAACTGGCACTAATCCAGTTTTCATTTGCACATGTCTCTGTCCATATGGAGATGTGCCATGGTCATTTACCAAGGCTGTAGGAAGACTATGATCTCTGCTGAGCACTGCTGTAAACCAGTTAAGTCACCATGACACCACCACCTCCCTGAAAAAAACATTGCTTCCTATTTAAATGTTTAAAAGGGTGGAAAAAGGGGGCTGGGGATTTAGCTCAGTGGTAGAGCGCTTACCTAGGAAGCGCAAGGCCCTGGGTTCGGTCCCCAGCTCCGAAAAAAAAGAACCAAAAAAAAAAAAAGAAAAAAAAGGGTGGAAAAAGAATGCTTCCTTCTTATGATGTGCCTTTACCTTCATCTTTTCCTATCCCTGTACCACCCCCTCCATGAAAGGGACAGTTTAGAAGAAAATAATATTATGAACATAGTGTAAAATATGTCCCACCACCACCCTTACCATTCAATTTCAATGCATTTCTTACATGTGTGCATTCAATATATGTAGTGGAAACCTTAGAGAAATGAATTCAATTCCTATGGAAATTACTAAAATTGCTTCCTGTCGTATGGCTGCAGCAGAAATGATATTGGCAAAGTAAGTTGCAATATTATTCCCCACAGAAGGTTTCTGCATATGTGAAGAAGTATAATTGCTTAATTCAACACAGGAAGAGAAAGAAAAAAAGTGAGCAAGTTGGGAAGAGTGTTGCTATAACTGTAGTTAAGCCCTATATTTATTAAATTTGAACTTATGAAAAGCTGCATTTATTAAACATATAAAGAAAGTGATGAATTGTCTAAGGATATCACACTCAATAAAGTCAGGTCTGTTGAGGGTCCATTAAAATAAGAATGTGTTAAAAACCTTTTGGAGAAAAATACATTAAGGTTTAAGAGCTTGGTTCGCAGTCTTAGCTCAGAAGCACAGCTAATGGTACACCCCTGACAGAAGGTGGGTCCTCTTCTATCAAGGAAGGTCACCCTGTCGAACCAAGTCTGCAACTTCTGGGGGAGGTTGCATGTGGAGCAGAGAGGGAGGAAAAGGAGAACTTCCTAGGCATGTAGATCTGCAGAATCAACCATAGTGATCAAGGGGACTACAGATATTTCAGAGTGCCCTCACATTCTGGAATAAGAAAGTTTAGATGGGGTAGGGGATGGAAGAGCAGAGTAGAGACAGAAAAATGGAGAAAGATGACTGAAAACCTTTGAGAATGCCATATGGAAACTTACTACTACAGTACAGAACCTTTCTAATGTACACATATACATTATATATTATATATGTACATATGTATGTGTGTGAATATATATATGTGTGTATATATATATGAATACACACACATGCATACACACACACACACTACTAGGAGAGAAAAGTTATCAAGAGTTTAACCCAGACAGAAACCCCGCAAGCTACAAGAATGAATATACTAGCAAGATATGCCCACTAGTGTAATAGTGGCACAAATCTTATGGGAGCAACCAATCCCTTTTGGACTAAATATAAGATCTGCTCCATAAGACGAAACTCATCCTGGTATCATTAATTGGACAAAAAAAAATATGGCTGGCTGGATCATAGGCCAAAAGGAAAATTTTAATATTATCCTTTTGGTAAACGAAGTTACTAACCCCTAAGTTCTTGTCTTTATATCTGTAAATGGATACATCTCTCCACTCCCATCAGAGAGGCTTCTTCTTATCCTTAATGGCAAGTAGCAGAGAGACCTACAACTGGTCAGGTACAGGCGATACGAGACTGTGGAGTTCTCGGCTGTACATGGGACAGTTATACCTCATATCCTTCTTGAAAGGCCCATGGAACATCAGAAAAATGGGTGGAAAGATTGTAATAGCTGGAAGTGTTGGGCATATGTGCCAGTATAGAATTTGCCAGACATGACAGTGCCACTACAGTATGAATTCACATCACAGCACGTTAAAATGAAGCCAGCCAAAATCCCAATGTAAATGGGAGAGGATATAGATGTCTACACCTGATGCAGTGGGTATTGGCAATTGACAGCTACTGGGGAGGAGGTGGTCAACATTGTTTAAGAGTGAAACCCCTGTAAAAGTACTCATGCTCCAGTAGATGGCCATATTGACAACACTAGTTAGATTCAGTGGATTTTAAGAAAATAAAGCACATGAAGTTGGGAGGGGAAAGTGTGGGTGGATAGGGGAAGAACTGGAGGATAGACTAAGTGGATGGACTTGATTAAGACTCGTATGCATATAAGAAATTCTCCAACGTTAAAAAATAGAATAGATCGTGATTTTAGGAGACACTTGCATATTTCATAGAGGGATACGTGTTCATGAGAGCTTCAAACAGATTACTAAGCAGATTTGATAAAATCCGTCTGTGCAGTTGGCACAGAGAAAAATAAAAGATTAAACATGAAAGAGATTGAGAACAGCAGCAACAACAAAAATACAAGATTAGAGAAGAAAGATGAAATAATTTCAGCCCATCAAAAGGTATTAAAAAAACAACTAAATAGAAACAGCAACATCTACAAAGTCGCCCCAGTACTGTCACAGTGATGATGTCAGTACTGTAATATGAAACTATAATTGTTGCGATCAGAACAAAACATGTATTTTAATCAAAGCAAAGTAAAACTCACCACGATGCTGAAAGAACAAAGATACAGAAAGCGTCTTCGACAAATTCTGGAATAGTCTTCTAAATCAACTTTAGGGTTTTTTTTCACATTTTTATTGATTTATTTATTCACTTTACATCCCAATCTCTTCCCCTTCCTCCTCTCCTCTCAGTTCTCCCCTTAAGCTCACCATTCCTCCCTCCTCAAGGGAGCCCACTTAGGGAAATTGGAGCCAGAGACAGGCACAGAGCCAGAGACATCCCCTGCCCAGGTATTAGGGGAGCCACATGAGGACCAAGCTGCACCCTGCTACATATATGCAGGGGACTTATGTCTAGCCCATGCATACTCTTTGTGTGGTGGTTCAGTCTCTGTGAACCCCAAGGACCCAGGTTAGTTGACTTTGTAGGTCTTCTTGTGGTGTCCTTGACCCCTCCTGCTCTCTGACTTCTTGACCCTACTCTTCTACAAGACTTCCCAAGCTCTGCCTAATGTTTGTCTGTGACTCTCTGCATCTGTTTCCATCAGCTGCTGGAGAATCCTCTCAGAAGACAGTTATGCTAGGCTCCTGTCTGCAAGCATAGCAGAGTATCATTAACAGTGTCAGGGATTGGTCCTCTCCTATTGGATGGGTCTCAAGTTGGGCCAGACATAGCTTGGCTATCCCCTCAATCTCTGCTTCATCCTTATCCTTGCACATCTTGTAGGCAGGACAAATTTTAAGTCAAAGGTCTTGTGATTGGGTTGGTGTCATTATCCCTCCATTAGAAGTCCTGCCTGGCTACAGATGGTGGCCACTTCAGGCTCCATACCCTCCTTCTAGAAGTCCCAGCTAAGGTTTCCCCCATATCCTCTTAGGAGCCTCCCCATCCCTTGTCTCTGGCTTGCCCCAGAGATGCCCCCAATGGATTCCCATCCTCTCTCCCAGTCCTCTTCTTTCTCCACACTTTGGATTCCCCCTCCCCCCAGTTCTCCTCCCTACCTCTTCTCGCTTCCAGGTCCTTCCCTCCAGCCACCTCCGATGTCTATTATGTTTCCCCTTATGAATGAGATTCAAGCATCTTCCCTTGTGCCTTCCCTATTACTTGGCTTCTTTGGGTCTTTGGATGGTAGCATGTTTATCCTGTACTTTGTGGCTAATATTCACTTATAAATGAATACATATCATGTGTTTCTTTCTGGGTCTGAGTTACCTCCCTCAGAATATTTTCTAATTTTGTCCATGTGCCTGCAAATTTCATGTTGTCCTTGTTTTTAATAGCTGATAGTAGTCCATTGTGTAAATGCACTACATTTAAAAAAAATCCATTCTTCAGTTGAGGAGCATCTGGGTTGTTTCCATTTTCTGGCTATTACAAATAAAGCTGCTATGAATATAGTTGAGCAAGTGTCCTTGTGATATGGTAGAGCATCTTTTGAGTATATGCCCAGGAGTGGTATAGTTGGGTCTTGAGGTAGAACTATTCTTAATTTTACTAGAAAATGACAAATTGATTTCCAATCCACATCGGGTTTTTTTTAAGACATGGACTAAAGCATTGGGAGGGACTACTGAATCTGGGAATCCAGCTCTGTGCTAAACTTAGATACCAAAGATCTCTGCTAAGATTGTTCTTGATGAAGATATATGGGAAATTATCTCTAGGAAGTGGTGGCTAAAGATTCAAGACTAAACCCACTTGGAGAAGTGTTTGCTACTACAGTATGATAGTCGTGAATGTAAGGAAGTATGAGAAGGAGAAACTGGAAGAAGGAAGCACACATCCTCTCACTACATAGAGGGGAAGAATACACAAAGGGGAGGTTCTATAGTTTAAGTTTGTACCATTGTGATGAGACTCCAGAAACTATTGGATTCAGAAAAATATTGTCTCAACTCAGTGGAACTGGAGCCTAAGAAGTTGTTTTAGAGCTGTGTAGAAAAGATGCACAATCATAAAGTTCTTTGACTATCACAACCATTTTCTCATCCAGAGGTTATACAATATTAGGGTGGAGAATAGTCTGTAGCATCTCATGCTGTTCTGATGCTCAGTCCAGAGTGAACAGAAACAGAAAGCCCACCATAGAAAAGGGAGAGAAAATAAAAAGAAGACTTCATTATTATTTGTTTTATGTATGTTGGGATAGGTCATTTATGGTTATAGTTGTCTTCTTTATTACCTCAAGTAAACTGGAAAAAGTAAAATTTCTGGAAAAAATATATATGAATAAAAGAAATAAGAAGTACTACATGCCAAAAACATATGTAGTTTTAGGGAAAAATTACTCCTAGAAAATGAAAAAAGACAATAATAAATGCTTTTTAAGGACAATAATAGAGAAAGGAAAACTATTAATCCTAAAAGAGACGTGAAACGTGAAATTAGACAAATAATCAGAATTCTCACTTAGAAAGTAGAATGTAAATGTATCTAAAGTAACTAATCTTATACAAATTAAGTATAGCGCAGTGGCTGTGAGAGGGCAGAGGAGAAAGGATGTGGGTCAGAGGCAACAGAATGGGAGTTGGATAATTCGTATTTTGAGGCATGAATGCTAGGGATTTATGGTTGTGGATATATTGATAAACTTCCTTCAGGTATTCTACACTACCTAATTGTTGTAACACTCATCACTCTCTACATCATAATTATGTAATTATAATTTGTCATAGTTTTTTTGTAAATAAAGTAGTAAATAAATGAACTGAAAAATTCCAAGTTCCAGTTTATAAACAAATTATTACTTAAAATATGTAATAATAAAAGAAGAAAGTGGGAGGAAGGGACAGAAGGAGGGAGAGAGAGAGAGAGAGAGAGAGAGAGAGAGAGAGAGAGAGAACATCAGCAATAAGGAATGATTCAAAATGGTCCTAGAGGACCAGACAGAGGGGACGGAAGAGGCATAGGGAGATCAGGAGACGATGAAGGTTACATGTAAGAATAATAAGGATAGAGGGCATGAGTAACACTGGGAGAAATGAGTTTAAAATATGAGATCCCATCTGAGGGAGCTTCATAAAAAGTAAAAAGTTAGGTCCCTAGATAACAGTATCAAAATGTGATTTCCCATGACATTAAAGTCAAAAGGTGAAAAGTTCTGCATGAGTGGTGCCATAAGACAGATCAGCTGTCAGGGAAAAAAATCAGGCGGTTTTACAAGGTGTACATCCAGGCTCACCAAAGACAGCAGGAAAGGCAGCTGGATGTAGTCAAATACCTCTTAGTAGGAGCATGCATTTTCTTTATTTATACAAACAAATCATATACAACGAGAATGAACTGCTTATAACTATATGTAAATGAATACATTAAGTGAAGTACTACATGAAAGCGTGTGCCAGAAGGGGACATTAATGGAATACTGGGGTAGGGTGGAGGGCACTTCTACCTCTTCTCCCGCATCATGGCATGCAGCATTTTCACTCATTTAATGGAACCGACTGAATTGCACACTGACACGCTGGATAACATATTAGAGCAAAGTCATCTGAAATGACAGTATTCAATGGAGAGGTGCTCCAATTTTCCTTAACATTTTAAAATATTTGTATCAGAAATTTAACGACAAGCTCATGTAATACAACACAACTTCAAAATGAGCAACAGTGAGAGCAAAGGAGGAAGAAGAAAGCAAGGAGGACACTAGGAAGGGAGGGAGGAAGGGAGAGAGGGAGAGAGAGAGGGAAGATGGAAGAAAGGAAGGAAGGACACTAGAAATGAAGGGAGAGAGGAAGGAAAGAGGGAAGGGAGGGAGGGAGGGAGGGAGGTCACTAGGAAGGAAGGAAAGAAGGAAGGGAGGGAGGAAGGAAGGAAGGAAGGAAGGGAGGGAGAGAGGGAGGGAGGGAGGGAGGGAGGAAGGGAGGGAGGAAGGAAGGAAGGAAGGAAGGGGTTTTACCAATGGAAAATGTAAAACAATGGAAAGGCATAGAAAACAGAACTAAAAATTAGTGTGATAGAAACTACCCTAAACGTGTCAGTCATCACAATAAAATGTAAGTAGTTTAAACATAACTTTTTAAAAGCACATGTTAGAAACTTTGAAGTAAAAACATCTCTACAACCAAGGTCATATTTCTAAATTCCAAATAGGTTCTCCCATGAAAATCATACGTGCTCCTAAGAGAAATGAGAAGGAAGAGGAATGCTGAAGGAGGGGAGCTGGGGGAAGGCAGGGTGCTTGGCTGGAACTGTGGACAAGGTCTCCTTCTGATGGATGAGGCCTTTGTTTCCATGTTGGCAGGTGTTGGGAATTAAGTGGTGGGTTCAAGTCAGAACGATGCCTATGATGTGGCCTCCATTGTGTTAGGGTTTGGAGACTGTTACCTAATCATTGCTGGACTCAATTTTCACTCTTGTAAAATGTTGACAAAACGTGAGCTCATATGCACACTCTGGACTCCATTGACTAATGTCTTTCTCTTTTTCATCCACTCTTATGAGAATAATGGGATTGGATCCTTTTTCTTATCCCCTTCTCATTTGACTTTAGTGTGAAGTTTATACTGTCATTAAAAATGGATTAGGTGTCCCATTTTTTAAATTTTTCTTTATAAAATTTCATGAAACAATTATAATTGCTTACTTATATCATTGCAAATATCTATTTACCTTCTATCTGAGTATCTTTTCTGTTTCTGTGAATAAAATACCCTGACACACATAGCTTAAGGAAGAAAGGACTTATTTGGCTCACAATTCTGGGTGACAATCCAGACAAAGAATTCATGGAGACAGGAGCTTGAGAAAACAAGTGGTGTCACATTCTATGTCAATAGCAGAGAACAATGAATGTATGCATGCTAGTATTCAGCTTCCTTTCTCCATTCTTATATAGTCCAGGATTCTCTGCCTAGGGAATTGTGCCTCCTACAGTGGGTGAATTTTCTTGAATTAAGATAATTCTTAATCAAGAAATTAGTCAAGATAATCCCCACAAACTTTATCAGATATAATCTTAGATTTTCTCAAGCCTTGGACAAAGAAGCAAGCCCTTTGGGCATCTCCTAATGCAATCTCATTGCCAACATACTAGGGTCTTTGTTAAAGAAACAAAAGCACATTTAATCTCCATGACACCAACCTTAGCGGTTCACTTACAAGCAGGGCTCTCTCCTTAACACCTTCTACTAAATATTTCCATCAATCTCTCAACTCAGGAACTTTGCTATGAGTGGCTGTTTCTGACTCTGTTACCTGCCTTTGGAACTGTTTCCTTCTACTGGGATGCCTCCTATAGCCTCAATAGAAAAGAGGCTCCTAGTCTTAGGCAACCTGATATGCCAGGTCTAGTTGACATCCATGGGAGGGGAGGCCTCCCGTTTTCTGAAGAGAAAGGAAAGAAGAGTGGATGAAGCTGGGAGGGAGGGAAGAACTGGGAGGAGAGAAGGAAGGGGAAACCATGGTCATGATGTAACTCAAATTAATTAACTAATTAAACAAAGAAATTTGCTATGGTTGACTCTGGGCTATGTGTTCCACAAAGGTCTATCATGAAAAAAACCTTAGTCCCCAGTGAGTATGTTGGGAGCTTGTGGAACGTTTGGGAAGTGAGGTATAGAGAATGTTCGTTTGTGTGGACTGTGTAACTCCAGCCTCTTCCTAACTTTCTCTTTAATGGTAAAGTCTGCCATATATTCCGACCGTGATGTGACTCTACCTGTCCCTCTCACAAGAGGTCAAACTACCTGATTCTGGAGTTGACCAGATTGTGAACTAGGTAAATAATCTCCTTTTAACTTGTCTGTCTTGGGTGCTTCAGTATAGCACTTCAAACATAACATCCATAAGCTTCCTATAAAAAATGAGAAAGTTGGGGTTGGGGATTTAGCTCAGTGGTAGAGCGCTTGCCTAGGAAGCGCAAGGCCCTGGGTTCGGTCCCCAGCTCCGAAAAAAAAAATGAGAAAGTTATCAACAATAAATATATAAACATAATTTTATTTCTGCTAACTTTGGGGAAAGGTACAGAAAAAGAAATATTTGTCTCCCTGACCAAAATAAACCTAGATGTGATCTGGTCGTCTCCATCTGCATTTGGAAGAATGGGAATGGGTTTGGGTGGGTTCTACCAGAGAATACTCCATACTCTGAGCCATTGGCTGCATGGCATGAATGAACTACACCTATCCTTCCATTAGAAGATGTCATTGAATATGGCTGAGGTAATACGGCTGAATGTGTCAGCTTGGAGCCCTGCAAAGATGCAAATCATTGGCAACCTTCAGACATCTGCTAATGTGTTAATCACCATGCCTGCCATGACCCACCTGGCCTTAGAATTGTTTTGCAGTCTATTATATTCTGAGATGATCGTTGTATTGCTTTAGAAACAAGACATGTCCAAATCTTTATTGTTAGGGTGGCTAATTATCTGAAAATGACCAACTATTCTTTTATAAACTGTCACTTAAAAAAAATCTACCATTACAATCTCAATAATTCTGTTTTTAGGGTTCAGACTCTGGCATTGCTACTTTTGGTTGTGTGTGTGACCTTGAGCGAATCAATCCCTAATAGGGTTTGAATCTTGAACTCCCCCACAAACTTCTAGGACCCTAGTATGAAGGCTGTGGGGGTCTTTAGAATGTAGGGGTTGGCTGAACTAGTTAAGCGTGTGTGTGTGTGTGTGTGTGTGTGTGTGTGTGTGTGTGTGTGTGTGTGTGTGTGTTGGGGGTGGGGTATTGAAGGTACCAGCCTGTGCTTGTTCCTTCCTGCCTGCAGCCCTGTGAGAAAGCCTTTTCCTATGCTCCTGAGCCCATGGTATCTCCACAGTGGGAAAAATGAAATCTCTTTCCAAGCACAAGAGAAAAACCCATTTTCTCCTTTAAGTTTGTTTCTGTTCAGGTTTCAGTCAGTGACAAAAAAAAACTAGTATAATTACCTTTAGATAAGCTTCATTTTCCTCAATTGCAAACGTTCCTATTGGACTGAATTGAATGTCATACACACAGTATTTAGAGTGGTATCTGGAATCAGAGCTGTGCTCCGTAATGGTTCTTATTATGTAGTAATTAATTTCTTTGGTGTTTTGTTGACATCCTCTGGGACAATTCTATTTAAAGATCTGGTTTTTTGTTCAATAAATGCCACCCTGTTTCCTCAATAAATGGAAGCCTCTAGGCCTTGAATATGAAATAACTGACATAAGCTGATTAGAATTCAAGAGTTTAAAATTAGATTTAAACACAATTTTTGTTTCAGTGTCGAACTGAAAAATCTTTTAACTTTGCCTTATGCCTTAAGAGCTCATCCATGGAAAGCTGTCCTGAATGATAAAATATGGGTGGGCTCAGCAAAACCTGCCTCAGGTGTTACCCCCTTCTGCCAGAATGCTATAGTCCCAGCTCCTTCTGACGAGGGTGGGGGGGCTCTGAGCCAAGACTTGCTCCTGCATGGAAGACTGCAGGAAATCAGATACCAGTGTCTGTCTGTCATTGAGCTGACCTGATACATGTACATATGAATTCATTCATAAAACAGCAGGTAGGTTATTACCAAGTGCTGTTGGAGTTTAAGTTCAATATGAACTGCAAACCATACATGGGTTTTCATAAATGTGTATAAACACAAAAGCATCTGTAACAAAAAGGAAAATTTAACTTTAAAACCAGAGCTTTCCAAAATCAGTTTTCCTTTCTTTTTTTCCACCAATTCATAAAAGTTTACAACATATACTTCTACCTTATATGCTATGCAATAATTATTATGAAATATTTCTACCTCTTTACTGAGCAGAAATAACATTTTCAGTTTGGTTACCAGTGGAATGAGGAGATCATTGTCTCTTCTTGGTTGGCTCCTTTCTTCTTCCTTGTGCTCCTTAGAGTCTGGTCTTCAACCTGCTGCCAGTTGTCTTGGCCACAGTGAAATTTTCTTCATATATCTCCAGTTACCCCTGAATACTTCTCATATTCAGAGTCTGTAGCTCTCTCCTGTCATGCTTGATGGCGCTCCATTAGAGATATGGCTTACATTCCACCAAGTCAACTTACTGAACAGTTCTTTTTCCCTATGCATCTTTTTTAACTGTGTTGGCCAAGTTGTGAAGTCATCAAAAATCTGTCTGTGAGCATTTCCGCTAGCTCACAGGAGACTCTACATTAGTGTTCAGTCATTCTCCATTATCCTCCACCTCCAGCCTCATTACCAGACACCCAGTAAGCAACGTGGCCACTTCTGATGCCAGTCAATTCCACATTTCATTTCAATGAATCATGCAATATGAGGTGTTTTTCTTTCCCTAAACTTCTGTCCACGTTGTAGTTAATATCATTAATGTATTCATTTTTATCGATAAACAGTATTTTATTATATGGATGTACCACACTTTAAAAACTATATCCATGCATTAATGAACATTTGGCCTGTGTCCACTCTTTTACTATTTTGAATAAGGCTTTTAAATGTTTTATTAGCATGTATTGGTCTTCATAATCCTTGCTTTCATTATGTCATTTTTCGTGCATGACAATATTTTGATCTTATTCATTCTCAGTTATCCTCTCATCTCCATTTTGCTCCCACTGATCTTTCTCCTCTCTAGATATCATTATGAATGTGAAGTGCTTGGGAGCTGTGTAGGAAATCTATGTTCAGTTACTTTAAGAACTATCAGCCTGTATTCAAGGTGATAACATTGTTGTAAACTCCCAATAGCTTTTCAATTTCTCATGTCTTCAAGTTCTTACTATCTGTAGCTCTTTTTGCAATACATGCTCTAGCAGTTCTAAAATAAAATGTCATCATGATATTCATGCGCTTCTCTCTTACTCTTTATATATTTCTTTTAAATTTGTTCTGAAGTACTAAAGTAACTATTTTCTATGAAATCTAAACCCCAAACTGCTTTTTAGAGATAGGTTCGTAAAGTACCTTTTATTATTGCTGATTTGTATATTTAAACAGCGTTAAATGTTATGTAATTGTTTAACACAATTCCTAATAAATCAATATTTTATGATTAGCTTGGTGCTGCTCTTAGTTGTTGCCATCAACGTCATAATGAAATCCATGGGTTACAAAAAAAATCCAAAGAACAACATTGGACAACTTTGTTCAAAGTGTTTTGAATGTTTTAAGCAGGAGGAAAACATACTACCAAAGAGTGACTGGAAAGTGCAGAAAGAACTGTAGTTCTGCAAATATTCTAGAAGCACAAAGAAAGAATGAACCTATGGGGAGAGAAAGACTAATAGTTACCTCTCCCATAACAACTCATATTAATGGGAGCAATGTTTTAACACAGTGTGCGGAGCTTAGCGATTCAATGAGACATTAAAACAGTATTGATGAAGACTTCTTTGGCTACCCCCAGGTCGGGAAAATTTCTAGGAGGATTAGTTTGTACAACTATCAAAATGTGGATTTACATGTGGAAGAATCATGTGTGTTCGTTATATAGCTGGAAAGTTCTAAAGGGTGCTTCATGTTAGAGACAGTGATGTCAATATCTGGAGAGTTTCTTTTCAAAGTTCACATGAAATCCCCACTCACATGCACATTCAGCATGCATGTGCACACATGCAAACCAGATATAATATCCTAGCTTTTAAATTTCTTTTAATTTTTGGTATTATAAATAAAGCATTTGCACCTTCCCTTTTCTCCTCTAATCCTTTTTTTTTTTATTTTTTGGAGCCAATTGATATCTTTATTGTTGTCAGCTAGATAGATACAAATTCCAATTGGTATTAATGTGTGTGTGTGTGTGTGTGTGTGTGTGTGTGTGTGTATTTCTTTTTTATTTGATATTTTTTATTTACATTTCAAATATTATCCCCTTTCCCAGTTTTCGGTCCATAAACCCCCTATTCCATTCTCCCTCCCCCTTCTTCTATGAGAGTGTTCTCCCACCTATCAACCCATCCCTTCCCACCTCCCTGTCCTGACATTCCCCTATGCTGGGGATCAAGCCTTGGCAGGACCCAGGGTTTCTCCCATTGTTATCCAACAAAGCCATCCTCTACTACATATGCAACTTGAGCCATGGGTCTGTCCATGTGTACTCTTTGGACGGTGGTTTAGTCCCTGGGAGCTCTGGTTGGTTGGAATTGTTGTTCTTATGAGGTTGCAAGCCCCTTCAGTTCCTTCAATCTTTTCTCTAACTCCTCCAATGGGGACTCTGTTTTTAGTTCAGTGACTGGCTGTGAGCATTTCCCTCTGTATTTGTCAGGCTTTGGCCTCTCAGGAGACAGCTATATCAGGCTCCTGTCAGCATGCACTTCTTGGCTTCATCAATATTGTCTGGGTTTGGTGGCTGTATATGGGCTGGATCCCCAGATGTGGCAGGCTCTGAATGTCCTTCAGACTCTGCTCCAAACTCTGTCTCTGTATCTCCTTCTATGAATATTTTAGTTCCCCCGTCTAAGAAGGACTGAAGCATCCACACTTTGGTTGTCCTTCTTGAGCTTTGTGTGGTCTATGGATTGTATCTTGGATAATTCGAGCTTTGGGGTTAATATCCACTTACCAGTGAGTGCATACCATGCCTGCTTTTTGTGATGTGTTGTCTCATTCAGGATGATATTTTCTAGTTCTATCCATTTGCCTATAAACTTCATGAAGTCATTGTTTTTAGTAGGTGAGTAGTACTCCATTGTGTAGATGTACCACATTTTCTGTATCCATTCCTCTGTTGAAGGACATCTGGGTTCTTTCCAGCTTCTGGCTGTTATAAATAAGGCTGCTATGAACATAGTGGAGCATATATCTTTGTTATATGTTGGAGCATCTTTTGGGTATATGCCAAGAAGTGGTGTAGCTGGATCCTAATCCTCTTTTATTCCTTTCTGTCCTCTCTTTCAAATTCATGACTTTCTCTCATTAAATTTTTGTTATAAGCATATATATATGCATATATATTCCTAAATACATAAATATGACATGGTTCATTATGTAAAATATAAATGTATGTATGTTTTCAGGGATGACCATTTGGTATTAGGTAATCAATTGGTGTGTTCTTTCCTGGGGAAGACCATTTCTCCCACTCTTAGCAGCCTGTAGTGTGTTGTATAGTGTTGAGGCCTGTGGACTTTTCCCATCCACCTTAGTGGTCTATTGTTGCTGTCCTTTTTCAGTTCCTGTTAAAGCGAGATTTATGGACGTTGCCTAGCTTCTAGGCTCTTAAGATTTTCATTAATATGAAATAAACTCAAATATGTATAGAGGTTATCACTTGCACTCAGATTCAAAAGTATTATAAGATATTCTTCAAATCCAATCTGCATAATATTAACAGAGTGCACCAATGTAAAATTCTATACAATGTCCAAAATACATTATGCTGGGGGATTAGAAGGCTGAGAGCGGACAGAAGTGGGACTGGAAATGTCCTTCTTTCATGTGGGAATTGCTTTTACTTATCTTTTATTGATATGAGTTGAAAAAGAATAATGCGATTGACAAATGGTATTCCCGGGGCCACCTTGGTGCAATCAAGCACAGGGGATACTAATGAGCCTAGTTTTTGGTGGGATCATGTTATTCATTCCCATTTGCCAGGCTCATTCTTCTTCTAATATCAGCTAATCTAGTAAGTCAAGCAAAGACGAAGGTAGCCGCTACCCTGTACCAATAAAAACTCATGTAACATCTCATGTTTTATCCACGTTATATAGTCTTGTAACTCTTTCTCTTGAACTGAAAGTGAGCAGTTTTATAACATTTCTACTTTGCCTTTCTTGCTAACTACAATCCAATCCAAGTATATTCTGTGAATTGCTAAGTGGATTCTTCAAAATATGCATTTGATGGGTAGAGCAATGGACAGTTGACCTTCCCATGAGTCAGACATGCTACTGGACCCCATTGGCTACCCCTCAAATATTATCACTTTTCTGAGACCCATGAGATACATAATTCCTCAACTATCAATGCTAACATGCCCCCCCCAAAAATCCTTGAAACATTTGGTTGCAGCTCTTTTCTCAATGTATAATTACCCTAGAAGGCTCCAGAGTGGTGTTATGTGGCTCTATTTGCAACACAACTTCCTTTCCATAATGAGGTCAAATCTGAGCTAAGGACCCAGATTTTGAGATTGACTTCTGTGCAAGGAAAACAATGGGCTCAGAATTCAACCATACATGGTGTTCTACTCCCTTTGATATCAAGTTCTTTGATATTTAGTTCTTTCCTTTTGTCTTAGTTCGGATTTCATTGCTGTCCATAACAACTCTTATAAAGGAGAACATTTAATTGGGGCTGGCTTATGGATTCAGAGGTTTCGTCTTTTATCATAATTGTGGGAAGCATGGCAGCATCCAGGCAGACATAATGCTGGAGAAGGAGCTGAGAGTTCTACATCTTGACCTGCAGGCAGTAAAGATAGACATTGTTCCATACTCGGCCATATAAAAGACCTTAAAGCCCATCCCACAATGACACACTTCTTCCAACAAGGTCATACCTACTCTAACAAGGCCACACCTAACAGTGCCACTCCTTATGGGCCAGGCATCCACACACATGAGTCTTGGGGGAGGAGGGCAATACCTATTCAAACTACCACACGTTTCATTGCAGAAGATGATCCTCTTTAAATGTTTGTAAAAAACCTTTGACAATGTTTGCCTTCTGCTCTATCCTCGACATCTTGCCAGCTATCTCTGACTTATAAACAAGAGCAAAGAGGCAAAAAATTCATAGCACTCCTTATTGTTATCTCTTATTATTATTATTACTATTATTATATGATGTTTCTAGACTCGCAAGAGTAATTTGCCAACCACAACATTCATTTCCAGCTGGTATATTCACTATAGCACCAGCATAAACAACTGGACCATTTTGGCATACTAGGGGATATTAGTTTTACATATAACAAGACAGGCAATAAAACCTAACACCACAATTTACAGTGTATTTCTTAGCATCACTTAGTATTTCTTAGGATCACTCTCATAGTAACTATTTCTATCACTGCCCCAGAAAAAAAAGACACATACACTAAGATTTGTATGGAAAAAAATTCCAGAGGAACAAGAAGAGTGGAGCTGCAGAAGAGAGAAACTGAACATGTGGTTATAATTGAGCCTTAGCTGGTCTCAGTGGAATCTGCAGCACATTAATGACACTTCAGAGGTGTCCTGGATTGAGCATGGAGCCCACTCAGTGGAATCAGGTTACCTCCTGGGAAGTTCTGTAAATGTGAAAGAAGCCACTCTTTTCCATGGGCAGTTTCTGGGTAGAGAGTGGTTTCCTTTAAGCTACTGAGAGCCATCATTTTTTTTTCCGGAGCTGGGGACCAAACCCAGGGCCTTGCACTTTCTAGGCAAGCGCTCTACCACTGAGCTAAATCCCCAACCCCGAGAGCCATCAATTTTATTGGTTGCCAAAGTGAGCACCTGTGTTCTCAGGGAAGATTTTAGGCTGAGAAGGTCTCAGGGAAAGAAGGACAAATTGGACAAAACGATCCCCTACTCAATATTTGTATGTTCTTGTGACTATGAGAGAGTGAATCTGGATAGGAAAAAACAAGGGATTGGCTGAGAGCTTTATTATGGAGTGTTAAGAGTATGTCACGTGGAATGAGGGAGAAAGGCTGGAAAAATCTTGATGGCATGAGAGACAGAAGGGAAGCCCCACACTCTGGAATCAGGTTGACACCTTTGCTAGTGGCAGAGCAAGAATTTCAGCAGAATTATCTATTTGCTTTCTTTCTTCCCAGTCATCAATTCCTAGAAGTCCATGGTTTTCTAGGAATCTTACCAGAAGTCTTATATGTAAGGAAAAGTCATGTCTTTAACTCTCATGCAACCTTAGCAGCTTCTGGTTTGACTCTACCTGATTATAACTACATCTAAAGCATCTCTTAAGATGCTTCTCATGTCTCTATTATCCCAAGATACAGAAGGAAAGAGAAATGGTTTCCTAGCAACCTAAGATGTAACTTGAGACTCACCAGAGGTTATACATGACTAACAAATAATTGCTTACTCTCCCTTGAGCCCGAGAGTCATATTTGTGCACATTGCACAACTTTCTCCTACTCTTACATGGATGGCACCTACACCCACTGGGGTCTCTCTCTCTCTCTCTCTCTCTCTCTCTCTCTCTCTCTCTCTCTCTCTGTGTTTGTGTGTGTGTGTGTGTTTCCCTTTTTCTTAACCCTAGTGCTAAAGCCTACATTGAAGAAAAAACTATCTCCAATGAAATTTCCACCTCTGCCTCGTTGTACTGAGTACCCATGGAGTTATTTCTGGTGGCAGAGCCACAAATCCGGGTTGGACCTGACTTGAGGTTTCTAAAAGTCTAGTGGAACTGATGAGGCTGCAGATGGTGACAATGTGGAGCTGTGTCTTTGTCACCTCTAAAGGGTGAGTGCACATATTCTTGGAGCAGATTGTAGCAAAACAAGAGGTTTGGGACAGCAGTTTCCATCTGCAGACGTAGGGATGAAGCAATTTTTCATGGACTAAGATGAGGAAAAGGACATTGATATTCCGAATGGACCGATGAATTTCTGGGATTCCTCTGCTCCATCTTTAAACAAGGTTTTCATTCTTGTCATCCTGTCAGATGCAAATTACAGTCGCTCAAATGACATGGACATGCATTATAATGAAGCAAAAGGCATTACCAGTTGTCTGGGTCAGCTATGTTGGACCCAGTAGGTTATGACAAGGCCTGGTTTTCCAGGATTTGAACAGTTGCTTGATGTCCTGCTATGATGTTACTGTTCTGTAACACCCATTAGCCACATGGCCATAAGGCTTACCCATGTCCCTGTGCTGTGGAGCCAGCCTCCCTTAGAATCGGAAGATTCTCTGTGTATACAGGGCACTCTCCACCACACAGAGATCGTAAGTGGAAGCTTGCAGTAATGCTACATCAATTCAGTGTTCTGTTGAGTTCTTAAACCAGTCAGTTTACTGAAAAAATAGACTGCACGCAAGGATTCTGGCACTTATTAAAATAAGAAAATATCCCCCTGGGGTAAAAATAAGCAAAACTCCTGCCCAGAGATAGATCCTATTTCTTCCTGTCTGTCTAACAATTAGCACATGGTGTAGAGAGAAGTGTGCTTCTGAATATCAAGTGAGTGATCTGAAACCCAGAATGCTTTCTGATAGGAAGACGGGAACTTTCTTAGGTAAACATACCTCCCTCCTGACTCCTCCCCAGCAGAAGAACAACATATACATACACATACACATACACATACATACATACACGTATACATATAATACACATACATATATATATACACACATACAAACACATATACCTATATGCACATATATACATGCATATGCAAATACACATGCACACATGCACACAGCACAAATATAAAATTCCTTGAAGAAATAAGTCTGATTCCATCATTGCTGCTTCTGTTATTATTTCTGCTCCCTGCATCAGCATCTTTCTCTGTGCGCCTGCCTGTTAGGATAGCAACAGGGTATCTGGCAGATTGAATCCTTCTGGAAATGGGAGTGAGTGTACAGAAGCCTGGTTTGCTTCCGACCATTGTGAGAAACATCATGACCAGAAGCAACTTTTTGAAGGAAGGGTTTGTCTTTCAACTTACAGTGCACCATGAAGGAAAGTCAGGATGGGAACTCAAAGCAGAAAACTGAAGGCAGGAACTGAAATGATGATCACAGGGGAGTGCTGCTTTGTAAGCTTCCGTTCATGGCTCACTCAGCCTGCTTTCCTGTGCAACTCAAGACCACATGCCCGTAGACTGTCTTACAGGCTAATCTGAGGAGGCAATTGAGGTCCCTTCCCCATATGACCCTAGCATGTGTCAAGACAAAAACTAACTATGATACCACAGTGTCTGTGATATTTTTCTTCTTCCAGGGTCATCATGCACACAAATAGAAAGACATATCTGGACACTTCAAGGAAATAGATAATGGAGGAAGTGGTGGGTACATCTTCTAGTGACATTTTGACACTTTCCAAAATGCCAGGGTAATATGATATGTCAACCACAGAGAAAACACAGCCAAAGATCTAGCGGCTGTGTCATCTAGTGTGTCACCAGACGATTCTTTGGCCAATATTTTGCAGAGTGCAGAGGAAATTCTGATTATGTTGACTTTGTATGTGGACACCAGAGCTTTAATGACTGTGGGAAGAAAAGAGCCTCTGAGACATCCTTCCACAAAAAAGACCTGAGCCTTCCAAATGCACATATACTGTGTCAATAAGAAAGTATCTGGATGTAGAACTGAAAACATCCATTTGCGCTTGGTAACACAGGAGCACATACGTGCATTAATGTGTGGTCACACATTCACATTCTCCAACATCTACTGAAAATGATGGATGAATGAAGATGCCAAAAGCCCTATAAAATGTGTAAAAATTATAAGATAGAGGCAATCAGCATTATTTGCATAAAGAAATACATTCAACCCTTGGAAGTACACGTCAGCATACATGGTCTTTATGAATTAAAGACTACAACAGAAGTCTCAATCATGAATGCAGTACATTGACAGTTTTTATTTTCACTTGAAGTCCATACTAGTTACTTTCCTTGAGGGACAAAACACTTAACCAAAGCAAATTAGGAAAACAGGTACATTTTAGCTGACAATTGAAGGGGAAGACCCGTATTACAAGAAAGCCTACGTAGCAAAAGAGTGAGCCCGCCAGTCACATTGTGTCTCCAGTAAGGAGTGTACAGTGCATGCCATGCTTGGCTAGTCTGCTACTTCTGACACAGTTGGTAATCACAGCCCATGAATGGCAATACAATTAGGTCTTCCAACCTCGATTAACATGATTTAGAAAACCAGATCCATACATGTCCAGAAAACTATCTCCAAAGTGAATCTAGTTTCTATTCAGCTGACAGTCAATATTAACCATCCCAAAGTATTTACTTAATTAATACTCTGAAAAATTTAAGCCCAGGAAGCACTGAATTTGTCTGTGTTATGGGTCACACGAGCACATTTCTCTGCTTAGCCCTCTTCCTTTTGCCAACCCCTTCAACTCCATTTGATAATTGTAATTGGAGCACAGTATAAAATGTCAAATGAGCTAACCAGTTAACAAATAAGTGACAGTTATGAAATATGAGTTATAAGTATGGTGGTGAATGCCTACAATTCTAGCACTGAGGAAGGGAAGTGAAATAGAAGGATCATAAGTTAGAAGTCAGTCTCTGCCATACAGTGTAAATGTAACTTTTATTCTCCTGTTGTAACTGTCCTCTCTGAGGTGTACTGCCACAGTCTGTTAACCTATGCCTAATCCTGGAAGCTTCTAGCATTAGTATAATTTTATCTAGGCCTAGAATGTCTTGAGTCTCTAAGATGCACTGCTGAATAAGCTCACCCTTTCTAATCTTTCTGAACTCTGGGTGGCTGGTTCAACCCAGCTGCTCTGGCTCAGACTCCTCTCTAAGCTGAGTGATTCAATCTGGCTTCTGTCAGCTTCTCCTGAATTGCTCTGCTGGGCAATTCTAACTCTAGAAATCTATTCTAATCTTTTGGCTACTTCTCATCCTCTGGCTTATTCTGTCTTCAGAAGTGTCTAGTTTGTTCTCTTTTCAACCTGTCTCTAGAAAACGTTCCAGGTAGAACTACCTCCTCTCTCCACAGAGCTCCCGTAAGCTTTTCTTTTTGTTCTCACGAGAGTTGGGATTTCCTATTCTGTCAAATCTTTGTCTGATTCATCACTTTGTCTGCACTCAGACATCACTTTCATACATGACTGCTTCCTACTACAAATTAACTTTATCTTCGTTGTTTGGGATTAAAGGACGTGCTGTATTAAGGGTGTGGATGTATTTCAGTCAAAGAGATTAAAGGTGTACGCTAAGGGTTGGGCAACACCACAACTAGAAACAGGTTTTTTTGATTTTTGTTTTTTTTTTTCAATAAATAACACAACCTCAGGGTTCACAGTCCTCCAACAATGTAGAAATAACCTTGGAAGTTAGGAAGGAAGAGGGAAATGATGCAGGAAGGAAGAAAAGAAGGTTGGAAGGAAGGAAGAGAAAGGAGGGAGGGAAAGAAAGGAAGGAAATAGTGAGAAATAAAAGAAAGGAGGAAAGGTGAGAGGGAAAAGAAATTAAGGGTTAATTAATTGTATTTTATTTCTTGTTGCTTCCTTTCAACTAAGAAAAATAGCCTTTCAACTAGACTAACTAGCCTTTATATATATTGAATCTTACATAAGGCAAATAATTGGATTAAACATTAATAAAAGTATTCAATGAATTAAGTAATATGCTCATCCCCCCACAAAAAACCAGCACACATTTAACATCTGTGTCATAGAAGATCACCATGGCATAAATAAGATGTGCACCAAAACAAACAAACAAAAATTCATATTTTAAAGTAAAATTTTAGGGGCCAAAACTTTCATGAATAATTATAGTCAAGTCTCTAAGTTATAAGAATACTAATGTGATCATTAGTAACAAATACTAAAAGAACAGTCACGTGTAGCTACATTAGGCAAACACTTCTTAGAACAGAACTCAAGAACTAGCAATAATAGAAAATGCAGTTAACGCACAACTAGAGTGCTGTACTTAGCAGGATTATACTGGGAAACCTTAGACCTGTTGGACAATGAGAACAAAGCAACCATGGGGTTGGAATACTCTGCCAAGTGAGTTCTTTGAAGGACTGAGTACAGTTAAGCCACCGGTGTTAGATGTTACGGAGGTGCCATTGGGTTCCTGGCAAGCTGGCCTTGAATAAAGGAAGTAATTACGTCATGACATTTGTCACACCATACGGCAGGTGGAGATTTCTCAGAATGCCACCTAATGTCATGTCAGCACAGTAAGTCTTCTGGTGAAAACCACCAGCAACATAAGGCTTGAGAAGAGTCAAATCCCTGTAGATGTTTCAATTATGCTGAGAAAATACAGATCCCACGAGAACTGATAAATAGCCAAGTCAAGAAAGGATCACTAAATATGCAGTGGAAATGGAAAATTAGAGACAAGCAAACATTACAAATGCACAGGCAATGGTCACTATTTACTGAACTTAGAGGGAAATGGCTCATGGGATCTAGACCGGATTGATATTTGATAATATTTCTGTCTCAATTAATATTCCATTACTACTTACCCCAAATAAAGATAAGAATATCTATCATTGGATGCCCATTAATGTGCTTTCACTTTAAAAAAAAGTCTTTAGACAGCTTAATGTGCATTTTAATAACGGGAAAGGTTAATTCTTCCAATTGTCCTGCAAGCATTATCATGAAAGCATACAATGTTATAGGTAAGGGATAGAGCAGTAAAAATAAAAATCAGGATTGCCTTACTCTGAATCTATGGATTTTGAATCCAGCTTTGTGCAGGAAGATGATGAAAGAATTAAATCATAAGCTAATAATGAGCAGGAGGGGCGTGTAGAGGAAGTCGGGTGAGAGAAGTTCAATGAGGGGAGTTTGAGTGAGGTCTGAGGCATGCAAGTCACAGGGGCGGTGGGTCTGACAGATGGACCTTCAATAAGCTAGGAGTACTAGATGTAGCTAAGATTCTGGTCTCAGACCTTGGGCATTAAGGATATGCCTGTCTGTATGACATCTGCCCAAGGTCTTCTGTCTTTTAGAGTCTCTTTTTGAGAAGCATGGTGTAAGTCTGATAGTTCTGCCTTTATATGTTACTTGACATTTTTCCCTTACTGCTTTTAATATTCTTTGTTTAGTGCATTTGGTATTTTGTTTATTATGTGGTGGGAGGACTTTCTTCTTCTGGTTCAATCTGTTTGGAGTTCTATAGGCTTCTTGTACTACGTTTATGGGCATCTCTTTCTTTGGGTTAAAGAAATTTTCTTCTATAATCTTGTTGACAATGTTTACTGACGCTTTGAGCTGGGAATCTTCACTCTCTTCTATATTTATTATTCTTAGATTTGGTCTTTTCATTGTGTCCTGAATTTCCTGGATGTTTTGGGTTAGGAACTTTTTGCACTTTGTCTTTTCTTTGACTGTTGTGTCAATGTCTTTTACAGTATCTTTAGACCTGAGATTCTCTCTTTTACTCTGGTATTCTGTTGGTGATGTTTGCATCTGTGATCCTGATCTCTTTCCTAGGTTTTCTACAACCAGGGCTATCTCCCTTTGTGATTTCTTTATTGTTTCTATTTTCATTTTTAGATCCTGGACGATTTTGTTCAATTCTTTAACCTGCTTGATTGTGTTTTCCTGTATTTCTTTAAGGGATTTATGGGTTTCCTCTTTAAGGGCTTCTATGTTGTTACCTGTGTTCTCCTGTATTTCTTTAAGGAAGTTATTTATGTCCTACTTAAGGTCCTCCATCATCTCCCTGGGATGAGATTTTAGATCAGAATCTTGCTTTTCAGGTGTGTTAGGGTACCCAGGATTTGCTGTGGTGGGAGAAATGGGTTCCGCGATGCTGCCAAGTGGCATTGGTTTCTGTTGCTTATGTTCTACCTGACTATCTATGGCAGACCTCACGAGAGTCAAGCTGTCTCTTTGTATGGGCGGCGTAGGGAGTGCTGGAACATACAATCTGCTCCCTGTGCAGTAATGGACTGGAAGAAAGATGTACCTCAAACAGGTCAGGAGATTGTGTGTCCTCTGGGCTTGGAAGGGAGATAGTGGAGGTGGGTGGGCGTGGAGGTGGGTGGGGTGTGAGGATGTGGATGGGTGGGTATAGGGTGGGGGTGGGGATGGGGTTGTTCCAGTTAGGTCAAGTATTGGAGGGGGATTCACCTATGAGCCTGGTGGTGTCAGAACTCCTGGAGGTCAAGCTATCTCTGGATGTGGCCAGGAAGGGGGGTGATGGGTCTCAGGATCTGCCCCTGGGAGTCAGAAATATAGGGACAAAAAATTGTGCAGAGACCGAAGGAAAGGCCATCAGGAGCCACCACACCCATCCCATCTGCAGACACCAAACCCCTACATGATTGCTGATGCCAAGAAGTACTTGTTGACAGGAGCCTGATATGGATGTCTCCTAAGAGGCTCTGCCAGAGTCTTACTGATACAGATGCAGATACAGCCAACCATTAGACTGAGCCCGGAGTCTCCAATGGAAGAGTTAGGGGAAGGACTGAAGGAGCTGAAGGGGTTTGCAACTCCATAGGAAAAACAATATCAACTAACTAGACCTCCTAGAGCTCCCAGGGACTAAATCACCAACCAAAGAGCCAAGGAGCCATAGGTAGGTCCACGCTACATATGTATATTTGTCATGATTATATCTGAACATGAAGTCCTGAAACACATACAGATTTACTAGGTTGATAGTATATATGTGTAGATATAGATACAGATACGGATACAGATACGGATACGGATACGGATACGGATACGGATACGGATACGGATACGGATACGGATACGGATACAGATATAGATGGCCTTATCTGTCATCAGTGTGAGGGAAGCCCTTGGTCCTGTGAAAGCTTGATGCCCCAATATAGGGGGATGCTAGAGGAGTGAGGTAGGAGTAGGAAGGGGACAGAACACCCTCTTAGAGGCAGAGGGGAGGGTAGATGGGATGGGAGGTTTGAAGAGAGGAGACCAGGAAGGAGGACAACACTTGAAATGTAAATAAATAAAATAACTAATAAAAAAGGATATACCTGTCATGAGGACACTGGCTTGATATCTCTTTAGGATGTCCTATACTTGAGACTGAAAATGTCAATAAAAATGTGAGGCTTGTGCAATATACCTATGGTCCCAGGCATAGTTCTTTTCTAATACTGAATATCTACATGATTGTGACTTCTGACATCCAGGGTCCGAGTAGTCTGACATCTACTCTCTGATCACAGAATGAACTGTCAGAGTGAAGTGATCCAATCCATCAAGGCTTTTGATCTCTCCTATTATCCTATCTGTGCAAACTTTAGTTTATAGCCAACTATGGGAATTATGAGCTAGGGTGATTAGGACTCATCTGGCATCTCATCAAATTTCTAAACATCTTTTCCAGAGATACTCCAAAAAAATTTGTATATTCTCCCAAACTGATGAACCTCTTTGTTCTACTTGTCCCTTGCCAACATAAACTTCAGCAGAGCCTCTAAATTAGCATATCAAGCAAGTGGGACATTAGGTCATTGAATGTAAGAGTTCATCTGCTACCATCTTGTTAATGTTATGCAAGAAGAGTTTGAAGCTTAGCTAATGGACTATGTTTTACAAACCCAGCTGGTTCTCAATTATCCTAACTAACCAGGCACACAAACTCCATAGAACAGTGACAAGTAGGTTTCGAGCTGTTTTCTGCATAACAAGGCCACAGAAAGAATCTAGATCTCTTCCCATAAAGTGGGAATTCCTAAATTGAAATTCTGCACTTACATTTCTTCTTTTTTTAAAGAATTTTTATTTATTTATTTATTTATTTATTTATTTATTTATTTATTATGTATACATCATACAGCTTTCTGCCTGCATGTATGCCTGCAGGCCAGAAGAGGGCACCAGACCTGATTATAGATGGTTATGAGCCACCATGTGATTGCTGGGAATTGAACTCAGGACCTCTGGAAGAGCAGACAGTGCTCTTAACCGCTGAGCCATCTCTCCAGCCCGCACTTACATATCTGAGTGGTACTGATAACATTTAATTATTCAGCTGTAGCCAGAGCCGATGCATTAAACTTCAGAAAATGGAGGAAACCAGCAAGGTCCCAAGTTAATAGACTCTTGTGGTCACACAAATAGGTCAGAGAAGCCTAATGTATGTTTCAGAGACGTATCTCTGAGCATGGTGGGCAGATAGCTAGCTAGATCTGAAGAATAAGTATATTTGTCATGATTATATCTGAACATGAAGTTCTGAAATACACACAGATTTACTAGATTGATCCTATATATGCATAGATATAGATACAGATATAGATATAGATATATAATGAAACATAACATGATGTTTTCTTCATCCAATTCCTGGTCCTCCAAAACCAATTTTTGTCATAAGCTGTCTATCATCTTGTAAGTAAGGTTGTCTATAAGATCCTTCCTTGGGAGTCTGCATGGGCCTCACCCAGGCCCTCTGCATGTTAAGTTGTGTAGCTTGGTCTCCTTGTGGGACTCCTAGCAGTGGGATCAAGGGGCTGTCTCTGACTCTGTTGCCTGCCTTTGGGACCCTTTCCTCCTATTGCATTGCCTCGTGAAGCCTTAATAGTAGAGGAGGTGTCTAGTGTTACTACAACTTGATAGGCCATGGCTGGTTGATATATACCAAGGTCAGCCTTTTCTGAAGAGAAACCGAGGAGGACTGGATGGAGGGGAGGTCAGGGGAGGGGGAACTGCAGTTGGGATATAAAATAAATAAAATAAAAAATTTAAACTTAAAAAAAAATCCTTCCTTGGAAGAATTCTACGTTAGCTTCCACAATTCGGAGTCCCAACCAAGTGTTGTTGCAAGAAGTGTAGAAAGACTGTTATTTTGACTGTGGAACATCCACAAAGGAAAGGGCAGCATGCTGAAGCAGTTCTGTCTAAAACTCCATGCACCAGGGAAGTTCACCTATTTCAACATGGAAATGTGTTGCAATTATTACCAACAAAATCAAGTGTCTTTAATTAGTGAAGTCTGTTCTTAAGGAGCATACATTGTTTCCTAATTACAATGGTTTCCTTCACTCTTTTAACCTACTGTAATTTTTCCCACAAGGCTTATTAAGTAATTTTGTCTAAAGCTGCCCAGAGACCAGACCTTCCACGTACTATTTCCTTCTTTCTTAGTTCAGGGTAGTGTATGTTCAGTGATGCCTAAACATTAAAGCAGCTTTATTAACCTCATGGAATAAGTTGGAAGTATGAAAACATATTCCAGATGCAGTAGAAATGGGCCATTTTGGTCTCTTCAAGACACTGACTTTCCCATGTTCACAATCCCCTGATAAGTGTCCAAAATGTGTTGTAAGCTCTGTGTCAATGCCCTAACCTCAATCCTCTGAGAAAACCAGGCAGATCCCACTTGGAAGCTTTAAAGTTGAATATCATAGATGCCATTGAAATGGCTCATCTGTAGCTTTTATTTACTATGGACTGTGACTAGAAATATGCTTGCAAGCAGGGATGAAGGTTTTTACATGGGACCACATAGTCAAAGACCTATGGGGGTCAGACACCAGTGAGGGGGCAAGAGTAGATGCCATGGGTGATCAGAAAGTCCCTGATTCAGCTAAAGCTATAACAATTTTGATATTTTAAAATTTTAAGTTCTTTTGTGGTTTGAATAAGAATAGCTCCCACAGGTACAGAGATTTGAATGCTTTGTCACCAGAGAGTGTCACACCAGGGACTGTGGCCTTGTTGGAGTAAGTGGTATATGACTTTGTGGGATGAAGTATGTCATTGGAAGTAGGAGCTCAATCTGGGCCCAGTGTTGGTCTGTTTCTGCTGCTTAAAGATCTCGATAAAGAACTCTCAGCTACTTGTCCGGCACAATGTCTGTTAGTGTGCTACTACGCTATCCTCCATGATGGTGGTGGACTAAACCTGTTGAAATCGTGAGGAAGCACCAATGAAATGCTTTTCTAAGACTTGCCAGCATCATGGTGTCTCTTCCCAGCAATTGAACCCTGACCTAAGACACTATTATAAAGAATTAAGAGAATACATCAGTTCAAGATACCCTTGCTTCCCCCCAGGAATGTATGTCTGGAGCACAGGTTAGATGCTACATGCTGTCCTTGCCCTACATGTTTGCTACTGAGGCACGAGCTACAATTTAATCTAACGCTATCTAACTTCTAACCATTTGTTTATAGACACTATCCACAAGTCTTGTGCCTGCCAAGGAGACTTTGGTGGCCCTGGCTCCATATAGGATGCCGGACAGAATATAATATAATTCTGTCATATGATTCTGTGATATAGTTAATATTTGAAAGAAATAGAAAAAGATCCTTTAGGAGAATGATTTTTCAACCTATGGGCCATGGATGGGATTTGAATGACCCTTTCACAGCAGTCACCTAAGACCATCAGAAAACACAGATATTTACATTAACAGTAGGAAACCTACAGCTCTAAATTAGCAATGGAAATAATTGTATGATTGAGGATCACCACAACATGAAAAATTGAATGAAACAGTTACAGCATTAGGAAAGCTGAGAACTACTGTTTTAGGAGGCATTTAAAGGGGCTCAAATTCAGTAATAACATAGTAAAGATGCAACGTTCAGAACTCATTTCATGTTTCACTAACCCAACTAGAAAATGCCTCTTTGGTGTCTGGAACCCTCAGCAATGCACCATACATGGGAGAGTGAAAACAGATCATGTGGCACTGGCTGCACTCATGGAGTTCACAACCTGATTATCCCATGTGTTTTATATTTTATTTACATCATTTAAATATTACCTAATAGGACAATTACAATGTCTGTATTTTTTTTAAAAAAGGCATTGTCTCCGGAGAATCTTTAAAATGTGGCAACTGCTTTGTCCTCATTCTGGCAACCAGTTTTGCACATGCTACTCTCATTACGACTTTATTTTTCTTTGAGATAATCTAATGGAATCTTGGAGAGAACAAGGGCGACACGATTAGAACCAGGCTTGGGTCATATCTGCCAAGTCGACAGAAAATGAATAACTGATTAGGAATTGTGGGCGCTTCCATCAAGTGTGGTAGACTCTGAAAGTCCTCAGCCTATTGGAAACTTAACTTGGGGATGAGTGAATATGTGTTTTGTCTAATGCGATGGTGTCTGGACTAGAAACAAGGTCAGAGTAAGACAGAGTAGAATGTTTAGAGCAGTTATGAATATTCCAAACCCGACTTTGCTGAGTCCTAAGGCAATTTCTAGAGCAAGAAAAGAGGAAGAAAATTTGGATTCAGATCAATTTCCCTTAGCCTTAGCAACAGTGCATGCTGATAGAAGGAGTTTGGTAATCCTAATCCTTTATTTTCCATAGAATGCTCAATAAGATTATCAAATAATCTGATTCTTCTTCTTTGCAAAGAGGAAAGCAACATCCAAATTGTAATATAGTGATGATTATACCTGTTATGTTTTAAGTATATAGCATAAATATATAGCATATGTACATGGCATTAAATAAAGAGCACTAATTATTATTTTATGATTTTCACAAAAATAGCATAATTTTAACTAAATTTGAGAGTTTACAAGTATATTTGAAAAGCAAGTTATGAAGGATACCTTGTTTTATACAAATCTTTCAACATTTTAATGTAATGAATTCATATAATTATATTTATATATTTCATATATATAATAAGCAATGTTACTTAATGTAACAGAAAACCATGCAATAGCCTAGAATTATTTGATGATATTTACCAAAATTATAAAAAAATTTTAAACATTTAAATTGTCTCAAATTATGAAAACATCTCTCTAGCACAGACCCATAGCCACCATGCTAGGCTGGACCTTATGTAGGCAACTTTTATGCTATTCCTTGTCTTTCATTCCAGTGCCTCCAGACTAGATCTCAGACCTTCATTTGTCTGTTCCCAAGCCCCTGCTCCCATCTTCCCATCCCGCTATCGTTCCCTTGAGACCTGACCCCTTGGTGCAGACCAGAGTCCAAGGTCTCCATAGTTATTCTCCACTTCCTCTTTCAACCTTTTCTTTGAGCTGATCTTCATTGCTTCATGAATCCCAGCTGACTTTCCATGGGAACCCATAGCTGCCATGCTTGGCTGGGATTCGGGGATCCCACAGCCATACATTTGGCTACGATCCAGAGTGTGTAAAAGCAATCAAAAAAAAAAAAAAAGGAACACCCATCCTACAACAACAGGACAGAAACACTTCAAAGATGTCTAGATCCCAGCTCAAAAGCGTAAGTATAAACAATCAACACAGTATGCCTCCTCCAGAAGCCAGCAGCCCTATTGTGTTATGACTTGAAAAAGTAATCTATCCAAAGCACAAGATATGTACTTCAAAACAGCAATTATGAATATATTGAAGGACCTTAGAGAAGATATGAATAAATGCCTTAATGATGACCAAGAAAATAGCAACAGTTGAATAAAATAATCAAAAAAATTCAAAACACCAATGTAGACTTTAATAACAGCAAAATGGGACCACTAAAGAAAACCCAGACTGAAATAAAATTGAAAATTAAAAAGTCAGAATTTCAAACAAAAAGCTGAGATATAAGCCTTGCTTACAGATTAAAAGACATGGAAGAAAGAATTTCAAATCTTTGAGATAAGGTAGAAAAAATAGATAGTTCAGATGAAGAAAAATTTAAATCTAAAAAAAGAAAAAAACAGGCACAAAATATTCAGTAAATCTGGAATATTCTGAAAAGACCAGTTCTATGAATAATCACACAGAGAAAGAGAAGGAACCTGGGACAAAGACACAGAAAATATGTTTATCAAAAACATAGAAAAAAATCCTTACCTAAAAGAAAAAATCCTATCAACATATAAGAGACACACAAAACAACAAATAGATAGGACCAGAAATGCTCCAAATATACAATAATCAAAATACTAGGTGTACAGAACAAAGAAAGGATAATAGACAGTGCAATGGAAAAGACCAAGTAATATATAAAGGCAGGCCTATTATAATAACATCTGACTTCTCAATAGAGAGTTGAAAGTCCAGAAGGACATAAATGGATGATCTACAAACTGAGTGAACCCAAATAAGCAGAGAAACAAAACTGAGGGCCAGCTGGATTAAGTACAAAATTCTACCAGACATTCAAAGAAGAACTAATGGCAATATTTTTAAATTACCCCACAAAACAGAAGCCTAAGAAACATTCTAATTATTTTTTATAAAGCCACTATTATCCAAATGACAAAACTATACAAAGACCCGACAAAAAGGGGAGGAAAAAGAAATTTATAGACCAATATCCTTTGTGAACATAGATGTGAAGTTTTGATTAAAATATTTGCAAACCAAACTCAAGAACAAACACATCAAAAGGATTATCTGCCATCACCAAGTTGGCTGCATTGTAGAGTCACAAATATTTTAACATACATAAATCAATAAATGTAATCCACTACATAAACCAATGACAAAACCCACATGATAATCTAATTAGATGAATAAATGGCCTTTGACAAAATTAAAAATCCCTTCATGGGTTGGGGATTTAGCTCAGCGGTAGAGCGCTTGCCTAGCGAGCGCAAGGCCCTGGGTTTGGTCCCCAGCTCCAGAAAAAAAGAAAAAGAAAAAAAAATCCCTTCATAATAAAAGTCCAGGTTGAGACTAGAGATAGGATGATATACCTCAAAATAATAAAGGCAGTTGCTATCAAGCCTACAGACAATATTATACTAAATGGAGAGAAACTCAAAGCATTTCCACTAAAATCAGGGACAAGCCTGTCCACTATATCCATATATATTCAATATAGTATTTGAAGTCTTAGCTAGAGCAATAAAAAATTGAAAGAAATTGAGAGGCTACAAACAGGAAAAAAGTCAAAGTATCCTTATTTGAAAATGAAATGATTATATAAACGAAGGTCCCTAAAAACTTACCAGAAAAATTATACAGGTAGTACACAGTTTCAGCAAAGTGGTGGGATGAAAAATTAACATGTAAAAATCAGTAGAGTTCCTATATACAAATTGCAAACATACTGAGAAAGAAATCAAGGAAATAATACCTTTCACAATAGCCTAAAAACAAACAAAACAAAACAGAACACACACACACACACACACACACACACGCATGCACGCATGCACGCACACACTTGTCATAACTCTGACCAAGCAAGTTAAAGGTTGTATAAGAAGAACTTTAAGACCTTAAGGAAAACTTCTGAAGATGGAAAGATCTTCCTTGTTCATGGATCATCGGTAGGCCTTCTTATCAAATGCAATCCACAGATTCAATACAATCCTCATGAAATGTCAACATAATTCCTCTCAGAAATTGGTAAACCATATTCAACTTCATGTGGAACAAGAACCCAGAATGGTAAGACATCCTTAATAATTAAAGACATATTTGATATATTAGTTTGATATATTAGTATTCTAAGTTTCAATTCATATTTCAGAGTTATAGTAGTAAAAACACGATGGAATTGGTATACAAACAGGCATATACCTTTTCCAGGGTCTAGTCCAGTAAGGTTCACTGAACCTACCCATCTGTAGCCCCTTCCCAACTCTAGATCTAGCCCAGTTTTCACATTTAGTGATTGGCGTTACCATGGATTCTACCAAAAATTGACATTGAAGAGAACTCAAGCTGAAATCAAGATAGACTTGAAACATCTAATAACTCAAAGGAAAGCCATGAAAGTACAATTAAGCAGAAAATAGATATGAGGACTCAAAAGTTAAAGTAGAGAATCTACACCAAATAAAGAATATAAAAGGGGAGCGGGGAGTAAGAAATGTCAGACATCATGACAAAAACTAAACCTTCTAATTACAGGCATAGTTGAAAGAGAAAAGTGTCAAGTCCAGTCAATGGCATATATGGGGTCTTCAGTAAGAGCATAGGAGAATGCTTCCCTAACTTAAAAAAAGACACAGGCACGTAGGTACAAGAAGCATTCAGAACACCAAATAGACAAGATCAAAGAAGAGAATCACTATGGCATATCATAGTTAAAGCACTAAATGTATATAACAATAAATGTGTATTGAGGGGCTGGGGATTTAGCTCAGTGGTAGAGCGCTTACCTAGGAAGCACAAGGCCCTGGGTTCGGTCCCCAGCTCCGAAAAAAAGAACCAAAAAAAAAAAAAAATAAATGTGTATTGAAAACTGAAATTTTTGTATCTCAAATAAAGAAAAATGCCATCAAAATAAAAGCTGATTTCTCAATGAAAACTTTGAAAGCAAGAAGAGACTGAAACAATGTGTTTCAAGCCCTGAAAGACTATGTTTGTTGATCTAGATTAATACACCTAGCAAAACTGTTTTCCATAATTGAAAGAGAAAGAAAACTTTCCATAATATAAACAGTCTAAAAATACCCAACAAATCAAACCTAAAGAAAACACAGGAAATAATAGTTTGGGCAGAAGAGAGGAATGAGCTTAGCACAGAGACTGTGGCAGAAACACAAAACCATAATTATTAAAATATGAAGGACCACTGAGAACACAGTACCACGAAAAATCAACAACACAAGATCCATAATTAACACATATTTCAGTAATAACTTTCAATATCAATGGTATGAATTGCCCAATCAAAAGACAAAGGCTATGGTTGGGGATTTAGCTCTGTGGTAGAGTGCTTGCCTAGCAAGCACAAGGCCCTGGGTTTGGTCCTCAGCTTGGGGGTGGGGGGTGGGGTGGCGGCAGGAAGAATTCAAAAGACAAAAGCTGACTAGATGGATCAAGAAACAAAATCCACTTTTCAGTTGCCTACAAGAAACACAACTTAGCTTTAAAGGTAGCCATTGCCTCAGTGTAAAGGGATAGACACGAGAACTCCAATTAAATCAAATGAGAAACCAACCAAGTGTTGCCATCCCAATATCTAACAAAATTCATTTCAGGCAAAAATTAATCAGAAAAGGTACAGAGGTACATTTTATTCAAATCAAAGGAAAAGTTAACCAAGCAGATATTACTATGCTAAAAATATATGCTCCAAACTCTAGGATGCCTGATTTCATCACACACACACACACACACACACACACACACACACACACACACACACACACATATCTGGATTTAAAGACACAGACTAACATCAATCAATTAATTGTGACTTCAAAATCCTCTTTCTCCAGACAGGTGATCTGGACAAAGAATAAATAAGTAGAGAATATTAGAATTAATTGACATCATTGATCAAATGGACTTAAAAGATATTTACACAAACATCAAAGAATATACATTCTATTCCATAGAATGTTTACTGGAATAAAAAACAGGATTTACAATTTTAAAATGTTTGAAATCCCCCCTTCTGTTCTGACCACATTTCAATAAAATTTGAAACTGACAGTAAACAATTTCCTACAAAATACATGAGCTTATGGATATTAAACAACTCATTACTGAGTGATAAATTGGTTTAAAATGAAATAAGAAAGAAATAAAAATGTTTCCTGGAACTAAATGAAAATGAAAATACAACATGGCAAAACCTTTGGGACACATTGAAAACAGTCCTATGAGAGAAATTTATAGCTCTAAAGGCCTACATTAAAAAATCAGAAAGCACACAAATTAGTGACTTAATGATGCAACTCAAAAATTTGGAAAAACAAGAATGAACCAAATCCAAATCCAGTCAGTGGTAAGAAATAATAAAACTTAGAGTAGATAGATGAAAATAAAGAAGACAGCACAAAGGATCCATGAAAGTAGGAGATAGATCTTTGAAAAGATAAACAGATTGACAGACCTTTGGTCCAACCAACCAAAAGAAAGTAAGAGAAGACCCAAGTTAACACAATCAGAAATGTCAAGGAAACTTTACAACAAATACCAAGGAAACTCAGAATATTATAAGGGAACATTTTTAAAAACATGTACTCAATTAAGCAGCAAAGCCTAAAAGAAATAGATGAATTTCTAAACTAGACCAAACCACCAAAATGAAACCAAGTAGAAGTCAACAGTCTAAATAGGCATAGGAGATTGAGAGAGGAGTAAAATGCCTTCTGTTTTACAAACAACAAAACAAACAGACACAAACAAGGCCAGATGGAGTCACAACAAAATTCTATCAGACCACTAAAGAAAATCTACAGCTAATCTTTCTTAAAGCATTCAAAAACATAGAAATAAACAAATTAAATGCTCCCCAACTCGATCTATGAATCCAAGACCACTCTAATACACAAACCAGGTAAATACACAAGAAGAAAGAAAATGATGACAGGTCAATATTCCTAAAAGGTGCTCACTAAAATACTTACAAACACAATACAGATAGATATAGATATTGATATTGATTTAGATATCACCATGACCAAATTTGCAGGAATGGTTCAACATTACAAATCAATAAGTGTAATAAACCAAGCAGAAAGAGCCTTTGACAAATGCCTTCACGATAAAAGTACTAGCAATGAAGTGCTAGCATGTCAACACAAGAAAAGCTATATCTAAGAAACCCATAGGCAAAATCATCATAGATGGAGAAAAACTTGAAACAATCTCCACTTTAATGTCATTGAGTATATCTATGATACTTCAGGTCAGGCCCCATGTCCAGGAGTTGATTAACACAAAATGGGTTCCCTGTCTTGTGTGCTTTTGATGCTGGTATTTTTTTTTTGTCTTATTGTTTGGTTTTGAAAGAAAGAGGCAAAGCATGAACTTGAGTGAATGGGGAACTGAGAAATATCTGGGAATGGTTGGAGAAGGGAACATATTAAAATATATTGTATGAAGAAATGTTTTAATTAAAATTTTTCTCAAATTACTTGTGACAATGATTACACACAATTCTAAGTATTCTAAAGTTACTACATTCTATATTTGAGGTGCATTGCACATTGCATAAATTAAATTTCAATGAAGTTATTATAAAAGAGAAATTCATATATACTCCTACTCAAAATTATGTTTGTCAGTCAATCACTTACATATGTTCATCACGAGTTGAATAGGATATAGACTTTGGTGAAGTTCATCAATGAAGAGTATAAATAAGTTATGGAATATCTTTACCGTGAAATAGAACACTTCTCTTGAATAATGGAATAGATCTTTCTCTGTTTGTACAGAAATATATCCAGCTCTGTCAAGTAAGAAAAGCAAGTCATTGAAGAAAATGTACAGAATTATCATATTCATGAACAAGTGGCATTTTCATAGTCACGTATGTGTAAATGCATTGAGAAGGGCTTGTGAATGTGTATCGGACTATTAGACAAACCTTTGTCTTGGATGAAGATGTCATTTTGTGAATGAGACATAAAACTAGAAAGAATGAAAAGGAGGGCCTTTATATTTCACTTTGTAAACAACTTGACTATCTATAAAACGAAAAGAAAGAAGAAACTTAGTAAGATGCTATAATGCATACGATTAACGATAGTCAGGTACTTCCTCAGACAAACACACTGCAGCATTAGTGCAGGCCAGATTTTATTTTAGGTGACATTTTTCATGAGAGAAGGGAGGTGATTGGTCTTGGTAGACACTCGTTTGTGCAAGCTCAGCCATTCTAATTTGCTATTCTGATTTCTTCTGCTTGGAATACTTCTCTGCAAATATCCACATTTAGCTCTGCTTCTCTAAGATTTTTGCTCAATAATGATTTCCCTAGTATTTCTTATCTGCCTACCTTGTGGCATTTAACTACCCTTCGTCAATACCCCTCATGAAATATTTCTGATTAATCTTTTTCACCGTCAGACACCCTGCAGAATGCTCTTACAGCTCATCATACCATTTTCCCCCTCACTAAGAGAACTCTATGAAGCTAAGTTCATCTGTCACATGCTTTACAGCTGTAACTGTGAGCCAATAATAACAGCTGGTAGATACTATGCCCTCTGTATGTGTGTGTGTGCCAAGGGAGAGCTCACGAAAGAACCGAATAGTAATGACACTTTAAAAAAAAGTGTTTCGAATAACAGATGAGATGAAAAAGATTTATCTCTAAATTCTTGCTTTTCAGTCTTTCCCAGTACATGATCAAATAGTTAAAAACCTAAACAAGCACAAGATATCTGCATTTTCTTCAGTTGTCTAGAACCATTTACTCACATTCCTCTGCCATTCCACTTAGAGATCTACAAAAAGAAAAGAAAAAAGAAAGAAATAGAAAAGAGAAACCTGGCTGAAGAAATACCATTCACCCATTTCTAGTCCAGCAAAACCAATAGTTACCACAAATAAATCAGGGATTTAATTGACAACAGGAGAGTTCTGGGATTTTGAAGCCTAATTTTGGCTCATTAGAGCGTTGTCTCCCAAACTGAGCTTGAACCTGAGGTCAACACAGCTTTACCTCTATACTAAACTAGATTTCCTCATTCATTAATGAGTGTGTCTTGGAAAACAATGCCCTGTATAAATACACATTTCCATTTTCTTCATTATTTCTGGTTATGTCTGAACAAAAAAAAATGCTGTCTTAAACATGTAGGTCCAACAACCCAATATAAGACACACCAGATGGTGGCTTTCTGGATCTTTCTTTTCATTTGAGGAAATGAAGACTGAGGATAAATAATAAAATATTTCTGGAAGCACATGTTTTGTCTCATTTTCCTTTCTTCTGCAGCTTAAAATTATATTTAGAATTGGCCACCTGGGCTCAGTTTAGGTGACCCCAGTTTGACAATACCTGAAGAGTCACAATCTGGAGTCAGTTGAACATTTGCCTTTTGTTCTCCAACAGGTATGAACAGGTTGCTTGCTTTGGCAATGTTAGTTTCCCAGTGTTTTCACAGCCTATTTGGTCTGCTGCTTGTCAAACTTAGCATTCACAGTCATTATGTTTTTGTGTTATTTTCTATCTTCTGTAGATTCTGGGTCAGGGGAAAAGGAATATGATATAGTGGTCAAATTTGTTTCCCTTGATGGGCAAACTTTGCAAGGATGTGAACGGCCTTCAGAACTTCGGTGTCTGGGATCAGCAGAGGTAGATTGACAGGGTCTTCCTGTAGTTTGTAGTTGACCTCTCCCAACTGCCTTCTTCACATTTAGATCCTTTACAATATTTTTTGGAGGGGGTTGGGGGAGTCAGGAACTTCTCTCTTCAATTTTGGAACCACCTTGGTGCAAAGCTACACTTAAGAAAGCTTTCGTCCTCTGCCCACTTGAGGTCTATCTGAATGCATCTTGTAGAACCAGTTTTGGAATGCCAAACTGAGAAGGAAGAGAACATTAAAGAGGATTGACAGTGAAAACAACTAAAGGAAGAGTGCCTGCCAGTGAGCTGTGAACTCTCCATTGGTTAAAGCCTGGAAAACGTTTCTCCAAAGAGCCGCAGGGATTTCCTAATACAGACCGTAGGAACACTGAGTTCTGAGACATCACGCAGTGGCAACATTGTGATCTCTCACATGTTTTAACACCTTTTAGGGTACATTGATTTGGGTATTCTAAAATGGATGGGGCACTATCTTGTGATTTAAAAGTCTGCAACAGAGGGGAGGCTGTTCTATTAGGAAGCCATTCTCAATATAGAGCCCTAAACACTTCAAGTCTAACTATGTCTTCTCTGATGCCTTTTCTGCAGCAAAGAGACTTGGGTAAGACAAAAGCTGGCCCTTCTTGGGAAAACAGAAGCTTCTCACAGCTCAAACAGTCCCACCAAAGACTGGGGCTGGCTGCACACCGTGTGCTTTAAGCACGGTGTAAAACACTGTGTTCTATAAACACTTCTAAGAACTGCTCAGAAATCCTGAAGCCACTCTGCCAATCAGATCTTGGGTGAGCCTCACCCGTCGCACTCCTCACCCATCATAACAGAATTCATGATACCTACATGTCTGGCTAATAAAATGAGTTTTATTTCTAAACTGTCGGGTGGTGAGCAAGAGCTCTATCATTTACCGTTCAGTGTTTTTCAACCAACTGATTTTGGAAACAAGATAGTTGGGATCTACCTGTGGAGCTATGCCTCTCTGAGCTGTCTGATTGCTCAGGTGTCTTGAACTTATGTCGTCATGGGATGAGGGTAGGGCCAAGTCAAATTAATAAGATGAGGAAAGGAGCCATTTTGATCATCAACTGTTTATTAAAGTCGAACAATCAGGTCAAGTTTGGAGAAAAGCAGCTATTGTTTGAGCTGCGCTGCCATTTGGGTTTTATAAAAGTTTCAAAACAGCTAAGAAAAAAAAAATGAGTGTTTTTCTTCCCTCTTTGTCTCATCCCATAACCTTTGTTACTAGATTGCACTGTCAGCTGAATGGCGGCTATATTGCTTGCTATCTATGACCCATGCTTTCACAAACACATTTTACTCACATTACAGAAAAGTAATTACTTAAATAAAGTGATGATGCAATATCAATAAAGATGAAGTGGTGAGATGGACACCACCTATGGCCATATAAAGGTTATTTATCACTTCTATTACTGTGTGGTTTGCGCTGTGTGCCTTGTCCAAGGCCTCGGGGATAATTAAAATTCGATGACTACACAAGTGTCTCATGAAATGTGTTAATGAGATTGTTTTCTGATATGCAAAAATGTCCTGACATAGTTTTTAAATGCACACTGCACACCCCCAGCCAATTACACAGAACACAGCTCTGTCTCTGTGTCTATCACTAGCAGCTGAGTAGACAGCATTAGACTGAACCGCATAATTGCTGCTTAATTTTCGTGTCTGATACTGTAGCGATGTCGTGAGGCATTACAGTGGCAAGAGCGAATGTTTGTTTTTCTATGTGTTTTTTTTTCCTCAGCCTCTTTGTGAGCCAAGTGAGTGCACTCCTTTGGTTTCTTAAAAAAAAGTGAGCATGTGTAGACACACACACACACACACACACACACACACACACACACACACACACACACACCTCTGCTTGTTTTCTCATCTGGTGAGGATTTTGTGGGGTTGGGATGGGGTGAGGGTGCGTAAGCTACTACTGGTCTACTTTCAAAGCATGGACAAATTGGGCGGTACTTTTATTAATGCAAAACTGACAACAGTATTAAAATATTGTGTAGAATGTGCTTAAGTTTTGCATTGGTCTTCCGAAGCTACTGGAACACCAGCACCATGTTTTAATGTAGCTTGAATAGCATAATGAATTGTCCCGGAAATCCAAGATCAAGCCTTCCATGATATGGGCTTTTCTGAAGGTTATGGGGACAGCTGTTCCATATCTCTCACCCACCTTTCTCTATGTAAATCAATCTTCCCCCTTTCAAGATTATGTTGGATTTGAAGCCCATCTTGTTTTGGTACAGCTTCAAGTGAAATCGTTTTATCCATACTGAATCTATTTCTAGATGAGAGTCCATCTATTATGATGTTCTTGCAGCAGGATTTGATCCTGTAAATTTTAGAACAATGTGGTTCAATCCACTACAACCTTCAGATCAATAATAGCCCGTGTAACTCAATAAATGTATAAAAGGTATAGACTCAAAATAATCACGGAGTTCTTTCTCAAGATTAGCATGACATCTGCATTTTAGCCTCATGGAATCTGCTCCAACACACTTGCATCTCACTTTGCCAAGCATGGGAAAAAGAAATAGATACACACTGTCCACTGAACTTCAGTCTAGTCATCCTTAGTACAACATGTAAGAAAGAGCTTCTTATACATTCTCAGTAACCCAAGTCACTGCTTCGTTCATTGACTCTATCAATTCTGAAAAGAAACAAACCATGAGCAAGCATATGGCCTTACTAACATGAGTGAGAGCCTTTCCTGAGGTCTGACCAATTCAATCATAAGGTTCATATTTTACCACCTATAGGGACCTTTTGAGTTTGCTAATTCTTGGAGCAAAATTGCCTTGGGGATTTCAGCTCAGAGCTTTGTCACCTATCTTCTTGAATTGAAAAATATTACAACAGGATGATGACTTGGTGGTTAGTGACTGTCATGTTGGAAGGTGAGGTTGGTCACAATGTTCATTTCTATAAATTGCACAGGCTAGAGATCTAGTGAAAAGAAATGCATATATTTGAAGTACAGATTAAAGGTTTGGCCTAGCAGGTAGATGTGTCTGGAAAACCTGACAGTAGTATTATATTAGGTGGGTTGTCAAACCCATGAAGCTCTAGAGAGACCCAACTTGAGGTGACAGGGGTCAGAAGTAGAAACTGGTCTTACGGACAAACAGGAAGAGATGGTGCCTAGAAATATAGGTGAATAGGTAGAAATTGAGAAGGTAAACAAACCTGTAGGATTCTTCTCACAAACATGCTATAAAAAATCCCCTGGTTACTTCACCATTTCACTCCTCAGTGTGTTAGGCCTCTGCTCTCAATAGTCCTGTGCTTTGGTGCCGAACCAGTTTCTGTCCAGACTCTTGCCCCTTATTGGGTCTTTTCCTAACACATATACATTGTACTTTAAGGAATAAATGGTGATCACAATAGAAAGACTCTATTGTGGGGATAACCATCTGGTAGGAGCATGTAGAGGAAAGAAGAGAGACAAGATAAGCATTACCACAAGATAGATACATGGGTGGTTCCTGGAATACAATAGGACTGGTTCTAGGCTCTGTCTCTCCACCCACACTTTTCCTGGAAGTCATTTCATCCAGTTCCTCTTCCAAAACCATACTGCTCTTAGGAAGATCAGGGTTCCTCCTGAACTCTACATTTGGATTTCTAAACACCTTTCTGAGCTCACTACCAGTGTTTTCAGTAGAAGAGACCTTGAACACAATTTAGTCAACTCTACCATTTCCACACAGACTCTCCATAGCTCTCTACAGTATTCAGAATCAAATTTCTGTAGGATGTCCTTTAAGATCTTGTATCATCTTCCTTCCCGGTCTGATTTCTGCTTTCCAATTAATTATGGTCCAGCCATGCTATTTGGCCATGAGCCTGTTCATTTGTTGGTTGAGCAAGCCAAGACAGAAGCCAGCTTTCTCTGTGTGAATTTGCGATGACATTATGAGGGCAATCATCTAGTAGATCTTCTCTTGTCTGCCATCTCCTCCTCAATCCAAATCAATACATCACATCGACATCTGAGCAGACTTCCCTCAATACATGATCTAAAGTAGCCTCTGACTGAATCTCTGGATCTCAGGTTCAAATATGAAGGAACAGTATACCAAATTATCAATAAGAAACATACACAGAGGTAGAATTCTATCTCCAAATTTATTAGTTATCAAAATCTGATACAACTTTCAAGTGGATTAGAGTGCACCCTTAATCTTGAGTTTGAGTTTGCTATGTTTTCTTCATACTTTCTGTAACATTTAAAACTTTAAATATGGTTCTTTTAACATTTTAAGGTTTAATACAATAAAATTCTAACCTTTTTAGCTTGAGGACCAGCATCCAGGAAGAACAATGAAGAGTAAACCTTAATCTACTGTCCTGCTTCCTTGTGCCCTTGGAATACAGTGTGTGGTGGTCAAACCCTGTCAGTGTTCTTTTTGTGACGCTCTCTATCCTTACAAAAACTTGTCTTGCTGTCCCTGTGAGTTATCACATTCTTCTCCTTCACAAACATTATATACACACTCTCTTAGCAACCCCATCCATTCAGTCACTAAAGGGCATTGTCCAGTGGGAGTGTCTTGCCAACTAGTACTAGAGGCAAAAAGAAAAAAGAAAGAAAGAAAGAATAAATTTTAGCCTAAAATCAAGGATGTTCAACAGGGAGGAATTGAGAAGGCAGAACTAATGATTGATGAGGGTTTTCTCGTAGTGATAAAAGTAAACAAAAAGCTGCCAAAATATTAGCAACAGGAGCTGATTCATATCTGAAGACTAGTTTTGCCCCTCAGCAACAAAAGCCCGGAAATCCAGGTAACACCCTCAAGACCCACGTGAGTGTAAGGCCATAAAGTAAGAGTGTCCTCATTTATTTAACCATGGTCTTAGAGCTTGAAGTTAAAAGACTGCATTTCCCAGGGTTCCCTGGGTGGAGTTTCATGTGGTTCCTTCATCAAGTTTCAATTAAATTAGCATGAACAGAGGTGCTGAATAAGAAGAAGCCCAACCTTAAAGAATAGAGACAGACCTTTTGTTATGTTGTGCCTGGTGGGAAAGATACCATACCAACAGGAACTAGAAAAGTTCTGTTAGACCAATGAAGGGAGATTGTTAGATGGTTAAATCTTAGGAGTCTATGTCTCAGACATCAAGTACAAACTGTTTCATGAAATAGGAGTCCCATTCTAGCCTGTTAGACTACTATTCCCTATGGCTCTTAGTTCCAGAATCCAAGTCTGTTTATCAACTCAAATATTCTCTAGATTATGTGCACTTTTATGTCATGAGAAATAAATATATGGCAAATGAAAACATGTAAGGTAAGACTCCTTTTTGTCATCCCTATAGACTGGAGAGCAAATTTTCAAGGGCCATACAATTTTCCCTTTTAATAATAAGAACATTGGAAAACTGCTTTTCACCTTTCTCTCCTCCCATTCAATATTATTGAGTGTGATTCTGAGATTTTCTTTTAATTTTAATTTTTTTTAATAATTTTCCTGTATGTCTGTGCACCATGTGCATGCAGTGCCAATAGAGGCCAGAAGAGGGCATTGAATCCCCTTGGAACAGGAGTAATAAACGGTTATGACTTGCCATTGGGTGCTAGAAATCAAACCCAGATCCTCTGGAAGAGCATTCATTCTTCTTAACACGTGAGCTTTTTCTCCAGTCCCTCTTAGCATTTCTTCCAAGGTACGAGATACAATGTTCATATAATTACTTTGATGCCTTCTTTTGTATGCTGTTCACTTTTTCTTGACACATGAGTTTAATAGCAGTAAAAAACATCATAACTAATTCTACTGGTTTTTGTTTTCTCCATGGAGCACCATCTGCAACATCTTGCAATTTTCAGGTCGAGAGCAATTTCTTAATCTCTTCCTTACAAAGTCTATGATCTGTCATTGACTCCCAGTTTCTATTTTCACTATTTTCACATTAATCAAATGATAATGGTTCTCTTTATTTATTTGCTAATGGTCCTCAATGTTTTCTGCCAGTTGGCTGACGAGTTGAGCTAGTGGAGAATACTACCCTCTTGGAATCTGGCTAGAGTCCTCAGAAGGCAAAACATGCCAAAAACGTGAGCCCCAGTCAGAGGAGTGGGAATAGCCACGGAGGCTGTCTGTGCCCAATGTGCCCCAACTCCTTCCAATTGATGGGCACCGTGTTCTCCTCTGAGGCTCAGAAGAAGGAAAAATAGTTGCCAAATGTATTAGGGTTTGGGAGACAGATTCATTAAGTTTCTGATGCCTCACAGAACATTCTTTCAAAATGACCCCTCCCTCTAAACTATTTTCAGGCCAAGCAAGAGCGAGGTTCATCTTGCAAACTCATTAAAAGGAATACTCAGATGTTTGAGAAAACCACCAGGCTCCAAAACTCTTGTCCTTCACTTGGCAGTGATGATATTTTAAATAAAAGTATGAGTCTCTGTAGGATTGATTGAAATAGCTCTTAACACTGATTACATTGTAGAAAAACCACCAGCAATATGCATGTGGCTTCTTTACCGAAAACAAAAAGCAAAACAAAACAAAACAAACACCTCTAAGACTCAAGAGATCTGTGTTGGGAGGAGACTGTGCTTGGGCTAATACTGTGTAAACCTTCTTCAGTTTATTTCATTCCAGACCAGCTCAAGCTGTGAAGAATCAATCCTGTCCTCCTCTTGGGACACATTTTACTGACTGCTAAGTGATGATTTTCATCTTTTGCTTTTCTCTTCTTTCTTTCTCTCTCCTTCTTTCTTTCTCTTTCTCTTCTTTTCTTCCTCCTCCTCCCCTCACCCCATCTCTCAAAAATTATGTAATAGTACACTGAAATTTAACATGGATTCCAATCAACATCATTGTTTTCTTTTTTCAATATTGATGATTTTTCTCTAAGGAAACTCACCTTCTCAGGCTAGACTTGAGCTGTCAATGTCCTTTGAACATTTCTGTTTCCACTGTAGAAATGAAGACAAATGCTGTGGTGAACATATTTTTCCTTCTAGTGCTAGCAAAAATGTACCCAGGCAGCTATGAGCTGTCCTGATATTTTGGAAAGGAAAACAACATCCAGGGGCTCAAGGACTCCTGAAATTTAATTCTCTCTTAGTCAATTTTCATAACAAACAAAACACTTACTTACCATTGAGTTCATCAATTCATAGACTCTATTACTTACATCCCGAGGAACAATGGGAGTATACATGGATTTGCAGTTGTATTTACATTGTCTTTCACTATACACAGAACATTTTATCCCCAGTGTAAGACTGAAAGGGCCTCTCTGTGAGTTAGGAAGGAGAATACATGTGCAATAAAGCCAACAATGTAGAGAACACTGGAGTCTCTGAAATAGTCTGGCAACTTTAAAATCAATCAAGTAATGAGTGGGAATTTACTACGTGCCTTGAGCCACGTTCATCTCTGCAGAGGAAAGCACACAATCCTTTAGCTGTGAGGGAAGTAAGCAGGAAGCATGACACATATTATAAATAGGGGAGTCAAAGAGTCAAAGACCTGTACACCCAGACTCCATTGTCTTCACTCAACTTACTTTTCTTGAATTAGATCTGGAGCAGTGCCACTGATCTGCTTTGAGGGATTTTTCTAAACACCAACATGAAAGAAATTCATTCAAAAATATAGATTAGGGAGTTGTTGAAAACAACAACATTGGTCCTTAATAAGGAAATAGTCTAAACATCAAAAGGATAATCAACAAAGAGATGGGGGATATAGGGATACAAATGAGGTGCCAAAGGGTGAGAGAAAATTGTCAATCTCAAGGAACTCTCCCCAGATAATTAAGATTTACTCTTTGTCCTGAAAGAGTACGTAACTTTTCAATTCAACGATTGAGTAAAGAAGTTAAATCATTGGTGACTAGGAATAGCTAAGTCAAAATGATGAGATGACACCATCAAATCCAAGTAAGAATGGACACTAGAAGAACTCCTCACATCACAAATGTTGGCGGAATAAGAGGGAAAGGGAGTTTTTTTACATAAAGTTGATGGGAACATAAATTATACAGCCACTGAGGAAAAAAGTATGGAGATGCCTCAAAAACTAAAATTAGACCCACCTCATGATCCAGTTATCCAGCTTCTGGTTGTATATTCAGAGAAAATTAATTAGCATGCAAAAGAGAGTCCTGTATACTTATTTTTAGTTGTAGCATTGTTCTCAATAGCTAAGATACAGAGTCAGCTTGGTTCACACCAACAAATAAATAGAAAAGAAAATATAAGTGATATGTATATATATATATGTGAATATATATCACATATTATATATGTATGTACATATCAAACATATGTATATATCTATATTTGTAAGATGTGTTATATATTAACAATAATAAGATATATAATATATGATATATTACACACAATATATATATATTACACACAAACACAAGAAAAGTGGGATCCTGCCCCATTTTTGTCAATGTGAGTAGAGCTAGAACCCATTAGGTTGGCTGAAATCATCCTGAGACATCCTGTGTCAGGTGGTATAAGTTCTTGCTTTCTCACCATGACAGCTGAACATTATCTGTCTGATTGCAGCACTGTGAATAACATCAAGTGGGAGTAGTAGAAGATGAACATGTATTCGTTCCTTTTCTACTACTGTCATGAAACACTTAAAGGAAACAACTCAAGGAAGTAAGGGTTTATGTTGGCTCACAGTTTGAGGGAATACAGTCCACAGTAGTGGCAAAGGCATGGTGGTTAGGGGGCAGTTCCAGGACAACGGCAGTGTGATTTGGCTGCTTGTTCTATAATACTAATTACCAAGTAGAGATCTGGGTTCAGACAATTGTCTACATCCCATCTCCTGAAGGTTTCAGTCCTCAAACAGCATCTTTACCTAGGAACTGCTAAAACATCTAAGCCCACAGGGGACATGCAATTCAAAGCTTAAGAGTGGGATTTTTTTCCCATGAACTCCATAAAACCTAAAAATATTTCTGAGGTAAGAATAATTTATTTTGAGCTGATGGCTCACTTATTACCATGGTGCTTCACACCTTTAACTCCAGCACTCGGGAGGCAGAGGTAGGCAGATCTCTGAGTTCAAGGCCAGCCTAGTCTACAGAACAAATTCCAGGGCAGCCAGGACTACGCATAGAAACGTTATCGGGAAGAACAAGCAATAGAATAGTTTGTCTTTATATTCCCCAAATATACATAATTACCAGAGTGATCTGATCAGTTAGTTAAAATACTAAATCTAAAGCCCTGATCTTTCATGGCCTTGTTTGGTAGGTTTGACTCACATTTGGGAATCAATATTTTAAACCTAAGGTTTGGAAAATATTGTCTCAAGAGCATTGTAAATGCTACGTGTTCCCCCGCTCCGCAAGAGTGTATCCTACGTCTCCAGTTCCCCTGTATTCCTTCTCTGGGCAAGCACACATTCTTCCTAACACTGGTCTAAGAAGTCACTGTTCTTCTCCCTGAGTTTCTGCATGAGAGAGAACAAAGCTAAATCCATTAGCCCAGAGCAATTCATATTTAATAACCAAATGGTACTATGTCTGTGACTTTGACCTGTTCACGGGAAGCACATTTGCCACCCCAGAGCTAAGCTTTGGATGACAGCTAAGCAGTGACCCATTGACCTTCTGGCATCTAACTAAAGACACTAGGCCTCCAAATTTTAAGATGTAGCTTTTTTAAAGCTAATAGAAGCTTCATAGTATGATCAGCTATAAGGCAACAGGATTAATTTTTGAAAGACCTGGATACCTCTAGTAACTTGCATGATTCATGCAGCTTGCCATAGGAGCTTATTACGTAGCCAGATTAGCTAGATGGTCTGTCAAACAACTAACTGATAGTCTGCTGAAGTTAGCCTAATGTTTCCTAAACAGCGAGATTGTTCGTGTACAGCTTTTCTAGCTGATCTAACACACTGATGACAGCTCAGCTTGGGGTCAGATAGACTTATATGCCAGTCCCATTTAGCCATTTTGCATCTACATGCCCTGCAGCACATTTCTGGGAGTTGAGGTGTCATCTAACAAGGTTTCTTGGGTTGAAATGAATACAGAGCACTTAGGCTTGGCCCTTTCTGTCCTGTGGAAAGCTCTCTCATTGTTTTTAGTGAAAAGACATACAACTTCATCCTGACAGTAAACTATCTTGTTAGGTCTGTCTGTCCATGACTTCTTACTCACACTGCTTGCGGTGTGCTATGGTGCCTGATAGTTTGGACTAAACTGTAAACTTGCCCCTCTTTCTCCTAACATAAACATGACCATGGTGTCTCCTTTCACCTACATACTGTTTGAAGGCTTTCCGTGGAGGTGCTTCTTGATTTGGAAATGCTGTTAAAGTGCCTATTAGTATGCCAAAGACATTTATTTAGAATAAAAACTAAAAAGCACAAACTAAGTTTTCATCAGGTATAAACACACACACACACACACACACACACACACACACACACACACACACTGGTACCTATGGATTCCTCTCCTTTGAAAACTACTTTGTGACTCAAATACTGAATCAAGTTCCTTTAAGAAATGTTCTCGATAATTTTTGGTAGTATTTTAGAGTTTGTAATATTCCGCACATTGGTGTGAGCATTGACTACAGGCCAGCTTTTCTTCTCAATCCCTTTGTGACTCTAACTGTAATGGGTAGTGAAGGACTGCACCTCTTTGATACTAACTCTGTTCCCAGCACTGAAAACTATGCCCAGTGCCCAGAAAGGTGCTTGATGAATTTGTAAGTTCCGCAGACACAGCCTTACCCTGGCCAAATCCCCTGGGATGCTCTTGGAATTTCAAAGTGCCTCTCTACTGGTACCTGTGATTTTGTTTAGGCTGTTCCGAAGTGTCATACTCAGACATTCATAGAGTTGGAAGTACCCAGGGTTTTCAAACTCCCAACCCAACCTCAGCAAGTGACTGGCTCCCGTAAGAGCATAAATGCTCCAGCCACGGCACAGAGAAGGACACGTGTAAGGTGTGAGCCTGTGTCTAAATTCCTCTACACTGTAGAGTCTACAGGGTCAAGTGGAGATTCCTCAGGACCCTGTCTGAAACCACACCCTTGCTTGGCAACTCCTGCCCTCCTCTGCTGCCTTAATTTCTTACAGGTCACCAACAAATCACTTGCCCACAACTCTTCACATAGGGGTCTGCTTCTGGTGACCCAAACCTAAGAATTTAAGTGAACTGGTTTTAGGAACTATTTAGAACTATTCTTGATGTGTAGAAAGTCTTTATTCAAGTACCGGCCTCTGAAGCTTGTAGAGGATAACATACAGAGGTGAAAGACTGCTGTTCAGCTATCTTACGAGATATCAGATCAGACATCACCCAGAGATGCATCAGTGTCACACACTCGTGAGTGTGCTCGTGTGTGTGCTCGTGTGTGTGCATGTGCATATACATAACACTCAGAGAGATGAGAGAGAGGGGGGGGAGGGAGAGAGAGGAGGCAGAGGGATAGAGGGAAAGAGGGCGAAACTGGAGAGAGAGAGGGAGAGAGAGAGAGAGAGAGAGAGAGAGAGAGAGAGAGAGAGAGAGAGACTACAGGCAACAAATACCATGTACTACAAAAATCAAGAAAAAGGGAAAAATGATAAGGTCTGTCTTTCTCCTTCCCTCCCTTTCTCCCTCTTTCCCTCCTTTCTTCTTCCTTCCTCCCTTTCTTCCCTTCTCTCTCTCTCTCTCCCTCCCTCCCTTCCTTCCTCCCTTCCTTCCTTCCTTCCTTCCTTCCTTTCTATCTTTCTTTCTTTCTTTCTTTCTTTCTTTCTTTCTTTCTTTCTTTCTTTCTTTCTTTCTCTCTTCCCTCCTCCTTTCATCCTTAGGGATAGAAACGAAGTCTATATCTAAAATGTCTTCAGTTTGCTAACGCACTTCACATTTAACAGCACAGACAGATTTAAGTGGATAGTTTCAAAGTGTTGGACTTTAGCCAAGTCATGAAAAGAAATGCATAGTTTTCCTAGGTGTGGCTAAGCCATTCTTTCAAATCTTTTCAAAGTCTGGGCTGTATAAACCGGAGAGGAAATGGTCAAAGAAACTTCAGCTCTATTACTGTGACGGCTGCAAGGAGGTCAGGGATTTTCGTGAACTGTCAGGAAAAGCCTGGGTGTGCAGGAGTATGATTGTGAGTGTGAAAATGCACAGGGGACTGTGTCCGTGACACAGCAGTCCGTTTCTAAGAGCAAAGGGGAAACACGCCATTTGTTTGGTAGGAAGATATTTTAAGTAAAAAATACGCAAGATTTCAGAGGGACTGTGTGTGAACTGAACCAGAGGGGTTGCTATGGCCAAGTATATAAAAATAAGATCTCAGTGCCTGTGGACAAGCGCAAAGAAACCTTTTCTTACTGTAGACCTCTAAAGGTGACTCCCTCCTTCAGGCTGCCCGAGATGATTGTTTATAACTCACCAGCTACTGGGTGTTCTTTTCAGTGTTGGGGCATGTGTGAGCCTCTCTCTCCCTCTTTCTCTCCCTCTCCTCCCTCTCTTTCTCCTCCCCCTCCCTCTTCCTTCCATCTGCTTCTTTTTCTCCCTCCTTCTCCCTCTCTTCCTCCCTCTCCTTCCCTCCCTCTCTGTCATCTATCCCTTCTTTCCTTCTTCCCCCCTCTTCTCTCTCTCCCTACACACACACACACACACACACACACACACACACACACACACACACACACACACACACTTAATTTATAAACATATACCACACAGTTCCAGCAAATGTTTTAAACCTCATCTTCAAATCCTGACATCTGTATGAGTTAAGGGTAAGATCTGACTGGCTGCTTTTCTCGCCATGTAACTTGCACAGTCCTCCACCTTCCAAAAGAAACCAAGAGACAAGAATAGGTAAGAGCATTTGGTTAGCCTTCTTTTATACCTTTCCTTTTTTAATGTCAGGGATTATGAATTTTACCTTTTTCTATGTGATGAATATTTCTGTATTCCTATAAGTATTCTCATGTTCTGCTCTGAGAGACTGTTATTGGGAAATAAATCCTTCCACATGTTTCCTTTAGGACTGGCTAATGATAGCCAAAGCTGTGTAGAACTCGGGGCTATTTTTCCCTACTGCTTAGGCAAGACTCTACTGAGGTCTCAAACCTACTGCATGTGACTAACATCACTGTCAACCCTCCCTGATAGATGCAGGCTCCTCAGACCCTGTGTGAGCGCTCCATACTGTTACCTTCAACCAATCTCCTGGATTCCTCCCTGCCTCAGTCCTTCCATTTACATGTGTGTGGTGAAGTCAACAAGGGATGCTTCCCTGTCTTCTAAAGCTTTCTTTTTCTAAGACTCATCAGTGCTGTCTGGACAACCTTGGCTGTCATAGACACTCTGACCCTTGTTCCTGGCATTTCCATTCAGGAGTCTGCTGGTACATACTTGATATTTGGGGGCTACCAGTTTGCTTATGACCAGTAGGCTTCTGATACTCATCCAGAACCATCCTGATAATCATAGGTCTCGCTTTGTTTGCTTCCCAAAGCCCACGAACCTCTAGTTCTTCGCTGTCTGATACCCTGCAGCTTGGAAACCAGTGTTTTGTTTATTTTTGTCCAGTGTCTCATGTGTGTCTGATAGGAAAGTAAGTGAAGCCTCCCAAAGTGCTTTGTAGCAGAAGCGAGAGCACTAGTGTCCTATTTATTCTGTGTGTACCTCTGTCTTCTAGATGGACAAGGTAGGGCTTAAAGGGGCCAGGTTACTCGTCTCAGTCAGCATCAGGAGCCAAAAAACAGCTGTGGCTAGTCTCTGGTATCAGATTATCTAGCAGGGCCTTTTTACTTTTTCTCTACTGAACATTTATTTCTGAATGCTTCAAATCTAAGTATGAATGACAGATTATTAAAAAGGCAGAACAGGGACATATTCTTAGCAGAAGGACTTAATTTTCTAACTATGCTGGTGAATGGAACATGTCCTAGACTGAGCCCCCTTGCAGGAGGTCAGGCCTTTAAATGATTTGCATATGTACTACTCTACAATTCAATGGCGGCCTTTCCTAGCTGACCTTTCAAAAATAAACAGTCCACTATGTCTACACAAAAAGCATTGTTGCATTGAATTATTTCACACTCCAGGCCTTCCTGGGGTACAATGAGTGAATGTACACAGAGGAAGCTGGCCACCTGCATCACAACACATGGCTCCTTTTTCTAAAGCAACTGTGGGACCGCAGCTCTTTCTCTAGATTCTAGGCAAAGCAATCCTCTCCGCATGTGCAGAATCGTGTGCTAAGGCACACTGCCTAAGAAGAAAAGTAATCTTGATCCCTTAGCTCCAGCTGGCAGAGGCAAAAGTCAACTTTCACAAAATTGCTTTTATTGCTTGTGATTTTAATAAATTTATTCGTTTATTTGTTTGCTTGTGTGCAGTTGTGTGTGCGCATGCATGTGTGTAAATGCAGTTATGTGTGTGCCATGGTGCCCACATGGAAGTCAGAAGATAACGTTCAGGACTTAGGCCTCTGCTGTCACCATGCATTTCAGGAATCAAACTCAGTCCAGTTAGAGCTGCCTCTAAGTGCATGGGTATAGGGCATTCACTGGAGCATGGGAAACCTGCCAGTTACCAGAGATCCTTCTGAGCCCAAACCGCCAGGATGCTTCAGCTCCAAGAAGCATCAATTTTCTAACGTGCACGAAGGCTCATCATGGCTAAACAGGGTCTGGAGTCCAAAATCAACCCCAAATCAGGCTCTTTCCATGGCACAGCTCATCTTTCTTGCTCCTCTTCACCTAGCACCTTTCTTTTCTTGATAAATGTTTCTGTTTAAGGCTGAAATGATCAGTGTAAAAAGTATCATAGTCTGGGTGAGATTAAGACTAATCTTTTACTTTGGAAAGTTTCAGTTTGGAAAGTCCAAGATCAAAGCATCAGATCCAATATGCTGTAAGGATTTCTTTCCAGGTTCATAGACGGGCATCTTCTCTGCCTGTCAACTCGTAGAAAGGGAGTAAGAGAACTCTCTGGGGTCTCACTGTCTCCTCCCTACTCACTTAATCACATTCCAGAGAACCCTTTTCCTAGCACTATCACATTCAGGACTGGGATTCCCACACATGCCAACATTGCCTCACGGGCCCCACCCATGGCCTACCCATCTGTGCTTCTCCTTTTCTCTAATTTCTTCCTAGATAAATTTCCTTCAACCCTGAAAATGTTTCACATCTGTATAGTCCAGTATGTGCAACAACCAGCTGCATGTTCTTGTGTGACAGGAATCAAGCCATTAAATGTCACTCTCTTCTAAGGATTTGACTTCAAATAGCCCATGTGTCATACAGCTACTACATTGGACAATATAAGTTTAAAAGCTTGTGTATGCCGTGCTACCCACTGCGATGGAAACATTTTCCCAATTTTCATGCTTTACCTTCTCCACTCTGCCTTGACTCTTCCATGATTGCACCAATTCCTCCATTAAAGTAATGAGCTCCTATGCCTCATAAGAGCTTCCCTCCTTCACACGTGCTAATGTGTCTTATAGGATCATTTAATCTGTGAGGCCACTCAATGCTATCTGGCTCTGTTTTGTGTTTCATTTCGCTGAATGGTTCCAGTTCAGAGCTCTATAGACCTAGGAAACAGTACTTATAGAACCAATGCTTTATTGAGGAGCAACTACAAGGTCAAGGTTGATGAACTATTACTGAATACTATAGGTAGGACAGCACATGAAAATACATAAGGTGAAAAAAGGAAACGGTAACAGTGTAAGAAATTCAGGGTTTAAATGCAGGACTGTGGGTGGAGTGGAGGGAAGGACCCATGGGCTGTAACTTTGGTAACTGGGGTTAGTTCCAAGCACATCTAAATGACAACATGTAGCCTCTCAAGGACTCAGTTTCTGACCAGACATATTGATTTAGTCTTTCAGGACCAAAGGTTAAAAATGGAAACCTTCACTTCTTTCTACCCTCATGGTTTCATTGTTTTGCAGCAATGTTACACGATTTTATATTCTTCCAGGAAATTCTAGCCATCGTGTCTGACTCATGTTTATTCAAAATTTTATGCCCTTTGGGGTACTTCCCGACATCTATTTTATAAAAGGTATCTGTTAATTATGTGACTGGATTGAAATGAAGGGGTGTGTGACCCAGGGGTCCTTCTGTCCCCCAGGAGGCTTTGGTGTCTGTGAGAAAGGAGGGGGGTTTGGGAGGAAGTGCAGCTGGAAACAGAGGCATATGGAGGCCGCAGAAAACTGATAGAGCTGAGAGCGAGCAGGCAGCCTATTTCTGAGGTCCTCATAAATGTAACCTCTCTCAAAATGGCAGCCTTGGAGGAAATTCTTATTCTTATGAAAAGATTTGAATGTATAGTACGCATGGCTTAGAGGAGGATCTGCAAAGTGTTTTGGAAAATAAACTCCTTTCTGGGCGGATCACTTCCAAGCATCTTAATATCTACCTGCTAGACTGCTTGCTGTTTGGGGATTTGCCTATAAAGCTGTTGCATAGCAAAGGCAGGAAAGCTAGAGGGTCTCTTCCTTGGTTGGGTTTGATTCATTGTCTGTGTGTGTGTGTGTGTGTGTGTGTGTGTGTGTGTGTGTGTACATGTTCATGCACTTGAGCACATGTGCACATGTCAGAGTTTTAAAAGATTTTTGGGGGTTGGGGATTTAGCTCAGTGGTAGAGCGCTTGCCTAGGAAGTGCAAGGCCCTGGGTTCAGTACCCAGCTCCAAAAAAAAAAAAAGAACCAAAAAAAGATTTTTGAAGCCATTGATCTGTCAATTCGTTCAAGTAATCTCCTAAAAGATTTGAGGGTGTCTGCTCAATTTCAAATGCAGGGAAGATAACTCAGTCTGGAATTCATTGTAGGAGAACCCCTGGCTCTCCTCAATTAGTAGGAGTCATCTTTTAGGTGACACCCTGTGACCTGGGATACTTTCTGTGCTGAGTTAAATCCTGAGATTTGAATTTATAGGTCAGTAAAAAGTATCCTTTGCTTTGAAAAATAATTATGGTAGTCTTTATCTGCAGAGGATGTGCAATTTTGATAACATGAGAGCATAATTTCTAAAAGAGAGTTTTTCACCCTGGGGAAACAGTAAAAATATACAGAACAATTAAATGATAAACTACAGTTCACCCGATTACACAAACCAAAAGGAAACAAGAGAAAGTTCATGCTTGCAAAGTAGATTAGTTGACAGAAACTTTACTTGGAAGATAATTTCTGCGTAAATAAAGGGAAGAGAAACGTTCATATAAATGCTAGGAGACAGCTTAAACAAAGGGAAGAAGGTAAAATAAGGTTAGAAAGCATATAAAGACATGAACTGTGAAGGGGTCTTCTTGGGGTCCTAAGAAGTAACATAAATAAATAAATAAATAAATAAATAAATAAATAGCCTGATGAAAGATGGACAAAGTACATGACTAGACGTTTCTGCAAAAGTGACCATGCATGGCCAATATGCTCAGCATCTCTAACAAGAGAATGTCACATGGAGTTAGTTGTTATGAAAACGAAGACCCTCAGGATATATGACATGTTGGTTAGAAAGAAGAGAAAATGAAACCTTGGTGTTGCTAAGGAGACCACAATTGCTATGTGGGTTGAGTTACAAACAGAATTTCCCAGAAATTTGACTTCTGGATACTCATGCAAAGACTTGAAAACAGGATCTCAAAGGGAAATGAACATAGGTCTGTTTATAACAGCACTATTTATAACAATTCAATAGCCACTGACAGGTTGATGATGACCAGTGAAGTGTGGAGCCCACTCAACATGCATGGGGATATTACTCAGAACTCCAGAAAAAGGAAATTTTGGAACATTCTCAACAACCTTTAGGTGAAATCATCTAACTGGCAAAATTATGAATTCTGCATATATCACTTACTGCAAATACCTAGAGTAGACAAATTCATAGACAAAGGAAGTTCAATGTTAGTTTCCTGGGGCTGGAGAAGGGGTGAATGGGAGGTTTTCTTCATCAGTTATGACTTCCAAAGGATGAGACAGTTCTGGAGATTGGTTGCAGAAAATGTAAATACATTTACCATTGCTAAACTTTTAATTTTTGGAAATGCTTAAATCATATATTTGATATGATTTGATAAATCATATATTATAATTGCTAAAATTAGAAAAAATCCAATGCTATTATATATCTATATCTTTTATAGTATTTCCTCAAAGATGTTTATAAAATCAACATACTTGAGAAAATTAACACATTTATTGACACAAACACATATTTGACTTGTTCATGAGTAGAAAAGCATATGGCTTATTTGCATCCCAATATAAACAACTATGTCATTTTATATTAATTTATTTTTCTAATTAAAATTAAAGGGAATAAAATTAAATTTCAATTGAAATACTGAATTGGTTTTAAAGCTTGCATGCATTTGTAGAGATGATACGTTGTATATTGTTTTAGAAATATCTAAGACATATTCAGGGGACTCCGAAGAACAATAATAAGTATTTTGAAAATAATAAATTAAAAAGTAGAATTAGAGATTCTGCTGAGATTGAATAAGCCACATTGATCATCTAGATTAATTAGACTCATTGAATAATTGTCTAACTTATAGTCACAAACAATATTAAATCTCCCATGTCAGAGAAACACACTGGAGAGGTTTAATTTGTGTTTATGACACCCCTATTGCAGTGAAATGCTGTCAAACCATAGATAGATGATCTCTTTATACCTTTATAATCCTTTGTGACAAAAAGGGATCTAACACAAAGTAGCACTAAAATACTCTTCTCAGAGACTCTAGGGCACAATTCTTAACTCATAAAGCTGCATCTTTGTGTAAACAAGACGAAAGCTTTCCTGTAACGTTCTCCTTCGTGCTCTTCCCTCCGGACCGTCAACGGTATTTCCTTCTCACAGCATTTGAAGCAGGAATAAAAGAATAAAGCAGCCCTTGGGAAAAAGGAAACATCCCCTGACAGAGGAGCCAATATCTTCCATGTTAGAAAGTGAAGAGCTTCACTTCAGTTTTTCAAACTACGTGAGTCATTTGGCGTCTTGTCAAGGCAGCACGAGAGGTAGGGGTCTGTTTTCAAGGAATTTGCAATCGAGAGAAATGTGATTCTGCGCGATCTTAGAATGGAACTAAGGGAACTAGTTTTATACAGAAATTTCCGTTGTTAGTTTTCCAAGCATATGCAAATATATAACTTATTTTATGTGTAACATAATTTTTAGTATTTAAGTAATTTTCATTAATGTTTTGTGTAAATGTGTAATGTATATATAATGTGCATATTCTCTAAAAGAGTGCTTATCAACCTTCTTAACGCCGTAAACCTTTAGTAGACTTCCTCACGGCCCTGTGTATCTCAGGCTTGTCTTGAACTTAGGGTCCTCCTGCCTTGGCCTCCTTGGTACTGGAATTATAGATATTCCAACCATGAAATTATTTTTGTTGCTAATTCATAATTGTAATTTTGCTACTGTTATGAATTGTCATGAAAATATTTGATATTTATGATGGTCTTAGGTGACCCACAGGTTACAAACCAGTACTCTAGAAGTATCCATTTTGTGTGTTTAATGTATTTATATGTTTTCATTAAAAAAGGAACATGTACATATGTATGTACATGCACATACAGACTTGCTTTTCTAAGCTAGATGCTTCATTAGCCTCACTTCTTCACAAGCTAATTTCATTTAAAATTTGGGCAGAGTTTGCTGAATAAAATCTAACAAAATTGTTGTTCCTATAATATAATGGCAAACAGTTAAATGTATTTATTTAATAAAAGTTGGTGCAGTAATTTCTTATTTCAATAGTAAAATCAAGCTTATAAAACTATTGTAAGTTCTCCTGAAATTCCTGTGCATGCAGGTAAGGAAAACAACAAGAACAACAACAACAAATAACTTTACAAAACATTGAAATTTAAGCGAAAACATCTTACTAGGTATTTCAGAAGCAAGGTTATGATGACTTTAAATTTTCCTCTCCCATTCTCTGACTGTGCCCATCGCAAAGTAAGTACTCCCAAAATGTCAGCTCAAGCAAAGGGCATCCCAAGACTACAGCAGGAAGCCTCCAATACGTCCTGGGTGATTTTTCTCTTAAAATCTGACAAGCTTTTGAATTGACTTTTATGACTATTGCATCACTGTTTCTGGTAGAGAAAAAAACTAACCTTCCTATTCCCCAATAGAGAACCTGTCCGACTAATCAGGGCACGTCTGTAATCTAGATAATATAGAACTTGTGAAGAGAGTAGAGAGGGGCACTTTAGAACATTAAAGCAAATCGATGCTCATATTCCTTTTTAAAAGAAAGACTTTATTTGCCTGTGTGGATTATTTTGTTTTATGTATAACCAGGGTAGACAAGAGATTAATAGAAGCTTTTTTTTCTATAAGGAGGTGAAAGTATGACCAGAGATGAAAGGGAACACTGTATTTTGTTTTCGATTTTAGTACAATGTGAATGCTGCCTTTCTCATTAAAAGAGATGCCAAAGTAAGAATCCAGAATATTTACAATGCTTCTCTAATTACTATAAAAATGCATTTATGTTAGGAATGCAGCAACAATCGATGAGAAAGCCACGTGTAGTTGAAATGTCTATAACTCTAGCACTGAAGAGACCAAGGCCTGAGGATCCTAAGTTCAAGACCAGCCTGAGATACCCAGAAAGATCCTGTCAAACATAAAACAAAGCAAGAAGAGGAATTTAGTGTCTACTCTGACATAAAGGAACTCTTAAAAAACTCTTCTATCCAACATCCCAGGCTAAGTAGTTGTTGGAATGAGTTGAGCAGAACTTTAAAACTACAGTTATGGTTGACTTTCCCAGAGCACTGATGGGCAGCATACAGTAACTCATGGAAGGGGTAAGCAGAGAGATGGATCATGCTAGAATAATGTAAAAATGAAATGCCAGGAATGTGGGGTAAAAGAAATGATGGTGCCTATGTCAGGGTCATTAGCAAACTGGATATGGCTAAGGAATCCATGAACTTGAAGACATGTCAACAGAAACTTAAGTGAAAAGCAATGAGAAAAAGAAACAAACAAAAGTACAAGTCAGAATATCTAAAGAACTGTGGAACACTTATAACAAGTCCCCAGTGGCATGAGTCTCAGTGGTAGTTAAGTGAGAGAAAGAAACAATAAAAATAAAAAGTAAAAAATTAAAAAAAAGTGAAACAGTAACAGCACAGCATTTTCCTCAAATTACTGTGAGACAAGAGTCTGCAGATCTACAAAATCCAGAGAGGTTAGAACAAGATGAATATAAATGCTAGAAAAACTGTATGTGCATATCATTTGGCAAGGAAACGAAAATACATACAAAACCTTAAAGAAGCTAGTCACAACACATCTAGACGAGCCTTCCCCAGAAAGCATCCCAACAGGGAAAATGAAAAACCACATTAATCTGTATCCAACAGATTATGGCCAGAGTGTGGCTGACTCTTTGAAAGTTGTGTAGGAGAGGAACACACTTAGAATCCCTTTGATGTAGCAGGGGGCTGCACTCTGCTACAGAAATGTTCCTAATACAGGACCATGATGCTGTTTTGAGGGCGAGAAGCGACTTCCCTAAACAGAGCCCGGCTGTTCCACCCTTCCCACTCACCATCCTGCCTCTTTTGCTCAGTCCAAGCTTACAGCTTAATTCCTGCTTCAAGAGCACAACACAAACTAACTGCCTAGCCAAAGTGTGCCCATGTATTGTGCTTCTTCTAACCTGCAGAATATGCATATTCTTTGCAGTTTGCATTAGGAATCCCACAGAAAGGGTCCGTGTCTTTGCAGTAGGCACATGAAATTCCAGCATGGCCCAGTCAGATCATCAAGGCTTAGGTATCTGTAAGGCAATTGCTTCTCTCTGTGTGGAAAATAGTTGAGGCAGTAAAGTGTTTGCTACACAAGCACGAGGACTTAGGTTTGGTCCCCAGCACCCATGTAGAAGCATAGATGCACACCTATGAGGCTGGAGCTGAGGAGGTAGAGACTAGAGACTCCTTGACATTTGCTGCCTTCCAGTCTAACCAGAAAACAAAGATTTCCAGGTTCAATGAGAGACCTTGTCTTGACGGAGTAAGGCAAAGTGTTCTAGGAAAGCAGCCAATATCCTTCCCTGGTCTCTGTACACACGCACACAGGGATGCACATGTGTATATATATTTATACACACAAGTATACACCACAAACAAATAACATGCACATGCATTTTAAATCACTGGGGAAATGTTTGTATGATGCCCACTGACACACATTGTTTTTCCAAGTATTTCCCAAAGAAACGACCGACATCCTTAGTCATTAGAAATGCAAGTGGAAATAACCCTGAGATTCCACCTCACACCAGTCAGAATGGTTAAGATAAAAAACTCAGGGGACAGCAGATGCTGGCAAAGATTTGGAGAAAGAGGAACACTCCTCCATTGTTGGTGGGATTGCAGACTGGTACAACCATTCTGGAAATCAGTCTGAAAGCTCTTCAGAAAATTGGACATTGCACTACCTGAGGACCCAGCTATACCTCTCTTGGGCATATACCCAAAAGATGCCCCAACATATAAAAAAGACACGTGCTCCACTATGTTCATTGCAGCCTTATTTATAATAGCCAGAAGCTGGAAAGAACCCAGATGCCCTTCAACAGAGGAATGGATACAGAAAATGTGGTACATCTACACAATGGAATATTACTCAGCTATCAAAAACAATGACTTTATGAAATTCATAGGCAAATGGATGGAACTGGAAAATATCATCCTAAGTGAGGTAACACAATCACAGAAAAACACACATGGTATGTACTCATTGATAAGTGGCTATTAGCCCAAAAGCTCAAATTACCCAAGACTCAATCCATGGACCACATGAAGCTCAAGAAGAAAGATGACCAAAATGTGGACGCTCCCATTCCTTCTTAAAAGGGGGAACAAAAATACCCATAGGAGGGCATAGGGAGACAAGTTTAGAGCAGAGACTGAAGGTACGGCATTCAGAGGCTGTCCCACATGTGGCCCATATAGATACAGCCACCAAAACTAGATAAGATGGATGAAGCTAAGAAGTACATGTTGACAGGAACAGGATATAGATCTCTCCTGAGAGACACAACCAGAACATGTCAAATAAAGAGGCGAATGCTAGCAGTAAACCATTGAACTGAGAACGGCATCCTCTTTGGAGGAATTAGAGAAAGGATTGAAAGAGTTGAAGGGGCTTGAGACCCCATAAGAATAACAATGCCAACCAATCAGAGCTTCCAGGGACTAAACCACTACCCATGGACTGACACAGGGCTCCAACTGCATATGTAGCAGAGGGTGGACTTGCTGGGCACCAATGGAAGGAGAAGCCCTTGGTTCTGACAAGGTTGGATCCTCATTGTAGAATTGTCCCGGGATGGGGGGGGGGGGCGGTAAGGGGAGGTGAATGGGGAGGGGAATATCTGTATAGAAGCAGGGGAGGGGAAGGGGATAAGGGACTTATGGACAGGAAACCAGGAAAGGGAATAACATTCGAAATGTAAATAAATATCCAATTAAAAAAAGTCACAAAAGGAAAGATAATCTATTCTGAATACATAATTGTAGCTTCTACCTCTTGGAAAGTACATCAAAAAATGGATGAAATGCATGTAAGACAAGCAAGAAATATTCTCTTCTATGGCTAATAATCTAACATTCATAGCAAAATGAATTTTGTGTAATATAAATGGTTAAAGAAGAGAAATATATGAGTCACAAAAATACAAAGAATGCTGGCACCCTATGAAAAGTGATAGCTATTGGTGAAATTTTGCTGTGAACTGGAAACTATGCTGGGTATTTCAATAGCTGTCCTTAAACTACAGAATTAAAGAAGGACTTTGAAACACCTGTGAATGGTCTTCGTGTCCACAAAAGGAGAAAGAGGCAGGATGGAAAGCCTAAGCCTGCCCAGGTCCAAGCTCACCATGGAAACACAGGTCTGGATTCCTCTAGCAGCGTGTCAGAGCCTGGGGCTCCGGCTTGCAAGAGTTCCCTAGCTCTATCTCTTCCCGGCTCTATACTTAGTCACACCTACTGGAACTTTGAAACAAGCTGTAGTGAAGGTTGAGAGAGTCCTTGTAGGATGATGTCATTTATGCAGCAAGGCTAGTCCAGGATAAGGCAAAGCCTATCATTGGATGAGAAGGAAGGGTAGGTGGGGAAAAAGGAGAGAATTGATTCTGGGTTTCTTTCTTGATAGCTCTCTACTTGATTTTTATTAAGTCAGGAAGACCTTCTGAATCAGAGCTCACCAATTCTAGCTAACTAGGCAGCTTGTCTCCGCCTCCCGAGGGATGAGGTTACCGGAGGCTTCCACATTTCCACAGCTTGTATGTAGGCTCTGGGGATTTGAACTTTGATCCTCATATGTATGTACAAGCACCTTATCCACTGAGCCATCTATCTCTTTAGTTTAATGCTGAGAATAAAACTAGAAACTCCAGGAGAGCCAATAATAGGACAATAATTAAATATTATTTTTTATGCTACTAATCATATGATAAGAGAAAGTAGAGCTCTTAACAAATGTCAAGCACAAAGACATAATAAAATTGCTTACAAAATGCTTAATGTAGTATTCAAGGTATACTTGTATACACACATGATATTCAGGCACATAGGTCTTTTTATACACATCAGTAAAATTCTGAATTTTCTTAGTGTCTTTAACAGGTGTTGTGTACAAATGCACATTTATAATTTATGCACATGTGTAGTGAGATATATCCTTAAAATCAAAAGTGTAAATATGTAATATGTTTATAGACATGAAACTAAAGACTATAAACATGTCCACGCTACACAGCATTAAACTGTGAATTTTATAAAATGTGAACATGAAATATGAAATGCAGTTTCAGTAAAAAAAATTTCTCTTTTTGAGCCTGATTAAATGATTCCATAGATCATCTATAAACTTGGCCAAGGTTAGGAATAGTACTCTCACTTAGCTTCGCATTGAAAGTTTTACATAATGAGCACATAATCACTCCATATCTGAAAATTCTTAATATGATAGTATAAATCATTCATGCATACTTAATAAATAATGGAGTCTAAAAATGTAAATGTGTTTAATCTTTTATGTGTGTGTATCCTATGAGGAAAGAGATATAGAAAGTATAAATCGAGTGCCACAGACATCTGAAGAGACAGGATTTTGGCTGCCATGCAGAGGGAGGAGTTGGGAAGGCCCTGAATAGAGATGGGTGAGTTCACGCTTAAGGCAGGGTCATAATCTGATCACTTTTCTTGAGACAGCAAGGCACTGACCTCCTCAAGGCCCTACCCAAAGCAGCAGCTGTGGTGGGGGGTGTCGAGCCCTTGCGTCTTCTTTGTGAAACCACACTTTTGGCAGGCAAAATAAAAAAAAAATGCTCTTCTGTGAGTTCCACCCAATGAGAATGTGACAGGGGCCTTGTATTTCCTGTCTCAATTAGTTCATTTTTCCCAGGAATAAACACCAAAACCAAATTTAAGTTTTGCAATAGAGGCAACCATGAGTCCAAGAAACAGCATGGAATTTGAAATCCAAAGACCTGGTTGAGTCATTTCTCCCTCCTAGCCTAACTGAGCCATGCAGACCAAGCCAATGAATTCATTTCACGCATCCCTTCATTTATTCAGTTAGCAAGTAGTTGCTACTCTACCATATACATCAAGCCATAGCTCTGTACTAGACATCAGTACCAACAACCAGAAGCCCAACAGCATACAGACACCAACATCAAAATAACCAGAGAAAAAAAATAGAACTTTTTAACTATTTCATGTGGATGTTTTGTCGGTTCACAATGTACATGCCTGGTGCCTGAGGAAGGCAGAAGAAGGAATCAGATCTTATGGACCTGGATTCTCAGGTGGTGAGTCATCATCTGGGTGTGGGGAATCAAACCTGGGAATTCTGGAAGAGGAGCCAGTGTTCTTAACTGCTGAACCATCTCTCCAGACTGAAGGCTAAATTTTTAGGTAAAATAAAACAAAACAAAACAACAACAGCAACAACAACACTTTAAGGAAGGTAAGTCAGAGTGGTGTAAAAGAACGGACGGGAATGGGCATGTAGGGTAAATTGTAGCAGTGGGCTGATGGGCTATGTGTGGGCAGAGCCTGAACACTGAGTTGCCCCATAGCCTAGAACTTCCAGGTAGGTGGGATATGTATTCACATAAGGAAGCCATAGAAGAAGTCTGGCATGGCGGGAGTAGACATCAAAGAAACTCCACGCTCACCACCAGCATCATCATGGTGATTGTGTGGGTAGGAGGACAGCCCCAGGGTACCCAAGGACAAATGTTGGAAGACAGTAAAGAAGTCGTGCCTAAATGTCCTTCCGGAATCAGAGAAAGAACTGGAAGAGCTTGAAGGGGCTCGAGACCCCATATGAACAGCAATGCCAAGCAACCAGAGCTTCCAGGGACTAAGCCACTACCTAAAGACTATACATGGACTGACCCTGGGCTCCAACTTCATAGGTAGCAATGAATATCCTAGTAAGAGCACCAGTGGAAGGGGAAGCCCTGGGTCCTGCTAAGACTGAACCCCCAGTGAACTAGACTGCTGGGGGGAGGGCGGCAATGGGGGGAGGGTTGGGAGGGGAACACCCATAAGGAACGGGAGGGGGGGAGGGGGATGTTTGCCCGGAAACCAAAGAATTATTATTAAGTATTAAATAAATTAAAAAAAACCAAAAAACAAAACAAAACAAAAACAAAACAAAAAAAAACCTAAATGTCCTTCCGTCATGCTGCAGAGGCTCTGTGTTTGGACAGAAGGAAATATGGCAGCTGAAGTTTCCCTTTGGAGGTCCTGCCAGCGCCAGTAGGGTGGGAACTTAGCAGAGGGCACACTGTGTTCTGTATAGAAGGTACGCAATTCTGCTGTGAATCCCTTTTGTGTTAACGGCTAATAAGTAACACGCAGCTGGGCCTTCTACGCGGCAGACATCTGGCACGCCAGTGTGCACGTCTGTTATAGTCACTTGCCATGTCATATACAAAAACAGATACGTGGTAACAGGAAGCTTCCACAATGTGTTGGGTAGCGTAACAAGGAGGCTTTTCAGGAAAGTTAATTTCCAAATGCAAGCAACGGTGTTTCGGCAACCTTCGCCATTTTCCCTGTATCCGTCCCTTTCTACCTGGATTCCACTGTGTGTCTCGGGCTGATGCAATCTCTTCGTCTGCCTCACATTTGAAGAGATATGGTCGCCTCAGAATGATGTGGGAACCCAGATTTGGTCACAGTCTCTCTTTCCCACAGTCTGAGAGCGAGTGGGAGTCACTTGGGTTAGCGTTTGACAACATAATGCAGGGTTGTCAGGTCCGATGCTCATCTCAGACAGTCGCCTCTCCTCTGCTACTCTGCCATTAGCCTTGACCCCGATGCCCTTTCTTCCGTCTCTGCGTCTCAGCCTCCCATATCTTGCTTTGCTGGCTCACGCTTTATGCATTTTCCTGGGGCAAATTTTCTGCCCAGAAATGTGAAGGGAAGAGAGGGAGTCGCAACTATGTGTTCCTAGCCAGGGCTACGGTGCCTCGATGCCTTGGTGTGGAAACTCCTGCTTGTCCAGGCTCACATGCCTCCAGTCCCCATACCCCTCAATGGACTGTTTCATCATCCCTCAGCTAAGAACCCGTGACATCTATGTAAGTTCAAGTCAACTTAAAAGCCTTTCGGATATATTTACTTGCTGTTAACTCCCGTGGCTATCTGTACATTTGGCTTGGAAAACTTAAAGTCACAGGGTCAGCTCTCCTCAGGGTAGCTAGCTTGGTGCTATAGCAAAACCAAACACAAGCATACGGCGCTAGGATATTGACTCTCATGATGCTGACAACCCGGGACTGAGGTGCTTTAGGATAGTGACACTTTGAGTTTGGTTGCGTGGATAACATTTTAAAACATCTCAGTGAAGTGTGAAACTGGACAACAGTCGTTCAAACCCACGCTGGACACTGCCTCGTTTGTGCAGGGATCAGAATGAAAATGGCTGGGGAACAATCATGCAGGCAAAACCTGCAGTGTGGAGAGAGAAACTGCTCTATTGAGCCCTGGACAAATAAACAAGAGCTAACACAGAGACCAATGGGATTTTGTTTCGAATTTGAATAGTCATTAAAAAAAAAAAAACACTCTCCACACCATTACTAAGTAACTCATTTAGTCTTTGGTTCTTTCTATCCATACCAAGAGCATACAGACCGGGCCCTTAAATCCTCCAGCTCTTGCTTTAATCACAAACAGAATAAGACATTTGTAGACTTTGGAAAAAATCATAGCTCATGAACTCACAAATTCACAGTTGTTTTATTCAGGTAAAATGCGATAAAAACAAAACGAAGGAAAGGGTAAATTAAAGAGCCAGTGGCCAGCAACGTTCTAAGAAAAGCCCATGCTCTATGAGTAATGGGGTACCAAACTAAGTCCCCACTTTTAGGCTACCTAGTGACCCCTGCCTTCCTCACTTATCGATTAACTGAGCATGTATGTCTCTCAGTCAAGACTTTTTATTATTATTATTATTAAAAAGCTGTGGCTATTTTCCTCTTGTTGCCTCATTCATTACAATCATAAAAATTTCCAACCCTGATCTATGTCGAAGTTTCCCTTGGGCACATATCAATACGCTTTTAACAGAGATCAGCGGATACCCTGCATACTTCAAGCATGTGGTACAGACTGCCTTAGCACTTGGGAGGCAGAGGCAGGAGGCTTGGGGGCTCAATATCATCTTGAGCTTCACAGTGAGAATCCACTTCCAAAGATAAGGAGTTGATTTAACAACGGGACTGCAAAGACTTCTGTTTGGGAAATTGAATCAACAAGCCCTAAACCTAGTAATCTTGAGGGATACTCGGCACAGAGTTTTAGAAATGTCAATGTATAAAAGTAGAAGTCTTCTGCTGTCCCATGGAAATACAGGCTAGAACCCACACAGTTCATCCTACAGGGATAAAGAAGTCTTCTTGTGGTAGACTATAACTAAACTGGACCTAGAGGGAAAGTTGTAAGAGAACGCAGGATACCCAGTGATGTATAAACAGGCGTGTGACGAGCATAATCTGAGTCAGGAAGCAGCAAAAGATGAAGTTCCAAGACGGGAGCACGAGTATGCCTGTTGCATCTGGTGGGCTTGGCAAAGCAGCCTGAACTCTGTGGCTGATGTGTTGTCTCTGAAACCAGTTAAATGGAGACTGATGGGTGAGGTATATGTTTTAGATAACTTCTGAAGTGTGCCTTACCAGGAGTAACTTTGACGACATAGAGATGAGACATGGCGATACTGGTCCTGGTTTGGAGAGTGAGCAGAGAGGAGAAAGAGCTAGACAGATCTTGAATACAGCAGTCTATGGTGGACTCCTCCTGGCTATGGGAAGGGTCAGGAGGAAAAAAACTGCAACAAGCTCTGGCTTCTCTGATGTGTGAGAACGGAGCCATCCATTAAGCGGCAGAGAAAGTGGGCATGGTCTTGAGAGGTGACTAGAGGCAAAGGAGCAGAGAGCGGCCACTGCCAGAGTGAGTGCATGTGTGCTAGATCGTCTAGTGAACACAAGCTGAAGTCATCTGAGAAGAGGGGACCTCAATTTAGAAAGTGCTTCTATGAGATAGGATTGTAGGCGAGCCTATTAGGTATTTTCTCAGTGATTGATGAAGGAGGGCCCAATCCATTGTGGGTGGTGCCACCCCTGGGCTGTTGGTTCTGGACTTTATAAGAACACAGGTTGAGCAAGCCATTAGGAGCAAGCCAGTAAGCAGTACCCATCCTGGGCCTCTGCATCAGCTCCTCCCTCCAGATTTCTGCCTTGTTTGAGTTCCTGTCCTGACTTGCTTCAGTGATGAACGGTGATATGAAAGTGAAAACCAAATAAACCCATTCCTCCCCAAGGGTCATGGTGTTTCATCACTGTAATAGAAATCCTAACGGAGATGCTATGGTTTGCAGGGATGGCATTCGACTCTAGCAGCAGGAATTTTAAGGTGCAAAAGTAACTAGTCCACCCTGACAGCCTACGAAAATAAGAAATTTTTTTGCTAGCTATATACCTGACTGAAAAAATGTCTAGAATATATAATGAATTCGAAAACCCAAACGTGAAACATTCCAAACAACCCAATCAGTAAGCAGGTTAGTGGAATGAACAGACAATTCTCAAAAGACGAAATACTAATGGCCATATATATGAAATATATATGTGAAATATATATGTGAAACATATGTGAAATATATATGTGAAATTTATATATATATGAAAAAATATTTGTCATCCTTAGCTACCAATGAAATGCAAGTTAAATGCTTTGTGTTTGTGTCCTTCCTGACGGAAGGGCTGCCATGAGCGAATAAATACTAGTGAGGACATAAGAAAACAGGAACAGCTGTAAACTGCTGCTGAGGATGTGAAATAGTCCAGCCACTGTGAAAGCCAGTGTGGTTATTCCCCAGATATCTAAAAATAGAACTACCATATGACCCAGTTAAACCACTTCTGGGTATATAGCTGAAGGGTTCTAATGCAATGTATCACAGAAACACATGTTTATTTCAGCCATTCCCAATAGCCAACAATTGGGATCAATCTAAGTGTCTAACAAGAGATGAACAGCTAAAGAAAAATTACACGTGGCATGCGAGAACATGCACACATGTGTGCGCGCACACACAACATTAAAAAGAGAATAAAACTATGTCATTTGTGGGAAAACGATTGCATCGCATTAACTGAAATAAGCATTAATTTCAGAAGGACAAGTAGTGGCTGCTTCTGAGTCTTAGAGCTCTTTATAAAAGCAGAACCAGGAGAATAGAAGGAACTTGTGAAAATAGGGATCAAGAAAGAGAACTAAAGGAAAGGCATGGGCAGAGGGTGAACGCAGCTACCAGCAAAATAGTTGATAAGCTGGACAAAGAGGTAATCCTCTATAAAACCCAACACTATATACAAAGGCAACTCATTCAAGAGTGGAACACAGCTTCCTGGAAAACAGACGAATGCCTCCTTCTAAGCAAAGTTCTATCTCCTAGTGTTGTGACTAGTATCCCCCTTCCTGTGTACTCAGCACACAGGAGGCTGAGTCAGGATGATTGCTGATAGGTCAAGGTTACCCTGGGCTTCAAAGAAAGACCTTTTCTGAGAAACAAAATACTCTTGCCAAAAGGCAATAGTGTCAAAGTAAAAATACATTATGAGCCAAAGATATAGTATTCTAATTTTCTTCTCATCATATTGTGGTAGTTTGAATATGTTGGCCCAGGGGCTGGCACTTTAAAGAGGTATGGCCTTGTTGGAATAAGTGTAGCATTGAAGTGGGTGTGTCACCATGTGTGTGGGGTTTTGTTTGTTTGTTTGTTTGTTTGTTTTTATTAACTTGAGTATTTCTTATATACATTTCGAGTGTTATTCCCTTTCCCGGTTTCCGGGCAAACATCCCCCTCCTCCCCTCCCCTTCCTTATGAGTGATCCCCTCCCCATCCTCCCCCCATTGCTGCCCACCCCCCAACAGTCTAGTTAACTGGGGGTTCAGTCTCAGCAGGACCCAGGGCTTCCCCTTCCACTGGTGATCTTACTAGGATATTCATTGCTACCTATGAGGTCAGAGTCCAGGGTCAGTCCATGTATAGTCTTTAGGTAGTGGCTTAGTCCCTGGAAGCTCTGGTTGCTTGGCATTGTTGTACATATGGGGTCTCCAGCCCCTTCAAGCTCTTCCAGTTCTTTCTCTGATTCCTTCAACGGGGGTCCTATTCTCAGTTCAGTGGTTTGCTGCTGGTATTCGCCTCTGTGTTTGCTGTATTCTGGCTGTGTCTCTCAGGAGAGATCTACATCTGGCTCCTGTCGGCCTGCACTTCTTTGCTTCATCCATCTTGTCTAATTGGATGGCTGTATATGTATGGGCCACATGTGGGGCAGGCTCTGAATGGGTGTTCCTTTTGTGTCTGTTTTAATCTTTGCCTCTCTATTCCCTGCCAAGGGTATTCTTGTTCCCCTTTTAAAGAAGGAGTGAAGCATTCGCATTTTGATCATCCGTCTTGAGTTTCATTTGTTCTAGGCATCTAGGGTAATTCAAGCATTTGGGCTAATAGCCACTTATCAATGAGTGCATACCATGTATGTCTTTCTGTGATTGGGTTACCTCACTCAGGATGATATTTTCCAGTTCCAACCATTTGCCTATGAATTTCATAAAGTCTTTGTTTTTGATAGCTGAGTAATATTCCATTGTATAGATGTACCACATTTTCTGTATCCATTCCTCTGTTGAAGGGCATCTGGGTTCTTTCCAGCTTCTGGCTATTATAAATAAGGCTGCGATGAACATAGTGGAGCACGTGTCTTTTTTATATGTTGGGGCATCTTTTGGGTATATGCCCAAGAGAGGTATAGCTAGATCCTCAGGCAGTTCAATGTCCAATTTTCTGAGGAACCTCCAGACTGATTTCCAGAATGGTTGTACCAGTCTGCAATCCCACCAACAATGGAGGAGTGTTCCTCTTTCTCCACATCCTCTCCAGCATCTGCTGTCACCTGAGTTTTTGATCTTAGCCATCCTCACTGGTGTGAGGTGAAATCTCAGGGTTGTTTTGATTTGCATTTCCCTTATGACTAAAGATGTTGAACATTTCTTTAGGTGTTTCTCAGCCATTCGGCATTCCTCAGCTGTGAATTCTTTGTTTAGCTCTGAACCCCATTTTTAATAGGGTTATTTGTCTCCCTGCGGTCTAACTTCTTGAGTTCTTTGTATATTTTGGATATAAGGCCTCTATCTGTTGTAGGATTGGTAAAGATCTTTTCCCAATCTGTTGGTTGCCGTTTTGTCCTAACCACAGTGTCCTTTGCCTTACAGAAGCTTTGCAGTTTTATGAGATCCCATTTGTCGATTCCTGATCTTAGAGCATAAGCCATTGGTGTTTTGTTCAGAAAATTTTTTCCAGTGCCCACGTGTTCCAGGTGCTTCCCTAGTTTTTCTTCTATTAGTTTGAGTGTGTCTGGTTTGATGTGGAGGTCCTTGATCCACTTGGACTTAAGCTTTGTACAGGGTGATAAGCATGGATCGATCTGCATTCTTCTACATGTTGCCCTCCAGTTGAACCAGCACCATTTGCTGAAAATGCTATCTTTTTTCCATTGGATGGTTTGGCTCCTTTGTCAAAAATCAAGTGACCATAGGTGTGTGGGTTCATTTCTGGGTCTTCAATTCTATTCCATTGGTCTATCTGTCTGTCTCTGTACCAATACCATGCAGTTTTTATCACTATTGCTCTGTAATACTGCTTGAGTTCAGGGATAGTGATTCCCCCTGAAGTCCTTTTATTGTTGAGGATAGTTTTAGCTATCCTGGGTTTTTTGTTATTCCAGATGAATTTGCAAATTGTTCTATCTAACTCTTTGAAGAATTGGATTGGTATTTTGATAGGGATTGCATTGAATCTGTAGATTGCTTTTGGTAAAATGGCCATTTTTACTATATTAATCCTGCCAAACCATGAGCATGGGAGATCTTTCCATCTTCTGAGGTCTTCAATTTCGTTCTTCAGAGTCTTGAAGTTCTTATTGTACAAATCTTTTACTTGCTTGGTTAAAGTCACACCGAGGTACTTTATATTATTTGGGTCTATTATGAAGGGTGTCGTTTCCCTAATTTCTTTCTCGGCTTGTTTCTCTTTTGTGTAGAGGAAGGCTACTGATTTATTTGAGTTAATTTTATACCCAGCCACTTTGCTGAAGTTGTTTATCAGCTTTAGTAGTTCTCTGGTGGAACTTTTGGGATCACTTAAATATACTATCATATCATCTGCAAATAGTGATATTTTGACTTCTTCTTTTCCGATCTGTATCCCCTTGACCTCCTTTTGTTGTCTGATTGCTCTGGCTAGAACTTCAAGAACTATATTGAATAAGTAGGGAGAGAGTGGGGAGCCTTGTCTAGTCCCTGATTTTAGTGGGATTGCTTCAAGTTTCTCTCCATTTAGTTTAATGTTAGCAACTGGTTTGCTGTATATGGCTTTTACTATGTTTAGGTATGGGCCTAGAATTCCTATTCTTTCCAGGACTTTTATCATAAAGGGGTGTTGAATTTTGTCAAATGCTTTCTCAGCATCTAATGAAATGATCATGTGGTTCTGTTCTTTCAGTTTGTTTATATAATAGATCACGTTGATGGTTTTCCGTATATTAAACCATCCCTGCATGCCTGGGATGAAGCCTACTTGATCGTGGTGGATGATTGTTTTGATGTGCTGTTGGATTCGGTTTGCTAGAATTTTATTGAGTATTTTTGCGTCGATATTCATAAGGAAAATTGTTCTGAAATTCTCTTTCTTTGTTGAGTCTTTGTGTGGTTTAGGTATAAGAGTAATTGTGGCTTCATAGAAGGAATTCGGTAGTGCTCCATCTGTTTCAATTTTGTGGAATAGTTTGGATAGTATTGGTATTTGGTCTTCTATGAAGGTCTGATAGAATTCTGTACTGAACCCGTCTGGACCTGGGCTCTTTTTGGTTGAGAGACCTTTAATGACTGCTTCTATTTCCTTAGGAGTTATGGGGTTGTTTAACTGGTTTATCTGTTCCTGATTTAACTTCGGTACCTGGTATCTGTCTAGGAAATTGTCCATTTCCTGCAGATTTTCAAGTTTTGTTGAATATAGGCTTTTATAGTAAGATCTGATGATTCTTTGAATTTCCTCTGAATCTGTAGTTATGTCTCCCTTTTCATTTCTGATTTTGTTAATTTGGACACACTCTCTGTGTCCTCTCATTAGTCTGGCTAAGGGTTTATCTATCTTGTTGATTTTCTCAAAGAACCAACTTTTGGTTCTGTTGATTCTTTCTATGGTCCTTTTTGTTTCTACTTGGTTGATTTCAGCTCTGAGTTTGATTATTTCCTGCCTTCTACTCCTCCTGGGTGTATTTGCTTCTTTTTGTTCTAGAGATTGTAGGTGTGCTGTCAAGCTGCTGACATATGCTCTTTCCTGTTTCTTTCTGCAGGCACTCAGCGCTATGAGTTTTCCTCTTAGCACAGCTTTCATTGTGTCCCATAAGTTTGGGTGTCTTATACCTTCATTTTCATTAAATTCTAAAAAGTTTTTAATTTCTTTCTTTATTTCTTCCTTGACCAGGTTATCATTGAGTAGAGCATTGTTCAATTTCCACGTATATGTGGGCATTCTTTCCTTATTGTTATTGAAGACCAGTTTTAGGCCGTGGTGGTCTGATAGCACGCATGGGATTATTTCTATCTTTCTGTACCTGTTGAGGCCCGTTTTTTGACCAACTATATGGTCAATTTTGGAGAAAGTACCATGAGGAGCTGGGAAGAAGGTATATCCTTTTGCTTTAGGATAGAATGTTCTATAAATATCCATTAAGTCCATTTGGCTCATGACTTCTCTTAGTCTGTCTACGTCTCTGTTTAATTTCTGTTTCCATGATCTGTCCATTGATGAGAGTGGGGTGTTGAAATCTCCTACTATTATTGTGTGAGGTGCAATGTGTGTTTTGAGCTTTAGTAAGGTTTCTTTTACGTATGTAGGTGCCCTTGTATTTGGGGCATAGATATTTAGGATTGAGAGTTCATCTTGGTGGATTTTTCCTTTGATGAATATGAAGTGTCCTTCCTTATCTTTTTTGATGACTTTTAGTTGAAAATTGATTTTATTTGATATTAGAATGGCTACTCCAGCTTGCTTCTTCTGACCATTTGCTTGGAAAGTTGTTTTCCAGCCTTTCACTCTGAGGTAGTGTCTGTCTTTGTCTCTGAGGTGTGTTTCCTGTAGGCAGCAGAATGCAGGGTCCTCGTTGCATATCCAGTTTGTTAATCTATGTCTTTTTATTGGGGAGTTGAGGCCATTGATGTTGAGAGATATTAAATAATACTGATTATTGCTTCCTGTTATATTCATATTTGATATGAGGTTATGTTTGTGTGCTTTTCTTCTCTTTGTTTTGTTGCCAAGACGATTAGTTTCTTGCTTCTTCTAGGGTATAGCTTGCCTCCTTATGTTGGGCTTTACCATTTATTATCCTTTGTAGTGCTGGATTTGTAGAAAGATATTGTGTAAATTTGGTTTTCTCATGGAATATCTTGGTTTCTCCATCTATGTTAATTGAGAGTTTTGCGGGATACAGTAACCTGGGCTGGCATTTGTGTTCTCTTAGGGTCTGTATGACATCAGTCCAGTATCTTCTGGCCTTCATAGTTTCTGCCAAAAAGTCTGGTGTGATTCTGATAGTTCTGCCTTTATATGTTACTTGACCTTTTTCCCTTACTGCTTTTAATATTCTTTCTTTATTTTGTGCTTTTGGTGTTTTGACTATTATGTGATGGGAGGTGTTTCTTTTCTGGTCCAATCTATTTGGAGTTCTGTAGGCTTCTTGTATGCCTATGGGTATCTCTTTTTTTAGGTTAGGGAAGTTTTCTTCTATGATTTTGTTGAAGATATTTACTGGTCCTTTGAGCTGGGAGTCTTCACTCTCTTCTATACCTATTATCCTTAGGTGTGATCTTCTCATTGAGTCCTGGATTTCCTGTATGTTTTGGACCAGTAGCTTTTTCCTGCTTTACATTATCTTTGACAGTTGAGTCAATGATTTCTATGGAATCTTCTGCTCCTGAGATTCTCTCTTCCATCTCTTGTATTCTGTTGGTGAAGCTTGTATCTACAGCTCCTTGTCTCTTCTTTTGGTTTTCTATATCCAGGGTTGTTTCCATGTGTTCTTTCTTGATTGCTTCTATTTCCATTTTTAATTCCTTCAACTGTTTGATTGAGTTTTCCTGGAATTCTTTCAGGGATTTTTGCGATTCCTCTCTGTAGGCTTCTACTTGTTTATTAATGTTTTCCTGTGTTTCTCTAAGGGAGTTCTTCACGTCTTTCTTGAAGTCCTCCAGCATCATGATCAAATATGGTTTTGAAACTAGATCTTGCTTTTCTGGTGTGTTTGGATATTCCGTGTTTGTTTTGGTGGGAGAATTGGGCTGTGATGATGCCATGTAGTCTTGGTTTCTGTTGCTTGGGTTCCTGCGCTTGCCTCTCGCCATCAGATTATCTCTAGTGTTACTTTGTTCTGCTATTTCTGACAGTGGTTAGACTGTCCTATAAGCCTGTGTTTCAGGAGTGCTGTAGACCTGTTTTCCTGTTTTCTTTCAGCCAGTTATGGGGACAGAGTGTTCTGCTTTCGGGCGTGTAGTTTTTCCTCTCTACAGGTCTTCAGCTGTTCCTGTGGGCCTGTGTCTTGAGTTCACCAGGCAGGTCACTTGCAGCAGAAAACTTGGTCTTCCTGCGGTCCCGAGGCTCAAGTTTGCTCGTGGGGTGTTGCTTATGAGCTCTCCGTGGGGGCAGCAACCCGGAAGATCTGCGCCGCCCTTTCCGGGAGCTTCCTTGCACCAAGGTTCCAGATGGCGTTTGGTGTTTTCCTTTGGCATCAGAGATGTGTGCAGAGTGCAGTCTCTTCTGGTTTCCCAGGCGTGTCTGCCTCTCTGAAGGTTTAGCTCTCCCTCCCACGGGATTTGGGTGCAGAGAACTGTTTATCCAGTCTGTCCCTTCAGGTTCCGTGGTGTCTCAGGCGCAGGGGTCCTGCCGCTCCTGGGCCCTCCCCCACGGGAACCCAGAGGCCGTATACAGTTTCCTCTTGGGCCAGGGATTTGGGCAGGGGTTGGCAGTGTTGGTGGTCTCTTCCGCTCTGCAGCCTCAGGAGTGCCCACCTGACCAGGCGGTGAGGTCTCTCTCCCACGGCGTCTGGGAGCAGAGAGCTGCTGCGGGCCGGGATCCGTGAGTGTGGGACTCCAGGTAAACACAGGAAGTGCCCGGTCCTAGAGGAATTTTGCCTCTGTGTGTCCTGAGTTCACCAGGCAGGTCTCTTGCAGCAGAAAAGTTGGTCTTACCTGTGGTCCTGAGGCTCAAATTCGCTCGTGGGGTGCTGCCTATGAGCTCTCCGCGGCGGCAGCAACCAGGAAGATCTGCACCGCCCTCGTGTGTGGGTTTTAATACCTCATCCTAGCTGCCGGGAAGCCATTCTTTTTCTAGCAGCCTTTGGGTGAAGATGTGGACTCAGCCTCCTGTGTGCTGAGTATACAAGAAGGGAAATACTAGTCACACCACTTGGAAGTTAGAACTTTTCCTTTGAAGGAATGGTTCTTCTGTTTCCCAGAAATCTCAGTTTCTTCGGCACCATGCCTACATGGACCCTACCATGCTCCCAACTTGATAATAATGGACTGAACTGAAATAGCCTAAATTCCATGTTGTCCTTATAAGAGTTGTCTTGGTCACGGTGTCTGTTCACAGTAATAAAACCCTAACTAAGACATGTATTTAAAAAAGAAAAGCAAAAAGACACTGTGTTTTTCTGGCTCTTACATTCTCTCTGCCCCAGTCTCTTCTCTACAATGTTTGCTGAGCTTGGGGTGCAGCAGCTGTGATACACTTGGACCATCCTGGTCTGGGTACCATGCAATCAGTTGCTCTCTGTATTTTAATTGGATGTGGTTTTCTGTAATGGTCTCTGTTTGTTTCAAAGAGGAGTTTTTTCCTTGATGTTGGTAAGCTATATACTTATCTCTAGGTATAAGGATAAATGTTTAGGGCACTATTAGGAATTATGCTGGTTTAGTAAAGTAGAGGTTGTAGATTCTCTTCCAAGATCTATGACCTTACCGGCCCTAGAAGCTTTGTCTACTAGAAATGTCAAGGAAGCTACACCCATGAAATGCACTCAGCAACATGGCTACCTAAACAGTACCTGAACAAGGGTGACACCAACAGACATGCCATTATGGAAACAGGAAGTTTCATGGGTCCCACCCCTGAACACAAGGAAGGAGTCCTGAGAGCTCAAGAAAATAGTCTTCCTAGTGCCAGTAGGTTACACAATGCCAAGCAGTCAGCTCTGAAATCAAAGTACTATATACATACATACAAGTAACATTATACAGACTGGGCAAATTATATTCATATATTTAGAAATATATGTATATATATATACATGTATGTTTATATTTGTGTATATAAGCCTATAGCTATATATGTATATATAAGTTAAAAGAGATGAGAGGCACTATTATTAAATGGAGAGAACAAGGGAAGGGATGAACATGAGAGAAGATGAAAGGAAAAAAAGATGGGGAGAATGATGTAATTACATTCTAATTTCAAAAGCTAAATTTTCAAAAAAATCAAAGAGTTAGAAACAAAGAGAAACAATTTAATCGTATCTTTCTATTAAACTCACTATTTCTAAAATATCATTTCCATATAATTTTATACATCATTAATATATTAATTAGTATTTTTCATGTGGCATGTCTCATTCATGTACTTGGGTTATTGGAAACATCAAATTTTGTTGTTTCACTTGCATAATTTTAAGAGCTCAGCAGTCATCTCTGGAGGGAACATCCATAAACCTTCCTTCTTACCTGTGACCCAATCTGTCAATGCTACAGATAAACTTTACTGGCTGTGTAATTCAGAAAGAGATTCAGGAAAGTTTTGTTAATTGCCTAACCCTTTGCGATGCTGCCTGTAAATTCCAATGAATGGATCAAACTGGCTCAGTCTGGGAGTCTTTAAGGAATGACATATCGATCCAGCAGAGTGAGGTAACAGAAAACAAGCACATTTGGAGCAGAGGATGCTAGCTGGGAAGGGTTAAAGCAGCTCACAGGGTAGTTTTCAAAAGTGGTTTCTTTGTTTGTTTGTCTGACTTTGGTCTTGGTAATTTCCACAGTTAGTATTTGTGCTAAGAAGAAAGTTCCAATATACACCCATCTACCTTCAGATAATAAAAAGAAAGATAAATCTGACCAAAAGATTAAAGAGCACCCCCAAAACACAGACACACAGACACACAGACACACACACACACACACACACACACACACACACAGATACAGAGAGATGAGGAGACAAAGAGAGACAGAGGAAGGAGAGAGAGAGACAAAGAGACAAAGAGACAGACACAGAGAGACACGGATTGAGATAGAGACATGCACAGAGAACTTTATTGTCTGAACCAAAATCCCAAATCTCAGGCCAGCAGAGAAGCCTTAGGACACTGTCTCAAGCAATATCAGAAACTGTTGATCAAGCTATTTCTTTGCCATAAAAGATTGTAAATTTCTGAGAGGAGCTGAGAAATGAAAGGTAGAAGAGCTGGTCATTAACTCCCTCTTGCTTAGTTGATGCTGGTGGGCTGGCAAAGTGTTCAGCCTTACTCTACAGACTCGGGGACCAGGTATGGGAAGAAGGGTCTGAAAAAATGATGACCATGGAAATCCAGGCTCCTTCCAAGCCACAGGACACCCTGCCTAACCATACTGCTTGTGTGTGTGACAATTTATCTCCTGTTAGTGATCCCTTAGCAGAACCTGTCCTCTGAGTCTCAGGTCACATTCCAGAATGCACTGGGCTTTCAATTCTTTCACTTCATGAACCAGTTTGGGACTAGTTCTGAGTCAGGCAATGATTGTCCTAACTGTCCCCCAACTCATTGTTTTCCAATGTTTTCCTTAGCTTTAGCTCACACTACATTTACCACCAACATGCAGACAATGAACAGTTAAGTCTGTTGACAGAGCTATTGGCTACCAATGATTTCACATTGAGTTGGGGGAGCCTTGCTCTGTGCTAGGGTCTTGCTCAGGGATTTTGCTTCTTCTATACTCAGTAACATGGAGGAAGAAAAGAAAACATAAATAATGCTAGTCTTTTGTCCATGTCCAAATAAGATACTAATTGCTCAGATATTTCTGAAGGACAACTGGATAACCAAATATATGTAAATTCTTTTCATTGTTCTCAAATCATTTGTGGGTGATTTGATTATTTATACTCAGTTCTCATTATATGCCAATAGACATTTCATGAGAAATGTCTTCTCATGAAAGACATCAGAAGTCAAGGCAGAATAAGAATCAAAAAGAACAGAGAGAGAGAGAGAGAGAGAGAGAGAAAGAGAGAGAAAGAGAGAGAGAGAGGGAGAGAGAGAGAGAGAGAGAGAGAGAGAGAGAGAGAAAGAGTTGGTTAGTTTTATGTCAACTTGACATGTTGGAGTCATTTTAGAAGAGGAAACCTCAATTGAGAAAATGTCTCCACCAGATTAGATTGTGGGTAAGCTTGTGGGACATTTTCTTGACTGATGATTGATATTGGAGGGTCCAGCTCACTGTGGGTGGCAGACTGTGTAAGCCCATGAAGAGCAAGCCAACAATTAGTGCTCTATCATGGTCTTTGTACCAGCCCCTGCCTCCAGACAACTACCCTGAGTTCTCCCCAAGTTAAGAGCCTTTGCCCTGTATTCTTTCACTGATGGACTGTGATGTGGAAGTTTAAAAGAAATAAACCCTTTCCCTCTCAAGTTGCCTCTGTTCATGATGTTTTACCACAGCAATATAACTCTTAAAGCAAAAAAAAAAAAAAAAGAAAAGAAAAAAGAAAGGAAGAAAGAAAGAGAAAGAAATAGAAAAAGAAAGAAAGAAAGAAAAAGAAAGAAAAACAAATATCGCCTTAGACCCATGGTTGTTTCATCTCACAGTGATGACCAAGATTCAGGTTAACAGCTACTGCTGTTAATTCGGTGATTTAACGATACTTCATTAGGAGCGTGACTTCTGAGACCCAAGCACATATCACTCACAGAGACCACCTTTGCATCAAATACCTAAGTTTGACTTAAAGGAAAACAGCCTGCTGAAAGTATAATTTGGGGATGGTTTTGTGTTAAAAGAAATGTCATCCTGAGGTGGTGAACTGGGAGGTAGAGAGATCAGCGCTTCGAAAGGAAGATGGGGGAAGACTCTCCTGGTGACTGAAACCAGTAACAGAAAAACTGGCAAATAAATAGACGGCCAAGTTAGGTGACTCGGCCCATGCTGTCTCTAACACCTGCTTCTAAATTCCCTTCCCCCAAAGATTCACACCCACTTCTGCTGTGAGACACGTATGAGGAGGTTATTTTTGCCTCCTTATTTTTACCCTCTGCAAGGTTATTTTACCTTGTGTGACTCACTCAGCAGCTGCCACTGCTTTCTAAGGGTCAGGCACATCCTGCACCTTTGACCATCTTATACACAGTCTTTTGCTGACAAGTTAAAATGCCTCCAGTTAAAAAAAAAAGAACCAGAGACTATTTGGGTTAGAATAGACTTAGAAAACTTGAAGATATGGGGAGGGCAAGAGGCATTTGTGACAAAGGAGTGGAACAGAGATTGCCAAGAATCACACAGAAGGAAAAGAATTCCAAAGCTATTGGAAAAAACGGATTCTGGCAGCTGTGTGAACCTTGCAATCTCTGAGTCTCTCTGAACATTAGTACCTTCATCCATAAGATGCAAACATTGTGATAATCATTGAGGTCTTTCAACTTTTTAATTATTTTTTTTCTTCTCTAAAGTCAAGAGAGGAAAACTTAGGAAAATACTAAAATCTAGGCATTTTCATCAAGGATTATAAATACTTCAGTGTAGAAAACACAAAAGGGAAATCTGTTTTTAAGCAAGTCTTGCTGGCACAATGATCATCAGGGGAGGGAACAACCTTCTCTTCCATGATCTTTACACATAGGAATAGCAATAGTAGTGTAACAGTGCCTTTGTAGGCCGTGCTGCTCTTGACAAACTTGTGTAACCACTGCCTTGTTTGCTAATTGTGGCTGACAGGAAACAGGCAAGACAGCTCTTACTTTTCGTTTATGACAAAGTCAGAGTTTGCGGGACTTGCTTATAGAATCTGCTGATGACAAGGTCAGATCATGAGTTGAGTTTGCTCTCCACCACTCTTTCTTGATGGCCCTAGCTTCTGATTTGGAGAAGTTGACTTGTCACATATTTGCTTGACAACAAAAGTTCACGCTGGACTTCACACCTGGTCAGTCAACTCCTATCTAACCCTTCGTGGGGAGCCTCTAAAGTGGAGGGCAAACAGTCTGGAAACTCATGAGATGAAATACTCTGCTTCCAGAATATATAAACGAGAAACATCTCTGTGGCCTCTGTGCATGCCTTTCTCCTTATCTCATTAATATTTTGTGTGTTTTATAGAGTAAATAACATATAGCATAAAGTTTTGAAATAAACAGGATAGAAACACCCTTTGTAAACGATTGTGCACATTGGAATCATGTTTTAAAACTCTCTTGCTTTTGAGGTTATAATATAATTACATCATTTCACTCTTTTCCTTTCCTCCTTCCAACCTGTCTCATACACCCATCCTTGATCCTCTTAACATTCATGGTCTTGTTTTTCATTCATTGTTGCTGTGTGTGTGCGCGTGTGCGTGTGCACGTGTGTTTCTAAATACTTCAGTAAAACCTTCTCATTTCATATAATGTTACTCATATATAAATTTTGGGGAAGGATGGTATTGGATAACAGTTGATGTGCTCTTCCCCGGGGAACATTTTTTCTCTCACTCTCAGAATCTTTAGTTGCCTATTGCTCCTTGTGTAAAATTGAAGCCTTTGCTATTTCCCCCTCTCACTTTGGTATGTCTATTCCTATTGTCCTTGTTCAGCTCATGTTCAGGCAGTCACGTTGGTGAGTCTTAATGGGTGTAGCTTCTGACATTCCTAGAAGACACAATCTCACAGCAAACTCCTGATCCTCTGACTCTTACAATCTTCTGCAATGTCCCCAGGTTCATTAGCACCTCAAAGAGAATTAGGTAAGGGTATGCTTTATAGATGTATCCACTGGGCTCCACAACTCTGCATTTGGACTGGTCATTGTTTTCTTTAGAGACCTCTGTCCACTGCACAAAGAAGTTTCCTTGGTATGTCTTGGAGACTACGTTTACCTGTCTGAACCCTGGAGAGTGATGTGGAATCCTTTTAAATTTCGTGATTAAAGCATGTTGGGAGGCTATTTCAGAAGAAAACCCAGAACAAATGGCCTCCTGGCACTGATGGAGGCTTCCCTCCCAGTATTGTTCCTGAGGTGAGAAAGTGAGAAGTGTGGAAAGCACTGGGTTTAATAGAATTCCAAAGAGAATCTCGACACACAGCGTGACAGATGGAACTGGTCTGACCTGCCCATCTGAGGCAGATGGGTCCCTGCCTCCACACAAAGGTCCCTTTGTCTCCTGTGCACACACGGAGCGTCTTTGTCAATCATAATCAACAGTTCCGTTCAGCTCTTGCACCTCTTCTCTCCCGACTTTCCAGTCTGTGAGGCAATAAATGGGAGAGGAGATGTTGCGTGACCTTTAAAAGATAAGGATGAAAGGAGAGAAATATAGCCTGACCAATAAATCCTTCCTAATGGGCTATTCCACGAAAATTACCAAAGAACTGAGGTATTATTCATCTCTCGTGCCTTAGTGACTACCTGATTTTTAGTGTTCTCCAGAGATCCTTGTGTTTAAACGGGTGTTTGTAAAGTTGGGAGGAAGAAGGCTGAAGAGAAGGAAAATAATCGCCTCTTCCCTGTGGGCTCCAAGAATATAGTCTTCCCAAGAGTTGTGGCTCTTAATAGAGGTACTAAAAAGAAAAGGCATATCATATTAATTAAGGAAATGCATGCTTTTACATAATGGCAAGTAGGAAGCCCTCTTTCAAGGTTAACATGACTACCTCAGGCAACGTTTATGAGCAGGATGCCGTTTGCTGCTTACTGTTGTTACATGTTATGTCTTTTTGACTCGAGTGTTGGAAAAACAGCAAAATGTCTCTTTTACATAGAGAATGGCTACAGTTGCCAAAGGCACCAGACTGAGTATTTGTCTGTGCCACATGCCCGGATCTTTGAGCAGCTTTCTTCACTTGCAATTATTGAAAAGCATCAAGCCCACCATATTCCTGTCCATATTCCTGTTGTTTCAAAAATAGCAGAGGCCTGAAATGCTGTGCCATTCCATCCCGGTGTGTGAGCATAGCACTGGCCAGCCAGGAAGGATCTGAAGCTAGAGAACAGGGACATCCTGTATTCAGAGAGCGTGGGGATCTAAAGGGCACTGGGTCAGACAGGAGGACCAGGGCAGGGCTTAGGTTTCCCTCCACTTCTGAAACTGAGTCCTTTGGGAAGTGTCAACCTTATGGGAAATACTAGGCCAGAATAGAATGGTTTTCTCAACTCTGGAATTCATTGATTTGTCAGACATTATTGTGTTTACTGGGTACCAAGGCCACATTAACTACCAGAGACAAGATTAATAAAATGCTACTCCACTGCCAGATTGATTTAATAAGTAGCACACAGGAAACAAACTCAGGAAGAAAAAAATAAGAAAGCAAAGGCAAGCCTAGACACCTCCGTGATCATTTCAGTTAGTGTTACCATGCTGCTCCAATGAGAGGAGAACGTTCTCATCTTGAAAATACTAAAGCCAAAAAGCAAGAGCAAACAAAGATGTCGGAAAACAAAACAAACAAACGAAAGTGATGTCACTTCTCTCTGACGTGCCCTCTAGCTTTCATTGATCTGGTAGTGTCGGTTTATGGATTCCGTTGGCACAGTTCCAACGATGGATGGAGCAGAGATTCCAGACGAAAAGCAGAAATGTGACTGACTTTTCACTCCCCATTCTAGAAGGATCTACCAGGCTCTCAGTGCTGCCCAATGTAGAGTCGCATGGGGAGGCACTGAGAGAAAGGGAACAAAGGCAAACTCTTTGCACTCTGTCTGTATGCATGGGGTCTACTCTGTGCAAACCGTGTGGACAAAAGTTGAGATTGCCAAACACTGCCTAGCAGGCAACACACTCCGTCGTTGTCTTCTTAGAATTTAAAAATTAACTATTTAAAATAATTCCCTGCCATGTTTTTCTGGTAGAGAGCTTAGGAAGCTGTTCTGAATAGTCACTGCTTCCTAATTTACAGTACGGAATGGAATAAAGGGTGTTGTCTCCCTCTCTTTAACTCTGCCTGCAACTATATTTTAGCTACAAAGGTGAAAGTGGATGGAATGCATTTCAGAACTGGAAGATCACCATTTTCTGCAGGTGCTTAAAACTCTGATGCCTGTGAGTGCCCTACCTGTCACTCTCTGCAATTACCAGTCACTGTAGCCCAAGGCAGCAAGAGTCCCCAAGCTAGCAAGTTAGAATTACATTGTTGGACTCTGTGGAGGTTTATAAAGTTTATATTATTCTCTCTCTCTCTCTCTCTCTCTCTCTCTCTCTCTTGTAAATTGTGCTGGTCAAATCTCTATTTTGTTTTAATGGTGTTTAAAAATTAACATAGAAACTTAACTATAAAAAGTTAGCAAAGCCCAAATATATTAAATATTTAGCTCTCTCCAAAATCAAACAAAGCAAGCAAATAAACAAGTCAGCAAACCAAATCCCAGATACTCTACAATTTCTAGTTACTGTGCCCTATTTTAGAAATTCTTAACAATCAATAGTGAAATATTCTGATTGTTCTTAAAAACACTGCCACAAAAATTGCTCCAAAGCACATGAGTTCTGTGTGTCAAGAAATCCATCAGGGTACCTTGGAATTTGACTGCCGTCTGGAAGCCTCAGTTTCTCTCCTTGTCTTCCCCCCTCTATGGGTTTTCTGAACGGGCTAGACTGAGTTTCCTCAGAGCTTAGTGACTGATTTCCCAGGGTGAGTGCCCAAAGAAAGACACATCAGAAAATAGTGATATAGTCTTGGTCTTGAGAGCCACCCAGCACTCCTTTCATTCATACCACTCAAAGGTCAAGGGCAGGAAGAGTAGACATGGCCTCATAGTGTGCATTCAGAAAGGACTACAAAAGTGTGGACTGGAAATGTTACTGTGACACTTCTTAGAAAATATACTGTCTCACTAATGGGCACTATTGATTTCCACAATGCCCTGCATCATATGATTTTCCTTTTACCTTAGGATATATTGGCAGCTGTGAATGATAAAATATTTGAGACTATACATTTCTGGTATTGCATGATGTTCTAGCATAGCAGTTCTTAACCTGTGAGTCACAACTCCTTTGGGAGGATCAGTCGAATGACCATTTCACAGGGTTGTCTAAGAAAAGCAAAAAACACGTATTTTTACATTATGGTTCCTAACAGGAGCAAAATTACAGTTTCGAAGTAGCAAAAAAAATTTTATGGTTGGGGTCACCATAATATGAGGAACCATATGAAAGGATCAGAATGTTGGGAAGGTGGAGAACTGCTGCCTAGCAGATGATGGAACAGACATTGGAAGTTATTTTACCAGCATTAAATATTATTTCATTGCTGTGTCAGTGACAGGAGAATTCTTCATTCCGATTGCCACCGACTCTATCTAATTGTTCAAAGCATCAAACCTATTTCTAGACCTAGATTTTAAAACTCGGTGACATTTTAAAATCTAAATCAGATTGGAACTGATTCTGCTATTTGTTTGCTGTCTTGTTGTTGTTTTGTGTTGTGTTGTTTTACTTTCTGTTATTTTTCCTGTGAATATTGTTTCTTGTTCTCTTTCTTTTTTCCTAGTACTTTAGCTAGATATTGTCATATTTTCCTAATTTTCCCTCTTTTTGCCCTTTTATGCTTTAAATGCAAATTTTGTTTTGTTTTTGGCATTTGTTTGCGTGTCTGTTTATGTTTATTTCTGTGGTAATCACCCTACCACAATCTAGATCTAAAGTCTATTCCTTTCTCTCGGCTGTGTCCTAGATGAATCCTAAGAGACTATCTTTTCATTGCTAATTGTCTGCTTGACCATTATTCCTTAGGATTTTGGGGTAAATATTATCTTCCTGTATCACTATAAAGATCCTTGTATACTAACACTGTAGTTCTTTTCAGATTCCTGAATGGTATTTATTTTTACTTAATATTTTAGCCACTAATTGGGTCAATACGGGATTCATACTGATTGCTAGTTAGCCAGAATCTTGAATCACATTGGAGACAAATCTTTGCATGTGTCTGTAAGAAATATTTTTAGAACAGGCTAACTGGGTCCACCTAAATATGGACTCTACCATTTGGTGGACTCAGATCCTAGACTGACCAGCAGAAAGTAGTCTTAGCTCAAGCAGCCGTAGCTCTTTGCTTCCTGAATACAGATACAGAATGAGCAGCCACTTCCTGCTCCTACCGATGTGTCTTCTGTGCTTTAATGGAGCACATCTCAAACTATGGGCAAAATCAACCTTTTCTTCTTTCAGATGCCTTTGTCTGGTGTTTTGTTAGAGCAATCAGAAAGGTAACTCATACCATCAGCCTTCTGTATTCCTGTTGTGGGTGATGTCTCCATTCAAAGGCTCGTCTTAAGTGGCAGTGTTTTCTGGTGCTTCATTTTGTTTCTGTTCTTGTTGCTTGCCTGGATGTATATGCCACCTCACTTGTCTACCAGTTGTCCCATGACTGCTTCCCTTTTAGATTCAGACCTTAATGTTCACAGTTTGAGCCACCTATGCTGGAGAAATATTAAAAACATTAGCTATTTAATATTTGCACTGGTAAATAATGAAGCTTGTCCTTGAGCATTCTCTAGTTCCCTTTCCTGTCTGTCCATGCACATAGACTCATAGACATAGACATTCAACACAATGGGAGCAGCTTTCCTTTTGCCTCCTGGTGAATCCATCCCAGCACCTGAAGTTAGAAATGCAGCATTTCCATTTTTGTTCTCAACCTCAGCCTTGGGTCATTCTAGTCCACATTACCCCACAGGCATTCAATATCATCTCAGTAAAGGACCCAGAGACTCAGATGCCCCCAGCCAAGTGCCTCTCTCAGCAGCAGCTGTATAACTCTTTTTTTTTTCCGGAGCTGGGGACCGAACCCAGGGCCTTGCGCTTGCTAGGCAAGCCCTCTACCACTGAGCTAAATCCCCAACCCCAGCTGTGTAACTCTTATGTCATTAAATGTCCAATTCATTTTGATCATATTAATGATTTTTAATTATTTGTTTCATTTTTTATTTTTTTTAAATCTTTAAACTTTCCATCACTGTTGTTAGAAACATTTGAGCTACATCAGAATTATGAATGCATAATCCTGTCCTGACTGGAAATATAAGATTGCCTCCAATGTGATGTCTTCTTTATTAAATACTAACACTGATAGAACAAGTACTTACTAATAAAAAATGAAGAAAAGAAGAGAGTCAAGTAGGCAGGTAAGACCAACATTTCAATAATTTTAACCAATCGCTATCCTATCATAAGAGCTTAAGTAGAAGAGACTTGAGCAGCATTTATTCTGATAAATGTAGAAGCATACAACCTAGTTACCATATACTAAATGCTTAGGTGGACCAATACCATGACAAAAGCCTGAGCCTAAATAGTTTTCTGTGGACAGACATTCATTTTTGTACTAAACATTTTTTTTATATTACACATGCATTTAATCCTCGTGATACATTTTTTCTTTAATTTTGGGAACATAATTTAACCACATTTCTCCCTTTCTTCTTCCCCACTCCAAAAACTCTCCCACATGCCCTTCCCTACTCCCCTTCAAATCCATGGTCTCTTTTGTTCACCAATTATTATTGCATGTATATATGTATTTTCATATATTCCTAAGTATAATCAGTTAGGTACACATAATGTTACTTGGTTGCATGTTTTCAGGACTAGCCCTTTGGCACTGGACAACCAGTTGGCGTGCTCTTGCCTGGAGAATGCCATCTTTCCTTATTTCAGGTTTCCTTGGCCACCTATAATTCATTGTGTATGGTTGCGGACTAGTTGGCTTTTCTCAACGCAGTAGTTTGAGAAAATTGGTGTTTTCAGTTTTCAATGGTATCATCCTTGTTCAGATCACATTTGGGTGGTCATGTGGGTGAAACTTTATGGGTATAACTTCTGACATTAGTAAGAGACACAATCTCATATCGAATTCCCTGGTTCTCCACCTCTTACTATCTTTCTGCCTCATTTTTGCAATGTTACCTGAGTCTTCAGTGCAGGGATGTTGTGCAGATGTATCCATTGCGACTGGACTCTACAAGTCTGCATTTTAATTGGTTGTGGTTTTCTGTAACAGTCTTTTATCTGTTTCAAAGAGTAGATTCTTTGATGAAAGTTGAAGACTACATTTACTTGTTGTTGGTATAAGGATCAGTGTTTAGAGTGTTCTTAGGGATTATGCTGGTTTAGGAAATTAGTGGTTGTAGATTCTCCTCCAATGACCACGACTTCACTAGCAGGAGTGGTTAGCTGTGTTTCCAGTACAAGGGATGTGATTGCTGAAATGCGGTGACCCCTATCTTTTAATTGATTTTCCTTTTATTGAAAATAATTATTTTCTAATATACTATATCTTGATTAAGTTTTCCTCTCTCTACTACTCCTCTCAGTTTCCTCTGTTTTGTCTGTGAGGAAAAAAAGCAGGCATCTAAGGAATATTAATGAAATTATATTAAATTAAAAACAAATAGAAATATGGCAAAACAAGAAAATAACAAACAAAAAGACCCAAAGAAAAAGCACAAGAAGCACCTATAGATGCAGGAACTCACACATTCACACATCTAGGAATATTATAAAACCTCCAAACCAGAAACCATGATATGTATTTGAATAATCTGTAAGGTAGGAAAAAACAAAACAAAACAAACAAACAGAAAAACCCAACATAACATTTTGAGACAAAGACCATCCAAGGATGCTCTTGTGTTTCTTTTCTATTGGCCATCTTCTGCTGTTCATGAGACTTCCTTGTAGAAAACTAATCTTTCCTTTGCAAGTGGTTATCAATTGGTGTTATGGTGGGGGTCATATTACTTTTAACTCTAGGACCCCACCTGGGTCAGACCTGTAAAACCCCTGTGCATATTGTCCCAGTTTCTTTGAGTTCTTCTATGTGTTGATCCTGTTCGTTTAGAGGACTTGTTTCTCTGATGTTCTCTATTCCCTATGGCTTTTACACTCTGATTCACCTTCTGGAAGGTTCCCTGAATCCCGAGGAGAGGAGTTTTGATGGGGGTATCCTATTAAGGACTGACTGTTTTAAGGTTTCCTACTCTAAATATTATCTCTGTATTTTTCCATCTTCTGTGACTCATGGTTATTTTTAAAGAACAATAAAAAAGAGTAGATAATAAATTCTAAAATTCCCTGGCAATTTAAACCAAATAGTGTCACGTCCCTTTTTATAGACTCTCCTGAATCCTCTAAGGAGATGGTAAATACACTAAGCCCACTGCTAAATAGTATTCTTCTAGTTTTGACTCTGAGTCACTAAAGCAAGATGAGATTATGTTGTATTTTTGAGATTAAAACATATTCTATCAGAAATATGAAAATGTTTTGTTTCATGACCTTATTATATTCCATAGACTCCAAAACAGAGAAAGTGGTATTCCAAAAGGAACTGAAATGGCATTAATATTCAAGAATTGATTCCTAAAGATGTGGGGAAAATCCACAGAAATTTGAACAACTAAAGCAAGATAAATTTCTTAATAGCCTTTACTTCAAAACTATAGCCACACAATTAGGTATGTTATGAGAGCAATAAGAGTAGTAACTAATACAATGAATAAGTGAATGAATGAATGAATGAATGAATGAATGATGAATGAAAACATGCTACATATCTTTCTTACTCAGTTCTCTTTAACAACACCAGTTCTCTAACCTCAGCCTTTATTCTTGGTTCTAAGCTTGGCTTTTCTCCCCCAGACAAATAGGCAGGCTGTTGATTCTGGATCAGGTTTTGTACATAATTAATACTTTGAGCCTACGCACTTAATTACAGTCCTTTTCTGCCTTCATTGTGATGGTTATCCACATGGGAAGGACATCCACATAGGATGCTTTTGAAAATGCTAGGTTAGGTTAGGAGACCACTTGTTCTTGGAGGCATTTAAGGAAACAACCCAAACTCCACCATTAATACACGAGGATAGAGGATTACACCACAGCACTTGGGATACCGTACAAGAACCTACAAAGTCTCCTTTATCTTCAGAGTTCATCAGAAGCCACTCTGCTGCCGATTTGAAGGCCCAGATATCACATTTTAAAGTGTTTTCCCACTGAGCAATTTAGAGGTGAGTATGATGTATCATTTGAGGGCTAAATATTGAACATTTCTATAATAAAAAGTACAGAGAGTTCCGTTTATGTTTATTCTTTCATCGAAAATTACTACAACCTGGTCAAAAAAAACCCTCTCTGTGGTAATGGGCTATCTGCCAATACATGAGTCTGTTGAAAGGGCCACACCAAGTCCAGCATCAAGTGACCGCCAACCCTGACCACAGCAGAGTGGTATGAGGAGAGCTGACAGCACCGTGGTCACCACCCAGGCCAGAGAGGAAAGTAGCAGGAGGCGCTAACGGAAAAATCCAACTTCACTCCTTTTCAAATATGATGAGGTAAACCAAAGGGAACTTGCCCTAGGAAACTTCAAATGTTAACTCGTTTTTCACAATGAAAGCATTTATCAGTCTGTCACCTCTGTATGTGTTTTCTATATTTGTTCCCATATAATAAGTGCCTTCTTAGAAGCTTGCATTTACTTAATAAAAATTTCTTGGTTTAGGTGTTCCGTGTAGTGGCTGTGGTGGCCACATTAGCTTCCTAGGATTGCCATGACAGTGTACCACAAAATGAGTGCTGTTGACAGCAGCAATACATTGTCTCAGAGATGTAGAGGCTTGTGATGGCTAGCTGTGTGCCAACTTGGCACGAGCTAGAGTCATCTGGGAAGGGGGGAAACCTCAATTGAGAAACTTTCTTCACTAGTTTAGCCTCTGGGCAAGGTTATGGTGCATCTTGTTGATTAATGAGTGACGTAGAAGGGCCCAGCCCATTTGTGGATGACCCTTTTCCCGCTTAGGTGGTCCTGCGAGTAAGTGAGAAAGCAAGTCATAAGGAACAAAACAGACAGAAACACTCTTCCAGGGCTGCTGCATTAGTTCCTGCTCCCAGGTTTCTTCCCCAACTCCCTTCAGTAATAGATTGTGATGTGGAAGAAAAAGGGAAATAAACCCTTCCTTCCCAAGTTGACTTTTGGTCATGATGTTTTATCACATCATTAGAAACCAAAAGACAAGGCTAGAAGTCAAAGATAAAGCTGTCAGAAGGCTTGACTCCTGTACAGAGTAGTGAGAGAGAGTCTATTCCATGCTTCTTGCCTAAATTAATTTGGATAGTCAATCATCTTTGCCTCTTTGTCTGATCCCTACTTTCATCCTCATGTGGGATTTCTCCTTTGTGGTGGTATCTGTGCCCAAATCTTCCCCTTATAATGCATTGGCTTTCTTGGGCTAGAGTCCACCAGAATGATTTCAGCTTATCTATTTACAGCTGCAATAACCGGACTCCAAGGTCACATTCACACGAATGTGGAGGAGATACGGCTCATCTTGAAATGGCCGTCAAATATTACACTATCATGAAGAAAACCTGGGTCTTTGGTTTGTGACCCTCCAATCCAGGAATATGGATTTAAAATTAATAAGTCACGGTAGACCACTTCAGAAACGAGCCACAGAAATCACCTCCAATTGATCACTATGACCTAGAATGGAAAAGTACCATGAGAAAGAGAACTTTATTACAGATTGATTACATTTTGAAGCCACAGCTCCATATTTGCACAACCCTAGGTTGGTTCTAAAGTTCTTGGAATCCATTAACTTTTGGAAATGAAGTAGAACCCAAACACTTCATAGACAGGTGTAAGGAGACGAGGAATCAAGAAATGGTATCCATCATCATCTTGGGAAAGTTGGTAGTGAGTATGAGAGGTCAAAACACTCTCTGCTTCCAGCCAGCTTTAACTGATAGAAAACTGATATAAGGTATTGATAGTAGATAGATGTTAAAGGGAAAAATAAATGAAAGAAAACTGTAAAGGTAGCTTGTCAATGGGCAGCAAATGCCCATTATAGATGTCTAGATAGCATTGGGTATGAATTATACATCAGTGCTCCTGAGGAGGGCAAGAAGAGTGGCAGAGTTTGGCCTCCAACCACACTCTGATCTCTATGGGTTTTGAGAATTTCTGTGTTGTAAACCCTTCAAAAAAGAGAAATACATTTATTTCCTAATAATATTGGTATAAAGAACAACATATCCTGAGGTTCTGGCTTAACATTCATAGAACTCACTGCCCTTGTAGAGGGGCAGTATTTGGTCCCAGCGCCCACACTGGGCCTACAATCTCCTATAACAGTGGTTCTGAGGGATCCCAGGCCCCCTTGAGATCTCCATGATCATGAGGTGCATGGACGTACGTGCAGGCAAAGCATTTGTAACACATGCTATGAAACAAATAAACCTCTTTTTAAAATATCAGTATATTGACAATACATAGTAAACATTATTTCTTATCTAAAATTTCACATTTTTTTCTTCTCATTTTTAAAGCAGTTAAATCATTCTTATTGATCCTGGGAGAATTTGGAATGTTAGCACTGGGCTCACTGTGCCTAACCATAAAATGTCCCTGAATAGATGGGTCAACTTTTGATTATATGATATTCAAGGTCCTCTAGAGGACAAGAGCCACTGGAATAGATATTAGGGACATAAACATGAGAGATTGGTTAAAGAAGTAGAGACACCAGGAGCCTGGCACAATCCAAGTCTCAGAACCAGGGAAGCAGGCTCTGTAACTGTCTTTCTGATGCTAACATTTTGAGGACTCAGGGAATGTATGCTTTTAGTACCAGAGCACAAAAAATTAGGGAGTTCCAGAGTCCACAGATCAGAGAAAGACACATTCCTATGCCCCTTGCTTTTCTTCATTCTGGGCACCCTTCATTGATCACATCAGTCTACATTGAGGGCAGATCTTTGTTATCCAGTTCTAACTTACAAGCTGTTCCCTTGAAACCTCTTTGTAGACACACTGAAAGCAATGCTGTACCAGGTCTTCAGGAAATCCTCAACCCAGTAAAGTTGACAAAAATTTTCTACCATCTACCCCAATGCATAGGATATACGTGTTAACGCCAAATGGAGGTTAGAGCCCACGGAGCCATGTGCTCACGTTGCATTGGCAAGGCAGCAGTAAGAGACATGTGAGAAGTCCATTATTTGAATGAAATAAACCAACCCCTTCTGTGAATTCAGGTTTGAGGCCAGCTCTGTACTGCTGAGTTCCTTTAGAACAGGACAAAGGAGACACTGAGTCCTCTGGTAAATCCTGCTGCTGCTTCCTTATTACTACCTGAGCTTTGTACCACTGCTCATACCAGTGCTGCAGTCTCCACCATTTCTCTCCCTGTAAACAAGTCAAGGTAGTTAACAGGAAAGTCAGGCCAATTCAGTGGGCTTCATCATCAGGGAGAGAGCAAAGGAAGAGGAGAAGCGATAAGTTTGAGGCACATTTCTCAGGATCCTTTGAAGGAGAGTCTAGCTTGGGTGGGGTTGCATGACAGGAGAGAGGAATCACAAATATGAAGCGTGATGAGACCGTTCCAGGCACTTTGCCTCATACAGAACATCCGCCATTGCTTCTTTGGATATCCCCTCGTTATCTCACAGGTGAAGAGAATGCAGCATCTGGACTTGAGGTAAGTCTTTTGAGCTTTCACATCCAGATGTAAGATTTCCCTGTATACAGAATTTACAATATAAACAGGAGCACCACAAGAAGAAGTGAAAACAAAAAGACTTGTCCCTCCCTCTGCTGGGTTTGTTTGACCTACGTTTTCACATGGAACTGTAGCACCCAAGTTCAGTGTTGCTGGCAACCCAGAGATAGTCACAGATATTTCTAGGCTAATTATCTAAATTGAGGGAAAGACTCTGTTTTTCAGTACTGGACTATGGCATCATAGGTTTTCTATCTAGGTTGTATTTTGTATTTAAATATGTTTTCTTCCTGAAAGTCACCCTGAGTCGTAGCGTAGCTCTGCAGTGGCGACCACCTAAACACATCGTCTGACTTCGAGAATTCAATCATGGGCTTCAGAGTGCACTGCTGCCTTTGCTTTAAGAAAAATAAGCAAGAGTAGAGAAAAACAGCGGACAAGATATTTCTTCTTCAAGATTCTATTTGTCATCTAGACCTCTGGAAGCAAAGCACTAGATAGGCTTCCCTGAATAGCATGATTAATTAGTTCCTCAGACCACAGTTACTGCATGTAATTGGGGTGCCTTTTCATTTGATTTCCTTTGTAAACGGTTCTACCGTTCTCAATTTCCTTCGTGCTCTTGTTCTTCCTCTTAGAAGTGTAAGTTTAGCAAATCAGCCTGGGTGAGAGGAGATTGTCTCGGTGGTCTTCTGTCATCATAGAACACCACTGACTTTTTCTATTTTAGGAATGAAATGCCCTTGAGGGCCAGCCTTGTAAGGTTTATAATTCCCCTTGGTGGCCACACACTTCATGATCCTTTCAAACATAGATCTCAACAGGAAAGAATGACTTGATAACCTGTGAAATAGTTCCAGGATCTGCAAAGATACCACGCAGAAGCTGTCTTATCACTGTGAAAACGTGTTCTATTCTCTGACTATCATCTGAGTTCATCTTCCCTTCTGCTTTACACCTCTGACCTTTGCTACTGCTTCTCAGTAAGAGCTTTCAGCCTAGACCACAGAGAACGTGCTGTGTGTTCTATGCCACACACTGTATGTTACCTGTGTTACACTGCACATGGGCATCTGTGTGTGCCAGACCTCAAATATGCTACTAAGGCTTCACTATGAACCACCAGTAGTTGTCAATCCTGAGATTCACCTGAAAAAATCCAATTCCAGCATTGTGGCCAAATTTAAAGCAAGCATTATTAAATATTAACTATGGACCAAGAGATGGACTTTGGCCAGACCCAGTCCCTGGAATTTCCCAGCCAAAATGACCCTGAGTCACATGTAGCCGAGGCTTATAGGGATAAACCTATAGGCCACTGTACTTTCCCATGAGGCTTTGTTATTTTCCAAGAACCACAACTCCCAGCATTCCAGGAAGTTACCAAGTTCTTGACCTATTGAGGATTACAGGCTAATTTTGAGCATTAGGTAACATCTCCAAATCCTTCGCTTTTTTTCTCTATAGTGGGTTGGTCTGATGCTGCTTGTATTTTAATGCTATTACTGGTTCCTTAAGACCCCAGAGGTGAGAAAGTCCACATGTAGATCCAAGTGACATTATGTGACCTTGCTCCCAAGTTTTTTCTGATTGGTAACTAAAATTGCTGACAGCCAATAGCTGGGCAGAAGAGACGTAGGCTTTTCAGGATGGAGGTCAGAGGAGAAACAGAAGGCAGAGGGGAGAAGGTAAACAGAGGAGAAGCTTCCATGGGTTAGGTGAGTCATAAAACTGTGGCCCTGAGAGCTGGCCAATTGGAGTTAAGAGCAGCCCAGATGAAGTATAGTAAGTAATAACTAGTAGTTATCAATAGGAAAGTAGATTCTAAGAGCATACAGGGTAGATATCTGCCCAACTCTTGTGCTGGTTGAGGCTTATTGTAAATAATAAAAGTTGTGTGTCCTTTACCTGGGAACTGAATGAGCAGGGCAGGTTCAACCTCTGAGTTGGGGTTAAATGATTTCTCCATTTCCCCATTATGCCTCAGATACTGTTAGCTCAGCTCAGTTCCATTTCTTCTTTAAGAGGTATTTCAAAAGTGTGTTTAACTCCCGCACAGTGGTGGCACTTTGTCTTGTACTAATTTACAATCATTTTAAAAGAATGATTGTCAGATAGAGCCAAAAATTTCTTTTAAAGTATTGAATATATGAGATTATATGTAATGTCTGTGATGTGCATGATTATTAATCATATATGTACATTAGTGCCATGCAGACTAAAGTCACACTAAAGCAAAAGGGATGTAATGAAGTAATTGTTGGGGAAGTCTATAACTTTTTCAATATAGGGCTAATCACACTTGTGTCTCCATTTACTGACTGCTCCTGAGACTAACAGATCTCTCTTATGACTTCAAACCAGAGCCGATTGTCCAATCTTCCACCGGCAGAGATTCAATTATAAGTAGAACCATAGATAAATATGTTTAGGAAACAGGACCAGTAGGTACGGAGCAGCACAGTGAAACCTTTGAAAAGTCATAAGTTGGTCTACTGTGGCCCAAATTCATCTTTTTGTTTTATTGTTGTTTGTTTGATTGTTGTCCTGACATCATCCCCGAAACCCACACAGTACAGGTAGGATTTCTTAGAACTAAAATGAACTAAAGTTGTGTCCTAACAGTTTCATTGATTTTCATTAATCATTCAATTCTTTCCTCTAAATCTTGGAGCATCATTGAAAATCAAGCTTTTGTTTACCAGAGACAAATTTATACTCCATCAAAGGTCAAGTTATCATCCTCCAAAAGGTTAGTTAGAGATGGCTGGCTTGAAGGGCGATACAAGTTGAATTTGCAGCACTCTGCTCACCCCATCAAGTAGACCTGCCTTCCTTGCCACCCTTCTTAGCTCAACCTGCCTTCTTCCCACTATGACTCGAAAACAAGAATACATCAATGTATTTGAGAGAATCCAATGATTTGAGTCTAGGAATCACTTATTCCCAATATACCTTCAATGATGAATTTCTTTGACCTCTTCATCTAAAGTGAATTGCCCTTTCCTTTTAGGAATGAATATCTGATCAATTAATCATTACCAAAAATGTGTATGGTTCTTAAAAGTGCTTTATGTTTTATATACAGATAAATATTTATTGAGAAAATATGTGTTCGAAATGAAGAATTTCCAGGGCTTCAGTAGACAAAGGCAGTTGTTGCCAAGCCTGGAACCCTGAGTTTGATCCCCAGTTCCCCATAGCAGAAGGAGAGAACAGGCTTCCACAAGTTGTCCTCTAGCTTACATGTGCTCTATGGCATTCAATGCGCACAAAATTAATGAAGAAATTAATCAAAATGAAAATAACCTGAAAGATTAGAGATAAACTACCTATGCTACCTGAATTCCAACTCGAGAAACTTGAAAAGAAGCAAAGGATTTTGTTTTGTCTACAGCGGCTGGTAGGTTGTTTTTTCTCAGAGAGAACGACTTCATACAAAGCAAATCTTGGAGAAAATAGGGAGTGATTAAGAGGTTAAGGGAAGGATCCAGATCTTCAGGTAGGCCTAATCGTTGTGCTTCTTTTAGCCTAAACTTGTAAACCTCAGGATATGTTCACAACTAAATTAATCACTGTTTACATACCTTACATTAATTTTCTTCGGCCATTATTTATTCTAAGTTGACCTATTGACTTGTGATAATTCATTATTTCTTTTATGTTTAGTTTGGGCTTATTCTGGGCAGGGGTTTGTGCATGTATTTGGGGGTTTTATTTGTTGATGTTTTCATTGAGGATTTCTTTTTTTTTTTTTAAGGTTTATTTTTGTGACACTACATTCGGGGGATGGGGGTAGAAGATAGAAGTCACATTCTTGGGCTGAAAATATAGATCAGTAGTGAAGTAGTTGCCTAGCACCGTGTAGAAGGATCTAGGTTAAGTCCCTACCACATGCACACGCGTGCACACGCGCGTGCAAACACACACAAACACACACACACAAACACACACACACACACACACAGGCTATGCACACGAGGAAAGGGAAAAGGTTAGGTTTTTTATTCATATTTAAGGAAATTGCTCTCTGGGCAATCTGATAGGGTGGCACCCATCTGTGATCTAGACTACCCAAACAGGAATAACTAACAAGAATCAAACTCAAAGCAGGATTTTGAGATTGTTGGAATATGTAGAAAAGGTAAAGGGTTTTTGTTTGTTTGTTTGTTTGTTTTTTAATTCCTCCTGCCAACACAATACTGAAGAAACTCATTGCTTTCCATCGTCCTTCTTCACACTTATTCTCATTGTGAAGTGGCAGCAAAGGTTTAAGACTCATTCTCTTGCTGCAAAGAGAATATACTCATTAAGAACCTGTATCATGAAAGTAAAGCAATTAAGAACTGTCTGGCTGTGTGGATGCCGCCCCAGCTCACTGTAAAGCAGCCAGCACGTCCAGACAAGCCTGAGAACCATGAAGTCAGCATTCTGTACCGCAATGTGCTGAGTGACTGGACATTTCTATAAACAAACAAACACCAAATACGCTGTCATGTAATGTCCTTTGTGATTACAAACACGGGGCAGGGGAGTGAGGGGAGGTCTTTATGAGACGTGTGCATTGAAGTAGAGAGATCTTTGGAAAACGCAATCTACCAGAAGACCATCACCATTTATTTCAAAGTCTTGACATTTGGAAATCTCTTCAGATCCCTAATTTGGAATGACAAAGAAGTTTAAACTCATTTTCTGGTCAAAACGTATGTATAGGCTAGCCAATATTTTGTCAACATTAAAGATTTTCTGAGGGAAGATAACTATTTAGAACATTTAATTCAAAAGTCATATGTGGAAGTTACTACGTGTATGCTAATGCATGGGATACAGAAATTACTCATTTCTAGTTAGTTCAATTTAGTTAATCAGATACTGGTGGCTATCGAATGCTGGTTTCTAGGTTATAAATTACTAGAAAAACTAACACCATATATCTTGATATATTTGTACCTTCTGGGAAGAAAGATTTTTGGAAAATTATTTGATGTAGGAACTTTCAAATTACCAAGTAATAAGCACTTAACTTTAAATTAATTTTCATTGATTCTATAGTACAATATTGAACCCACCAGACATTTGGGGGGTGGGGGTTAGACTGTCAGAAAAGATAAAAGTAGGTTGTTTGAAGGATTTATATCTATTCATAGCCCAGAACACAGATTAAAATTTGGCAGATATAAAGTTTGTAGAAGTCGCTAGGTGTGTTTGTCACAAGTAAGCCTGTGAATGGTCATTAGTCATGATATATAGAGAGCCAGAGACAGTGCTCGATAGTACAACACTTGCCTAGCATGTTCAAGATCCTTTGCTAAATCCCCAGCATTGAACACCTTTGTGTTAAAAATTATGTCTACATGTATTTGAACCCGTGTGTGCATCTTTCCAACGTTCCTCTAGCGTCCTATATTTGCTTTGACCCCGAATAGGATTAAGACATAGAAAACCGAATCCACACAGCTCCAGAATGGTCGCCTTTGCCAAATTAACTTGAAAAAGGTCAATTCCCACATCTCATATGTGGTATTATACCTTGTGTTATGCATCATTAAATAAATATTCCAAGCGCTCTTCTATTCTGGATACTATTCACAGTGTGAAGAAAGAGCAGCAGAGTAAACAAAGCGCTTTGTCTCTGGGAACTTTCTTCCATGCTGAATGTTTGACTAATTCGCTTAGCCTTTAGCCGGTATTTTAGTTCTCTTATTGAAGCCCCTGGCTCTCCGGCTTTATTAAGACCAGAAAGAAATGTATCAAAATTTAGCTATTCCTGACACTATTTAGGACTGAGTGGAACCAGGTCTCAGGAAAAGAATGTGCTGGAAGTCTGTCTGGGTAGGTTTCCAAGCTGAGGACTCCTTAGAGAACTTTCTATTGAGGCCAAAAGGCTCATCTGTTTACAGCACTTCGTGGAGAAAGAAGATACAGCCCTTTCCCTTCCACTCTGGTCAAAAAATAACTAGCCCAACCCCAAGTGTCACCGTAGTGCCCTAAAAGTCAACAGCATCCATCCTACAAAAATCAACATCTCTTACTTTCCAACCGTTCCAAATAATTTACTGGTCTGGTTTGGCCTTTCGGTGCCACATTCCATTCCAGAACCTTAGCGAAAATGTTCTCAAGGGCTGACCAGAGACTCCTCCCACTTTCTCTGGGCTGGTACAACTTGACCGCTACTTGACATCAAGGTCAACTGGAGACTGGGAACAGTTATGTAACTGCATTGTAAATTGAATTAGAATTGTTTGTGAGGCCAGACCAGAGAAGCAGGGCAGCTCCAGGCAAGAGGAATGAAAGTCCCCGAGAGACAGTACAACGCAAACAGCCTCCCGGTAGATCGAAGTAATGCCATCACCCGAAAAGCCGCAAACAAAACCCACCCCAGCCCAGCTCCTCAGCGGCCTGGGCCAGTTGCTGCCCTCTCACACGCAGACAGAGAAGATGGTGTGAACTACAACACAGAGTGCTGGCTTCGATAGAATAGACAGGCAGGAGCTAAAGGGATAATCGCAGCCAGAATGCACACAGGGAATGAGATTAAAAAAAAAAAAACTGACAATTTCGTGCATACAATGTATTTAGTTCATAACCACCCCCTTACTCTCTCATCTGCTTCCGACTCCTGCTGACGCCCCCCCCCACTCCTGTCTTCCAATCTAGTCCCCATTTTTTTTTGCGATGGTCTTGTGCAGGTGACCACAGCTGTGTCTAATCCCCGTGCCTTTGATAGTAGACAGCCTTTTACAGCACTCTCAACCTCCCAGCTGTTACAGTTCTCCACCACAATGTTCAACACGTTGACCTTTGGAGATGTGACATAATTGTCCTGTTGAGAGCTGATCACTCACTAATCATCTAAAGTAGTCAACTACGTTAACCAGATGTGTCTTCATTGACGCTTACCCACTGGGAAAAGAAACTTCTTCCAACCAAAGCTGAAAGCAGCGTTAATTTTAATCTACATCTATTTGACAACAAAATAATAATAATAATAATAATAATAATAATAATAGTAAATTCCCACTGAAAGGTCTATGACCCTCCCAATGTATGGATTTAAATGTGTTAATAGTATCAGCATGAATTCCTCCCAGGGAGCAGACCTCAAATCCAGTCAAAAAGCAGTTGATTATCCCCCAAACCGTCAAACCGCAGTTGTACCAGGCATCTCATGCCTGGAAGATCTGTACACTGATATGTTCACAGCTCGGCAGGACCACTCATGACTTTTCTCCCCTGGTGTTCTGAACAGGATCTTCTGACACAGTGAATGCTAGCCAGCAGGGAGAACAGCCTCCGTTCAGGTCCATCTTGACTTCATTGTGTCCTGTATTCAAATGACATGGAGAACCTCAGCAATAGGGTCTGGTCATCTAGTTCTGGTAGGTAGCCAAGATCAATAGCAAAGTCTGTAGTGTTTAGGAGCATAAGGGGGATCCCTGATCAGCAACTCCTAAGAAGATACGCTGTGCCTGATAGCGGTATTTTCATTTAGAAACATATTCCTTATAGGAACAATATTATCGACCCTCCAGAAAAGAAATATGGTTTTACACTGAACTGAGAACAGGACCCCCGTTGAAGGAATCAGAGAAAGAACTGGAAAGCTTGAAGGGGCTCGTGACCCCATATGAACAACAATGCCAAGCAACCAGAGCTTCCAGGGACTAAGCCACTACCTAAAGACTATACATGGACTGACCCTGGACTCTGACCTCATAGGTAGCAATGAATATCCTAGTAAGAGCACCAGTGGAAGGGGAAGCCCTGGGTCCTGCTAAGACTGAACCCCCAGTGAACGGGATTGTTGGGGGGAGGGCGGCAATGGGGGGAGGATGGGGAGGGGAACACCCATAAAGAAGGGGAGGGGGAGGGGCTAGGGGGATGCTGGCCCGGAAACCGGGAAAGAGAAAAACACTCAAAATGTAAATAAGAAATACTCAAGTTAATAAAAAAATAATAAAAAAAAAGAAATATGGTTTTAAAGTAAGAACAGATGACACCCATGAAGAAAATTAGCAGGGCTTATTCGCCGAGATAGGCCAAACCTCTGTAGTGGTCTGTGGGTTGCAAGAGGCATTAACATCTTCCCTCTCCTAGGGACCGCTTGTTCTAGAGAGATTACATGAACCCAGACCTTAAAGAACACATCTAAAAACTGTTTGACAGCTCAGAAGATCAAGAACATACTTTCTCAAAGCAGGATGTCATGCTAGATGGAAGAAAATGTGTGGATTTTCTTTGTGGGCCAACAAATATAAGTGTAAATAACTTTAATAAAAGATACTCACGCCACATCGTGACCTTGGTCCATGCTAAAAGACACTCTTGATATTGATCAGGAGAGGCAGAATAATGATCTGAGAGATGGGGCTACACAGACACTGGCAGAATTTGTGACTTCATCTCTTACCAGCCGTTTCACACGTGACCACATTCTGACGAGTTCATCTTCCTCATCTGTGAAAGGGAGGAAGAGTTACACTGAAGCCAATGAAGGCGGTGTTTGAGGATATTTGCAGTGTGCTGACTTTATTAGTAACAATAATCCTTATACTGATTATTCTGGGTGGTTCGCATACGTTAACTCAATACTCATATAGCAAATCTGAGGAGCGGAGAGGTTCTATATATAACTTTGCCTGGCATTGCACACATGGGGAGCCATGATTTCAACCCAAGCAGTGGCTCTAACATCTGGACTCTGCATAGAATTGTGGTCGGAAGAAAACAGAGATAAAAAGGAAACCCAGGCAGAAGTGTGAACAGAATAAGAAAAGGTTCTACAATACAGCTCCTCTCTCTTCCCATCAAAATAAGAGTTCACTGAAATAAATGGACCATATACGGCTGCACCACCTTTCCTGACCGTCCTTCTGTGGACCTAGGAAATGGCCATGACCTTCAGGATTCTGTCCCCAGCCCCTTCTGCTCCTTGTCGTCATGCTTTCTGTGTCCTCTTGTAGCACCGATAGCCTCACATTTACTATCAGGGCCAGCGAAGACAAAGTTCAGGTTTTCTCCTTAGAACATCTCTGTCAGCTACTAGGGATCCGGCTTCCCAGTGTCTCACTGCAAATTACCTTCTTCCTGGGCTCTCATCTCCAATACGGGCCCGGAGATGCATGAAGCACAGACAGTGTCTAATGTGGCTTTTTTCTAGCAATTGAAAACCATTGCCATTTTTGTCAGACTCCTTTCAGCCATGAAATGGTTTTAGTAGCAAATGGTGCTTCTTCAACTTGCGTTTTCATGGCTCGCTAGAGGCTAGGAATAGACTCGTGTTCTCTGTATCTATTGAGTGCTTATCTTTCCTTAGGATGTCATCTTTGTGCTTTATGGAAACAGAGAAGTTTGCAAAGTATACTAAAGAACTTAACATATTCATAGAATAAATAGTTTCCTATTATATTTTAATTATTTACATCTTTTCCTGTAAAATATGCTAAAATTTCCTATATTCAAGTAAGCATTTCTGTGAATGAATTCTACTTTTTTACTCTACAAAAGTCTTCTCCAGACCCTGTCTCTACCAGCACAGTCTCCCTAAATTTCTGGCAATACTTATTTTGTCTCATGTTCTATAGTTAGATATGCAGTCCATCTGATTTTTCATATATGGCATAATTTTAGGTTTTTTTCAGGATATTTCTGCACTGTTTATTAAATAAGAATTCCTTTAACATGACCCGAATGTCATCTGTGCCCAGATGCTAGCTTCCTACTTGCATTTGAATCTGTTTTATCTTCTTTATTCAGTTCTTCTGCTGTGTATTGCCTTGGTAACTGTGATCACACTTATAAGTTTTAATATTTGATAAGACATGTGTCCCATAGGTGTTTGGCTAACCAAGTATATGTCTTATAGAATCTGTTTTCCATAGACATTTCCATTATGGACACCAGACTGTTTATTTTCTCATCTGTGATCAGAAGAGAGGAAGCTATCACTTTCCACTTTCCATGGAAGTAAGGCAAAATGACTATCAATTCACAGAAGCCCACGAGACCATATTTCAGAGGAGCTGAGCCTGTGAATTCTGGAGTCAAATGCTCCAGGTTTGTATTCCAGAACCATGACACAACTAGCTCTGAGCCTTCAGAAAAATCACAAAACGTGATTTTTTCCCATTTTTCCTTTCTATAAAAAAGGAAATATAGTAGGACTTTCTTGGTTCGCAGTTAAATTAGATGAATTAGAACAGGTCCAAGAACTTAGCACAGTGCTAGCAAATGGTTCATGCTCAGTTATGTTAATCGTATTGTGCCATCGCTAAGGCTCCTGGATACAATGAATCAGGCATTGATGCTATGTTCGTGACTTTCACATAAAGCATGGGAACAAGCTCATGGACACCATATGGCAAATTGTGCAGATCTCCTAGTGTAGGATGAGGCAATGCAGTGGAGACCAAGCCAGACCAGCTCCTTTAGGTTAGTGCTGTGACGTCAGTGGTTGACTCTACAACAGTACACTGCCCACAGGAGACACATCAGTATTGGAGCAGCCTATCTTATCCATGAACTTATTGCTTCTATGCTTTGCTGAACCAATGAACTTACAACCATTTCTTTCATGCTGTTACTGCATCCAGGCAGTGTCTAACGTGAGTCTCTGGGTTCGTGTGCATGTTTGTGTATGTGTGTGATATGTATATATGTGTATGCATGCAGACACGCTCACCTGTGCTCACTTGTGTGAAGCCAGATGTGGACTTTGGGTATCTTCTTCACCACTCCTGTTTTCTGAGATGACCTCTTCATACCTGCAGCTTTCTTGCCCTTTCTGCCAGCCCCTGAGTACCCAGAAACCCGATGTCTCTGCCCCACCCCCAACCCTGGTGTTACAGGAAAGCGCGTCTGTTCCTGGCTTTTATGTGGGTGATAGAGAACTAAACTCAGTTCTTGGTGCTTGAACAGCAAGTAGTTTGCTGACTGAATCATCTCCCCAGCCTAGCAGTGGCTAATTCTGTGGACTTGACAGGCTAGGCTCAGATAATTAAATTTTTTCTGGTTGTGTCTAGGCAAGTGTTACAGACAAGGTAAGTATTTAGGAAAGCAGAAAGGCTAAAACAAATTGTACTTGTCTCCAGAATGTAAGTGAAGAGGGATGGTGCTTCTGATCTGTGGGGGCTAAACAGGACAGAAACACTGAGTAAGGGTGAACCCCCTCACCCACTCCCACTCTGCTCCCTGACTCCTATTCTCCCCCATCTCCTCTCCCTTTTTCTGAGCTAGGACATACACTTTTTTTTTTAATTTCAAATTGAGATTTGACATTAAGTTTATACTAACCTTCAGATATATGCTGGACCTATAATCTTACATTTTCAGGGTCTCCCACTGATGAGCTTCTGTAATTGTGAGGTATATTTTTATGATTTTTTATGAGTGCCTGTCCCAGTTTAAGATGCTTTCCCAGCCCTTAAGGAACATCCTTCTATAACTCTGTGATGTCTCTTGGATGCCCTGACTGGACTCTCCCAAGCCCAGCCCAGAAACAGCAGGAAATGCCATCGAGACAAGTTAAATCCACTTGAGGCCTTTGTTTCTTTAAGACTTCAGTGGAGGTTGAATGTACACTTAGCAATTAATTGGACATCAGCTTTTCTCCTTCTTCGTGGGCTGCTGCCAGTGTATTAAAGAATGAGGGACAGGACAGTGCCAAGTCTGTGTGGTAAGTGTGGGGGAAGTAAGAGAAATGAATGAAACCTGAGTCTTCTAAGGTGTGATTTAATTTTAACAATAATAATAAACCTGCTTACACTGCCTTTTATAAGACTATCCATTTGACTGACTTTCTTTCCTGCTGACAAAACAGGCAATTGCTATATATAAAATAAATCTGATTAAAACTCTTTCTCTATTGCTGTCAAGGTAAAGGATGCAGACCCCAGGAAAAGAGCACATTTGGGTTCCCAGTGTATGGGAACAATTGTTTATGTGACTCCTGGTGCCAAGACCCAGCAAACCCCACCCCCGCGTGCTACCTTGCAAAGGCAAACAAGGAGCTTTTCTTCAGGCACAAAAAAAGTTCATTTTATCCCCTGTTCTCATTTGCAATGGTAACTATTATTTTGTAATTTGCCTGGCATTTTATTGGCAACCAAAATTAGCAGAAATAATATCTCTTCTTACAATGCACAGTTCCAATTCATTTTGCTTAGCTTGTATGACCTCCTATGATACAGGCAACAGCCCACAGACCTTGTGTCTTGTAAACTAGAACAAGTCCTTAGCCAAAAAGGCAGAGCAAGTCCCAACACTTTCTCTGTCTTATCATTGGAGGATTTTGAGAGTGTAGCACATTGCAAGGAATGAATAATCTTTAGTAATTATACCATCTCTTTTTCTCAGCTGCCAAGTGAGTAGGCTACCTTCTTTGAGCTATAGGAGTACCATTTGTACAATGCTACCCACAAGTTCCGCACTGAGAAACAAGAGACCACAAGTCATAAACGCAAGTCAAGGTGTTGGGCCATGATAAACAAACAAGTAGACAATAGGCACAGATGCCCAAGTCTGGGAATATGCACAAGTAACTACCCTTAGGCAGTACTGTAGAGTGTTTGAATGATGCTTTAATCAGAAATCTAGGTTGAGGGGCTGAGGAAATGCCTTGGTGTGTGAGGGACTTGCAACTCAGACTTGAAGACCTCAATTAGAACCCCAGAAGCCATGTAAAACTGGCTGGCTGAGGTGTGTGTGTGTGTGTGTGTGTGTGTGTGTGTGTGTGTGTGTGTGTGTGTACAGGAGCATCCCTGAAGGTCACAGGTCAGTAAGAGACCCTGTCTTAAAATGGAGGGTGAAAACAGACATCTAAGATCTACATCCGAGGCACTTGGAGATTACTATGTTCTAAGCGCTGATTGTATTAAAGAAAACAGTAGACATGTTCTATCTAGACAGAAAAGAAGAAAAGGTAAAATTACTTAATGTTGAGTTCAGTGTTTACAGTTTTACAAATAAGCAGTTATAGAGAGATAATGGCATCTCAAGGTATTTAATGTGTGATGTGTAGTAAAGAATAGTGATGACAAGACTAGTCATGAACACCTTCTTGTAAGCATCTTGCAGGGTCCCTGGTCCTTCATTCATGGGTATTTAAAATAATAACATGGACAAAATATATAACCCATAATTTTGATCACTGACCATGCCAGAGATGGTATAAGTGAAACTAGGGGATGGTGGAGGTGAAAACTAGCCTAGACTTGAGATAAGCCACGGGTTGGCACACGTTCATCCTTACCCTGCTCATTTGTTGAAGGGAGGGAGGGAGGCAAGTTGCACCTCATTGGTTTCCATGGGCATCTACTTCCATTAGCCTCCTCATCAGTGATGGCTTCATTCCCTCCCCACATTCTGTCTCCTGAATAACATTTCTTTGTGTTCATGATGTACGTTACTTGAGCTCTGTCTCAGTGGTTGCTGGACATCTGTGGAATGTAGTATTACCAGTAGAGCCTGATGCTGCCAAGTGACACCCATCTCTGTCACACTGGTACCCATAGAAAGGAGACAGTAATTTCAAGGAACAAAAGGCACGAGTTTGTCACGCTGACATTGTCCTCTCTCTCCCTCTCCCCTTCTCTTTCTCTCTCTGTGTCTCTGTCTCTGTCTCTGTCTCTGTCTCTGTCTCTCTCTCTCTCTCTCTCTCTCTCTCTCTCTCTCTCTCCTACACACACATATTGCTCAAATAGGTTTTCCCCATATATCCTTATTCTCCTAGAGGCCCAGAATTCTCTGTGACTGTCAGCTTTGCTATTCTACACATCTGATCGGGCACAAAAATCAACCACTTCATTACAAACGGTTCTGGGATCTTCATTTTCTCTCCTTCCCCACTTCCATTGCTTTCGCATAATGACGTCCTCTTGTTCACCTGAGTCTAGATCAAATAGAGCTATCTGCCCAGTTCTACAGGAGAGCACAGTGGTTATGCACAATGTCCAAAGAGAGGTAAAGAAGAGTCAATATCGTATCACTGACTTTTCTCACTGTTGTGACAAACTGCCTGACAATGCCAGTTAAGGAAGGGAAAGTTGATTTTTGGCTCATAGTGTGAAAGCACCATCCATTGTGGTGGGGATGGTGTGGTGGGAAGAGTGGTTTTAGCTGTGGTACAGAGATGTTTGGCAGCCGCTCAGTGTGTTGTGGTCAGGAAACAGGGGTGAGTGTTGATACATCTCTGGCTTTCTTTGTTAATCAGTTTTATTCAGCCCAGCACAGAGCCCATGCAATGATGCTGTCTATATCCCAATTAGGTCTTCCTACCTCAGGGAAACCTTTACGGAAACTCCTTCAAAGGCATGCCCAGAAGCATACCTCCTGGGCCATTTAGAATCCAGACAAGCTGACAATGAAGATTCACCTCACACACTGTAAGTCAAGGATGCTTTTATTAATATTTGTATTAATCTTTTCCAAGTCTCATAAGAACCCAAGAAAGGTAAGTGCCACAATAACCCTCATTTTATGAGTAAGAGGTCCAAGCTTGAAAGATGCCATACATGGTGCTCTATCATGGACAAGTATCAAATGTGGTGGCTCACACTGAAAATACCAGACCTTAGGAGGCTAAGGCATGAATATTTGCAAGTATTAGGTCAGACGGGGCAATGAAATGAGACCATAGGTCACAAAAAACAATTACTAAATTGTTTTAAATCTGGGCCTCTAGTCTGGCTGATAGATGGATTTTGTTTTAGTGGAATAAGAATGTGTGGGAAAGTGTATGGGCAATAATAACATGCTAATGTTAAGTGAATTTGGAGGTGTGTTTGCATGTGAACACGTGTGTGTGTGTGTGTGAGAGAGAGAGGGGGGGAGAGGAGAGGGAGAGAGAGAGAGAGAGAGAGAGAGAGAGAGAGAGAGAGATTAAAATTATAAAAAAAGAGCTGATATGAAAGTTGAGCAAGGCTCCCAAACCTGAGGACCTGAGTTCAGTCCCTGGAATCCACATGGTACAAGTAAAGAACTGACCCCTGCAAGCCGTCATGCATACACAAGCATGGCCTCACATACACACAGAGAGAAAGAGCACGTACACAAGTAAATGTAATAGCAGGAGTACAGAACAAAACTATCATGTAAGAGGACATAAAGTTTTCCGTGCCCTCTTAATCATACTTTCCTCTTTCCTAATTGCTCTAGAATAGAGCCCATCCCCTGCAGCATTTGTTAAAATACCGGGGGTGCCAAAGGACCCCAAACACCAGATTGTCAGATCCAGTATGTCTGGAATAAGGCCAAAGAGAATTCGAGAACTTTCCTGTCTAAGTTTCCCGGTGACTCTAACACTGCTGGCTCACTACTGAACAGCCATTGCTCCTGAGTGAGTTTCATTGGGGCCATCTCTCCATAGATACTGTACAAATCATTCAATCTTAGACTGAATATCAGATAGGTTTGAGTACTAGATAAGTCTGTTCTAGCTGTGTCTGTGTCTGTGTGCCTGTCTATGTCTGTGTCATTTAATCTCACTAAGCTGGGGTCACATCTTCTAAAAATTACGAAGAAATTCACCTTCTGTGGATATTTGACTAAAGGTCAAACACGTAAGAGGCAGCTCTGTGACCGGACCATGGGAAAACTCAGTAAGCATTAGCCATCCTAGATTTATAAGTGTCTGAAATTCATATTTTAGTCTTTTTATTTTTATATTATTTAGTCATCCCCTTTCCCCCCTCCACCCCCTTCTGTGTGTGTGTGTGTGTGTGTGTGTGTGTGTGTGTGCGTGTGTGTGTGTGTGTGGTATGTACACTACAGCATGTGTGTGGAGGTCAGAGGACAAATGGCAGAAGTTGGTTCTCTTCTACCAGTTGGATCCCAGAGATCAATCTCCAGTTGTCCGGTTTGGCAGCAGGTGCCTGCTGAGCTATCTTATAGACTCTGACACTTACCTTTCATGTAACTGTTACATTTTTATTTCCTCATTTTTGTTGTTGCTGCTCTTGCTACTTGGGACACATTGACCCTGATATCACTTACATCTGCAGTCTTGTTCCCAGGTCTCTGCACCGTTCACTCCTTGTGACAATTCTAACTTCAGCTAAGTATTCCACCCCAGAGCAGCTTTGAATCTAGGTGGCACAACCCGATGCCACTGTGCACGTTCTGGAGCACTTTCGTCTTTAAGATGATTTATGAAATAGTTTTGGAGTTTTTCAGATTTCTCTTTCTTCTACAAACAGTCTTCAGAGACAATCTTTTTGTCCCCATTTTCACAAATTTTGTCATAATCAAACTCACTCTGTGACATTTGCATCTCACAAATTCCTACCCAGTCAGAATTATAGATCTCTCAACTTTCTAACATGTTTGCATTTCATTCCTTTTTGATAATCTTATCAAATATGGCCAAGTATTTTCTATTTATTAAGACTTTTGAAAAGTTCGACTCCTGGGTTCTTTGTCTCATAATATTCTGTTAGGGCTGCTGCTGCTTCCTTCTCCTCTCCTTCTCCTTCTCTTCTTCCTCCTTCTCCTTTTCCTCCTCTACAGGTCCTTTGTGTATATATTATGGCCTCCAGTTTTGTGTTTTTATAGATTCCTGTGTGTTTATTTGTATGCATCTATGAGTCTATATATGTTTCTTCCTTGACTTTTTCCTCACTTTGTTTTGTCCCACCCAAGTTTGTCTGCTTTTCATTTCTAAGGAGAGGCAGAAAGGGTATACATTAAGATAGGAGGGCAGGAAGTGCAGATATTGGAGGAGTTGGGGATGGGGAAACTATAATCAGCACATATTATATGAAAAATATTTTTAATAAAATAAAGTGAAAATAAAAGCAACCCTTAGAAAAGCAAGCCCATACCAGTCTCAGTCTTCTGTTCTCTCTACCTGTTCACAGACCAGGATATAAAGCTCACAGATAATTTTCCAACACTACTGTCTGTTGGCTGCTGGCCATGTTGATCATGGACTAACCCTTTAAAACTCTAAGCAATCCCTAACCCCAACTAATTGCTTTTGTTTGAAAAAATAGTCTGCCTCCTTTAAAATATTTGTTTAGAATGATTTCCATGGTTTCTTTCATTCTTCTATTTTTTTTTCTGATAGGATGAATTTGGTTATGAGAAATTGCTTTTTGCTAGATGTTTAGGATCTTCAGTTATCAATGATTTTTCATCTTTTTAATAACCATCTTCAATTCTTTGTATCCCTTGAATTGCATTTATCTCATTCATGTGCCCCTCCCTCTCACTCCTTTGGCTCTCTGCCCAGCAACTGTATGCATTCCAAAGGGCCTTGGGTGAGACTCAAGATCATTTTTTTCCTTGGCTTTGACCAGGTGCCAGGGCAATGCTGAGCTAGAACCACTGCTCATTTCTGCTTAGGGTTTCTTGGCTTATGTCAATGTTATAAAACCCAACTTCATATCCATACAGAACAGGGCTATGATTGTGAATTCTTAAGAGGTAGCTTTTTCTGTTTTTCCATCTTCCTGTGTTTTAAACCACGACAGAAGTCTCCCCCACCCGCTTCCTTGGGTAGTAGGTATAATGTTTCTCAGAAGGGATGGCTCCTCAGTATCACTGACTTTGTGGGATTCTTCCATCTGTACCCTTTCTACTATGTGCTGCTATTAGAATTCTATACAGAGACACAATACCAGATTTAGTGCTAAGTATCTCCTAGACTTACAACTTGTTTCAATCCTTGACAGTTTGACTATGTATTAAAATATATAACAAGAAACAAAGCTACATTCTGTACGAACTCTGCATTGAATATGAAAGAAGTAATTATAGGGCTGTTCAGTTTGCCATCTTGTCAGAAATACAAATGACCCAAGTCACTTTGTAATATATTAGTGTTCTTAACCTTCCCTATATACAGACAGAGCCTAAAATTGTTATTTATGTATTTACCAGATTTCTTGCCTCTCAGTTAAAGGTAAATACTTAATAACAAATTCTCTGCCTTGTTCTCTGGTATATTTTCAGAAACTGGAGCAGGTATTAGCATAAATAAGACTCAATAGCACTTTGCTGACTGGTGGACTAACATATTATGGAGTACTCATATAGTCTATTGCATTCAAATACGATTTTATAGTCATTGATATGAGGATTATCTCTAAGTCAATTAGGGAAAAATCATATCATATAATAACATGTGAGCTGAGCACAATGCCACACCTCTAATTCCAACTCATGGGCAGCAGAGATAGGAAAATCATGAGTTCAAAGCCAGCCTGAACTATAACAGAAACATGACAATCAGGGTTACTGAGATGGTGTGGTCAATGAAGTTTTTGTCCTGAGTTATGTTGGGGGTATGATTTGTGATTTCATGGTAATTCGCATGTTCACTGCAGGTCCCTACCTACAATTGGTCTTTTGACTGATCAATAAAGAGCTAACAGCCAATAGCTGGCTGGGGAATAGAGGCGGGACTTTTAGGATTCCTGGTCAAGAAAGGAAAAGGAGGAAGGAGGAGCAGAATCACCAGGATGGGGAAGCAGAGAGATCAGACTTAAAAGGCCCGCCTATATATAAGAATCTGGGAAAGTGCCACCGGGACCACTCCCCAATTGGGTCTGGGGTAGCAGAGAAAAAAATATAGATTTAGCAAGTATTAATGCAGAAATGCCATGCCAGGAGTTCAGTGAAGTTTAACAACTCAAAGCTACAGATGGTATTCAACATGGTAGGCAAAGAACTCACTATTAAAAACTATTTAGAGATTCTCAGATGGAATACACACAGCCATGATGTAATATTAGGAGTTGGGGAGAATCGGCTTCTTAGCAGCTTATAGATTTTGCCAGGGCCACATGGGAATTTTTTCCTACTTTTGGAACTAATACAAAGAGTTTGGGCTCAGAGGTTCTGAGAGCGACTGCTGTGCATATAGACAGGCTGCTCAGGAGCAGAGAGAGAGCGAGAGAGAGAGAGAGAGAGAGAGAGAGAGACAGAGAGACAGAGAGACAGAGAGACAGAGAGACAGAGAGACAGAGAGACAGAGAGAGACAGAGAGAGAGACAGAGAGAGAGACAGAGAGAGAGACAGAGAGAGAGACAGAGAGAGAGAGAGGAAGAAGAAGGAGGAGGAGGAGGAGAAGAAGGAGAAGGAGAAGGAGAAGGAGAAGGAGAAGGAGAAGGAGAAGGAGAAGGAGAAGAAGAAGAAGAAGAAGAAGAAGAAGAAGAAGAAGAAGAAGAAGAAGAAGAAGAAGAAGAAGAAGAAGAAGAAGAAGAAGAAGAAGGAGCTGCCTGACTCTCACAACTAGATAAATAAAGAATAGAGATAAATAAAATTTGATTTAATTGTTTTTAAGGATAGAAGTGGGGGCTTGAGAGATAGCTCAGTGGTTAAGAGCACTGATTGCTCTTCCAGAGGTCCTGAGTTCAATTCCCAGCACCCACACCATGGCTCACAGCCATCTGTAGTGGAATTTGATGCCCTCTTCTGGTGCATCTGAGGACAGCAATGGTGTACTCATATATAATTAACTAATTAATTAAGGATAGAAGAGTATAATGGTAATTATTTAAGTGGTTTTAGGTATACATGGAATAAAGAAATTCAGGCTTTTGATCTCAAATGTAGGAAGTAAAAGTAAGAAGAGTAAACAAAAGCAATGAAGAAAACTTTAAAAGGTCTATGTCAGGGCAAATACTCGAAATTTTTGAATGTGGTCTACACAGGCATTCTGGGAATGTTGAGCCTGGTATAACAAATTAGGAGCCTAAGAATAGGCTTAGACAGGAAGGAGAAAGGAATTTGATTGAAGTTAAATACATAGATGAATAAACAATTGAGGTATCTGATCTTAGATTATAGGTCAAAGAGCACGGGATAAGTAGGAAAACCTTATCTCAGACAGATAATAAAAGCTTATGTTAATTCAAGTCATATAAAGAGAAAGGAGACACGTGTACCCACAGAGATATTAATAGCTATAGAAGGGAGAATTTAAGTATACAGATGAATAAAAAAATTAGGCCTTGATCTCTCTCATGTAGATCAGGGAAGAAGATGGTGGGGGAGCACTATCTCAACAGGTAATAATATTTGTTTAGATTGTTTTAATTACTTTGAATTGTTTTAATTATCAAAATGCGTGTGGTTATGAGTTTGGTGGTTATATTAAGGTTCCCCTGGAAGGAGCTATTAAATTAATTCAACCTTTAATGACTTCCGGATACTGGACCAGGGACATGCTCTTTTGTGTTGACAGCAAAGGAGAAAACATTTTGGACCCCTTCCAAAGTGACATGGATCAGATTTGACAGAGAAGGATCCCCCTGAAGATCTTGGCTACAGAAAAGAAAAATTCTAGACAATCAAACTGGACAGATAACTTGACCTGCTGATTCCTTAATATGAGAACAGCCCTATAACTGGCTCAGACATAAAAGTGTCTCTAGCCAAAACTTCAACTAAAATTAGACAATAAATCTTCTTGGTAATGGAATCCTTACAATTCATCATGCCACCCTTCACATGGCATAAATGAAGATTTATTACAATTGGTCATTGATCAAATTAACTCATAAAAGGATAGTTGGTTTTGTCTGCTCAAATAAGGAACAAAAACTACATCCTTAACTGATCTGTGCATCTTGCATAATCCATAGGAATATCTTAATAGTACTAAAATTTTGGTTGTAAGATTCACATGTTGCAGAATGTACAGCTCTGACATGATTCATCTGTAAAGATGTTGAAATAACCTGCTGCTCCAGCCCCCTACCTCCTGAAGCTGGTTCCAGAGAATTCTTCCAAAACAGCTTCAGGAATAGCTGGTGATTCCAGATGACCTCACTTCATCCAAATTTTCAGATGGATCCAGCCAAAACTTTAGTCAAGTCCTGAGCCTTCTAAGCATACAGATACTAGATAACAGATGCTAAAGCTAGCTTTCTTAAGTCTGACCAATTTTTCTAATCTTCCTACCCCTCCCAACCCATTAAAATTTTCATTGCCCCTATTCAGCAGAAAGAACTTGTAGAGAGTTGTCATACCAATCCTTAGGTTTGGGTGTCTGGTTAAGGTTATTTTATAAATTATAGATTGGTTGTCATTTTAAGGCATAATTTAGAAATGGCCATAATTTGAGCAGGAAGGAAGTAGATGGGTGGATTACTAAATTTTTCTTAAGCAAAGCACTGTATAGCCACAATCTTACAGTGGTAGAAATCTGTATAATTGATACAAATTGAAGTTATAAGTTCTTACATTGATACAGAATTCATACATTGATATAGATTTAAGGTTTTCATTGGTATAAATCCTTGCATATTGATACAAAATTTGAAATCAATATTGTTACTCTTAGATAGGTGTTGTGTTTATGCAACTCATTTAAGAATGCAAGGCTTTGACCCAGCCCTTCTATACCTGCTATTACAAACTGTTTAGGATGATGATGTAATGTAAAGTAAGGGCCAGATAGTAAACTCATGGTTATATTAGATTCTGATTTAATTAAAATGAAGTGCTTTTAATAGTGTTCAAATAGAAATAGTTAAGAGTAGTCAGGTTTTAACAGTTCAGATGAACTTTATATAGTCTTCAAAAGCATCAGAAATCCAAAGAATATGACATTTAATTATTAATTCATTATTAAAGATCACTTAACTAGAGATGTGTCTGCTCCTGACAGTATCCCCTTCATAGTTTGAAGAAGAAATTGAGCATCAAAACCTCCATATGAAGTTGCTCCAGTTATGACAAGGTAGCCACTGAATAAAAATTGCCCTAATTGATCTACAGAAGAAAAATACTGTCCAAGAAAGGACATACAATGCAGGATAGTTGCTAGCTCAGCTCTGTCAAGACAGAGTAAACTAGTCCTTTACAGTTCCTGCTTCACTTACGGTCTGTCTGATGATCCTGGACCAGAATGCTCCAGTGTTTTGAAGAATAGTCAGTTGTTATGACAACTTGGTTAAGTTTTGGAAGCTACGTGTTGTGCTTCCTATATATGCAGGTAATATTTAATTTGTTCTTGGATTTCTAACAGGTGGAAGAATAATTATAGTCTCATAATCAAACTTAAATTGTTTAGCATTGAGGGACATGATATAGATTTAAAAAGATGGTTTTCAGATGGTAATTCAAATCAAAATCAAAACTTAATTCAGGTATAGAATTGTAAACTCTTTAATTCTTGATAGATGATAGAGAACTTTATCTAAATTGAAAAATATGTAGACTAGATGTTAATTGTGTATCATACTTTATAATTTATATAATTGTTATGGTTTTGCTCAATTTATGTCTGAGAGAAAGAGCCTTTGTTACTGGACAAAAGGGGTGAGATACTGGGGATTCTATTTGTGCTTACATGGGAATTTGCACATCCCTGCCAACAGCTGGTCTTTTGACTGATCAATAAATAGCAGAGAGGGAAGATGGAACAGAATCGCCATGATGGGGAAGCAGAGCAATCAGACTTAAAGGCCCAGACATGTAATAATCTGGGGAAGTAACCCCAGGGGCCACTTCCCTGGTTCGGTCTGGGGTAGCAGAGGTAAAATACAGATTTACCAAGTATTAGTTCAGAAATACCAGAAGAGAGGGTTTTAGCCATGTGGAGATTCAGGAAAGGCCCAACCATTGAGCTAGTAAAGCATATTAAATATAATGCTCTCTGCGTGTGTGTCTTTTCATTTGTGAATCCAGAGCTCTTGGGCAGGTGCAGAGCTGTGTGTCCACCTGCCAGGAGCTCAGTGCTATTCAACAATTCACTACTACAGAGTTCAATCCCTAGAATTGAAGGGGTAAGAAAAACAGTCATGGTGACAAGTGCTTGTAATTCCAGTCCTGTGGAGGAAGAGACAGGTAGATCAGAGACACTCACTGGACAGCTAGCTTAGACTGCTTGGTGAGTTCCAGGTACTCGAAATGATAGACCCTGTCCTAAAAGACAAGGTGAATGGTTCCTCAGGAATGAGACCTGATGTTGTCCTCTGACTTCCACAGGAGTACACAGAAACCCCCACACATGCATGTAAACCAAAACAGAGTAAAAATTTTAAATCCACAATCTAAAGGAACTTAAAAACTACAAAAGAAAAAAAAAAACCCAGCATGTATAGTGTGATTTCCATCACAAAATACATGACTGTTCATGTATGTGTTTGGAAGGATACACTGAAAGAGTTAATTGTGTTGCCACTAATTGGTGAGTTTCTATTATGATTTTTCTTTACCCTAATTCTTAATACTGAGCCTATAACACTGTATTTTTACCATCAGAACTGGAAACAAAACATCATTCAGAGGCCCGGGTATTTACTGCTTTTATTCAAGGTATATATTACAAACAAACCTTGTCTTTCTTTCTTCCTAAGGACTCATCCTCAAATAGTGGGCATTGATTTCTATTTTCTTGAACGTAAAATAAGCTCATTTCTGTTTCCTGTCTGGGCCCATCCTGCTTGGCATCGGGTACTTCTAAGAGCACTCAGTTCTAGGAGCACACACACATGGTTTCTCTATGATCCACTGGAGCTCAACTCACATTCACTCTGGGTTGTTCAATTTGATCAAGCATAATTTGTGACCCTTGCTTTGTGGAAGGAAAGATTTCCTATCTGCAACACTGGGCTTGAGAGGGGACTTGGTTATTACACCAACTATTTTCCTTCTGCCTCTCTAGTGTCTGTCAGCATAAATGTGACTCTGATTATTTCACACTGGGTCTCATTTTACCTAAGGACTTTTAATTGATAATTTGTGTTTCTTAGTTGCTTGCCATCGATAATAGCCTCAGTGACCCCCCCCCCAAAAAAAGAACAAACACACCTAGGATGCAAAGATTACAATCAGTTACTGTCCTAGGATCCAAGACCTGATAAAGCTGAAAGGATGTGGACTCATGGGACAGGTAGAGACAGTGCGCTGACCTGCCCATTGATCATTGTTTCTCTCCTACTATCAGCCTTGCCCCTTTGGCTGCAGCTGCACCCTGACAGTCCCACATGCACCAGGTCATACTGTCTGCTTTTGTTGGTACTATGTCTTTTACTTCAAATTCCTATCGTTCTTGTTCCAGTAGAACTATGCTTTCTCATAGTATGGCGCTGGGATCAGCACAAACTCCTTCAGAAACCCTCCCTCACAGCTCATCTCCTGGTGAGCTGGTTTGGTACGTGGATTTGCTCATTCCAAAGACAGTTCTGTGCACCTGTGATATACCAGTCCAACAGGATCTTGGATTCCTCTTCTAGACTAATGATAGCATCACTCATCTTTGAGTTGCCATTATTTGGGGACTGACACATTGCTGTGCTCAGCAAATGCTTGATAAATGTCTGGCTGTGCGGATAAATGGAAAGAGGAAAAGGAAGAACAAGTGCAGAGACATTTGAGTGGCTTCAGAGAGCAAGTGGTATTTAAAGTAGTTCTTGGGGGGAATGTTTCAGGTTTGCTTGTCTGTTTGTTTAACGCGTAGGTGTTCCAGACGGATACAAAAGAATACACACACACACACACACACACACACACACACACACACACGCACACACAAACGAAAAAAGAAAAGTGAAAATGCAAATTAAGTTTAGGGAACAACTTGCCTAGTGAAAAGGAAGAGGAATAAGAAGTGAGAGACTGCCTCATGGTACTTTCTCCAAAATTGACCATATAATTGGTCAAAAAACGGGCCTCAACAGGTACAGAAAGATAGAAATAATCCCATGCGTGCTATCGGACCACCACGGCCTAAAACTGGTCTTCAATAACAATAAGGGAAGAATGCCCACATATACGTGGAAATTGAACAATGCTCTACTCAATGATAACCTGGTCAAGGAAGAAATAAAGAAAGAAATTAAAAACTTTTTAGAATTTAATGAAAATGAAGGTACAACATACCCAAACTTATGGGACACAATGAAAGCTGTGCTAAGAGGAAAACTCATAGCGCTGAGTGCCTGCAGAAAGAAACAGGAAAGAGCATATGTCAGCAGCTTGACAGCACACCTAAAAGCTCTAGAACAAAAAGAAGCAAATACACCCAGGAGGAGTAGAAGGCAGGAAATAATCAAACTCAGAGCTGAAATCAACCAAGTAGAAACAAAAAGGACCATAGAAAGAATCAACAGAACCAAAAGTTGGTTCTTGAGAAAATCAACAAGATAGATAAACCCTTAGCCAGACTAACGAGAGGACACAGAGAGTGCGTCCAAATTAACAAAATCAGAAATGAAAAGGGAGACATAACTACAGATTCAGAGGAAATTCAAAAAATCATCAGATCTTACTATAAAAACCTATATTCAACAAAACTTGAAAATCTTCAGGAAATGGACAATTTCCTAGACAGATACCAGGTATCGAAGTTAAATCAGGAACAGATAAACCAGTTAAACAACCCCATAACTCCTAAGGAAATAGAAGCAGTCATTAAAGGTCTCCCAACCAAAAAGAGCCCAGGTCCAGACGGGTTTAGTGCAGAATTCTATCAAACCTTCATAGAAGACCTCATACCAATATTATCCAAACTATTCCACAAAATTGAAACAGATGGAGCCCTACCGAATTCCTTCTACGAAGCCACAATTACTCTTATACCTAAACCACACAAAGACCCAACAAAGAAAGAGAACTTCAGACCAATTTCCCTTATGAATATCGACGCAAAAATACTCAATAAAATTCTGGCAAACCGAATTCAAGAGCACATCAAAACAATCATCCACCATGATCAAGTAGGCTTCATCCCAGGCATGCAGGGATGGTTTAATATACGGAAAACCATCAACGTGATCCATCATATGAACAACTGAAAGAACAGAACCACATGATCATTTCTTTAGATGCTGAGAAAGCATTTGACAAAATTCAACACCCCTTCATGATAAAAGTCCTGGAAAGAATAGGAATTCAAGGCCCATACCTAAACATAGTAAAAGCCATATACAGCAAACCAGTTGCTAACATTAAACTAAATGGAGAGAAACTTGAAGCAATCCCACTAAAATCAGGGACTAGACAAGGCTGCCCACTCTCTCCCTACTTATTCAATATAGTTCTTGAAGTTCTAGCCAGAGCAATCAGACAACAAAAGGAGATCAAAGGGATACAGATCGGAAAAGAAGAGGTCAAAATATCACTATTTGCAGACTACATGATAGTATATTTAAGTGATCCCAAAAGTTCCACCAGAGAACTACTAAAGCTGATAAACAACTTCAGCAAAGTGGCTGGGTATAAAATTAACTCAAATAAATCAGTTGCCTTCCTCTATACAAAAGAGAAACAGGCCGAGAAAGAAATTAGGGAAACGACACCCTTCATAATAGACCCAAATAATATAAAGTACCTAGGTGTGACTTTAACCAAGCAAGTAAAAGATCTGTACAGTAAGAACTTCAAGACACTGAGGAAAGAAATTGAAGAAGACCTCAGAAGATGGAAAGATCTCCCATGCTCATGGATTGGCAGGATTAATATAGTAAAAATGGCCATTTTACCAAAAGCGATCTACAGATTCAATGCAATCCCCATCAAAATACCAATCCAATTCTTCAAAGAGTTAGACAGAACAATTTGCAAATTCATCTGGAATAACAAAAAACCCAGGATAGCTCAAGCTATCCTTAACAATAAAAGGACTTCAGGGGGAATCACTATCCCTGAACTCAAGCAGTATTACAGAGCAATAGTGATAAAAACTGCATGGTATTGGTACAGAGACAGACAGATAGACCAATGGAATAGAATTGAAGACCCAGAAATGAACCCACACACCTATGGTCACTTGATTTTTGACAAAGGAGCCAAAACCATCCAATGGAAAAAAGATAGCATTTTCAGCAAACGGTGCTGGTTCAACTGGAGGGCAACATGTAGAAGAATGCAGATCGATCCATCCTTATCACCCTGTACAAAGCTTAAGTCCAAGTGGATGAAGGACCTCCACATCAAACCAGACACACTCAAACTAATAGAAGAAAAACTAGGGAAGCATCTGGAACACATGGGCACTGGAAAAAATTTCCTGAACAAAACACCAATGGCTTACGCTCTAAGATCAAGAATCGACAAATGGGATCTCATAAAACTGCAAAGCTTCTGTAAGGCAAAGAACACTGTGGTTAGGACAAAACGGCAACCAACAGATTGGGAAAAGATCTTTACCAATCCTACAACAGATAGAGGCCTTATATCCAAAATATACAAAGAACTCAAGAAGTTAGACCGCAGGGAAACAAATAACCCTATTAAAAAATGGGGTTCAGAGCTAAACAAAGAATTCACAGCTGAGGAATGCCGAATGGCTGAGAAACACCTAAAGAAATGTTCAACATCTTTAGTCATAAGGGAAATGCAAATCAAAACAACCCTGAGATTTCACCTCACACCAGTGAGAATGACTAAGATCAAAAACTCAGGTGACAGCAGATGCTGGAGAGGATGTGGAGAAAGAGGAACACTCCTCCATTGTTGGTGGGATTGCAGACTGGTAAAACCATTCTGGAAATCAGTCTGGAGGTTCCTCAGAAAATTGGACATTGAACTGCCTGAGGATCCAGCTATACCTCTCTTGGGCATATACCCAAAAGATTCCTCAACATACAAAAGAGACACGTGCTCCACTATGTTCATCGCAGCCTTATTTATAATAGCCAGAAACTGGAAAGAACCCAGATCCCCTTCAACAGAGGAATGGATACAGAAAATGTGGTACATCTACACAATGGAATATTACTCAGCTATCAAAAACAACGAGTTTATGAAATTCGTAGGCAAATGGTTGGAACTGGAAAATATCATCCTGAGTGAGCTAACCCAATCACAGAAAGACATACATGGTATGCACTCATTGATAAGTGGCTATTAGCCCAAATGCTTGAATTACCCTAGATCCCTAGAACAAACGAAACTCAAGACGGATGATCAAAATGTGAATGCTTCACTCCTTCTTTAAATGAGGAAAAAGAATACCCTTGGCAGGGAAGGGAGAGGCAAAGATTAAAACAGAGACTAAAGGAACACCCATTCAGAGCCTGCCCCACATGTGGCCCATACATATACAGCCACCCAATTAGACAAGATGGATGAAGCAAAGAAGTGCAGACCAACAGGAGCCGGATGTAGATTGCTCCTGAGAGACACAGCCAGAATACAGCAAATACAGAGGCGAATGCCAGCAGCAAACCACTGAACTGAGAATAGGTCCCCCGTTGAAGGAATCAGAGAAAGAACTGGAAGAGCTTGAAGGGGCTCGAGACCCCAAAATACAACAATGTCAAGCAACCAGAGCTTCCAGGGACTAAGCCACTACCTAAAGACTATACATGGACTGACCCTGGACTCTGACCCCATAGGTAGCAATGAATATCCTAGTAAGAGCACCAGTGGAAGGGGAAGCCCTGGGTCCTGCTAAGACTGAACCCCCAGTGAACTAGACTATGGGGGGAGGGCGGCAATGGGGGGAGGGTTTGGAGGGGAACACCCATAAGGAAGGGGAGGGGGAGGGGGATGTTTGTCCGGAAACCGGGAAAGGGAATAACACTCGAAATGTATATAAGAAATACTCAAGTTAAAAAAAAAAATAATCCCAAAAAAAAAAAAAAAAGAAGTGAGAGACTGGGGGACATAGAAGAAGGTAGTCCGAAATGGAATGCTCTGGCATTCAATGTAAAAATCTATGCCTGTAAAAATCTCAGCAATATAACTGTGTAAGCATGAACTAGACAAAGGCAACAAACGACATGTGTATGTGATAGGCTCAGGTTGGGGAGAATCCCAAGAGACTACAACCCTACATAAATGCCAGCCAACAGTGTAGCAATTCCTAGGTGGAGTATTATTTTGTATTTGCCTTAGGTAAGCTAACCTTAACTGCTCAGCATATTGCTGGCACTACAGAATTGAAGTTCACTTGTGGCCAATGTATCAATGCAAGTATGTAGTATATAGTCTTTCAAAAATTGACCTAGGAACTCAGATGCCTTCCATTTTATAGCTCCTCCAATCTATAGGAGCTCAGAGTCCTTCACTTCTACCCAACCAAAAAAGAAAAAGAGAGCTAAGAGGTATTGTTGGGCCCACCCTAACCATGGCCACACTTCTGCCCATGTTGTGTTGATGGTGCTTCATGTTTGGGTTCACAATGGCTTCTAGAGGGGCTAGAATATGTAAACTTTGGTGTAAGTCCAGGAGAAGAGGAAACAAATTTGGTGAATGTCCGCCAACTCTGCTACATTTCTCAGAAGTAAAACTTGATCATCTTTAGCTCTCATATAAAAAGTCAAGTAGATCTGTTCTTTTTGTCACAGATAGAGACAATTGCAGAAAACTATAGTGAATCAAAATGGAGAGGCCAGTCTCAAAGGACATAGTTTACCCAAGGCATACAAAATGAATACACACACACACACACACACACACACACACACACACACACACACAAACGTATTTACAAATATACAGAATATAGATGTATGTATATATGTATGTATGTATGTATGTATGTATGTATGTATTATGCATGTATAGTAACTTCTGCTCCCAAGGCTCAGGGATCATTGTGGGAAAGGAGGCAATAAGATTATAAGAGGCAGAAGAACAGGGACTTTGCTGTGAGATTGTCTCCTGGAAATGTCAAAATCTACACCCATAAACCTCACCAACATGGCTTAGTAAACATGAGCTGAATAAAGATAACACTAGACAAGCTTATGTGGATAGGGTAGGGTCAGGGAGAAGCCCAAGAGGCTTCAACACTACACAAAGAACTAAGGTGTCTACAAAATACTGAGAGTAAGAAAAATAGTCTTCCCTGGGGAGCACACCAATCAATTATCAATTAATACTAAAGGATCAGCTCTGACAGCGTACATAAAGTAACATTAAACAGACTGGAAGTTGTGATTGTGTTTATTGTGTGTGTATGTGTGTTTGCACATGTACATATCTGTAACAGCAATTAATGAAAAAGAGACCATGAGTTTGAAAATGAGAAGAAAGGATCTATGGGCGGGTTTGGATGGAGGAGGTGGAACGGGAAAGTGATGTAACTATATTACTACCTCGAAAATAACCAACGAAATAATTTTGTTTTTAAAGGAAATTAAAGTGAGTCTGAGGTCGTGGGCAGCCACTACAGCAAACGAATGGTTTAGCTTTTCTTTTTCAGGCCTCTGTTTAACATAGATGTCCTGGCAGGAAAGTTCATGAATATTTTGAGACTGTCACTCCTACACTTTGCTGGTAAGACTTCAGAGTTCCATTAATGCTGACAATAGGTTGGATGGATAAACTGAAGCACTGCCAGTCATCAGGAATGTCAATAGTTCTTAACTATAATGGGGTTCTTTCTACACAGGCAGATATGAGTGGGAATGTTGTTTATCAAATAATGCTGATAGGTACATTTACTCTGTTATTTTTTTAATATCTATAAATGTATAAGCTGGAGGGATGGCTCAGCAGTTAAGGACACACTGGTCTTGCAGAGGACTCAGCTTTGGTGGTTCCCAGCACCCATGCCAAGCAGCTCACAGAACCTGTAACTCCAGCTCCAGCGGAACAGGATGTCCCTGGCTTCCATGAACACCTGCACTCACATACACAGACAGACACACAGATAATCTTTAAAATAATAAAAATAAGTCTTCAAAAATAGATATATATTTGTTTAAGTAATTCATATTTGAAGAGGACCACTGAATCCATTAGTAGCCTAAGAGTCCATTTAAATATATTAACTAGTTAAACTAACCAAGGCCTGTGAACAACAAAACCTGAAAGAAACAATAGAAGGAAAGAAAAAAATCATTTTCCCTCATAATTTCAGAAGGCCTTATTGGTTGTGTGGCTCTGGGCACTTGGGCAAGAAACCATGGCGACAGGAGTGGATGGAGAAGTTGGGAAGCAGAAAGACCAGCTAAGCTGGCTATGAATCAACTCTCTCCTTTTTATTCTTTCCTTCTAAGAGCCCAGCACATCAATGCAGCTGGTGTCATTCAAGGCAGGTCTTACTTCTCAGTCAACTTTCTCTGGAAATGCCCTTGCAGACCCAGCAGAGGTTAGCTTTACTCATTCTAGGCACCTCGCAAGTCAAAGGAGGTGACAACCCCAGAGAAGACCTGAGAAAAGTAACATAACATAGATGGTAATGCTGTTTTCTGAACTTGTGACTCTCAGAAATCTAACTTCACCACATTGTAATTTTTTGATCATCTGATACTGTGGGGCATACCCACCTTGGTAGCAACCCCTCATCAAAGTGTAGAAAACCTCATTAAAGTTCATCTGACATGCTACCCCTCACACTCATGCTGTGCTGCCAACTACCTTTATGGCCACCGTAATCTCACCTTCTAGAGCCGGAAGGAAAAACAAGTTGAGGAGGCAGAAGAACAAACAATGGCAATAAGAAGAACATAATCTTTATTATGAACAAGTGTTACTGAGGTCCCAGCGCTCAGTCAACCTCACTGTGACTCAGTCTCTTTGATTACAAATTCTTTCTGGGTAGCGACTGTTATTCTTACTAATGCTGTGTGGCTGGCTGTGACTGGTGAAAAGAACTCAGTCATGTGGCCCACAGAAATAGCAAGAAAGTAGCAAGCAGAATGGAAACGTTGAGAGGCAACCGAGGGTCTAGGGGGCTGAAGTGGACATCATAACCTAAACTGTAGCAAAATAAATCTGTGAGAAAATTGCCAACCTCTCAAAGCTCCTCTGGCCTATATTCAATGTTGAAATTCTCCGGGTTATATCTAGGTCAACTCTACTTTTAACAAAATAAATTCATGATAGCTACATGTGGTTATATAAAGATATAGAGAAACATTTAAGCAATATACAATAAGTGTGCATTGTGTTCTGTTGTGCTTTCAAAAGGTCTCTTATAATGAATACATACTTTATAATCATAATTTTAAAAATGTCATTAAAATAGGTGGGAAATAAAGAGAAAGGTGCACTTTACTCCACCTCCTTCAGGACATAGCCCTGACTTTTTTTCTCCATGACTGAAAAATAAACAACCCCCAAGGAACCCAGCCCAAGATCGATCACCATCATCAGCCCGTCATTCTTTGGAGCGACAATCCTGGTGTTTCCTTAGAAACCTCTCTCCTGTAAGAGTTCCACACGAGTTGGGAATAAGATGTATATCCCAGAGCATAAGAGTAGAATTTAGATTAGCTGGCATTTCTCAGGGTAGTTGGTATATTAAATAATGGAACGCAGCCCCATTTTTTGTGAAACAAAATTCTAAAGTGCATTTCATTGCTTTCTAGGGAGCACCTCTGTATGGAGGTACATGTCACTGTGAATCTGTAGCTAATGGGACTTGGTAATAATGACATCTCCAGCTTGTGTTAGACTGTTACTTTAATTACTGATAGGTAGTATACGGCATGACTGAGGTATAGAGCCTAAAGAAGGCTTTCCTTTTTAAAATCTAGTAGTTTTTTTAAATTTAGGGATGGGGCACCTGCATACCAGGGTACATTTGTAGAGGTCAGAGAACAACTGGAGAAACTGATCTCTACCTGTTGAACCTTCTCACCTGTTCAAGACTTTCTTTAATCAGGAGTGGTGGGAACTGCTTGTAAATGTAGGTTGATTGATATTGAACTTAGAGGTCTCCATTAATGCAAGAAGAGATATCAAGAAAGCAGTTGGGCATCTAGCTGAAATATCTATTCTTAAGATACAAGTTTCTGCTTTGTCAATAGATGAGGGAACTGAAGGGATTGTCTCACATGACATATGAAGAATGTGTAGAATAGAGGAGACATAATATACAACAGAATAACTGCAACACTCAATAGCCGAGAAAAGATACAGAAGCATCTGAGAAACAGAAGGAAAGCTGGGAGAGCGTGGGATCACTGAAAATGGGTGAAGATGCTGGATTAGTGTATGTGGCCACCTTCCAAAGCTGCTGAAAGGCCAGATAAGTTAAGGGACAACAAATAGGTCACTCAAGATTGCATCAAGAGATGGGGAGAACAAAATGAGGAGGTTGGAGTTCATACTACAGCACGTTAGCGAATAATTGGGAAGTAGGTACACAGTCCCAAAAGTAGATGTCTTTTTAGTGCTTTGACTATGAAAAGGCCATGGCAAGAGAAAGAAAACTATTGATGAGAAATTTAGTAAGATTTTTTTAAGAATACTTAGGGGGAGTGGTTTTCTTGTTGCTTTTATTTTGTTTGTTTATTTCGTTCTTCAGGTGAGAGATTCTAGATAGCTTCTGATAAATGTTTTTCTTTTCTATTACTGGGTATACTGTCACTACAGTAGAGTCATGAGGCTGTACTTTTTGCCTGACAACTCTGTCATGCAGATTTTAATATGGTGCTTTTCATCCAGTAATCATACCAGTAGTTTCAATGTGAAGTAAACAATCAGCAGAGTGAGGTGCATTGTATCTGACAAAGAAAACGCATCTTTATGAAAACTTATCAGTGTTGCTGAAGTGATTGCATTGACCACACACGACAGTTTCAGTACTGTATGCACTGGTTTCCATCAAAGCACTAATCAATGTGCTAAATAAAACCACATAGGCTGCCTGCACATTTGTCCCAGAGTGATAACTTTTGTCTTTGAAAGAATGTTACTTTACCAGACGTCAGGCAAATTTAATGAGAAAAAATTCAGATCAGCTTTATGAAGATAATAGGAATACATTCATAAACATATTTGTGCAAAACAATAAAGAGGGGTAGATGCAATCAGAACTTAGAAAAACAAAATCATGGAAGATAGTGTCCCAGAAGCAAAGCCAAAACTACTCAGGGAAACATGAGTTTAGAACATAAAATTTTTAATTTCAAGTTCCTTATTTATTTTAACTGAATGACAGAGATAGATAGGTGGATAGATAGATAGATAGATAGATAGATAGATAGATAGATAGATAGATAGATATAATATATAGATGATAGATGATAGATAGGTATAATATATAGATGATAGATGGATAGATAGATGATAGATAGATATAATATATAGATGATAGATGGATAGATAGATAGAGGATAGATATAATATATAGATGATAGATAAATAGATAAATGATATATAGATGAATGATAGGTAGATAGATGATAGACAGACAGATAGATAGATAGACAGATACATAGATACATAGATACATAGATAAATAGATAAATAGATACATAGATAATAGGTAGGTAGAAAATAGATATATGGATGATAGATGATAGATGACATAGATAGATGACAGATAGATGATTGATAGATAGATAGATACATAGATACATAGATATATGATAGATAAATAGATAGTAGATAGATAGATACTCAGAAAGTACAAGAGGAGGTTTATGAGGGTGCTTGGGACGGATGTGTTTATGAAGAGGAAATCCAGAGAATGATCAGGGTTATCTGCAGTGTCTTTGGATTTCTAGATGGTTATGTTTTTCTCTAGCAAAGTTCATTGAGCATTCTATACCCCTTGTGTTGTCTTACCATTCCTAATCGCTGCTCACTAACACGGGTCATGATGGGCACAGCCCTGGTGAGGTCATCATGTGGTTAAGGACAGCAGCACACAATAATCCAGATTCAAAATAAATGCTCTTGCCTAATACCTAACAACTTCCCAGCCACTTCTTCAGGTACTTGGCAGATGAGCTGACTTACACCAAAAGGAAATGCTTCACTATCTAAGATAAAGAGATGCATTCACAAACATCAGTCCTCCGTGCTGTAGCTCTGCTTTTATGGCAGACCCTTTGCGCCGTAAGAATGGTAGTCATAGGAATAAAATCACTTGACAAAATTAAAAGACCCATTGATTTAAAGAAAACTTTCTGGGCTATAAGATATTGAAGGAAGGCATGTTGCCATTACTTATTAGAGAAATCTGCTTTATGCAGAGTTGCCCACCACTAGGCTGGCATCTTTTTTAAGGCAGATATCTGACGCAATCACATTTTCTTAGTGCAAGACTTTTTCAAGCAGAAAACAAGTTAATGTATTTTGCCAAAGAGAATAGGGATGATAATAACAAGGACAAAACTCTTAGTCAGTGTTGTGGTACAGTCCAGGGAAGCAAGGCGTGGCATCACCAAGTTCAGCTGCTACATGTTAGAAGACAATCGTGTTGTGGGTTGCCCTGGTGCTGCTTGTATTCTGATGTTAATTCCTCTTCCTCAAGAGGGGCTGCCTCATGAGAAATGAATCATGTACTCAGGTGATTTCATGTGAAATCAGCCCATTCTAACCATTCTAACTGGTCGAATAAAGTCTAGAACCTATGGTTGGGCAGTAGAAGGGAAAGGTGGGGCTGGAGGTCTTAGAGAGTGGAGAAAGGGAAGGGGAAGGACTGAGGAAGAAAAAGTGTAAGGGAAATGGAGCAGAACCACATGGGTCAAAGAAGATACAAATAGCAAGGGATCTCATAGCTGGGGAATAGAGTAGTGTAGTGGTGAATCTGCCCAATCTATGTGTGCAAATTATAGATATAATAACTGAGTTGTGTGTTTTTGCATGAGCTTATTGGGGTTGGAGATTTACTGCAACACAGGCACCTCCTTATAGGATGATGTCATCACACAGGTGTAGGGAGGTACAAGATAGAATAAGGTCTGTCACTGAATGAAAAGGAAGGATAGGCAGGAGAAAAGTTTTAGGGAGAGGAGACTGGAGCAAGGCAGAAAAGGAGCGGGAGAACATGGAGGCTGATGTTCAGATTCCTTTCTGTACATTTGCAGGTTGTTGTGAATATACTTAAGGGATGGATTGTACAGGGTTTTGTACGTCTAGATGAGCAAATTAGATATTATCAATTGGATCAGAGGTTACTGTGTTGTGTGTTCTTCCATGTGGCGATTTAAGTTTAAGAGAGTTTGCAGTGGCTGCAGACACTGGGCCACCACGGAATTGGGACGTACATCTCTGGCATGGTGAAGCCTGCCTTGGGAACTAAATGGGTAGAGAGATTGTCACCAGGCTCAGAGAGAAGCCTTTGGCAGTGTGATATGGGATAGAGCAGAGCGGGTGAGACGCTTTGCTGACTGAGATGAGGATATCTACCAGATACCTTGGAGCACTACAGTGCTGGACCTAGTGGGGATAAAAGACAGCATTTATTTTTATAATTTTACAGCAACACCTCTTGACACATCACAAGTGACTATGCATCACAAATGACTGTGTAACCTAGAAATGAGGTTTGAATGTATAACTCCTATTTTTTAAAGCATGTTTTCTTATTGCTTTTCCTTTCTTTGTATAATATTCACCCTCTGCTTATCATCTGTTCATGTTCACAGCAGACCTAGGCCCAAAACTGTAACATGTGTTGCTACACCATTCTATGGAGAAACCCCTGGTGAACTCCTTTGGTGACAGCCAAAATCCATGTGCTCATTACCCAGCACCTGCAGAGCAGTTAGAGAGCAAGATGCATTAGTGCAGTTGACTGTCTTTCCAGGGTGCACAAAGCCACAGGCAGGAAATAGGAAGCTCAAACTTTTTGATTTGCTGAGGGAGGAAATGGCTCATCCTGAGTCCATCTTCTTTGTCAGGCAGCTCTCCAGTCATCTTCTGTTGCTGAGGCCAAGCCGAGGAGGGAGCCTGGGGTTGCAGTTGGGGGTAGAAGGAGATTGCTATCGGATTCATTTCCACTCACCTCCCAGAGGCCCCATGCTAATAAGAACAATAATCACCATTTATGATTGCTTAATGTATGCCCAGTTCCAGGCTAAGTGCTTTCAGGGCCACTAGCTAACCTAATCTTTAAAACACCCCTCTGGAGATAAGTATAAGTAACTCCTTTTTGCACATTAGGAAACTTAGGCTTGGAGAAGTTAAGTGACTCGCCTAAAGCACACATCTGGCCGGTGTTGGGAGTCCGGATTCAAATCCCAACCTCATCTGACTCCATAGCTGTATCCTTCATCATTATGGTATGTGACTACTTCCCCTGAAAATTAGAAGTCTTGATGCCCCCCCCCAACCCTGCTCCCAGCCTTTACAACTGCATGCAGAATCCCCTTTGCAAACAAATTTATACACATGGTCATCTAATTCACTGTCACCATCCAGTGAGGGGTGGGCACTACAGACCCCTGTGTTTCTCAGGCTGAAACCCATATCACTCACGTAGATCCATTCTTTGAGACTTTTGTACCCAGGAGCCATGAAAGCTGCAGTCTCAACATGCTTCTCCTTCAGAGGCCCATCACATTTACCAAGATGAAGTGAGGTTAGGTTTTTATGTTACTGCAAACAAATGCATGACGGAATTGGTTGCTACTTTGGCAATTTTGTTTAGGGGTAAAACGGGAGACAATAAAAATTAAGGATTGGTTGCTTGGACTAAGGCAAAAGTAATCTTTGGCATCTGAATTTAAGAGTTACATTACCATGATAACTGCTCATCTGCTGTCTTCCTAATCACAATAGTCTTTTGCCAATTGGAGTCTTAAGTTACTTGTCTATAAAATAGGAATGACATCATCAACTTCCCAGAAATGTTGGGAAGAGTCACAAGTATCAAGTTCCCAGGATGTTGTTGGCACATGATAACAAAGAAATCCATACCATTCATTAATATGTCCCACAAAATCAACTCTCCTGGCCTCACAGTTCAGTTTTGCTGTCTCACTGCAGTCTCTTGAACCTCTACTTGTAGTGACTTTGGAGAGCTCCCCTGGTGAAATGTTGGGTCTCAAGCTCTATCTGACACTTCCCTCCCTCTCATTTCCATCTAGCTAGAGTTATTGGAGAGCTGCATTTTCCTCACCAGATGAGTCCGTGTATACCTATGCTCTTCCTGAGGCCTCATCAATTTCCTGTAATAGCAAGGCCAGGTATATCTCAGGCATGTGACTGGCAACACAGGTAGGCTTATGGCTACCAGCATTGGGATTTTCCCTAAGAAGTGGCCCTCATCCCAGCTCAGCATCACTCTTTCATTCTTGTGAGGAGCGGCTGAAAACCAACCACTTTATTTTTGTTAACACCCCCATTCTTGATGAGAATCTGTCAGCCCCAATGCAGAAGTGTGGAAAAGGGGATTTGCAAACAAGGGCTCCTACCTCATCAGCAGGTGCTTCTGCAGGAAATCACATCCAGGTGCCCAGAGCTCTCCTTACACCACAAAAGTGGTACAGGAAACAAAGGGGCCAGGTGGCCCTGGACGGTGACCCTCTCACAGCTGAGAGCTCATCTCTTGAGTCCCTGGGGAAATGCTGGCTGGGGTGAAGTTACAGGGCTGGTGGCTGGGCTTTTAAATACAGATTTTTATTGTTATTAATGGAATGTGAGTGGAAGAAAGACAAGGACTCTCTCAGCAGCCTTATAGCATGTGTGTCTTAGAAAGGCATTTCCTTTTGCTCAGAAACCACCAGGTGCCCAGGTGGTACCCGGGTAAGGTTTCTCAGCCAGCACCTTTTTGACCCAGTGAGGAAACCAGTAACAGTTTAGGTGGATCTTTTGTTTCTGCCCACCACCACCTGGATGAATACCTCTGCTTTGTACCTTTGCCTGCAGTGGCAAAATCATTACCCAGAAGGTTCAGTTTGCTGGACAGATGCCCAGGAACAAGTGTGACCAATCCAGGCAGTCACTGGGTCTTCGCAGCTGCTGAATCCTCAGGAGGAGCGCATCCATAAAGGTAAGCCTAAATAGGCTACATGTGTACCCCTGCTTCTGAGAGAACCTCGCACTCCCCCACGGGCTCCTCAGGAGGCTGGAGGATCCCGTGTCTCTCATTAGAAGCACGGGTCAAGCAGACAGCTGGCATGGTACAAACCCCAGACCCGGGGGCCACATTAACACCGCTTTGTAGCAAGGCTGTTGTTGCTTCAGCTAGACTGAAATTCTTAGTTTTGAAACCTCTTCTCTGCACAATGGCTGTGCTCGAGCCATTCTGTGCTTGATCACAGCTGGAGCTGATATGCACCTTTGGAGAGTGTCTTCTCCTGTAGAGTTTTTTTCTATCATAACCCATTTTAACTCAGCCAAAAAGGACCAAATAAATACATAAATACATACATAAATAAATAAATAAATAAAAACAAAGCCTTATGAATCTTGAGAAACAAAGCAGATTCTGCCTTTAGCCAAGGCCATCATTTTCCAGCCTGTGCTCTCTAAAAACTTCCCTGCTGTTTGTCCAGCTGAAGCTTCAGGACATGCTATGAGAGGAGCTGATGCTATATGATCTCCTCCTCCTCCTCCTTCTTCCTCTTCCTCCTCCTCCTCCTCCTTCTTCCTCCTCCTCCTTCTTCCTCTTCCTCCTCCTCCTCTTCCTCCTCTTCCTCTTCCTCCTCTTCCTCTTCCTCCTCTTCCTCTTCTTCCTCTTCCTCCTCCTCCTCTTCCTCCTCTTCCTCTTCCTCCTCTTCCTCTTCCTCCTCTTCCTCTTCCTCCTCTTCCTCTTCCTCCTCTTCCTCCTCCTCTTCCTCCTCTTCCTCTTCCTCCTCTTCCTCTTCCTCCTCTTCCTCTTCCTCCTCTTCCTCTTCCTCTTCCTCCTCTTCCTCTTATTTTTCTTCCTCCTCCTCCATCTCTTCTTCTTTACCTTCTCTCTGAAGGTCTAGAGAGGAAGCTCTGCCAGTTCCTGTTCTTGAACTTGGCCTTTAAGCTCTGAGACCTCTGCATAAGGAGGAAGTCACCTCTTCATCTTTCAAGGCTGAGTTAGGCATTCATCTCTGGAAATGGATCCCTTCACTGTAGTTTCCACAGGAACCATTTTGTATTTATCCAAGTTTATTGGATCCTACATTAGAAGAGATGAAGGACAAAGATCAAGAACGTCTCCTATCATAAGTTATTATTTCCTCACCAGATGGAAGAAAAATTTACAAGTCTTTTTTTTCCAGATGAGTTAAAAGTGTGACTTGAATAGAAAGAGATGGAAAACATTCCTCTCCATGGGTACTTCTGCTTTTGGCTGGCAAGAAATGCCACAGTAACAGGTTATACCAAACGTTGCACTTCAAAGGCCTCAAGTTGGCACTTGGAATCTTCTTGCCATAAACTGTATCCAAAAAAATGATTTAACATCTCCCCCTGTCAATGAAGTGTACAAATGGCCCACACCACCAACTGCACACACACGCAATGTATGAATTCCCACATTCCTGGCACCTCATTCCAACTGAAGAATATTTTTTCCAGAGCTAACATGAAATGAATCAAGTTTGTAAAGGGATGTGTATGAAAACGCCAATTGAGAAATAGAAGTCAGATGCTTCTACAGGCTGAGTGGGAAGCACATTGCTGAGGGAAGCTCTCTATCCTGATGGCCACAGCAGGGAGCCTGTAGACCAAGGGCTTGTAGGGTGTGGAAAGAGGTAGACAGCAATCTCCTTGAACAGGGTTATGAAATAAATACTAAAGTCTTTTGAAAGCATGGCCGTATTGTAGACTTGTTCTCATGGGCACAGCCTGAGACACTTTCCTCTATAATACTGCTCACTGTTTATGTGGTGGGCTTTTGGAGACAGAAAGAAATTGTTCTTAGGAAAATGAATCCTCTAGTAGCATGACTGGGTCTAGGGGAAAGAATACATTTTTTTTCTATCTAGTACATTAATAAACTCTCTCACACACACAAAGATTTATTGGGAACACTGAGCAGTGGGAAAGTAATATTTTATGTTGTAGTTTTTATTTTGATAAATCCCCAGTGTGAATTCCTATGTTCCGAGCCAGCTTTTTAACCACAGAGTTAACATGCTCATTACTGTTTATTTCAGAACTCTGGTTACAAAATGCAACAAGTTTGTCCACCTTCTCGAGAAACAACTGGGCATGGGATCCAGTAGATTTAGTGATATGACAGCTCTCTGTTTTGTAAACATTCTGCTAATGGGGGCTTAAAGAATCATATATATGCTGTGGCTTTTGAGTCCTCATATTAGGTAAAATTTAAGAACTGTTATATCTCTATGGTATCAAGACCCTGGCTGAATCATATGCTATAAGCATAATTTATGGATGCATTTCAAACTATACAGTCTCTATCCTTCTCAATAAATCTTGACCTAAATACTAAGTATTTACTACAAAGTTATCTATGCCCTGTGAGCTATAATCACTTATTTGCTTGAACTGATTTTCATAGTCGTTTAAAGGAAAGGCACATTTGAATACGATCATGGAATAGGAAATGTGATATATAGCTAGAAAACACGTACTGCTCATTTAGATACGTAATGCTCCTCGTTTTTGTTCAAGAATGACAGTGTTAACAGTTACCGAGCTGTTCTCCACACAGAATTGAAAACAACTGATACCGTACAGCATATTCCGTCTCTCCTAGGCTGCTGCCCTGAGAAATCACAACACCAAATATTGACAAGTCTAGTTCTGCCCAGCCACATGCTTTGGTCATGGACATTTAGGGAGAAGTGCTGGGTTGGAATAGACCATCTTGATTGCTTCTGCTTGCTTTCGGTCTTACCTTTACCCGCCCGTGAGTATTCCATTGAGTGCTGAGAGACTGCTATGTGCAAAGTCATCCTTCTTGATTTCCTGATTATTTCCTTTTCATATATCTGTCTTTATTGATCAGAGCAGAGCTTAAACTGACCTTTGACCCGAGGTACAATGATAGTGGACAACTGAGAACTAAAATGAAGCAGCAGACGAAGGATTTGAAATGTAACTGGTGAATAGATTTGAGTCGTGCCTAGGCTGTTACTGTTGGGCTCTAACTTAAGGAAGATCCCATACATTATCTAAAAATGAGCGGAATTAGAAGTGCTATACAACTGATGAAGGCTCGTATGTTTAGTTAAGTCTTTCTGCCCCTTTCCTTTTAGTAAAATGTGTTTTATGTGAGCACCCAGTCTCTCTGCCTAATACCCGCCTTAGAGTTCACAGTTGCCATCATCAGCCACCAATACCTCATTCTGTGGTGGTTTAAAATGCGAAGATTCTGGGGGTTGGGGATTTAGCTCAGTGGTAGAGCGCTTGCCTAGCAAGCGCAAGGCCCTGGGTTCAGTCCCCAGCTCCGAAAAAAAGAAAAAAAAATGCGAAGATTTTGACTATGCAAACTGCCTTAGTGTTCATGGAAATAAATAAAAGGAGCCAAAGTGTTTGCAAACCCAGGCCTGAGAGAGGAGAGAGAGAGAGAGAGAGAGAGAGAGAGAGAGAGAGAGAGAGAGAGAGAGAGAGAGAGAGAGAGAGAGAGAGGAATTGGCAAGAGTGCTGGAAGGCAATCTGGAGAGTAACTTCAAAAGAACTCCAGGTACCTTCACCTGAAAGGCGTGGGCTCCCTAATGAGGTAAGCAGGCTGCAGCAGGCTGAGATCTGAAAAATGCTCCCCCTCTTTTGGGGGCTCAGGCCAACAAGAAAGACAACTTCCCTTCCCTCCACTGAGAGGTTAACTCTGAGCTCAGAATGACAGGTCTGAGGCCCCACTTAAATATTGGCGGTGTTTCCCAGAAGTAATGAGAGCTGTTTGCTTCCAGGCTGTTCACTTAATAGCATGCTACAGACATTCAGAGTGTATTGTCCTTGAAGATAGTTATGGCTGCACGGAAGAGGCAGGAGTCAAAGAAGAGGGACGGACCATCTTAATGCAAATCTGTCCAGTAATTTTACTCTAAGCGCACGCTCCAGCACCCCCCACCCCCGCCACCCCCTGCAGCGGATGTTAAAAGAGTGTTGTAATTACCTAAAACGGAAGGCCCTACCATTGTCCCAGCCTCTATGTCCAAGGGCCCCCAGGTGCAAAACCAGAAGCTGTCAGGTAGCAGGGGGTCTTCTAGATCAGAAGGAACTGTGGAAATGAAGGCAACTTGGGCTTGACAGCTAAAATTGCAGAGGGCAGGCCAGACACAAAAAGTCAATGTTCATGTCATTGTTTCCTCCCACTGTGCAGCCAATCACGTGGGGAGCTCAAGGGAAAAGAGAAGCAAAGAGTCCATCCCACTAGAACTGCCTTCTTCTGAACTGAAAGAACGGGCTTTTCTTTCCTTTTTAGTTCTTCAGATTTTAAACAAAAACAAAGGCCCATTAAACACGGGCTTCAGTGTGGGGATCATCGTTAAAAGTCCTGGTATCTAGAGAAAATTTGTTCTCAACGATAGGTAGCTTTGGGTTTAAAATGTGTCTGGGCCTCTGGAAAAGTCAGGTTTACCTTAGCTTCAAAGCTAAAGAATGTGTTAATGGTCGGACAGGGACTGGGGACACTAGCCTTACTGACTCATTGTTTGTCCACTGGGAACTTGGGCAAGTTTTCTCTTTTGGACTTCCGGATGCGAGCGTGTGTGTGTGTGTGTGTGTGTGTGTGTGTGTGTGTGTGTGTGTGTGTGTGTGTGTGGTGTTTCCTGCTCGGTTCCTTGAGTGGCTTATAAAAGAGAAAGCAGTGGAGGAGAGAAAGGCCTAGAGCCTTGAGATCTTTCCTGACTTCCGTTCCCTCAGCGGCTTGCTGACACTTTCTGAAGGTCCCAAATAAAAGGCTTCTGAAATTGTATCACTTGAGCTCCTTCAGCATGGCGACAAAGGGTTTGCTAACTTGGATGCCTCTTCACCACCCTCTTTATCCTTACAGCTACGTTGATGCTTCGCTGTCTTCTCCATAAATGTAACCCGGTTCTCCTTCCCGTACTCTAAGGCGTTGTGTCTCCAGAATGAAGATGTCGATTGCCCTCATCTGCCTCTGCACTTTTCTAAAGTTGTATCTCAGTGGTGGCCAGAAACACTAAAGAACATGCAAATAAAAACCCAAGCAGGGCTGAAGCCCGAGAATGTCCGTCTGTATCCTTTAGCATGTTGGACGCATGCGTAGCACTCTCTATGGAGGAAGAGGAGAGATAAAAAAAAAAAAAAAACAACTGGCTGTCCACGTGGGTATAGCGACTACTCCTTCAGATTCCACCCAGCCGCTGTTCCCCAGGACCTCAGCACCTTCCTCAGTTAAAGATAGGGATTGTCTTCATCACCTGGATACTTCTACCTCGTGGAAACTATTAGGGCTACCAGCCTTTAGGGCCAGGTTTGCTCCAGACAATCCTGATTGTTTCCATACTTGGGTTTTAATTTTCCCTCTGAAATACCTGACAAAGAAATCTTTTCCTTTGAAGTTCATCCTAGGGGGGCCCTGCTTTGTTAAATAAAATAAAAATAAAGGTTAACTTAGACCAGAGAGACACCCCATGCTCGGTGTGGTGGATGCACAGTTGTAATCCCAGTGTTTGAGAGGTAGAAGCATGAGGGTCAGAAGTTCAAGTCATCCTCCATCACAGAAAAGGCCAGGCTGGAATACATGAGAGTCTAAAACGGGAGAGCTGGTTAATTTTGTCACTCTTACTTCCTAAAGGAGGGCAACCAAAAGGCAGCTGGGTTGTCATGGTTCCTCTTCCATTAGCGAGGCACTAAAAAGTTAATAAGTAACCCCAGGCTAGTAATGTACTTAGTAGAATCTGGTAGGTACCGCCATTTTCATATTGACTCATCGATAAGTGCAGGTTCAATTCATTCTGAGTAAAGCAGATTCGGAGAAGAAAAAAAAATTGGTGTTATTCAGTGGTGAGAATTGGCCAGATTGAATTAGTGCAAATGGATAAATGACATTTTTTTTTCAAAACTGCTTTTCACGTCCTAGCCTAGAATGCTAATAGCGCTAATGACAATGACTATATTACACGTGTGCTATGTGTCAGACATCATTCTAAGTGGTTTTTATAGACTCCCTTCTCATTTAATTTCATGACGACCCCTAGGTTAGGAAAGGTGGCTAAAACAAAGTCAGGGGTGGGATTCTTCCAATATATTATAATTAGTAAATCAAGCTACAAGACCCCTGAAGTACAAGGGTTCCAAGTCCACGTGCCCCTGAGTCAGAGCATTCACACATGAGTGGAGAGTGTTAAGTGTAAGACAGAAGCACACAAAGGACTGTGGGAACTGCAGAGTTCAAATGTGGTCATGTTTCTCCAAGTCTAGAGATAAAACCTAGAAATGGTATGCGGTATCTCTTCTTGTTCCTGAAATACTGAACCAGCCAAAGGAAATACTTTTCTGAAAATCACTGTGCCTCTGCCTCCCTCACCTCTACCTCCTGCCCTGTGGTCTCTGGTACTCATTTGTACTGAACACATACTACAGATTTGATCAATCTGATCACAGGCAAGTCTTTACTGTGTACACATGGAGGCCCGGTGTTGAATGCCATGCAGTACAGCCCTCTGGCTGGGAGTGGCTCCTGTCTGTTCGACTTCTTACATCCAAGCCCACAAACCATTTCTATGTTTTATTGGTGCTGGAATGAAGAAACTAGAAGTGAGAATGAACTTAGAGAGTATCTTGCATATAACCTACTCTCCCTGTCTAGCTTTTTACTGTGCATTAGATAATATAGAGGGAAAAGTTGAGAGCATTTTCACTTTAGGAGTCTTCATTTTTAACATGCCCTATGAAACTAAAAAACAAAAACCTCAGTTTGGTATGAGGTAACTTTCTTTGGTATAAGAAAACTTTCTCCAGAAAGAAACGAAAAGTGTTTGTTATGCATACATACATACATACATACATACATACATACATACATATGAAAGATTTGAGTGGGTTTCCAAACATATTTTTTTCTACTTGGAATTGTCTTCTAGTGAGTTCATTCATGGGTGTTTTATTCCAGGTAAGACTCTTGGGTGGGAACAAAACAACCCATGAATACATTCAAGCTTCCAGTCCCACTTGGCAGACTACACAAAGAATGGCTGTAACCCAAGGCAGAATTCCAGTAGTGAGCCTCACTGTAGGTGTGATTATAACTTATATACTATAAAATTTGCTTGTTGCACAAGCATAGTCGAAAAGTTCTTAACAAATCTATAAATTTATAAGCATATTCTGCAGATGTCCTTTGGAACATTTCCAAACCCTGCCAAATATGTCCTGGAGCCCAACAGTAGTCAATCCCTGTCCACATCCTAGATCCTGGGCTATTTTCTCTATAGAGTTTCATTTTCTAGAAATTCGCATGAGTGGAATGTTAGGACATGAACTCTATTGAACTGGGTTTCCTTTATTTTATTTATTGGTTCATTGATGTCCCCCTCGGGTCTTAATTTGCAATCTTTTACTACCTGATATTATTGATCCTTTTTAAACCACTCATATATCTTCAGTGTCCTTCAGTCATTTGGCTTTTCTTTTACAATCTGGCTGACTTCATGTTATTATAGCTCGGAAACAATGCTTTTGGATTTTAGGAACAATCCTATTAGACACACAGTATACACACACACACACACACACACACACACACACACGTATATATAAAATATAATATGGTTAGCCTTTTATTTATTTATTTTTGTTGTTGTTTGTTTCTTTGTTTGCTTGAGCCAGGGTCTCTCTAGGTAGCCCTGGCTGTCCTGGCGCTCACTCTATAGACCAGACTGGCCTTGAACTCACAAATATCCACCACCTGGCTCTGCCTCCCAAGGGCTAGGATTAAAGGCATGTGCTGCCTGGCTTATGCTTTCATTTTTCATAGTAATGTTTTCGTAGAATAAAAGGTTTTCATTTTTAAAAGTTCAGGCTTATCCTGCTTCAAAGAGTTTTTCCTTTGGCGTACGCTGTAAGTGTCATGACCGGTGACCATGGAGGAGCTTTCTGTGTATGTTGTCTTTTAGATTTTAATAGTTTGCTTACATCAAAGGCGACGCTTGGCAGTGTTAATTTTTGCATGTGATTAAGAAAAAAAATTGTCCTTTGTTTTCTGTTTTGTCTTGAGACAGGGTCTCTGTGTAGACCAGAATGCTCTTGAACTCCTCTTGCCTACAGAGTGCTCGGATTAATTTTGTGTGGCACCTTGTCTCATTGTTTCCCGTTTTCATATTAATATTCTACAGTCACTGCTCAAGAAGCCATTCTTCTTCCCATCATTCACCTTGGCACCTTTCATTGAAAATTCATTGACTCTAGATATGAGGGGCTTAAACTTAGACTTTCTGCTGTGGACCACTGGCCTATAAGTCTGTCTTTACTTGTCTTGATTAGCTTTACTGCAAGTTTTTAAATCAGGAGGTGAATGTTGTCCCAAGGATGGTCTCAACTCTACTGTATATCTTCCCCAGGAACTTTTTATTTAAGCTGGTAAACTTTCAATTCTAGAATTTCCATTTTAAAATAATTGTTTGATTTTTAAACCTCCCCCTTTGTATAGCAGAGCGACAAGGAGAGCAAGGAGAGTTTAGAAAGTCTCTGCATACTCTACCCACAGCTTTTCCCGTTGTTAATCCACTGTGTTGGTCGTAGTGATGCAGGGACGTTTAGTGGCACACGTCCACACTTGATTTAAATGTGCCTAGTTTTTACCCAATTGCCTTTTTTGTTCTATTAATGCCCCATTCGAGGTGTCCCTCTGCATTCATCATTGTGTCTGCCTGGGATTCTTTGCACTGTGGCAGGTTCTTCTGCACTGTGTGTTTTTTTGTGAAAGTGACAGGTTTTTTTTTTTTTTGATGTAACGAGTGGATATTTTGTAGAGTGTCCTTAAATTCGAACTTGAACGATTTCCTGATCAGCCCGATGTTGTTGCCTATGTCCTCTCTTCAGACCATGAGTATACACAATTAATATGCTTTGGCACTTGTGGTTAACCTCAGTCACCTGGCTTTGGGAAATAGTATGGTTTCTACACCAAAACATTATTCCTGGTCCCTCTTTTCACACAGGACCCCTTGGAAGCAAGGAACTAAGCATATCCCACACTTCAGATGAGGAAGTGACTACTCTGAAATTCTTCTGTATGAGAGATTAGTCTATATATTTGCAACAACTTATATTAGAATGGAAATGAACATACATTTTATTCTTTGAGCTCTGACACCAATCCTACATTATTTTATTTAACCAGTTGTTTCAGACCCATCTACCTGATGCCCTGGAACATCGGTCATGTGACCTTTTGCCACACCTCCACTATTCCGGCCTCTCAGCAGTTTCCTACTCTCTGCATAAGTCACCCAGACTCGCTTTGGACATTTCTGACTATTTTCTCCAAGATCACTGCCACAGGTAAGGTAGGCACAAGATAGAAGGAGACCTGTCATTGGACAAGAAGGAAGGATGGGCGGGAGAAAAGTTTGAAGGAAGAGGAGGAGACTGGAACAGAGAGAGGGAGAGAGGAGAGAGGAGAGAGGAGAGAAGAGAGAGAGAGAAGCCGTGGCAGAAAAATATGGCAGGTGATGTTAAGATTCTGCTTTGTGTATTTACAGGTTGTTATCAATGTTCCTAAGAGATGGATGGTACCGGGCTTTGTATGTTTAAGTGGGCAATTATATCTTATCAATTGGATCTAAGATTATTGTGTTGTGTGTTCTTTTACATGACGGTTTGAGTGTAGGAAAAGGTGTTCGCGGCTGTTCTGGGCCGTCGCGGAGTTGGGATGTGTTTCAGCCAAGATATCTAGCAGATATCTTGGGGCGCCGTGGTGCGGACCTAGCAGGGAAAAAGACCACAATACTTTTTTTTTATTTTTTATATTTTTACAACAACAGATCTCCTCCTGAAGAACCTTTCCCTATTTGTTTTCACATTGTCAGCATATTGTCCTGGAATCCTTTGAATCTGTTTATAATAATTGTTTGAGACCTTGCCTAATGTCAGTCTTTTGGTCTCCTAACATTTGCCGAACATGACTCATATTCTCTTTAGTTTACTCTGATTTTCTGTTTTTTTTTTTAATTATTAAAAAAAACCTGGTTATTTTCAATACATCGTAGCAAGTCACAATCTGACTTTTCCACGAAAGTCTGGTTTATGCTGAGTTTGTAAAACTTGTCATTTTGGTGAGATATATAGTCCCTGACGACTGTGCTCAGATGTCTTACTCTTATTTTGATATTCTTGCTTTGCTTGTCTAGGGTTGCTTCTGAAACTCTGTAGAATCTCTGGCTTGCCAATCAGTCAGTCAGTAAAGTGGATGACGGTAACCTCATCTGTCAGTCTCATCACCTGGGACCACAACCCCATCAACCAGAATTAGAGGTTTCCCTTTTTGATTTCTACCAACAGTGTTAGCTTTCAAGGACAAAGAAGTTTCTGCTTTTTATGAATGGACCCATTCTTACTATATTGTACTATTGTATTGTAGGGCTAGAGTAGTAACAGGATCCACTCCAGCTAAGAAAGCTAAAGATTCCCCCTGATTTAAGTTCTGTCTTAGTTTTAGCCAGCTTCCCAAGTGCTGAAATGGCCATGATTTGGGACATTTTCTTTCTAGTTTTGTGTTTCTCATGTGTCTTTCATGGAGGAGAGTATTTGCCTGCCTCTTTATTCCACCATAGTTAGAATTTTATTTCCCTTGGTTACACAATTATTTTTTTAAGAAAACAATTATAGTCTCCCTTAGCAGAGGAACCATATAAGATATAGTCCAAGTAAATGGACTGTCTTATTAGCATTAGATGTAGACATGCTAATTATCTGATAATTATACTGTAATTATCTCTTAGTATGAATGACTGAGAGTTAATGTGAGAGAAGCTGTTCGCTGTAATTTATTTATAGTGTCAATCTCATTAGTAATTCTTCTGTTGTATCACAGAGTTGACCAGAGAAACCCACATTCTTCCCAGCATTTCATTTACCAACAGTTCCTGGTCCCCTGATTAATTCCTCCTTTTCATGGTCATGGAAAAGGACAACCTCACGGAGTCTTATATTTGGGCCAAAGTAAAGGCACACAACAGAGAACTAGGGTGGGCACTGCCTAATGGAAAAAGACACTTCCCAAATTTTGAATTTCATAACATGTTTGTATTTTTATTTAATCCAGACTTTTATTTTTTCAAATAAAGATATTTTTTTAAAAAGCCATCAGCCATCAATCCTTACCATCATTACATAACAAGAGGAAAGATATCCTATTACCCTGAAAACAGGAACCTTGGCATGGCTAATAACACATGCTTTCCTTTAAAGTAGATGAAGTTTAGCTGCAGATATGTCATGGGCAGGGAATAACAATGTATTTGGATGTTATACAACTGGACGATTTGTGCCAAATACTTAGGCAGTTGGTGTCATCAGTGCCCTTAGGCTCTTGAGGTTGGAGCAGGCTTACAGTTCTCCTTGCCTGGCTGAGTACAGGATGCTACCACCAGGCTTTCGGCCTGCTTCCTTTAAGAGCAGAAATTCCCTAGTTTCACTTCTCCTGTGCTGAGGATTCCAAAACAGACTAAGCCAAGCCTTACATGTTAATTTTTTATCCCAGAGATGGAGGCAAGAGTGACGTGTTCTACATCTGGCTACAGTTTCACATTCCATGAGACCTCAGGGTGGTGTTATCTGGACCTCAACATAACCACTGGTAGAGCAAGAATATCCATTGCTATGGGATGGACCTCAGTACCAGAGCTGCTGAAGCACCGAGGGAGGAAGGAGTGATGGAGGATATGCTGGACTCCCTGGGAGGCCCAGAACACCACCTTCCTAACACATGAGCATGTTCACCAACAATAAAACTCCCCGAGCCTCATTGTTCGGAATGTTTACTCACATTTTACTGTGTAGATATCATTGAAGTATCATTGCTAGAAAAAAGGAAATGCAAAATAAGAAAAAAACAATAGAATTCATATCTAAACATTAAGTCTCACCTGGCTGATAATTCTTCACGGTTTGAGTTATCACAGCAACTACATCCGCACTTGGAGACATGGATTTTCATTCCCACCTCACAGGCAAAACAACTGAAATTCTAAGGTCAAGAGACTGGCCTCTGAGATGTTTTGACTCAAACCCAATTCACATCATGAGGGTTGGCCTCAAGGTTGACTCTTTTTTGTTTACTTATTGAATATAAAGTAGCTTTTTAGTGTCCCCTTAAATCTAGGCAAAGCTCTGAAGCATTTTCATTATGGAATTGGTGTAATACTCTCAAGAAAAAAAAAATTCCTTCCAAATGCTGCAGCTTCAAAGCAAGGTTTCACTGCATTTTATTTATTTTGTGTGCCTGAATTTAGAATGGGTAGGGGGTACGTGTGCCATGGTGCACCTGTAGAGGCCAGAGGATACCATGACAGAGTTGATTCTCTCTTTCTGTCATAAGGGACCTGAAGATTAAACTCTGGAACTCGGGTCAATGACCTTGAAGGCAAGAACCTTTACCTCCTGAGCCATGTCACTGGTCACTGTGGCTTTTTTTTTTTAGAAGAAAATGTTTTCAACTGTTAGGTTCCTTCTTATTTAAATCCAATATGTTTTTTTCTTTCTCATCAACATTGATATGGAAACATTTAAAAGTATTTGCCATGCTCTTATTTTAGGTTAAATCATTGACTCCTTTCTAATTCTTGGTGTTCATTGGCCACGATCTACTTTAGAGTAGGAGTGAATGGTTTGGGATGTTCACGTTCTCATCAGCTGGGTAGTCGGCTGGAACAACCTCTGGGTAGCCTGAGAAAGTATCCTTTTGTTGGCCTTCCCCTTTACATCATGCTAATTCCTCAATTTCAAGAGAGAATTACTCATCAGCGTTCAAGCAAATAGAAAGAAAGAAGACTAGGTCGTAATTGACATGTTAATTTGCAGTATCCAGTTTAGAACCATGAAGCTCTTACCTAGAAGTGGGAAAAAAGACTGGCGATGCTGTCTTAGTTAATTTTCCTGTTGTGATTAAAAAAAAACTAACAAAAGCAACTTAAAGGAGAAAGAATTGTTTGGCTCATAGTTCAAAGTTATAGTTCATCATGCTAGGGAAGTCATGAGTACAGGAACTTGAAGCATCTGGTTACAATGTGTATGCAATCAAGAAGAGAGTAATGAATGCTTGAATCACTTTCTCCTTTTTATGCAGTTCAGGATTTCCAGCTTAGGGAATGGTTCCACCGGTAGTAGATGAATCTTCCCACCTCATTTAACTGAGTCAAGATACAGATATGCCTAGAGACTTATCTCCCAAGTGATTTTAGATTGTGTAAGTTTGAGAATTGAGATTACCTAAGGCCTCTGCAAGGCTGTCATTCAGTAAAACTAATTTGTCTTTTGACTCAACTCACTTCAACTACCCTGAAAAAGATACCAGATCTCTCTGGAAATAGATATCAGATTCACTTGATCTTCCTACCTCTTTTAAAGAGTAAAGATGACATCAAATCAAGGCCCATTTTTGTCACCAGTAAATGTGAGGATTTAATAAATGGTGCTGGAAGGACCACATATATTTATGCAGAATATCAGAGCTAAACTTTTTCTTAAAAGCAGCAGGGAGGTCAAAATAGAAGTAATTGTTTATGAACTTGGATTCAATGAACCTTACTTAAGATGACACAGAAACAAAAAAAAGTTTAGAATGCATCAAAATAAAACAAGTTTTGCATTTTAAAAGATCTCATCAAGAAAGCAAAAAGTCCTATGAATAAGGGAAAACATCTCTAAGTCACATGTATGATAGAATTATTTCTCAATTACACATATATCATTATATACAAAACCTATTACAACTCAATGAAAAGACAACTTGTCTCACTCTGTTTTCTGTTACTGTAACTAAATATCAAATACCAATACCAGGCCTTCTTGTGACATAATAATATGTCAGAAGAGATCACATGTGACAACAGAGAAAACACTGTACTTCTTTTCCTCTTGGAAAATCACTAATACATGCTGGTGAGATGACTCAGTACTGAAAAGCAGTTGCCACCATGCTTGACAACCTGAGATTCATCCCTGGAATCTACGTGGTGGAAGGAGAGAACCAACTGTGGTCACATACTCTGTCTCTGTCTCTATCTCTATCTCTGTCTTTCTCTCTTTCTCTTTCTCTCTCTCTCACACACACAAATAAATGTAATGTCATTTTTAATTAAACTAATCATTATGTACAATGAATATATACTAAGAAAATACTTGAACTAGTAAAAAATAAAAGTAGAAAAGAGCCAAATGAAAAAAGTCATGGACTCCCTCCCATGCCCTGCTCCAGATCTACAGACTACGTTTTACTAGATCCTGTTGTCTAATATCTACAAGTTCTTGAGCTGGAGCAGGAATCCCACTCTGGAACTCTCTGAAAGCCCAGGTTATTGCTCTCTATCCCACAGGTACCACTGTTCTCAGCCATAGGTTTCCACAAACTGGTCTCAGACTTCAGACTGAGGGAAACACCCAGCATGTGGAAATACAAATATAATAGTAAGTTATAAATATGACTCTACTATAGGATTTGGGCTTGCTTAAGTGATTTGAGAAAAGGCTTGAGAGAGTAGGTATTTAGTCTGGATGTTACTGCTGGAAGTGGAGACGTCCTTTGACAGGATGTCTCAGGAAATGTTATCTATAGGCAGGGGAGAGTAGCAAGGGAATGAGCTATATTTGATGAAGAAGCAGTTGCTTATTTGTCCAAGAATGGGGTGCTTTGTGATTTATGTGCTGCACAGCGACCTTGATTTTGTCTGTACTTAGGAAGAATTATGAAGTGGCCTTGTTCTGTCTTATTTATCACGGTCTCCCAGTAACCTTGGAGTTGATTTCTGTGTGATTTTGTTTCACCAATGACTACAGTGGCCGACTAAGCAGTGTATACTCTCACAGAAATGGTAGGTCTAGTTCTTTCCTTTCTCCAAATTCCAGGTGATGTGGATATCTCTGGTCCAGAGATGGCCAGGGTTAGAGCTCCTTTGGTGAAGTGGATACAGTGATGTGAGACCTTCATCTGGAATGAGCTCGAAAGAAAACATATAAACATCTTGAAAAGCAAGAATGTAGAACATCAAGATAAAATGTGTGTCCTGGGGAAACTGAGTCAGCCACAGCTTTAACAAGATGGCAAGGCAAGCATCCTCTGGTCACACCTTTTCCTCATGCTCTAGCTCCTTTCCTTAACCAGCTGTCCGTTCTAAGTCATTGAATTCTAAGCTCTTTCCTTTGCCTATGAGTGCACCCTTACTCTCACTACACCCTATGTAATGGTCTGACTCCTCACTAGACCATGTACTCCCCTGGGAGTCCATCCTCCACAGCGCTATCCCTTTTGCCCTTCAAACAGTACTAGGAGGAAAGATACCCAATCTTAGCACATGCTGAGTCTCAAGCTCCTGCTCCCCTTTTACATAGCATACATAATTTTTAAATGACTTCCTTGTTTTGGCTTGATAATAATAATAATAATAATAATAATAATAATAATAATAACAACAACAACAACCATAGTTTTCACTGTTTACATAGATTCCAAAAAGCACTTTGTATTTTTTAATCTACTATTATAAGAAAAACTGTAAATGTGATGGCCTAGATAGGTAATGAATGAGTTTCTCATCATAATCGATCACAATTTGTTTCCAAGCCCCACCCCTTGACACACATCTTAATTCCAGTCATTCTTTAGTTGCTATTTCATACCACCAGTGAAAAGTTAGGAGAAACTAGCTTTAAAATGATTTTCCCTCTCGTTGGATTTCGTGAAGTGTTCTGACGACTCCCTTTATCCTTCTTCTGGGGCAGGCCTTGATACAGCAGCCTTGTTGGCTGTGGGACTGGGATGTGAGAAAAGGTATTTAGCCACAATGATATCCAGCAGAGTCTTGGGAGTTTTAAATTTCAAGCCAAGCCGAGTCCTACTCAGCTCTGGCTTAGCTGGCTCCTGGATTCTGGATGCAAATTCCTCAAAATGTTCATAAAATTGTAACAGAAGATTCCATGGGCATGATATGGCTTACAGTGAACATCACTTTAGTGAATTATGTATAAATGAAGCAGGCACATATGGATTCCATTGTCTTAAATATATTCAGGGGGTTAAAATAAAGGTGAAAAAAATGTCCCTTGATGACATTCATTTTGGAGTCTGTTGAACCTAAGATATTACAAAGTTCCTCAGGACATTTATAAAGACTGAAGTAACATTGACTCCAGATGCTCTCCTGTGTGGTCGGTGACTGTGGTAAGCCTAGTCCTCCCTGCCGCTTCCCTGACATGAAGACTCACCCACTGTCAATAGTGCCTGCAGATGTGAGCAGGCACATCCTTTCTTGGGCCTCTGGGAGCACTGGGTTCCCTAACCACACAGGAAGAGGCACATCAGCGTCTAACCTCTGGTCCACATTTCCTCCTACAGTTTGTCAGTTGCCTGGAGTCCCTGAGGCTGGGTAGCTTGTACAGGAGGTAAAGTTGGGCTTGGTCTCAAGCCTGCCAGTCTCAAAAACCTTCAGTAGAACCTTTAGCTTGCTGGTTCTTGAAAGACACGGTAGACGTGGTGTTTTTTAACATTGGAGCTAGCTTCCCAGCATCATATGTGCTTCATTTCCAAGGGTGCCTCTGTTGTCTGGTTGGCTCCCTAGTACCCCTCCTTATAAATGGAAAAGGCTGTCTTCCACAATTACTCATGGCTTCCAAGGCTGTTTGGTGGGAACAGTTAGTGAACTATTGTTTTGTCTCCTAGTTTAATTAATTCTGTTCTTATTTTAGACTTTGTGTTTGACATACCTTCTATGCAGTAAATTCATAATATATTTTATCACAAATTAAAAGGAAAAAAAAACCAATTCTGTTGCCATTGCCTCAGATATCTGTCAGCAGTAGATTTTGAACATGTTCTGTAGGCTGTAGAAATCACTGGCCTCCTTGGGCTGTAGATGTAGTTCAGTTGGTATAGTGTTTGCATGGCATGCAGGGAGCCTTGGGTTTGATTCCTAGCACCGTGTAGACCAGATGTGGTATGGTTCATAGGATGATATCAGTACTTAGGAGATGAAGGCAAGAGGAGTAGAAGTTCAAGATTCTCCTTGGCAAATGTTCATTTAAGCCCAGCCAGAGATCAGCATAAAGTGTCAGTTCAAATGCACAAGATGACATCAGTGACAATCACCAGACAGTTGCCTATCTGGTGTGATGTTATTCGTTTTCCACCCTTGTCAGAAAAAGCTATAAGACATTCGGGAGAGTATTAAAACACAGTTATTCTTCCTTCATTGTCTTCCTTAGAGCATCTTGATACAATTTTAGGCCCTTGTTGAACTAATAAAATAGAGGTCTGGACACGGAGAACAAAGGGAAGCCTACTGCTGTCTACAATGGTTAGTCTGCCATACCAACCTAACTGTGCCACGAAATGCCCAGAGATTTGGTTAAACATTATTTCTGAGTATATCTGGGAGGTCTTCTCCATATTTAAGTTGCTAAGCTGTTTAAAGCAGGTGGCTCTCCTATTCCCAGTATTGCCACTGGTTTTCTTTGTTCTCCACCTTCTAAACAGCAGGCCATCAAATGTCTCAGCTTCTATAATTGCCAGAGCTAATACTTGGTAATCAGTCCCCAGATGCACAGATCTTTCAGGGCTTATAACTTATTCCACTTTACAATGATGAGTATGTGATCGAAAACTAAACTTGAATCTACAGTTTCGATCTTTTCCTGAACTAATGACAGAAGTAAATCACTCTCTTAGATGGGGCAGTGACCGTGAACCACATCACCGCTCACAGCCGTGAGAGCAAGTGACACTGTAGTATTTCATGTTGCTAAGCTATGATGCTCCAAACTATATGTGTATAAGATGAAATGGTTTCCAATGGTAATTTCAAAGTATGGTGAGGTTATCTCGGTGGGTTTTGAACCCAGGAATATGTCTGCATCTACCTTTCATCTCCCATCTATCTCTCCCTTCTGTCTCTTCAGAGAGTCTTGACTAATGAATTCTCTTCTCAGCATATCAAAGAACAAAGTAAGATTTATCCTTGATGTAATATATCTCTGTCAGGAAGCAAGCTAAGACAGCTGGAGTGAATGCCTGTTGCAAGTACACACATAATGGGCCTGGAGATTTCTTGCCACCCCCATGCACTCTCCTGCTTTCCACAGTCTCTAATGGTTTGCAGAGGAGAATTTGCATAGCATAACCTCCCCTGCTTTTCCTTTCCTTTCCTTTTTTTTTTCTTTTTTCTTTTTTTTTTTTTTTTATCTGCCATTGATACCCAGGACTACAGCAATTCCATTTCTCAAGCCCCAATCTCACAGCCTTATTATCTAACTTTACGTTAGGCTCATGGCCAACAGCAAATTCAATTACAAAAAAATAAAAAAAAAGAAAGAAAGAAAGAAAGAAAGAGAGAAAGAAAAAAGAAAAAAAAGGAAAGAAATTCAATTTAAGCAAGCACATGGTTGTATTCAAGACCACAACACAAGCAGTCTGGTGCATAGCTCTGGATGCAATATGAAAAAGATTTTTAAATGTTCTTTTTATTCCTATCCAAGGATGACTGGACAAGATTTATCAGGGAACATTCTGGAGAAGGTCCTCTCTTTCTTGGCAGGGGGAGGTGTTTTAGTCAGAGTTTTATGACTGCAATGAAACACCATGACCAAAAAGCAAGTTGGGGAGAAAAGGGTTTATTTGGCTTATACCTCCACATCATAATCTGTCATTGGAGGAAGTCAGGACAAAAACTTAAGCAGGGTTGGAACCTGGAGGCAGGAACTGGTGCAGACATCATGGAGAGGTACTGCTTACTGGCTTGCTTCCCCTGGCTTGCTCAGCCGACTTTCTTATAGAACCCAGGACTACCAGCCGAGGGATGGCATCACCTACCATGAGCTAGGCTCTCCCCCCTTGATCACTAATTGAGAAAATGCCTTACAGCTGGATCTTATAAAAGCATTTACTCAACCAAGGCTCTTCCTCTATGATGAACCCAACTTGTGTCCAAGTTGACACACAAAGCTATGCAGCACAGAGGGAGATGACCTCAGAGATTTGTTCCAGTACCCATTTTTACAATTCCACATGAGAACTGTGACTGTCGCAGCTTTTACACTAGGGCAAGCTGGGGATCTTGGTGGGTAAATAATTTACATATCTGCATATCTCTCTGAAATACTTGACTGCGCATGTAGTGATCAAGAAAGTAGAACCATTGTGTAAGCAAACACAACTGCTTTCATGGAACCTACCTTAGCTTCCAAGGCACTGAAAAGCAATCAGTCTACAAGCATTGAAAAGAGGGGTGAAAGGAGTGTCCACTTTTTTTTGTTGCCCACTGATGGCTCTCGTCCTTTTACCCCTTAAGATGAACAAACTACCTTTACTATGGCTAAATTTACGAAAGTACCAAACTGTCTTTCATCCACCCCATTGGGTATCCTGTTATGTTGTAATTAATGTAATTTCATGTCTCCGGTGGAAGCAACAATGATTTTAATCAGCATAAGTGACTTGATATGCTACTATCAGGCCTTGACTAGGATTTTCTCCGTATGGTTTTCTGTGACCATGAGTTCTTCTTGTTCTATCATAAATCTGGTTCACTTGATTTTCCTATAACAAATGCTTGGTTGTCACCATCTAACCAATGCAATTCTCTCTGGCCTAATTTCGAGGAATTGCTATTGCTTATCTAATGCCATATGTACATTGTCATGGCGTGGGAAGCTTTTTCACAATACTCGATGACTTTATTTCATCCTTGACTCATCCCCTATTCCGTGCTGGAACACCATTAATTGATCCATGATGAGCACCTAATTCATTGTGAGCCAATCCAAAACGAGGTGGTGAGTATGTAAATTCTACTCTTGTTTATGCTTGTTTCTTAGACGAGATGCAAGACTTGGTAACTGGTTTTATGATAAGGAAGAGAGTCAACCTTCAGAAGAAAAGGAATCTGGAAGGAAGGATGAGAGAAAGAAGAAGGGGAGGATGGGAAAAGAGAAGGAGAGAGAAGAGGAGATAGGAGGAAAAAGAAGAGAGGAGGGGAAAGGAGAGGAAAGAATTGTAGAGTAGAGTCTTCCTGTATCCCCATGGCTAGGTATCTTAGGGTTCTAGCTTTATGCTTGCTTAAGAATCCAAAGAAGAAGAGAAGACAGGAGAGGATTAGAGGACAGGGGAATAGAGGGAAGGGGAGGAGAAGAGAAAAGAGAAAGGGAGAATGGAGAAAGGGAAAGTGGAGGAGAGAATAGATGAGAGGATGTTTCCTCTATGCCCAGGGTTCCAGTTCCTTTCAGAGTCTGGCTTTAACTTGCTTTTGAGTCCAACATGTTACCCTAATACCATAGTACTAATTTTTGCCCTTTGTCTAATTTTTTTATCAGTGTTAGTTTCTGTTATTCATAATTCGATAAATCTTAATGTGTGTTTCTAAATACCCTCTAAAGAAACTCTATCAAGTTGTTGGGTGCAACCTGGCCTTGCCACAGGGATCATCATCTCTCTTGGACTAAATAATGTTGACCATCCTTCAAGATATACACATCATCTGATGAGAAGGTGTCTAATCCTTAAGAGCTAGCACTGTAGGATTTTTCTCTTAGGAACGAAGTAAACTGCTATCTGAATCAAATCCCCTCTGGCTGACTGCTTCCTCAGCATGGCTAACCAGTACTTGTCTCTGTGGATCTCTTATCATTCTTGCTCCTGTTAGATCCAGCCACTTTCTCAAATCCATGAAAGAGCTATGATTGTGGATGCAAGGCATGCAAACTCTTGTATGTGTGCCCCCGCATGTGCACACACACACACACACACACACACACACACACACACACCCCAACAAAACAATACAAAACAAAAATTAAGTAAACCCTGACAGCCTTCATCATCCATCAGTCTCCTCCATCTTCTTTTAAAAATATTATTTGAGTTCATTTCAACAATTCAAGCCCTTTAATTGACTGCTTCTTCATTCCACACTTTAATGCTGGTTTCTTTTCAGCCGTGTTCCCTAGTGCTTTCATTGTACAGAGGTTCTCCTGTCCTAAAATCACCCCAGTTCCAACAGCCCAGGAAGAAGGAACACTTAAACCACTTGCAGATGCCTGAACACATATGGGCATGCAGGCACACACAAATAAATATCCCCACACATAAAACAAATCGATTTCAGCATTAAGCCTCCGTGAGAGGTCACCCAAAAAGCTGTCAATGAATGTGAGTCACAGGTAATCAGTCTTCCTGGCATAAGTGGTGAGTTCTTACTGGTCTTGGTGTAAAGCCTTCTTTGTTTGTGTCATTATTTCTCAGCTTGTGAAATGGCGTGATACGTTAAAAGAAAGCCTTGAACTATTATGTCTTCATTCCAAGGCAAAGCAACCTTCCTGTACTATCCCTGGTGGCTGGATGGAAGTTACTTGCATATGCTCTCTAGATTAGCAAATAAAAACAGAGACAATAACAGCAACAACAACAAAATTTCCTTTATGAAAGGTAGCTTACTTGGTTAGGGCCAACCTCGTGACACAAAGTTGAAATGCTCAGTGACACAGAAGACAGAACAATGCAGGACAGGTTCGTGCTCATGAGCTCATACGAAGCTGTGAGAATATGATTTCTAAAACACAGGCTCCATTTTCCCTGGCTACAAAATGACATTCAGCATGTGAGAGTCCATTTTTTTTTCTGTGCTGAGTTCATCTTTTATGGCCTTTTATCAGTGCAAATTATGGTGTGCCAGGTACTTACTTCTCTATAACAGGAGGGGTCAAGTAGATAATTAATGAGACTCAATCTGTAAAAAGGAATAAAACCTCCAATTGGAGTCCTGGTTTATGACTCCATTTATTATGCAAGCATGAGACTTCAAAGAGAGCTAACTCAATGAGGGCACTTTAATTACATTTTATTATATTTAAGAACTTTATGGAAATTTCTCCTGCTGTAGAGAAATGTTTCCTGAGAACACTTTCCTCCACAGCAGAGCCCCTGTTCCCAGAGAATCTACAGAGAGGAGCGGCTGGCACCTCCTCAGATCTCAGACAGAAGGTGCAAACAGCTGCTGGGTGGAACACTGGCCCAAGGAGCGGCCAAGGACAGTGGTTCTTACTGAGACTGAAACCACGGGACCTAACCGGCCACCCTTGAAAGGCTTTCTGAGTTCAGACATCCCCTATGGCAAACTGGAAGGCTTGAGTCCAGAGACAAGTTTTTAGTGGACTAAATACAAGCTGTTGGTCTTATGAAGACCTCACTGATAGCCACTGCCACAATAGAAACAAAGCAAAAATCAGAACAAAGAAGAGAAAGCACAAGTATCTCTGGTCATTTTGCAGCTTGACTTGAAAGGACTTTATCATACTCAACACAGAGAGAAGAGACCTTTCCTTAATAGCCCTTATCTTCCATGCAATACAAAACCAAGGAAAAAGGACTCTTAGGTTAACATGCACTGGTGTCTGATTACAGGGCAAAGGGCCAGGGTTCCTCCCTTCTGAACCAACTCAGCTCCAGTACCAACTTGTCTTGTGGCCTTGGGCAAAGCCATTTATTGTCTCTGCTAGGTCTGCCCACTGCTTAAATGACAGGTGGTGGTTCCGTGAACGCTGACCTCATTGGAACATTGTGCAGACAAGTTTAACGAATTTTCTTTCTTTGGGGGGAGAAAAAGAAAGCTTTGAATTCATTCTGTTAGAAGTGTATAGTAAGTTTCTGATGGGGGAAGGCTGAAAGAATTCTTAGAAAAAGAAAAAGCTAAAGGAGAATTGGTTGATTTCTTGGGTTAAAGGACAGAACAGCATGTCCAGAATTGCTCCTGTAAGGTAAACAAACTAATACAATACTTAAAAGTGACTCTGCTGTCGGGGGTTTGAACAGTTTGACTTTTCTCTGGCCTTTCACAGTGGATTAGACGTATGCCTTTTAAATGATAAAGTGGAGGGTTCACAATTTACTTTGCATGAAGAAACTCTATAATTTCCCCCTAGATATGTCATCATTGACCCAAAGACTGTATGTACCACAGGATTAGCTGTGAAGGTGGCCTAGCACAGAGTTATAAATATATCTAAAACACAATCTGTTTGGTCACTTTTGGTGGGTAATTTAACCCTAACTTTATTTCTATCTCCTTATTTTGTGTAACTTAATTGCATGGCTCTGGGAACCTTTGCTACTAACAGCACTGTGTGGTAAGGTCAAGGGGCTGGACCCAGCAGAGTCGCAGGAAAGACACAACTTGAAAATTGTGACAGGGCTTGTCTTAGTTAGGGTCTTATTGCTGTGAACAGACACCATGACCAATGTAAGTTTTATAAAGGACAACCTTTAATTGAGACTGGCTTACAGGTTCACAGATTCAGGCCATTATCATCAAGGTGGGAGCATGGCAGCATCCAGGCAGGCATGGTGCAGGAGGAGTTGAGTTCTACATCTTCACCTGAAGGAAGCCAGGAACAGACTGAGCTTCCTCAGGCAGCTAGAAGGAGGGTCTCCAAGTCCACCCCCACAGTGACACACTTCCTCCAACAAGGCCACACTTTCTAATAGTGCCACTCCCTGGGCCAAGCACATGCAAACTATCACAGGGCTCAACCTTGCAATTTTCTACTAAAATTGCTATTTATAGAACTTCAGGTTGAGGATAGATAGATAGATAGATAGATAGACAGACAGACAGATAGACAGATGATAGATACATAGATACATAGATGAAAGATTATAAATAGAAGGTAGATACAAGACACACAGACACATATATGATAGATTGTAGATAGATGACAGATTCATGTACATAATAGATAATAGATACACAATAGATAGATGATAAATAGGTAGATAGAAGATAAACTATAGATAGATGGCAGATACATGATAGGTAGATAGATAGATAGATAGATAGATAGATAGATAGATAGATAGATAGCAGACACATGATAGGTAGGTAGGTAGGTAGGTAGATAGATAGATAGATAGATAGATAGATAGATAGATAGATAGATAGAAGATAGATACACAGAGCCTCATCTTGACTGCCGCATGTAAGAGCATAGCCACAATTTATGGTGCACTTGTTCATTTCTTAAGATATCATTCTTGTCCTCAACAATCTTGAAGTTTATTTTAAAGTATCTATAACTCACTAATTGTTACAAAACCTTCTGTTGAGTGCCCTGGCAAAACACAGATGGATACTGTATAAGGAGACAAAACTAAGAAGGATATTCTGAAAACCTTTTGGAAAACAAGACCAATTCACTTAGTAAGTGATGAGAAGATGTTTCTCAGGCAATGAGAGGAGAAAGTGCTTTCTATAGTTTAGAGGAAAAAGCAACAGGGATGATCAGAGGAACCCATACATGCCTAGGAAGGTGTAGAGGCAGGAAATGACATAGAGGCTCAGAAAATAATTCCACAAAAATGTAGCTTCTGCAAAGAATGGCGAGATGGCAGAAGCTAGAGTCTGAGCAGTCAACTACAGGCTCTTAGAAGGAGAATAGTATGTAGTCAGCACACATTTTGATTCTACCACGTCACGTGATGGGCTTAGCTTCTAGAGCAAGTTTATTAATTCCTTAACTAGAATGTGAGTAACCGTAATGCCCATACACACCAAGGTATTATCATGGATATGGGATTAGGTAACACATGACAGTCACATAAAATAATTAGGAAGAGATTGGTATGAAATTGCTTCTCAATCAATACAGATTTATTACTATTCATGTACCTGGCAAAGCCTTCTGCCTTTATTCTGTAGGTCAAGGGAAGCCATTAACAGACCACAGAATGATAAACGTTGCAAGGAAAAGGAAAAGGAATATAGTCATGACTGGCTGTATTAGAGGGACGAGTGTTTACCATTATGTACAGATTCAAAGGACACCAGGCAAGGAGGATCAGCTATCTCCCAGGTTTGAGACTTGAAGAACTGGTTTGGATGGTGGTAGTACCTACCTGAGTGACAAGATATATTAAGACATGGAGATCTAGGGTGTCAGTCAAAAATCTGTTTGTCCACATGTGAAAGATGAGGCATCCAGGAAGTTTGAGGGACGATGAGCAGTCTAGGTCTCTAAATGGAAGCCACAAGTCCCAAGTACAGCAATTCCACTTCAGTAGAAGACAACTGGCAACTTCTGGAGGGTTTCCAGATTGGATGAGATTATTCATGGAGAAGCACTAGGTAGAATGTGAGTCTGAGAAAGAAAAGTGTAAGAGAAGACAGGAAGTAGGGTTGCAGAAATTAAGGGCAAAGATTTGCACTACATTTAGAGTCCTCTGTTGGCACAAGTCTCAAGCCCTGTACCTATTTCTTCATGCATCTATCAAAAGCCCTTCCATCTCCCTCGGGTGTCTAACCTCTCTTTTGTGCATCACAGCATCCTGCTGTGACTCTTTCTCTCCCTAGATAACTATCATTTTGCCATGATAGGCATGAATAGTAGATAACAAAAGCCAAACAAAATTACACATAAACAATGTCTTTCCCAAAATTTATTAATATTCTTTGAAATTGTAGTCAGATATATTATTGATATGGCTTTCCCAGCAGTTAGAAATCCAGGATGATTTGAAACAACACAAAGAAGATACTGTAAACTTAGCATTTTAAAATATTCATCATAACATAGACACCATAGGTTGCGTTTTTCTCATTGCTATTACAAGGAAATAGCAGCTCTAAGGAAAGAGGGATTTGATTGGACCCCAGTGCTTTGTAAGGATGTAGGCCATCACTTGAGGAAGGCATAGCAGCAGCTAGTCAGAAAACAACAGTGGTGCTCCGCTAAAGTTGTCCTTTTCATTCAGTCCAGAGCCCTAGCCCTTGCCACTCACTTCATGGTGCCTTCCCACTTCAATTAACAATCTTGAAAGTGCCTCACAGGCATGCTCAGAGTTGTGTCTCCTAGGTGATTCTAGAGCGGTGACCCTCATGCTTCCTAATGCTTCAACCCTTTAATATACTTTCTCATGTGGTGGTGATCCCCAATCATAATAAAGTTATCCCATTGCTACTTCATAACTGTACTGTTGTGAAGCATAAAGTGAATTTTGATAAGTAGAACATCTGATATGTTACCCCTGGGAAACGAGGTCATTTGACCCTTGAGACCCTCAGGTTAAGAACCACTGTTCTAGATCCTTCAGATTGACAACATTAACTATCACGTTTGCCACAGCAACAATGCCCCATAAGTGAAGTCAAATTATTTTGCCTTTCATATCACAGATGAAGGCTCCCCATAGCACCTAGAAGGTATCTAGAAACCATGGTGACAAGTACAAATTATGGTAGTTATATATGAGCATGGATCACAGAGACACAGGGGGAGGAAAGACCTAGAAATGACCTTAAAAAATGGAAAATGAGTGTGAAATGCTGAAGCAGCATTTTATTCAAGCATTTGGAGGCACAGTACTTTCAAATAGCGTGTTCTGTGCGTGAGACCTTTGAGAAATAGATACTCTAATACATTGCAGTTGGAAGTTGAAATGGATACAACCTGAATAACCTTGAAAAAAGATTTAGTAATATTTATCAAAATTATAGACAACTTTCCCTTGCATCAGAAATCTCAGTGTTAAGAGTCTGGCCTACGCGCAATCCTGGGTGAGTACCAGATGATACATAGGACAAATGATTTGTTGCGACACTTTTTGTAATAGCCAGAGGTTAAACGTCTAAAGGACAGCAGCAGGGCAGGTGGTTGAGTAAAGTCTCATGCATTCTTCAGAATGTACTAACATGCAGTCATAAAAGCACTGAAAAGGAATGAAATGAGAACAGACTGTTATTTACTGAGTGGGAGGATGGGGAAATCTCTAGGACATATAATATTTTAAAAATATAAAGGGTCAAACAATTATGTAATATACTGTCTGTGTAAGAAAATGGCTAGTAAGAATATATGTATATGATACCATTTGAAATGGAAATAAAAAATATCCAATAAAAGAAAAAAATTTAAAAAGAATATATATGGACACATGCACACATACACAGGCATATGTACACACACATGCTTCTAATTACAAAAAAATATGTCTTTATAAATAATCCTTTAAGGTGAACCCTTTTATCCTTGAACATATTTCACAAAGCAAGCTGCCTTTATAAAGTAGAGAAAAGTAAGTTCGAGATTATACTTTTGAGTGAAGACAGAATTTATACATAAAACTCCAAATAGATTTTAGTAGCAAGCCTAACACAGCCATTTTATTCATGTTTTTTTTCTTTTTTCTTTTTTTTTTCTCAGAGCTGAGGACCGAACCCAGGGCCTTGCGCTTGCTAGGCAAGCGCTCTACCACTGAGCTAAATCCCCAACCCCATAACACAGCCATTTTAGAATTATTCTCTTGCATTTCTCTATATATATAACAAATAAGAAATTGTTAAAATTGAAAAATTGTAGCAAGGTCCAATTATAAACGTAAAAATAATATACTCCTTGAAATGAACTGGACATATCTGTATTAGTTGTTTAAAAACAGTTTATTTGTTACCTAGCACTGAAGTGACCCAGAAAGATGGACTTGGAAGTATTCACACCTCTCATGAACAGAACTCAGTTTCCAATATCATTAACCTCCAAAGGGATTCAGGCTTCTTTGTGTGTGGCCTCTGGAGATCAAAGAAGTCCTCTGACAAATGGGATCATATCAGGTAGCTCCCTTGGTCAGAGGGCTCCCAATGTGAACAACAACAACAAAAAATTCTGCCTGTACCCAACACTAATTCTATGAAAATCTATGATTTTATAAGAATACACAAAGAGAAATTCAAGAAAAAGTACATTTGGTCAGTTTCTCCAGGGGAACAATTAAACCAAGTCAGTTTTGACCATCGATAGTTTCATGGGAGAAGATTAACCACATTTCAACTCCTTCCCAAAGAAACACACCAGGTTACCAACAACTAGCCCTGTGATGTGGAGGGAGGGATCTGCTTTGCAGATGAATGGCAACTGATGACTATAAAAACAATCACAAATTCAGAGCCCCACTGTGTGTCTGTAAATCAATTGATCCAGATAGTTCTATATTTACTACAAATAGGGACAGGTGTGGTCTATCTGGCCTCCTATTCCAAAGGTCTTATTAAATACATCAAGTGAGTAGTTGATTAGCAACTAGACCCTAATAGAATGCCCTAAAGATGCCAGCTCTACTCAAGGGGGAGAATGTGGCAGAGATCACGGAAGATTCAGCAATGCCTGAGAATCCACTTGACAGCTAGGCAGGTGGCACACTGCACTTGGGGCAGACATAAAATTTAGACATTTTTTTCTCCTTTACCTTTTCATGGGGTCATGTGACTGATCATCTATGAAAATGGCAAGAATGTGAACTCCAGGAAATTAAAGTGTGTGTGTGGGGGGGTGGGGGAACGATTTTAATCAGTCAGTTAAACCCTGACACTCTTTTACCACTTATGAAAAGGAAGTTGCTAACCAATGGGGTTATCGTTCTTTCCAACTAGTTCACTGCTTCTACCTTGTATTGCTGGGTGAAGACCAGACCTTTGCGTGATTGGTCACCATGTTCATGGGTAGGGAGGAACCCCATCGGCAGCCTAAGAAATACCTAGCAACATAACAAGAAGGTGAATGGGAAATTCCATCTAGACGCACACGAGAACACACGAGAGCACACGAGTGCCCGAAGGGATGCAAACTGGAAGGTTCAGCTTCTAATAAAGATTCCAGGTTGTTAACTAGTGAAAGTCGCTCTTTACAATCATGTCTGTTGGTTGAATCCATGGTAACAGTGACCCTAGAGGCAGATAGAAAAGTGAAAAGCTTTAGAACCAGGGTCCTTGAAAGTAGGACACGGTTTGGATCCCACAAAAGCTCACCAGCTTGAGGCATGGTCTCCAGCCAATGATAGTGTGGGAGCAGACAGAGGTCATTGTTGGCTGGGAATGTTAGGACCTTGACCCTCTCCTTTCTTTTGTTTCCTGGCTGTCATAGGTTCTACCACCTGCCCCCTGACATAGCAAATTATTTGCCTTACTATAAGACTATCATTGGCCCATGAGGACTGGCAACATTCACGGAACTCTCTGAGTTAATAAGACAAACCTTTCTGCCTGATAAGCTCTTTAACTTCAGCATTTTGTCACAGTGATAAAAAGTTAACACAACGTGTTCCTCTCTGGCCATTACTGAAATCTTAACCAGAGGGCTAGGGAGACAAGGGGAAAGAAGGGCTTGCATTTGGAAGAGGGAGTAAATTTAGTGTCTGACTGATGCTTGACCTGGCCCAACATTACTTTCCAGGACCAACATTTCTTTGAGCAAAGAAGAAATATTAATATGTTATATATAATATATGTTATATTATAAATGTGTGTATGATGCATATATATATATATATATATATATAGTGTGTGTGTGTGTGTGTGTGTGTGTGTGTGTGTGTGTGTACAGGCACAGGCACATGAGCATGTGTGTGCCTATTTAGGTACATGTGTATGCCACAGTACACATATGGAGGTCCAAGGACAACTTTACGAAGTCAGTTCTCTCACCGTCACCTGGGTTCCGGGGACCTTCACCTGAATTTGGGTTGCCAGGTGCATGCAGCAAGTGCCTTTATCCGTGGAGCCATCTCACAGGCCTGAAATGTCAACTTCTACAGTGAGGAGGAGGCCAGGAAGCTGCAGAACATGTGGGCAAAGTACTGAATAAATCCCAACAGCCCACACAGTAAGGAAGCAAGGTAAAGAAGCAGCTTACCCTGGGCACCAAGGCCACACCAAAGTGCGTGGGTTTATGGGTAATCTGCTGAGGCCTGCTGAAATCATTCATCTTCAGAACTCTCTGATTATCTTTCTATGTTAGGCACTATGTTGGCGGCTAAAGCTACAGTGGTGTGATCAGACAGATGTAACCCAAGCCTTGCAAGGAGCTGCTTAGAGAAACAGACTAGGCATACGTTAAATAAGTACTCAGAAACCAAAGTCATTCTGTGCTAAGTACTACAAAGAAGTGCCCAATGCTGTGTGAGAATACAGTGTTATACGGTGAGGATATTTGTCTTAATCAAGAGATCAGAGAAGGTTTCTCAAGGAAGTGGTACTTAAGCTGTCTTGAAGTTCAAGTGAGATGAAGTTCAATGTGGCCAGAATAAAGTATGTAAAAGTCCAGGGGTTTATTTGGGAAAGAGAAAGGCTTGGCACAACATGAGAGTGTTCTTGCCCTCCTAAGAACAATGGTTTTTTTATTTGCCAAGGGATCTGGCTGTATTTCAAATACTTCTTTCCTGTAAGGTAGTTCAGAGTCTGCATTGCAATGACTGTGGTGTAGGCGAGGATGCTCACCGAGCGTGACCAGCAGTCAGAAGTTGTGCATGTTTGGAAGTCAGTGAACAGTTAACTGTATATTTTCACTTCCTACTAAGCTCTCAGCTGGAATCTTGTGCTTTGAGCATTTTATACTTCCTCTGTTATGCTGTTTGATTGGTTCAGGTGAATGGAAACTTCTGCTCACGGTTTCTGACCACTTAACTTTGAAAGAGGTCCATTAGAAACCGGAAGCTCTGGAGACAGGCGAACAGTTGGTGTGCTAGCATCAGCTATAGTAGCCAGTCTTGCTATAGTAGTTTTTCAAGTTTCTTCAGGGTAGGCAACGTGAACTAACACAAACAAACAACAGGGAGAAACAAAGCATGTCTTTCTTCCTAGCATTATTTGTATTAGCTGAGGGACACTCTTCCAGTTCTTAAGCCCAGTCCCACCCCCCTTTTTTTTCTGAAAATAGGAAGACTGGACTTTTAACTCAAGAATCTATATAAATAAAAATTCACTTTTAGCCAAGGTTAACTTATGTGGTTTTGAGGCCTGCTCCTTTTTGTTCTATTGAAAAAATACTAAGAACAAGACTTCAGATGTTTTAGTTTGGTTTGTTTTGGGTTCTCTAGTCAACTTTTAACCAGAGGTTGGTATAGCTTCATCCCCAAAATAGTAGTTTGGGGTAGAACTTAAATTGGCAGTGATTCATTGTATTAATTAATTTTCTTATTGCTATGACCAAATACACAAGGAAGTCTAGGAGTAGCTCAGAACATAAGATCATTTTTTGCACAAGCCAAGAGTGCTGATCCCAAGTATCCATGTAAAACTTTATCATAATGGTATGTAATCCCAGTGGTGAATAGTGGTGGGTAGTGGGGACAGGAGGCTCTCTATGACTTTCTGACCAATCAGTATAGCCGAAAGATGGAGATTTTTAAAATAAATGAGAGACTTTCTCTCAAGGGAGTAAATTGGAAAACAATGGAGACCCAATAATTTCCCAACAATTTCCTCTGGCCTTATTAGACATGTACATATGTGCACACAGCATGTACATAAACACCACACACACACACACACACACACACACACACACACACACACACACACCAGGAGCAACTTATGAGATATTTTGTCTTATGATCTGAGCAGACAATCTATCACAGAAGGGTCAACCCAGTGACCAGAATGGCTCACAGTTGCAGGAGTTAGAAGATGAGGCTTTGTACTCATATAAGTGGGTCAGAGAATGGAAAGCACATAAGAAAGCATCCCAGAGTATAAAACCTCAATCATGTCTCAGTGATAGACTTCCTCACGCAAGGTTCTGCCTCCTAGAGAACCTAAAGTTCCAACATCGGTTATCACCAGCTGGGGACCACTTGTCCAAACACATGAGCCTATATAGGAGCGTTCATATCGAAGCCACAACACTTGTCAAAATCACAACCTGGATGTGGATGATTAAATGGGTTTATGACAGGTGTAATTGCAATTCCAAAATGGCAAATGAGCTTGTGACATTTCTATGCTGAATTAAATTAACTTTTTAGATAATAGTAGACCCTGGATGGGTCTACTGCCTGCTTCTGCATAGAAGATGGCAAATACCCTTTAGCAAGTAACTTAGCCATGCTACATAGTTGTCACACAAGTAGCTGATATCTTCTGCCCCCTTCTAGTTATTGACTAGCTTGTAGAGCTTTGAGAAAAATCAAGTCTTTAGACTCTGCCACGGATCATTTACCAATGACCCAGTTTGCACGGTGAGCACATTTCTCACTTTTAGAGTCCTATATGTTGTCAAATTGGTGCCCACATTAGATTACTGCCCACATACATTTTGATATCTTACTATGAAGAGAGAGAGGCAAGGCATACAATGCCACTCTTTCTAGTATGTGTTGGAAGAGGTGAAATATTGTCTACCCATTAGGAGCCATCCTTCTACTGATCACAACCTTACTGTTAGAGATTTTATTCTTTCTACTTTTAGAATCTCAAAGAAAACGATTTTTTCCTGTCCCTGTGTTCTTAGGGTTTTAGTTCTATCCTTGCATCATCATGAGACAAGTATTTTACCTTTTGATAGCCAGAATTTGACTCAGGGTAAAGCCTTCCTTCCTTTCTTCCTCCCTACCTCCCTTCTTCCCTTCCTCCCTCCCTTCCTCCCTTCCTACCTTCCTTCCTTCCTTTCTTCCTTTCTTCCCCCTCCCTTCCTCCCTTCCTACCTTCCTTCCTTCCTTTCTTCCTTTCTTCCCCCTCCCTTCCTTCCTTCCTTTCTTCCTCCCTTTCTTATTCACTCCCTCCCTTCCTTCCTCCCTTTCTCCTTCCTTCCTTCTCCCTACTTTCCTCCCTTTCTCCCTCCCTTCTTCCCGCCCTGTGTTCATTCCTTCCTTTTCCTTTTTCCCATCCTTCCAACCTTCTTTAATTCTTTCTTTTCTTCCTTTTCCCTTTCTCCCATTCTCCTTTTCTTCTTTCCTTTCTTTGTCCTTGATTCTAAATAATTTTGTTGGTTTCACAGAACACATTCATTTTTGGAGCAGTTGAAATCTCTCAGAAATCTGAACGTCCATACACCACATACACATCAGCAAATTAAAACCATTTCCTGGTAATACAGTACAAAGGAGACATGTCCACATCTCTAAGTCCAGATGCTAGCAATGAAGAAACTGCTAAAATAACTCACAGAACCAATCAGGAAGTCTGGCCAACTTTGAAGTGGCCTGGAAATTTGCTCAGGGTTGTCACCATCCAGATATGCATCAGTGAAGATATATCTAAGGGTGTTTTGAACGTAATAACTCATAAACTATCTCAGGTATCACAAAGGAAAGATTGCACCATGTGTTCTGCTCACCACAACACCAGCTCCTGCTTCTTTGGCTCTTTCCCTTGTCCTCTACAGTAATAGAATGTGTGTCTTCCATCCCCTGACTGTATTTCACAATCGCTCAAGAAAAAAGATCAAGGAGGTGATGGGCTGGATCAGGAATGATGAGAATTGTACTTAAAGTTATCCTGCCTCTTCCTGAAGCAGACCTTGAAGTAAGTTCACTTTTAAATGTCAGGAAGGAAGGTTAAAGAGTAGGTGAAATGAGAATGGGAAGGGAGCCAGTTTCCCTCTGTCCTGCTAAGGGTTCTGGAATAGAGTGTTCAAGTACATTTTCAAAAGCGAAATTCACAGGTGGGCACGGGCACACACACACACACATGTAAGTACTCTGGGGCTGAGACAAGAGAGTCAATCAGATCGTAAGTTCAAGACCAGCTTGGGCTTCAGTGAAAATTCTGATTTAGTCTTTCCATTAACCTTAGCAAGGAAAGAAGGGAGAGATAGAATCATGCCCTTCCTTAAAAAAGGAAGAAGGGAGAGATAGGATCATGTCCCTAGGCAAACAGAAAACTGAGCACACGCCAAATGACTTCATTCAACTCGTCAATTATTCAGGGGGCAATAAGATATCACAATGCATTTAAAAGGAAGTTTCTTCCTTTCCCTAATGGATAAAATCATTGACTTTTTCCGTCGTGGAATTCATTTGCTTTGTTATGGGTGGAAGCATTACCTTTATCAGCCCTGCTGTCGATAGTTTGTGTTCCCACAGACTTGTAACATATGCTTGCTGCTAAAGAGTGCCTTCTAGACCTGACAAGAAAGTCACACCCATAAAACCTCTAAAATTCACCTAAACGACCGCTGCATAATGGAAATGCCCAGTTAGCATGCCAGCACAGATAGAGGACATCTCACAAGGTTCCACACCTGGATAGACAACTACAGGAGGTCATCAGTGGCTGCTGAGAGGGGTGTCGGTCTTCAGATATGAGTCCCTTGATAGGATATCAGTCCCAGACGTCATCTCTAAACACATTATATGTAAGCAATACTAAATGGATTCAGTAGCAAATGTATATGTGAGTGTGTGTGTATGTGTGAGTGTGAGTGTGTGTGTATGTGTGTGTGAGTGTGTGTTTGTGTCAGTGTGTGTGCTTGTGTTTGTGAGTGTGTGTGTTTGTGTATGTATGTGTGTAAGTGTGTGTGTGTGTGTGTGTGTGTGTGTGTGTGAGTTGCAATAATAATTAAAGAAAAGGTCATGAGTTTGAGACAGTTGGGAGAGACACTGGAGAAATTGGGAAGGGCGTGTAAAAATGACATAAATACAGCACTAAAGCATAAAATTCTCAAAAATTTAAAAATTAAATTAAAAAATGTATAAGTATCCCTGCCCTCATGGACATTACAGTGTAATTCAACTTTATTAGTACTTTTCATAATAACTTTATCATGTAAGTTATTGTATTGTATAAGACTTACATTGCATACAGAGAAAAACTGACAGAAGAGATGAAATTAAATACTTCCTCTCTCCTATTTTGATGATGTCCATTAAGTTCTTTTCATATCAGTCCTTTAATCTTAGTGTTAATTTTGGTGTATATTTTATGCCTAAGTTTTTATACACAAATGATCTTGGCAAATTCTCCATGAATGTCAGACCACAAGTATGTTCAAAAGGAGAAGTTTGACAAATCTTGGTAATTTGCCTAAAAGAATACTTTGTTAAATAGTCAAAGCTCTATATCTTGGTGCCAGGTGGTGGCAGTGCGTGTCTTTAACTCCAGCACTCAGGAGGCAGAGGCAGGCAGATCTCTGAGTTCAAGGCCAACCTGGTCTACAGAGTGAGTTCCAGGATGGCCAGGGCTACACAGAGAAATCTATCCAAAAAAAAAAAACCTGAAAGAAAAAAGTCATATATCTTTATAAAATAGACAAGTGTCTATACAGAGTAAAGCCATGCCCAGAGGACATAAGTATGTCTTCTGCACATTTCATGATTGTCTTATGTCTTTAGGATACTCTAGCAAAATAAATTTGTCTGAGTAACTTATATAGCACAGGAATTTATTACTCACAGTTCTGGAAGACAGAAATTCCAAGGTGAAAGTGCCAGGAGGATTGCTGTCTCATGGGGACCCACTCTTCACAGATGACAGCTTTTGTTTCCTCACTTGGACAAGGGGCTAAACAGGCTCCTTCAAAGCTTTTGTATATATAAGATATTAATTTCATTTGTACTGGTGACCTCTCATGACTTGATCACTTCCAAAGAGAAGGACTTTTCCTGTTGAAACCATCACCTACTGAGGGAATTTTTAACCAGTGAATTTGGATGAGCACAAACATTTGGGCCATGGCAACAGTTTTCTAACAATACCCATAGAGGTTTCACACTTAAGGAGTAAGAAGGCTAAGGTATTTATTCATTAATTCCAGCTTACCATTGACTGGGGACTTTTAATCCTCCATCCCTCCTGCTTTCTGTGCACACAGACCTAGGACCACATCTGAGAGTAATAGTGGAGAGGCCACAGGTTAATATCCAGGGGAAATGGAAGGGTAGGAAAAGAGGACCCTGAGACCTTCCACTCTGCCTGTCCTTTCTGTTTACTTGTTGATTGGACACATTCTTAACAGAATGTAAATTCCCCAAAGGTTAGGCATGTTATACTTAGTTTGCACTATTTCCCCAAATGTAGCCTATTGTGCAACACACAGAAGGCAGCCAATAAATTGTTGGGGAATACTGTTGAATAAATAAAGACTGGGCCTTTAAGATGGGTTGCAGCCCTGACTTAGAGGAAAGAAGTTTGAGGGAACTCTCAGAGGCTCATGCAATCCAGCTTAGTGTAGTGTCCTTGGATACCATCAACTCAGAGTGTTGCCAGTTATTTCATGGTCAACCTCCACCCACCCCAGTTGTGTTCACATCAAGAACAGAAGAACACGGAGTACAGACTGCTTTCAACATACTTGAAAATGACTAGTGTCACAATATTATACCTCCCACTCACTGTGAACCTCCGTGCATTACTATGCCTGTCGGTTGGTTTGCTTTACAGACCTTGTATATGCACTCCAAGATGTGGAACAAAGAAAACATAAAATAGCAGAGGAACACTTCTTGTGCTGGATGCAATGTACTGGCCAGGAGAGAGCTCAGGAAAGACTGAAAAAACTAAATTGCACGGAGGCCTCAATGAACAGACTCAGGAGCTGTCCTGCTTTTATTAAGTAGCCAGATGGCTTTCCAGAGTAGCCAGAAGAGTAGACAGGTCCCAGATGACAAATGGTAAGGGGCCCTCCCTGTGGGCAAGTGTTTGAGACAATGTGTTGACATTAGGCACGGAATAAATCCATAACTGTGCTGTTCATGCAAATTCTCAAAGAAAAGCAGGTGCTGTGCACTGACCTTACCCAAATCAAACTCTGCTGGGGAAAATAGCCCAATTCCTCTACATTCAATTTCAGCAGTTCATTCCCCTATCCCCCTCTATCCCCCCAAAAACCTTGCAAAACAATTCCAAACAAAACAAAGTAGGAAAAAAATTAGCTTGCAAATTGTCTTTTGTTTGAAATGGTTGACATATGTATGGTGGAAATCTCAAGTCACAACTGTCTGCTTAGAATCTACTTACCTTAAGTAGACTGTTCATGAATGTATCATATTGTCAGATCACATGAAAATATTATATATATATATATATATGTATATATATATATATATATATCGTGCATCTTTACAGGTGCTAATGCCACATATCCCTGTCATTAAATGGCATTTAGATTCAGAGAAATCACTACAGATCACTTAGGTTTTCTGTGATAATGAGAATACTCTTTGTACTTTTGGGTATACTAATATTTGTTATATTTTTTCAGAAGAGAGGGCTTTAAGAGTCAGAACTCCTCAGCTGACTGATCTAGAGTGAACCAGTGGTCTCCACAGAATAAAAGAACAATTGTTAAGCTACCTTATCTCCTATTACTATTCAAGAATGTACACTTTGAGATGATTTAGAAAATAGACAATCATTCACTAAAAAAAGACTACTGTAGAAAGGTACTGTTTAGTTTTGACATCAAAAATATTTTTTTACTTTTATAGTGATAAGCATACTAAATAAAAGGTAAGTATGTAGAACAATTTTAAAAATATAAGTAGGACTTAGAAAAGGAGTTAAGAGAGTCTTGAAGAACCAAAAAACCTGTCACTTATTAGTGAAAACAGAGCAGGAATGTAGCTTGTAGGAAAATGAATGAAGCCCATGATTCCATCATGATCACTATAAAAACCAGGTAGCTGATGTGTCCCTATAATCCCAGAACTGCTGAAGAAGAAGAAAGAGGATCCTCAGCTATATAAGGAGTTCAAAGTCAGCCTGGAAAACAGGAGACCCTGTCCTCTCTCTCTCTCTCTCTCTCTCTCTCTCTCTCTCTCTCTCTCTCTGTCATAGACACAGACTACATGATAGATATATAGATAGATACATGATAGATAGATAAATAGATAGATAGATAGATAGATAGATAGATAGATAGATAGATAGATAGATAGATAATATACAAAGAGGTGATAGAGACAGATGATGGATCAATGAATGATAGATGATAGTTGACAGCTAGATGATTGATAGACAGATGATAGATAGGTAGATAGATAGATAGATAGGAAGGAAGGAAGGAAGGAAGGAAGGAAGGAAGGAAGGAAGGAAACCAAAAGATGATAGGATACCTACAGGTGAGAATGAAGGCTTCTGATAGAAGGATCAGGGCTCTGCTCTGGCCAATTCTAGTCAAAGGATAATTTACCCATTCAAAATCAGATAAAATTACCTCCAGTTCTTGCCTGTTCTAAAAATCCAAGCATTTTTACTCTCAGCAAGGGATTATGATAGGGACGAAATGTTACTTTATTCAGTTGCATTTAATATGTAAAAGAGAAAGACTCCTTCCATATAAGTCATATGTCAGAGTTAAAGTGGAAACTTAAGGGTTCTTTGGAAAGTCTGCTGTGTTGTACTTTGCTGGGGCAAACACATGAAGAGGTGTTTTCCTGAAGTAGACACAAGCGAAAGGACATTCCACTAAGGCAAGTGTATGAAAGGACATGTGATGAAGGATTCTTTGCCAATTACATGCATGTATTGATCTGCCTTACATTGCATAGCTGAACTCCATTTGTCAGGATGCCATAGAGAAAAATGTACCAAAGAAACCTTTGATGGTGTGTCATGGCTTCTTGCCACTTCTGTGTATTTTGGCCAATTGGCAGAGTGATGTCAGTTGATACAGACTTACAAGCTGAGGCAAGACAAATAATGAGGCAAGACCCATGGAGGACAAGTAATGTTTGGAGGGAGTATAAATAGGACTTAACAGACAGTGACAAAGAGAATGATTCAGGCTTGATTAGGCTTGGCTTGCTGGTAGAGCTAGCTGTGCAATGCTTGTTGGTCTCACAGTTTTGCTGATCTTCATTTCACTGAGAGAGGCACAGCTAAGAACTTCTCCTGGCTTCCCTGTTGGTCCCTCCTATTGACCTGTGCTGATTCAGCTGAGGCCTAACTGTTCCTGCTAGGTCATGCCACTATTGCTGTTATCCCGACACTGCTGAACTGGACTGCTAGTATATCCATGAAGTGTTTGCAAGTGGATCAAGTTGCCACTGCTGACCTATGAACTGAACATTGATTTCCTGACAGTGTAGATGGGATTTGCTCCAAAGAACAATTTCTAAATAAGTTTGCTTCCCCCATAGTCTTTTACTCCCACTACGTCTGGTAGATGGTAGGCTAGAAGGGATGTTAAAGCATTTAAAAACTATCATTAAACGTAGGCTTTAAAAAAGTTAAAGTTACACAGAATAGCTAACTTGATGGCCATTCCAGGAGGAGCAATAACTTGGAACTCAAGCACACACACGCACATTCAGGTTCATGTGCAGTTACACACAAATACTTGTATATGAATGGGGAGGTTAGAGGTTAGAGGTCGCAGTTTAGGGAACAACTTTAGACTTTGTGCATAGTACATAGCTGTTTCTGCTTACTTGCCTCCCTAACGCTCATTTTTCACTGAACATGGTTCTCAGCAACTAGGAAGACTGGAGACACATGAGAACAGACTAGCTGCTGCATAGGAGCTCTATCTGGGTTTATCCCTAAAGCTGCAGAGGGAGCAACTGGGTTTTGAGAACATCTCAGTGGAACAAAACAGCCTGCAAGAAGTCTTGGATCCAGCCCACTGAAATCTCAAAGTTTTATTTTCCTCACCTATAAATTGAGACTAGTAAAATTCCTCTCTGCACCTATGTCTCATAAGGATGCTGTATAGAATAAAGAATTTTCCAATGCTTAGAATATTGTTATCCAAGTATACAGTCCTCCCTCAGTCTGCGTAGGGGACTGTTTCCAGGACCACCTACAGATACCAATATCTGTGGCTGCTCTGATCCCTTATATAAAATGAAATAATATTTGCATGTAGCCTGAACATGTCCTTCACAGTACACTAGAGACACTAATAAATAGTCATACTGCTGTAGAGGAATTTTAATCCAGCATCATGGCTGCTCTGGCAAGAGATCATATCCAAAGACCTTCTAGGTCTGTGTGACCCAGCTGGAATACAGACATGGCTTTAATCCCAGAAGACAGAGACAAACATATATCTGAGTTCAAGGCAAGTCTGGTACAGAGCAAATTTCAAGTAGAGTAAAGCTTATGTTCAGTCATGGTGGTACCTACCTTTAATCCCAGCACTCAGGAGATAGAGGCATGCAGATCTCTGTGTTTCGGTCAGTCAGCTGGGTTAAGGCAGTGAGTTAAGAGGCAGTGCAGTGCAGTGGAGTTTGTGGCAGTTCATGGAGTTCAGAGGCAACTTTTACAGGGATAGTTGTACGAAGGTTGCAGAGAGAATAAGCTAAACACAGGTAAAGACAGATCAAGCCAGAGAATGAGAAGGAGGTAGAAGATTAGAACAGATTGACAGAGTTACTTTGAGACCAATCAGAACAATTCAGCAAGAAGCTAAGAGAAATCAGATTGAATCAGTCAGCTTGGAGAGAGTTTGGGCCAGGATAGGTGAGTTGAATCAGCCAGCCAAAGTTCGGAAAGAACTAAAAAAGATGAGCTTATTCAGTAGTAAGTCTCTGAGACCACAATTGCATCAGGTAAATATGTTACTGTTACATACTCTATTGTTTATAGCATAATGACAATAAAGCCATACAAGTTCAATATGGGATTAAATAGTTTTCCAGATATTTTTCATCCAGTCGCTAACTCCACAGATATGAGAGGCTGGTTCCATGACATCCCTCTAAAGAGCTAGATATTAAATCTGAGAAAACATGAAGATCCAAGAATAGGATCACTGGCTGATGCTGATATATTTTTCTTGCCAGGGACATTTTGGTAGAAGAATCCAGGGATCTGTCTTGAGTAATAGCTAACTTGTATGGATGGTCCCTGGAGACACTACTAACATTCTTGGTACAGCAGTATGACTCCAGTTAGGCATTGACAAAACCTATTTGTTGTTTCCAATAATCTTACCATCACCCACAATGAGATCACTGTATACATTCTTTATGTCTTCTCTGTGCCCTTGATCCTTCTGGGCTCATGACTGAAAATGGGACCAAAACAAACTTCCCATGCAGGCAGGGGACCCAGAATCTCATCTACCTGCTACGACTGAGCTCACTCTCAACTTTGTTCTTCTTGTCAATATGTGAGGAGGACGTGACTTTACATAGTAGTGAACTAAATAAACTTCTGTTTCACACCTTCTTGTATATTTGCAACCAAGGAAAAGAGATTTGCATTTTTTTTGTCCCGATGACAATTACTAATGGTGAGAAATCGTCCTTTCCTTCCCATTGCTAGTAAAGATCCTTCATGTTGAAACAACTTGCCCAATGACGTCTAAGGTTCTACACAATCATGCAGTGCAAAGACTGCCAGCACAAGATTGGAAAAAGAAAAACGTCATAAGAAGTTCTCCTTGACAACGTTGTGTTCTCTGGGTACCGGCTAGAGCTGGATCAATATAGCAGCTAATTGGAAATCCCCAGCTCTTCAGATCCCTGCCTTCTTGCTGTGAGTTAATAAGAAAGGGGAGTTAATAAAGAAGCAGAAGACAAATCTGAATTGAACTTTTAATAGCCTTTTGAAATTAAAACTAAAATCAGCTTCCATAAGAGCTATGAGAACACAATGCTAATGGCACGGACGAGTGAACTTGCTTAGAGGATTGTAGAGTAGGTTGAATAAAGTCCCCGATGGCATCCTCATCCCTAACCTCAGAGTCTGTGAATGGTGCCTTATATGGTAAAGGAGACAATGCAAACATGATTAAATTAGAGAGAGAGAGTAAAAAAAGATGGGACAACACTGTTCTGGATTATCTGAATGAGCGATCCATAAACCCGCACGCATCTTAATTCCGAGAAACAATGTATTTAACAACAGAATATAAGCAGTATGAAAGGAGAGTCAATTGGATTGCAACAAGCATAAAAGGTTTCTCACAGCCAGTGAAGCCATCTGCAAAAGAAACAACCTGCAGAATGGGAGAAAATATGGATAAGCCATTCATCTGGTAGTCGCTTACTGGTCAGATACATGATGACTCATCCAACTCAATATCACATAAATTAATCAGGCTAAAAATTGGCGAGGCACCTAAATGGACATTTATTCAGAGAAGACAAAAAAAAAAAAAAAACGCCAATAGGTTTTATGAAAACAAACTCAGCATTGCTAATCATCAGAAACTTCGAATGAAAACCAGCGAGCTTTCACCTCACACCTGTTAGGATCAGAGATTATCAAACAGTAAACCAATGAGTTCTGGCAAGAGAGTGAAGGAAAGGGAACCTCCATACACTGTGTGGGATGGAGAGCAGCACAGCCATTCCCGAAAAAGATCTGTGGATTGCTCAAAACACTCAAAACAAAACTACTCTGAGATCCAGCAATCCGCTTCTGTGCACAGAACCAAAAGAAATTGTCGGTGTGTGCAAAGAAACACCCAGATGTCTATGTTCCCAGCAACATTAGTCACAACGGCCAAATATGAACTCACACTGTCTATCTCTTCCTCTTCCTGTTTGCTTGTACTCAGCTCAGTTTCCCCATTTGTATACAGTTCAGGACTCCTAGTCCGGGGAACGGTGCTGTCCAAGTGGGTTTGGTCCTCCCACATAAATGAACTTAATTAAGGGAATCCTCCATAGAACATGCTTACAAGCCAACACAATGTAGAAAATCCTTGGTTGAGACTCTATTCCCAGGTGACACTAAGTTGTAACAAATTGACAATTAAAGCTAACCAATATAGTAACAAGGAAAGAATTAGTAAAAGTGTGTGTGTGTGTGTGTGTGTGTGTGTGTGTGTGTGTGTGCAATGTGTTTTATAAAATTGAACATTCTTTAGTCCACAGAAAGAGGGAGCAATATTTGTGAATGAACCTAATACTGTGATAAAATAAAAAGCAGACACAGAAAAGAAGATGCTAAATGATCCTATATTATGCAAAATGTAAAAAAAATTTCAACTTCAGGAAGCAAGCAAATAGTAAAATGGCGGTTGCCAGCATCACTTAGTTCGGGAAATGAGAAGATTTGGGGAAAATGGTAAAAAGTTTAGATAGGGAGGATAAATAAGCTCTGTAGATCTTAGATAAAGAATGGCATCTATCATTAAATATGACTATATTTTATTTGTGAAAATTTCTCCTTGATATCAAATATTCTTTCCACATAAAGACACACAAAAAGATAATTAGCAATTATCAATATTTAAATCAACTACATTGAGTTTACAGCACACATGTGTGATCAAACACAATTATATCTTATTATATAGTAAATATATATAATTTGTTTTTATCAGTTATATCTAAAAATTACAGGAGGAACAAAGTAAAAGGGGTGAGCTAACCCTAAAGGTTAGTAAATGTGACCCTAAGGTTTATATTAGCCTGTTTTAGAAGGTTATTCTTTTTTTTATTTTTATTTTTTTTTATATTTTTTTTTATTAACTTGAGTATTTCTTATATACATTTCAAGTGTTATTCCCTTTCCCGGTATCCGGGCAAACATCCCCCTCCCCCCTCCCCTTCCTTATGGGTGTTCCCCTCCCAACCCTCCCCCCATTGCCGCCCTCCCCCCACCAGTCTAGTTCACTGGGGGTTCAGTCTTAGCAGGACCCAGGGCTTCCCCTTCCACTGGTGCTCTTACTAGGATATGCATTGCTACCTATGAGGTCAGAGTCCAGGGTCAGTCCATGTATAGTCTTTGGGTAGGGGCTTAGTCCCTGGAAGCTCTGGTTGCTTGACATTGTTGTACATATGGAGTCTCGAGCCCCTTCAAGCTCTTCCAGTTCTTTCTCTGATTCCTTCAACGGGGGTCCTATTCTCAGTTCAGTGGTTTGCTGCTGGCATTCGCCTCTGTATTTGCTGTATTCTGGCTGTGTGAAGGTTATTCTTGCAGGGGAAATTTATATAAAGATAGGACAGGGTCAAATTTTTTTTTGAGCTGGGGACCGAACCCAGGGCCTTGCGCTTCCTAGGTAAGCGCTCTACCACTGAGCTAAATCCCCAGCCCCAGGGTCAAATTTCAAAAAGTTAAATCACTGGAATCTCAACATGGTGGCACATACCTGTAATTCTAGTTCAACATGTGAGATGAGAAAAGTCAAGATTTAGGCCAACCTGAGCTATGTAGTTAAGACCCCATTTCAAACAATTTGAATCTGTTACTGTTCACTTATACATTGTAATAGACGTGGTTGCTATGGGCAGCCATGTGCTGGGATAACGCTCAACAGGATGAATTTAACCCCTTTGCAGCAGGGAGCACAGGAATTCTGGTCTTGGCTTCTATTTGGTTCTTTCGTGTAAAGGATTGAGCATGGACTCTGCACTAGGAGAAATAAATCAGCTCACCCAACTGTCTCTTTAGTGATCTGGGTCTTGACTTCCTGAGAAAGGTCAAAATTGAATGCACTTATGGAGACGTTTTTAATGGATTTGATACGTGCTTGTTTGTGATATGTTTTCTTTTCTAAAATAATTTTTTGTGTTTTCACGGCATGGACACCATTGTGTTTGTGCCTGGGAAAGCTGAAACGGGTGCTGGATCATCTAGAACTGGAGCCACAAATGAGTGTGAGCCACCATGTGGGTGCTAGGAATCAAAGCTGGAAATCCTGCGAGAGCAGCAAATGCTCTTACTTGATAATTCATGCGGCTACCTCGTGCTGCGAGGCTATACATGGACAGAAAGATGATATAATTATCCTAGAGACCTATTACATGGACCCAGTAAAGGCATAGATGTAAAACTACAACATTGCCACTCTACATAAGAATCTGAAGCATCTCGTATGTGAAGATTAGATAATGTAACAGGAGCCGAAACATCTGAGAGTGACTGGTACCTGATATAAACTCAATAAACATTCTTCAAATCTGGCCACATTGTCTCACTTTATTTCTATCTCCTCATTTCAGCTACACGATCACCTAAGAGTGTTATGACTTCCTTAGGCATTCTAAAGGCATACAAATGGCATATATGAAGTACTTGTCCATAGGCATGCATATTGAATGGGAAGAAAACTCACTGTTCACCGAGGCACCAGCCAGGACATGGTACCATATTTCCAGGACAAATACAAGTCATGAGTGTGAGTCTCGCCAATGTCACTTTGAAGAGGGCACCACCCAGACTCTGTCCTGTGTGAATTGCACAGTGTATAATTTTTTAAAAAAAGAAAAACTAGCAATATCAAACGAAAACTTCCCCAGTATCTTCTCTTTATGGCTAACCTGGCTATCTGCCATCTGTAACATACTACGAAAGAATGATATAGAAGAACAATATGCTAAAGGGAATGGCTGAGATGTACTGTTATATGTATTATATATATTATATACATATGTGCTCCATATACATATATTATTCATATATTATTATTGTATTATTTATGCAATTATGTAATACATAATTTCTCTGTTGATTATATAAATTTTATATTAATATTTATATATTGAATAATGTAAGATGTATATTACATGAGTTTATACATAAATTTATGTAATATATACTTTCTATATACATATATATATATAAACATTGTTAGTTAAAAGAAAACAAAACAAACCTGAAGAAGGCAAGCCACCCAAGAAGGCTCCACGCTGGGGTTGTAGCTCCTTAGTAGAGCTACATGCACGGAGTCTTGGGTTTAATCTCCAGCGCCACAGAATAAAACAAAATTAAACACATAGTAGGTTCACTTGAGTGAACTCCAGATGTTAAAAATATGGCCATTGCTAGGATAACAGGGATGAAGGTCAGTAGAAAGAGATAGAGAAGAGTGCAAGTAATATTGTTAGAGAATTGGAAAGGAGACTCCTTAGGAAGTGCGGGAGAGGAAAGTCCAGAAGGATGGAGGTAGATAAAATAACAATAAAGCTATCTGAAGAACATATAAGGAATCATGCTATTGGCTATCTAAAATAAACGTGTAATATGTGTCATTCTAGATATCTATAGATATAGATACAGATACAGATATAGATAAATTTTAAATGAACTTCTCTCATCTGTGCTGGCCATGCTCCCTCTAAGAGGCAAAGACCACCTAAAAGACCTTAGTACCAGATCTAAGAAGCTCTCTTTTGAAATATAGGTCAGGTCTGTCCAAGAGAGTCCTAAAACTCACATGCTATTGCTATTGCCTTTGGTTGCCCCCAAGAGGTGGAAGATAAGTCTCTATTGATAAGAACACCATTGCCTTAGTTAGAGTTTCTATTGCCGTAAAGACACCATAACCACTACTACTCCTACAAAGAAAAACATTCAGGCGGGGCTGGTTTACAGTTACAGCAGGAAGCATGGTTGTGCGTGGCAGACATGGTTCTGGAGAAGGGGCCTAGACTTCTACATCTGGATCAGCAGGCAACAGGAAGAGCAAGTGACACTGGGCCTAGACTGAGCATCTGAGACCTCAAAGTCAGCCCCTGGTGACACATTTCCTCCAACGAGGCCACACCTCTAACAGTGCTATTCCCTATAGGCCTATGGGAACCATTTTCACTTAAACCACTATAGCCATGTGCTATAAGAAGAAGGTCCTAACTTAGAACTTATCTGAATACTTTTCCCTGAGGTCTAGCTTCATAGTACAAGAAGGCACCATGCAAGCTTCCAAAGGAGGATGGCAAGCAACAGTCCTACCCAGCTACGATGTCTATGGACCACATCAATATCAAATATAGTACAACATCCCAAAGGGTGCAGTAGTAGTGTGCATACCTTGGTAAGCAATAGCTCTCTAACTGGATTTTAGACCTGCTCAACAAGAGGGAAGCCTTGTCTAGTCCTGGAAATCTAGCTAAGTACCCATGGCTCGTGAAGTCATGAATGTTGGAGGAGATCTTAAAACCACTTCTTCACTAAAACAGTGCAATCTCAAACAACAGCCTACACATTTGCTCTTACACCAACAGAATAGGACAGTCTTCATCCCTCATCAAGGACATATCTCTTTGCAACAGACAAACGACTACAGAAAGTCACAACCAATCCAAATGCAGACTTGTGAGCCTAGTCCCAGTGGATACATTTGCAAAACGCTGCTGCCCACAAGGCTTGGGGAACACTGTAGAGGAGGAAGCAGGAAGATTTTAAGAGTGAAAAGATCAAGGAGTTATCTGTGAGATTGTGTCTTCTAGTAATACCAGACACTATGCCAATACCGTCCTAAGAACATGACGTCCTAGACAGAATGTGAACAATGAAAATAAGGCAGATAGAAAAAATCCTATAAAAACTCAACCCTACCCAAAACAACATAGGCAAGCAAAAATGCTGAGAGTGGCAGAAAGAGTTTCCCCCAGGAGAGAACATACCAGTTGGTTATCCTACACCAAAAGGTGAGTAAACCCAAAAACATAAATAGACTCAGCAGTACAGAGACTGAGCAGGTTATAGTTTGTGGTTCATGCTCACCTATATGTATAAATGTATTACATATACATGTTTATATAGTACAGATGGACGTATATATGCATCATAACAATTCATGGAAAAAGGATTTGAAGACGAGTGAGAAAGGATATATGAGACTGGAAGGAGAAAAAGGAAGAGATAAATGATGTAGTATAACTCAAAATAAAATTAATACATATCTTCTAAACACTAATGGGAGCATCATATTAGATAATGTGAAGTAACCTAATTCTCTTTGGTAAAGTATGTTTCCTCCTTTAAATATGTATAGCTAAGAGAAAGGGCAGAAATATGGTTCAGTTCCACGATGTGAGCATACCAGGATCTCAGTGATGGGCATGAGTGCTATTTATAGATGATTTTTCAACTTTTCTGCACAGTGACAGTGTCAAAATGAATGATGATGGATTATTTTTTTAATATGAAGACTATTCAGAGCACTGTGATGATTTCCTCCAATGTACTAAGAGCATCTAGACTCATCTTTTAAATCACATGGTGAATGCTTTTGTTTTCCAGTTTTTAATGAAGTATGAACAATTAAAATAACCATGGAAGTGCTTAGCCATCCCAGTAGGTTGATGGACTGTAACTTGGTCACTAAGCGCCATGTTCTTTATTATAGACAGAAAGAGTTGCCCAGCAAATCCAGTCCTCTCCTTAGGTTCTTAACATTGCTCTGATGGTACCTGTCTGTTTTTCTCATGCTAGTAGGGGCCCAGCACAGACCTGCTGCATGGCTGACTACGTGTCTTGATTCCTATTCAGCCTGCGTGTTCTTCAGCTCCCAGGAGCTCTTCCAAATCTGCAAGGCATTGTATCTGTTGTGTGTGTAAAGCAAGATGCCTGCCCCAAACTAATTAACATTAAGCAAGTTTTCCATTGTCCCGTTCACAAGAGACATCAAGTGGGCCCTGCATTACTGCAAAGTGTTTGTTCTTCCTGGCCCTGAAGTGCTGGAAAGGTGGATCATCAAGAAAAAGAAAAGGAATGAAGGGGAGAGGACTTGCAGTTGCAGAGGTGAGCAGTGAAGAAAGACAAGGAAAGAGAGGGGGAGGAGAGGAATGGAAACAAAAGAAAACCAAAAAGCCTGTGACTAGTGGTGCTGTAATTCTAGCACCTGAGAGGCAGAGGCAGGGGCCTGGCTACAAATTTGAGGCCAGCCAGGACTACATAGTAAGGCCCTATCTTAGAAATATTAACATAAGGAAACATGTTTTGGGACTTCTTTTAAGACTATGAACTTCTATAGTGTGCAGAAACATTAAGCTCAGAGGGAATCTTACTCTGTCTCTCTCTCTCTCTCTCTGTGTCTTTGTCTCTGTCTCTGTCTCTCCCTCCCTCTGTCTCTCTCTCCCTCCCTCTGTCTCTCTCTCTGTTCTCTCTCTCTCTCTCTCTCTCTCTCTCTCTCTCTCTCTCTCTCTCTCTCTCTCTCTCTCTCTCTCCTGAGTATTTGCACAGCTTAGAGACACACACATGAAGATTTGCACAGAAGAATGTGTTGTGTGCTTAGGGTTAGATGATGACTAGAGTCGCTGTTGACTGGCTACAGTCCCTCACAGGAGGCAGACACAATAGGGAGATTGTCTTCACCAAGGACAGTAAAGGGACACTGGCTCCTCAACGCTCTATCAAAGGGCTTAAGTGAATTTACAGGAAGATATTCTACCCCATGTAAATATTAGCTCAAAAAATAATTGAAAGTGGAAAACAGTTCAGCAATTTGTTTGCTAGGTAATAATTACCCAAGGCAAGGCATAGAATCCATACCGTGTCCCAGAGCTATCTAGGTCCAAGAGTCCAGCAACTGTGCAGAACCAATTAAAGACTCTGGCCAAGATCTAAAATAAAACCACCTTCAGTGTGATATTGCAACAATGATATCAAATATAGCAATACTTCTGTAGGAACTTGTCACCAAAGGAATTTCCCTATCAGCCACCACACCCAACCCCAATCCCTACCCATATGAGAGAAAAGTCTTGTCTGCTATCAGAGGGTGAGAAAACTTGATGTTTTGTTTGGAAAGTGCTGTGGTCCGTACTTACAGGTGCCTGGAGAAGCTGGCAAATATTAACAGGCAACATTGATTGAGTGCTAAAATGCACCAGGCTGTATGTTGAGAGATTTAATCCAACCCTACTAGAACCCTGACAATAGCAGGCATTGTTATTTGAATGGCTTTACAAGCTAGGAACTGAAGTTTTAAGAGGTCAAAAAAGTGGGGTTTGGATCTACTTAGAATAATTCCATAGGGTTTTTTTAAATAATTTATGTTTATTCTTAATATTTCATAGCTATTTAATAACAGCACCAATATCTTTAGCTCTTTAGAGCTTTCAAAATTCTTTGGAAATAGTATTTTAATTGACGATCACAAGAACACTGTGACACCATAGTATTGTCCCCTTCTCTAAACAGAGGAACCCCCATCACTGACAGAATTGCTACTCCCAACAAACCAGGACCAGGCCATTCAGAGACATTCCTCAGCCTCCCCGTGCCAGCTCCTCTTGCCCAGTTCTTGCAAGCGTTCTGGTTTCTCTTAACCTCATTCCTTAAGAATTCAATTAAAGAAGACACTGAGTTCTACCTGCCAAAGCCACATTACCATCTGTCTTCTGACTGTCATAGCTCTTTGATGTCCTTTGCCGTATGGACTTCTCAGGCCCCTCCCTTGTTCTGACTGATGTACTCTGTGGTATTGGTCTGAGCATATGGCTCCATGAGTGCAGGAATTTCTGCTCGGCTGAGTCTCTGTTCCTTGATGAGGTGAGTGTAGGTGGGAAAACAACCTCGGAGCCTGGAGTGCAATACAAATTATCTGCTGCTTTCGGATATTTGTTTTGCTAATTATGTACCAATATGTGACTCCTTTTGCTGTCTGACATAAGGTTTTTCAATCCCATTTTTGTAGACAAAATGACTCCCGATGGCTGGTGGATGTCAGTCTTTATTAACTATGTCTGGCTTTATTAAATATGTCTTGCTTTATTAAATATGTCTTGCTGTGGCAAGCAAAGAGCTCGAAGGCAACACAACAGTAGGTCACCCACACCGTGTAAGAGAGAGTGATAGGCTACGGCTTTGAGAAAGTATATCAGAATCCACAGCCAAATTCTCAGCATGCATCCACAGGAAATATTGGAAATCAGAGGCATCAGCATATGCATGTTTATGACTTCACTGTTTACAGTGGTTAAGATATGAAATGTACATCCAGACCCTCCAACCATCAAATCTATAAAGAAATATGATAGGTGTGTATGTATGTATGTATGTATGTATGTATGTATGTATGTATGTATGTATGTATGTGAGTATATGAATGCTACTGAGCCATTAAGAATAACATTTTAGAGCTAGAGAGATGGCTCTGAGATTGAGAGGACCTCTTCCAGAGGATCTTGGTTTGAGTTTGATCGTCTACGTGGTATTTTTACAACAGTCAATAACTCCAGTTTGAGGAAGTCTGGTGCTCTCTTCTGGGCTCCGGGAGCACAAAAGTAGTGCATAGATACATAACACACTTAAATTAAAATAATTTTAAAAAAATTTAAAGGATAGCAATTTGGGGACTGCTTCACAACAAAAGGGTGGTAAATGGCCCGTGTCTAAGTGTGATCCATGAGGGCCGTTCCTCACTGGGAGACCTGAACTTCAAATTCTGTTTCCTACTGAATATTCCTCTAGGATATGGTTCCTTCTAAGCTCTAATAGACTTACTATGGTTTAATCACCAAACCAGACTCTTAGCTATTCAAACTAAAGTGTGAACTGTATTGGAATTATTTTTAAAAAATCATAATTTCCAAATCCCTGGGACTGAGCTTGTCCCTGAATCTCAAATAGCACCATGCCAGGAATGTGAAAACTCTAAGAAACGTACTCCTGTCCCCTCACCCCCAGTGTAAGTTGTAATTCTAAATCATATCACTGTTTGCCAAGTCTTTGCATGTTTCCAGGGACTTGACCTGATGCGGGGGCGGGGGGGGAGGATGAAGAAAAGACAAACACGCAGATAAGTTCACCACAGCACTGAGATCTGTGGACTCGGCAATCTGATGGAGAAACCACAGAAAGCAGAAGCTCAGAATGTTTACAATGCGCAGTTGAACAGGAAGGTGGGTTATAGCACACAGCTAAATCAAGGAGGTAAAATTAGATAATCTCCGCGGAACCATTTTTCATCAGGAACAGACCTCGAGCTGTAAGCATCTGTGTGGAGAAAGCTCTGGTACATACTCTCTGCACGAAGCCTGAAAAAGCCTTTGCCATCCTTCTCAGCTTTGCCTGGAGAAGGCTCTGTCACGCCCACAGGGCTGAGGCATCGCAGCCCTTGGCAACAGGACTCGGATCAAGTCAGCAACACACATTCACTCGGGGTTTCATTCACTCCGGGCTTCTTCCGTTCTCCACAATGTTTATGAATGGATGCACTTACTTTTGTTATTTTGTTTTGTGTGTTAAGGCTACTATTATTAACAGCAAAACAGAGAACATTGGAGGATATTATGTGATGTGAAATAACTCAAACACAGAAAGAGAAGTTGTGCATGTTCTCTGGCGTATGCACACGCGTTAGGAAGCCTATTGACACGTATGACTGTGGTTCTTGGGGGCTGAGAAAGGTGGAGGGAGATTGGATAATGGACATCAAGCCTCAGTAAGACAGACAGAGTAGGATCTTGTGTTATATAGCCCATTGGCACCATTACCTCCTAATAATTATTACAGTATTTTATGGATTATTAGAAGATTGTGTTTGAAGTCTCCAAACACAATAACAAGATGTGCATACTGATTACTTTGATTTAATGAGCATATATTTCCCCATTATATTGAAAAATCTAATTGTTTCTAATAAGTTTATGCAATTAGTATACTCAATCAGATAATCAAAGGAGTGTTTAAATGTTTAAGGAGGTAGAAATGTTCTCTACCCTGATTTGATCACTCTACAGTGTATATGTGATTAAGTAACTACGTTTATCTCATGATTTTATGTAACAAAAATAATAATTAATAAACAAAGAATATACTATGGAATTAACTAGAATGGATATGGTAATTGATGAACTGTGTCCCCAGGTGGCCAGCAAAAAAATAATGGGACAACGAAAACATGGACGTAGAAACATGTTATGTATGACTTAGCTGTGACGGGCACTGTGTTCTCTGCATGGCTCTTTGCCTAATACATCTGCTATTACACTTGAATAGATCAGTATTCTAAGGCTCCAAAAGATGGAGTCTTACCCAAGATACCCAAGCAGTAACTGGAGACTTCTAGATGCAATCAACTTTCTCTTCACTTGTCATTCCATGTCCTCAGGATTTCATTTTATTTGCACGTGGCCATGTCAGCAGGTCAGAGGAAAACTGCTATCAGAAACATTTGTCACTCTTTCATAGCCCCATACTCCTGAAGAGGGCATGCTATTCAAGCAAAGCCACAAGGTTGAGGTCCAGGGCCAGTAGGAATAAGAGTGAGAAGAGGCCCGGACTTTAGTAGGGTGCTGGCAGGAAGAGGCATGGCACTTAAGCAGCTGAGTCTAGGAACTCGGGCAGGCTGCGGACGCGTGCTCCAATACTCAGATGCAGAGAAATAATGTTAAAGTCCTAGACTGTGATGAGAGGAAGTCCATGGGCGCACTGACCCGGGAAAAGATGCGCAGTGAGGCTTATTTGCTCTCCTGGGAATTAGCTACCTCTAGTAGTCTGCCTTCCCTCAGATTCATGAACAATCCCTGGCTCTGACATCAAATCATCATAAAATATAGAATAGAGAAACCTCCATAAATACATGTATAAAGGTTTTCGTTTCTATCACGGGAATTAAAGTGCCTAATGACTTAAATTATGGGTAGTCCAGATGTTGTCTTCCAAAATGCGTCTGAATATTAATTTGAAAAAAATCATTTTTGTTCTGGCTGGATTTGGGGTTCCTCTTTGTCTACTGCCTGTCTTCCCCATTACTGAGGAAACCTCTTCCCTGGTGAAGCGTCCTCCTTGCCTGTCTCACAGCTGTCTATTCAGGAAGCCACCACAGAGAACATTCATCCACAGGCTCCTAACTTCCCGTGGACGTCAAAGTCTTGTGGCTGTTTAGTGGCATAAGCTGTGCTTCCCTTTGCCTTCTGCATTCTGAGTGAGCTACGGTTCCGAGGTAGGAGTCTCTGTCTTTGTATTTTCTGCCCCCTATTATTCGACAACCATCATACTAACACTCATGAAAAATACCTGAATGTTTTGAGCAATTTTTCTGGCATTATATGCACTGCTTTGTCATAATTTTCTGATTCGATCCTTGCAACAAGCCTAGGGTTAATAAGGTTACCTCCACCTAAAACAAGGGGGACAGAGCACAGGTATTATAAATAAATCACTCACTAGAATGGTTCTACCAAGTTCAGTGAGTTTTAGCCATTAACTATAGGGACATTTAATTCACTATACATTTTCCTGAGTGGGTAGTTGAAAGGAGTCAATTGTGTATGTGCCCTGAAGGGTGGAATGCACAAAGACGGCTACCCCGTACTTATGTTTCTAAAGAAAGTTCTTACTTTGCCTAAATTTTCCCAGGTCATTCTTTGTAGGCATTCTGTCAGAGTAAAACACTGTTTTTCTGAAGAAGCTGAGGAAAGGTTACAGTTAGCTTGGAGGAGTAAGACGAAACCTCTTAGCATCTTATAAGTGGGAGTAAGCAGAAGGGGGTGGAGGGAGGTATGCATGTGAGGGCAGAGTATTTTGATTAACCTACTTGGTGGAGGCTGAGCTCTGAGGTCACCATGTAAATATTAATGGGAAATGCCACCCTTGTATGCAGCCATGTGAAATCCCTTGTGGGGTGAGGAAGGAGCTCAGTAGCTGGAGAGGGAGGGACAAAAGGCAGGAATGAAATATTACTCACTGTGTACTTCTCATAACAATGTTATATGACCCAAATGTTCTTTAGCACAAAAGCAGAAAGGAGCCTCAGATCTCGTTCATTAATGATGAAGAAATGGAGGTTCCGGGGTTAATTAATATTCAAGGTCTCTCAGCTAATTAATGGCAGAGCTAGGATGAGAATAGGGATTCACTAACTCTAAACCCATGTTCTTTTCTGCCGTAGCACAGCGCAATACATGCCAAACATAAATTTGTTTTCTTCCATTTTCCCTCTAGGCTCCACCCCAAGGATAGCCAGAGTTAAAACACACCCACGAAGTGGGCCTTCTGACATCTGCTGTGTTCTTACCCTGCATCTCCAGGCCGGAAGGAGGTTGGTCATTTGATAGCACTCTATTGGGCCAACACTCCAGGTCACAATTTTGGAATGTGAAAATGCTCTCCTTCATTTTCAAACTGGTTTTGTGTTTAAAACAGCGACATAAAAAGCCGTTTGAGCTTCGGACCGACCGCAAGAAGGACTTCTCCATGCCATTTCAGACTGTGATCATTGAGAAACAAATGTCTGTCCTTATTTTTAAGTGTTCCTTCAATGCATGAAGACATTTAAGAAACAAGAACAAGGTTTGTAAAATGTCCTACTTGTCCCCCGAGGGAGACCTCTCCTCTGAGAGCAAAAGCAGAGAAGTGCTCAGACTGGGTTCTGCAGCCCATCAGGCGGGCTCTGAATGATGAGAGACTTTTCAGGTCTCCTGCTGTTTTGCGTTCACAGGGTCTGTTCCTCCGTACTAGCCCAGATCATCTACCTCTGTAGGCATCATGGGGGGACTCATGACTTAGTATGAGTATTTATATCACTGTGTATTAAGTAAAATTAATTAGGTATGTCTAGACTTTGGGACAATATCCTATTCACTATCCACCTGTGTTTTCCATCGGTAACCAGTGAAATTCATCCAGGACAAGTTTGATAACAGATGAATCTAGAAAAGAGTCTGGAGTACTCTAACACTGAGGTTAACCAAGCACACTGTCTGAGAATGGACCAAGCAAATGGCTTGTAATACCCACACAGACTTCAAGTCAGGAAAAATTCAGTCAGAAGAATTCCATCTGAAGCCTCTAAGCCTGTTGCTAACAAATATTTGGTAAACCCAAAGGGAGAGCAGTTTTTGTTTTGTTTCACAGTTAGTAAAATCTTTCCAGCTACTTTGGAGCCTGGGAGATTGAAGGGATAACGTTTCCTTGTTGTTTAGCATTAGGGAAGACTGATGGCTTTCTATCCTTCTCTCTGGAGGAACTCAGAGAAATGAAACTTCAAACCTGAACAGTTTTTCAAAGGTACATTCCTTGATCGTAAGATTGAAGCCTCAAAGGAAACTAGACTACTTCAAAAGAGTGCATAAAGGTTGAAATAGAAGTATTTATTTTTTATAAGCCAAGGTTCATCAGTGTTCCAAATTCAAGCTTTCTACCACTTTCATTTATGTCTCATTGGATGACCTTGGGAACTTTATTGCCTCTATTTTTCTTTCTAGAAATACCTGGATGGCAGCTAACCTTCAGACTGAGGGATTTGACGATGTCGGTGAATGCCATCACTGCATAGAACAGCTTAAATGAAGAATGCCTGCTGACCCAGGAACTTAGAAAGCAAGTGAGACACAAGCTGGTCTGGATATGTCTTTTCTGTCTCTCCTTCCCTCCATAAGCCTTGGTGCCTCTTGCAGACTCTGAGAAGACTAAGGGTTGAGTCAGTCGGGAAGAGATTGGCTTCCAAGCACAAGAAAGGAGCAAGGTCGAAAGTATTCTAAGCAAATAGAACCAGCTACAAAATGGCTTAGACATTCGCGTCCATCATTTTAATAACGCCAATAACAATGGAGCGTGTTACTTTTGGAGGGACAGATAAGAAGTCCAATGCAGAAAGTCATAACCACAGGCCTGAATAAGGGTGCTAAGCAAATGTCACCCTCATAAACTGTTCTGTTCAGTTACTAGAGCTTCCCAGATTGCTTAAGAAGGACTCTAAGTTCTCTCCCAAGATTAATGGTGAAGCATATGATGATTGACTAGCAGTACTCTCGTCAATAAATACATATTCTAAAGACAACATTGTGGGATGGATATTAGGAGTCCTGTTTTACAGAAGGTGAACCTGGGACTTCAAGACATTTAGATTTTTCCAAGAAAACAGTTGTAGCACTCTGGGACTTGTGCCTGTCCATTTTCGAAAGCCCTATACTAGGCTTCTTAGACAAGATCTTAGGACACCATAAGGGTTATATAATTGAATGCAAGATTCTGAAAACTTGAGCAACAGTCAACTGTTTGTGTGCAGGGACCCCAAATTAATTTCATATGAAGTGTGTAGTGAAGCTTGGGAGTGCCTATCAATGTTATGTCCTGCCTTTTTGTTCTGAACACACACTATAATGCCCGTTGTACATGCTTCACCATGCGATACCTAGAAACATGGCCCAAAACAGCCCTGTTTGGATCTTAGACTACTTTATGTCAATAATTGCAGGTCCTGATGTGTGTTCAAGTCTTTGTTATTGTTGTTCTTGTAAAAATATAATGACTTGATTATGTATAACAAATATTTGAATACTTTGCTATCACCATACACCAATACATCTTGTGAGAAAACCATTTAGTGAGACACTCACAGGATGACTGCATCCCTGTAGATAGCATGGAATGAAAGGAAGGCCAGCTCCCTACTTCTTCTCTCAGAAGGTTACCCGATAGTAGGTTCATTTTAGAACAGAAAAGCTAAATTACTACAAATCGATCAATTCCGATTGTTGAATTCCCTTTGAAAAGTATCATAAAGTCACTTGTATAACATCCCTCTATTAAATGCTGTCTCAAGTCAGGGCTGTGGGCCATGAGCCCTCACCACAGACAGCTGTCTAACGCCAGAACTCCCTGCTGGGAATGATGTTCCTCCCAGGGCTGGAAGAGACTGCAGAAACCCTGAACTAACATTGGTTTTGCCTTTGTATAATGTAAGATAGTTCTACAAAAAGAAGCCACGATTTCTATGGGTATTTTCACATCCACTATAAATTTATGAACAGATGAATCGTTGTAAGTTTTTTTTTTCCATCCTTAAAAATCACAAAAATGCTCAGGCTAATGAAAAATATGGAACCAGTTTTGCTGGCAGTCATTAGCGGACTGATCCTGATTCGTGCGTTTGTCGCATAAGTATGTTTAGAAGCTCCCGTGGAAGCCATGCGGAGAATATTAACTCAAGAGAAATTGTCGAATGTTAGATCAGGAAAATTATGGCATCGTCTTTTTCTCCTATTCTTTCTATTTTCTTACTATATTTTTACCTTTCCTCATCCCAAGTCATGGCTACGTAGAGAGCAGTTTTAAAACAAGAGCAAATTTCAAATTTTCACAATGCAAGCATAGCCATCTATTTCTCAAATTTCAAATATAAATCCATGTCTAAATTTGTGTGCTATCAGTTTCTACTAAGTCACATATTAGGATTATTAATAAATAAAAAACAGCAATTATTAGTGAAGACAGAAATGGAAACACCTGCGTCTTGTTAGAGGGAAGGTAAATGTTACAGCCACAGGAAAGTGTGGTGTCTTTCTAAGAATGTTCAACACAGAGTCGCCCTTTCACCCAACAAGCCTACTCCAGGCCTCCCGTAATTGAGTGGGAAAGGCTCATGCAGATTCTTACTTGGTCATCAGTCTCAATAGCAGAATTAGTCACAGTTGTTCAAAGAAAGCAATCCAAATGTCCGTCAACAGACACTCGTCTGATAAACAGACTGTGGCACATATGCACAAAAGAACAGAACCCAGCCTTAAAAGGGGATGAAATTCTGATACACGCAACAAAGTGCATAAATATTGAAGACATTATGCACAGTGAAACAGGCCAGATGCAAGGGAACAAACAGCATCTGATCCCACTTACACCAAGTACTCAGTGTAGTCTGAATAGAGACAGCAAGGAGGGCGGTGTTTGCCAAAGGTGGGGGCAGAGAATATTGCTAAGTACGCATAGGATTTCCATGTGGGAAAATGAAAACATTCTGTGAGTGGAGAACGCAGGCTACCACACGGCGCCGCGGATGCACCTAATGCCTCAGACTTGTGATCTTAAAAGTGGATAAATGGTACGTTTTGTATTAATTTTGTATGTTTTGCCCCAATAAAAAAGTGTATAAAAATGATTTATTTTTCTCTTTTTTTTTTTTCCGGAGCTGGGGACCGAACCCAGGGCCTTGCACTTGCTAGGCAAGCGCTCTACCACTGAGCTAAATCCCCAACCCAAAATGATTTATTTTGAAGAAATGTCTGCAACATAAAGGATTTAGTAGATGAAGCTTCCAGTTATCAACTAACTTTTAATAACATCGGGATTTACAATTCAATTAAGCGCTTGATTAAATGAAAAAGAATCACTAATTACCTACTACTTAGAAACCCCTTTTGAAGTGTTCTTATCCCCAAATATTTGTCAAGTGTTGATTTTTGAAGCAAATAAACTGACCCCAGAAACACAAAGAGCTCAAGTCACAGGAGCTGTTATAATCTGAAGGCCTGAGTCCTGCAGAGCCAGTGAGCTGAGCCCAGATCACCAAGATGTGGCTCTTAGGAGGAGGTAGCTTTAGAAGGAGCGTGAAGGAGACTCCTCACGAAGACGACTGGTACTCCCATCAAAGATGCTTCAGGCAGCTACCCACCCTTCCACCATGTAGAAAAAAGAAACCAGGAAGGTGGAAGCACTCAGTACAGCCAAACTGCACCAGCACCCTGACCTTTGACTTTCTGAGTCCCGTAATTGTGATTTTAAAATCTCTGTTGACTATACGCCCTCAGTTTATGATACTGTTATAATAGCCCACAGGGCACAGATGCCAAACTAAAGGTAATGTCAGGGAGCACAGTCCTAGAAAACCCACAAGTGTTGTTCATCCTTCTAGCACATCCTGGTCCTGCTTAGAGAACCATTGACGCAGCGTGATGTGCTCAAGCAAAGTACCTCAGATTGAGGGGGAAGCTGAGAGAGCTTCCTGGAGGGGCGACATTCTTTCTGAGCCTCAAAAGACAAATGAGAATTGGGGGAGGGAAGAAAGGAGTCAGGCAGGGAAGAATAGGGCAGAGAGAAGGCATCAGTGAGGGCACCAACCTTGAGGCAGGTGAACCTGAAGAGGCAGCGGCTGCCAGATTGAAGAGGCTCAGTCAAGAATAAGGCTTTTACCCCGGGCCACGCGCATCCTTCAAACACCAAAAAGAAGAGTGGCATCGAGATTCGTGTCTTAGAAAGACCATCTTGGGCTGGAGAGATGGGTCAGCCGTTAAAGGCTAGGCTCACAACCAAAATATAAGAAAGACCATCTAGAGGGACGAAGGCAGATTGGACGTGGTATTGGTGTTACTGCACATACTGAAGCTTTCTGGGTTTCGTGGCCTCACCCGGGAGTTTTCAATTCTCACCCATCCACACTCTTGCAAAAACCATTTTGGCCTTGAGTCTTATACTCAGGATCACCTAACACCATGGATATGCTTGAAGTTCTTCTGTAAGTGCATTTAAACAGCGTAACTATTTAAAGGGGCATGGAAGGCACGGCTATTCACTCTCCTTTTGTGAAGCTTCTTCCTATTCTTCTGGCTTTTAGTGCTTTCTGAGCTTCGTTTCTGATTTGGCATTGGAGAGAAACATGGGGATGCTGGAGATCAGAGGAGGGGCTTCCTTCAGAGACCCCAGCCATTTATTTTCCTGAGGCCCAGTGCCCAGCAAGGACATAGGTAGAGAGGTAGTCTTCTGCTCATTGCCTCTCCTCCTCCCTCATGGAATTCTTGCAGCCTTCCTATATAACAGGCATCTTGGCTATTGTATCGAACTGTCAGAAACTTCCTTTGTCCTGCAACGAATTCCAGCAAAATGGCTTTGTTGCTGCCGGTGGATGCTTGAATGTCAACCCCCAGATAAGTTTTGCTTTATGGATCCTTAGTGTCATACTCCAAAAAAGATGAGGAGAAATTAGTAAAATATTGCATGAGAGAACTCTCAGTGAGTGATTATCTTTTTGCCAGGCTGGCCTTTTTACTCCTTAGATGAATAAGAGTTTCATTCTCTGTCTAATGGAAATGGTCAGCATAGCCAGGACCCAGAACCTGGATCAACCTACAACTCCTCTCACTCGCCTTTCTGACTTAGATTTGAATCTAAATGGGAGACATTTGGATTTGCATATTTTATCTCTGCACATGAGATACCCAAAACAGGAGGAAAAATTAATTACATAAAAACTGGAAAGCTCTTAGATGTATGGCATAAGCCAGAAGTATAAGAGGAATCCTAATGAGGATTCTCGATGAGAAGATCAAAAGCAATGACCTCCCTGGTAGTCATATATGGGTCTGAGGAGGCACACTTTAATGTCCACCAGATCCAATTGGCTCTTTTGTGATCTTCCTCCCATTGGCTATCCGGCCTTGGGGTCAATTCGTTAAATTAAGTGTCTCTCCTGCAAAGTGGACAGAGTGATGCTCACCCTGAGACATAGTTTGGGTATCACAGATGAGTTTATTAGGCATCTAACTTAGTGCTCAAATAAGAATATCAGAGTTAGTGATGACTGGCAAGATTATACCTATGAGTTTTCTTTCCAGATTCTAAATAGTCTGGATGTGAGAACATTCCTGGGATTTCACTGAAACTCTACATTGCTTGAAGAGCAGCATTGTGCTGCCTATGCCCTGAACTACTCGCCATCCAACCCTACCTGCCCTTGGCGTTTGGAGGTGAGGTGGCATAGAGTCAACTGACACAGACTCCGGAAGCAGGCTCCTTTAATACCCTCCACCCATTGGTCCCAAGAAAGCATCTCTTCTAAACAGCAGTTCCTGATTGGCTAGCATTGTCTGTGCCAGCAATCCTTGGTCTTTCAGGCAGTCCTCAGTTAGGTCCTCCTGCAGGAGATGCTTCGGCAGCTGTGTGGCCCGGGATGTTTACATAGAGGGCAGCCCGCCACTCTGCTACAGCGTGGTATCTGTGCTTCCTATACTGCATATTGCGGTCATTGTAACTTAAAGGGCTATATAGAACTAGACCAAAAGGTGGGCAACAAGCTGGTGCTTACTCTACTTGAAACAGAGAGAGATCTGGTTACATTTGCTCTAAATCATCCAACCCCTGCTACCTTCTCTTCTGAAAGTGTGTTGGTGTGACCATGTTGCCAAAACAAGAGACGCCCTCTCCTATCTACGCCTGCACATCTCTCACACTTTTACCTGTCCTCTCTCCTGCCTCTATGTCACCACCCACACCCTGTTCTTGATATCTGCCCCATCTCCCGTGACTGTTCATGCAGACGGTCATTTCTCTGCAGAGATTTCTGGTAACTTTGGACCATGTCCCCATTTTACCTTCTTTAATAACAGGAATGCATTTGGTGGCTGTCAGGTGAAGGAATCAAGATTATACAACATTGCTTCTGACCTAGAGAAACTTGAAATTTAATGGAAAACGGAGTAAAAAGGTTTCAATGCTGAAATCAAAAAGCAACAAGTTAGGGGTTAAATTCACCTCTATCCTTACTACTGTGAGTCCAACATTCTCAGGTTAAACACACTGAGCAGCCTTGGCCAGTATGGTCCCACCATTGTCCCCTGCCATATTTTTAATCGTGTCTTTCCATATATTCTATATATCTCCTAATGGACTATGGGATACCTGCATAGCTGTGGAAAATCTGCATAGCTAAGAGTTTGTGTAGACATAGATGTCATCGCTATTTCATAGAAGAGCAATGAAATTATTTATAAAAATCATGGCACTGATTCACTTGTTTATATGTATATGCTTGTGTGTGTGTGTGTGTCTGTGTGTGGTGTGTGTGTATGTCTGTGTGGTGTGTATGTGTCTGTGTGGTGTGTGTCTGTGTGGTGTGTGTGTATGTGTGTGTGTGTGGTATGTGGTGTGTGTGTGTGTGTGTGTGTGTGTGTGTATGCTTGTGTGTGGGGGGGATGTGCATATTCAGAGGAGAACTTGCAGAGGTTAATATTCTCCTTGAACTTTGGTCCCAGGAATTGAACTGAGGTCATTAGACTCGCAATAAGAACCTCTGCCCGTTGAGCCTTCCCTCTGGCCAGAGCACGAGGATGTTAATGAACGGGAAACTTGGCTAAGGTCACACAGCCAGTGTGTGGAAGGACAGAACTTTGAACTTACATCCTTTCTGTCTCGGAAGCCTATGTTCCTGACTGACCTGAAAGTCGCCTCACCTGCTCCCTTAGTCTTCTGAGTTTCTCCTGGCTAAGCACACTTTTTCTCAGGTGGGTAAAAAAACACCAGGTACCGTTGTTCCTGTTCTTGAAACTCTTGCCTTCTTATTTTCATTCGAGCATTTGAAAGATTTCACCTTTTGCTGAAAGTTCTAATTGAAAAGAGTTAACAAAGAAGCTATCCCTATATCCCTCACCTCTCTCCCACAGCCCTCCCCACCTATAAATAATCATCCTTCTGATTCCTTGGTATCCACGTCCATCAGCAAAATAATTGACATAGGACCATGGTCCCTGTTATGTGGCAGATTATAGGAGGCAAGATATTCTATCTTACTTTTTTAGAGGAGTCAATTGGCTTCTGCCCCTGAAAGCTAGAAAATACAAAAGCTTGGTATTAGTACCTCTAACATTCTTTTTACTGTATTATTCCATGACAAAACAATAGGACAAGGATAACTGACAATGTGGATAACTGACGGACATGTGGAGGCAAAGTTTGTTCTGATTAGATCACAGCCTAAAGTTCTGTTTTCTAAATCCTGCTGCATTGGAGACTAAAGCTGTGTGAATGACAACCCTCCTCCAATGGACAAAGATACACCTATTGCCTCACTCAGGAGAGAGGGCCTTGTATCTCGCCTGGGCAACACAGTGGAGCTGGCCTTGATAGCAAAGCCAATGGTGAGGTAGCCCTGAGGAAGTGAAAGCAGTAGAAATGACCCAGCCCCTCACAGGCTGCAGCACTTGGGAGAGTCCCACCCCCACCCCCCACAACTCCCCACCTTCCACCCGACCCCTACCTCCATGCCTTGAATGGGAAACACAGTGGAACTGGTCTGGAGGCTGAGCCCACACCTAGGACATGAAAGCAAGAAAGCTGCCCCTCCCTCCTGCAGTGGTGGCAATGGGTGGCCTACCCAGAGCAGTACTGGAGAGCTTGACCTGGTGGTGCAGATAAGGGCAAGCCAGCATGCTGACCAGTTCAGCTACCACTCAGGTCCAGATCCAGGGCTCTAAGTTGGCTCCTCCCCAAAATCTGTAGCATCTGCAGATGGTTGGGACACGTAAAAGTCCTGCCGTTCCAAAGTTTCAGGATCTCAGTGACACAGGGCAACAACAGGAAAACTGGGAGGAGTCCTGATGAGGATCCAATATTGGTGGTGTCACAGAAGCCAGAGATCTCAAACCAGACCAGTGATTGGTTTGCAATGAACATTTGCAGGAGATGTACAGACAGAGGGATATACTGTGGGACACAGTGTGACATTCTACAGCTTCCACGATGAGCTGTTCTCGATGCTTTTTTGATGGGGTGTGTGTGTGTGTGTGTGTGTGTGTGTGTGTGTGTGTGTGTGTGTGTGTTATTTTGAGGGGGAGATTACAATGATGAGTAGAACTGAGGTACAGAGAAACTCAAAATGAATCAATAAAAAGTTTAAAACAAAAAGATATGTGAATGTTGGTAGACTCTTTTAGACCATAGCAGCTCTAGACTGGGATATACAGCCCTTGCCTCTGTGTGTTTTCTGCCACTTTCCTCTACCCCATTAGTTTGTGGGATCCTGAGTCAACACGACACTGGATTAATTATTATTGCTCTATCATGAATCTTAATAACCAGGAAGGAAAGTCCCTCCTTTCTATTCCTCATTTCAAGGTGCATAGCCCATGCTTTCATATTCAAAGATCATTTTGTCATTTTAATTGAAATTGTACAGTGTTTAAAGGTAAATTTAATTGGAGAATATATCTGTGTGACCCTGAGCATTCTGAATCTCACAACGGTGTATGTTTTCAGAAATGCAAGTCTTCCTTTTGTTCATAAAGTTTTCTACATATAAAAGAAACTCATCAAAACGAATTCTATAGCACATCGCACATTTCCTTCTCTACCGTATTTCCTACCTGTGACTGAACCAGAAAGAACAGGTTTTGTTTTTATATATTGAACCTGCATAGTTTTCATGCGCTCTTGCTGGTTTTAATGATTTGCTGACTTTACCAACTTTTTAGTGCAGAGTTTTAATGATTTGCTGACTTGTACTACTTTTCTGTTACCAGCAAATTCGAGTTAGTTCCTTCATGCACTTGGATCATTATGCTTTCTCTTTTGTGTGTTTTGTTGAGTTTTCTAAGCCTTTCAAGTACAATGGTAATAACCATGACAGCAAACATGTACCTTACTCTGGCACTCCATGCAAGAGAATGCTTGTGAAGTGTTGCCAGGAAGGGTGACACCACCACAGGCCTGAAGTTTACCTGAAGGATATTGCGTCTTCTACATTTGCTTAAAATCACTTTTGCCACAAGTGCACATCGGGTTTTCACTGAAGGCTCCTTAGTGAAGACTGACTAGACAACTATCTCTATTAATGCTTTAAAGTGGTAAATTAGGATTCAAAGCCCATCAACATTGTTCCATCGTTAAGACACCCTACCATGCTACCACTTTAAGATTACCTCATATAGAAGTGTAACCATTTCCAATAAATAACACACACACACACACACACACACACACACACACACACACACACACATTGCTCTACTTTGTGAGGAAGAGTCATGTAAATTTAGTTTTTTTGTTTTCCTGCCCTTTGAGAAAAGTAAGCAAAGAGACTGGTAATCTCTTCTTTTTGCAGTGAAAGTTATCCTTAAAAAGAATCTGTGGAAGCTCAAACCAGACAATGTCTCAGCACAAAGGGAGAAGGTGGGTATAATCTTGCATCCTTAGCTGAGGAGTCTTGATAGTTGATGGCTGCTTCGAAAGGAAGAATTAATCTGTTTTCTTTACTGGTGTGGTTCCTGGTAGATTGACTAATGGAGGGCCAAACACCCAAGAGTATATAGATAGCGCTAATTGAAACTGCTGAGATGAGTTTATTTAAAAGGAAAAAAGGAAGGAAGGAAGGAAGGAAGGAAGGAAGGAAGGAAGGAAGGAAGGAAAGAAGGAAAGAAGGAAAGAAGGAAAGAAGGAAAGAAGGAAAGAAGGAAAGAAGGAAAGAAGGAAAGAAGGAAGGAAAGAAGGACAAAGGATATGACTATGGAAAGGGGAGTGGGTCTGAAGAGTTGAGAAATGAAGCGTACAAAACACAATATAAAAAATTTTCAATCTAACAGCCAAAACAAAAGGTCTCAATAGAACTTTTAGAAGCTTTTGGTTTGGGGTGTTTTGGGATTGGGTTTTGGTTTTTGGGTTTTGTTTGCTTTGTTTGGCTCATAATGCTTTTTTCATTTTACTTTGCAGGTATATATATATATATATATATATATATATATATATATATATATATATATTATATTGGTTTGTTGTTTTGTGTGTTTTATTTTTGTGTGAGTAAACACATGTGTCTGTGTCTATATGTGTTTCTTGTGTCTTTTCTTAGGCTCTTTTTTCATCTGTATATTTCGTCCTATTACAATTTATTTTACCTTATTTAGCTTGTCTTATTTTTTAGATGCCTGCTTTTTTTCTAATGAGAGAAAGAAAGGATGTTGCTTTGCATGGGAAGGGAAAAGGAGGGAATCTAAGAGGAGTTGGGGGAGGAGAAACCATAATCATAATGTAGTATATGAAAGAAAAATCTATTTTCCATTAAAAAATAGAAAAATCCAATCTAAGTTTATTTGTGGTTAGAGGTAAAAGTAATTTGTATTACTAATGCTGAATATAATAATTATTGAACTTTTGAAATTCTCTATTAATATTAAGAAAGATTTAAAATACATTTTTCTATAAGATTATCTACTTAGTATGTGTTCTGTTTCAATTATGTAAATTATGTAGTAACTTGTTGGTATCACTTAACTTAATATTTTCTTGTATTCCCATACTTTCATTTAATTTCGTTTCTGCCATGTTAGTTATTTTAACATCTTTATTTGTGATCAACTTGAAAGACTTGATTACAGTTTATACTCATTTCATCATCTTTAATAAGCTTTAATTGACATGGATTTTTGAGGTGACCTAAGTGCATATGGTGTGCTTACACTGAGAAGTTTAATTCTATATATAGACCTTCCAAAAATCACCAAATCGAGATAATAAAAATATATGTTACCTTCAAACATTGCTAAAAACAATGGATCAAGGTAATTGATAATTGTGGATATCTTTGTAGTTTTTCTTTCGTATACATCTTTCCTATTTCCACATCAATATAGCTCCCAATGTGTTTTATGGCCTTCACTATAGGTTAGTTAGAGTTTTCTGAGTTTCATTATACAAGTTGACTCATCAGTAAATAATAACATGATTACTCACTAATTCAAAAATAGAGAAAATCGGTTATATGTGCTATTGAGTGCATCAATAGGTCATTCTTTTGATTGCCTAGTGTTTTGTCATATCGATACCCCATAACTTGCTTATGCATGCATTTGTTGTGTGTATTTTGGCTCTTGCTCATGTTAGTTATCACAAAGAATGTCATGGGCATTCCCATACAGGTCTTGGCAAAGACTTCGGCTTCTCTTGATCTTGAGGAAATGCCTAGACGTGGAATGAGTAGACCATGCAGGCCTGTTTCATGTTTTCAGAGACTGATAAAGTGGCTGCTTTTGCATTCCCTATGTGCCAGAGGCACGAGTATCGCTTCTCCCATGTGCCCCTTAATAGGGAGTGATGTTGAACATTGCTTTATGTACATATTTGTCCTTTATATGGTTTCTTTGGTAAACTTCTGTGCATCTAACTGGCTTGTTCTACCACCTTGGATCTTTGAGACTTTATAAATATTCTACTTATATTCTACGTATATTATTATAAATATCTGCTGATGGCTTTTCCAGCTGTTGCTGTATCATTTGTTTAAACACACTACCTTGTTTCAACTGAATTACCCATGGAATTCAGGTAGTTCACATCATTTGCTACAAACCTATAGCTTATTACATGGCCCTGTTTTCATCAGTTCAGGTGATTTATTTGCCAACCATTATAGGAGTGAGTGGTGTGATACTATACTAAGCGTGGAAACAGAAAATTCTAGGTATCCAACAACACTGTGAATGTTGTTCATCATAGTTCCTTAGACTATTGTGCCCTTGTTTTTATGTGGCTTTTAAAATTGCCATATTGGTGTTGATCTTACCCTAATTATTTTTCCTACCCCAGTGGGAAAACTTAAATATGAATTTATAAATCACTTGAGTAGAACTGATATCACAGCAATATTAATTGTTCTGGTCTGGAAACACAAACTAGTTCTATAATTAACTATGTCATGTCACAGTTTTCTCTGAGTGTTTGAAGTTTTTGAAGCTGTTGTAAACAGATTTTGGTTTCTAGTTCTGATTGTTATTAATACACAAAAATATAATTTTTTAAATTGACCTATAGTCTCAATCCTACTAAAGTTACTTATTTGTGGAAGGGGTGTGTGTGTGTGTGTGTGTGTGTGTGTGTGTGTGTGTGTGTGTGTTCCACCAGACAGGCTACTTATAACAATCAAGTTTTTAAAGAATGAATAGACCTTGAATTCTTCCTTTTGGTCAGCTGCCATTTATGTCTTTCTTTCGTTATATTGTACTACATTGGCCACAAGTACAATATTCAATCAAAGTGGAGATGTGTTGTTTAAAAGCAAGTAGCTCAATGGGGTGGCTCACATTTGCAACTGATTCTCAACCTACTGACTCAGGAGGATCACAGCAAGAAAGGGGCCAACCTGTTCTACATGGTGAGTTTGATATTACCCTAGGTTACAGAGAAAGACCCTTGATGATTAGTACTAACTGACAACTTGTCAGAATCTAGAATCATCTGGCCTATGGGCCCCTAAAACGTCTATAAAGGGATATTTGATTATGTTAATTGATATGGAAAGACTCGTTCTCATTGTGGGCATTTTCATTTCCTGGGCAGGAGGAGATCCTACGCTACCTAAAACAGGAAGTAAGAGGAATGCTAGAGCACATCTGTTCACGTCTCTTTTCTCAAGACTGCAAATATAATGGCTATGCCTTCTCTTCCCATTCTGATGAATGATAACTTTGAACTGCGAGCCAAAATGAATCTTCTCCCCCTTAAATAGCTTTGTCAAGAGTATTTTATCATAACAGAGAAATAAATTAAAATTGTTCCTGTATTTAAAAACAAAATAAGATGACTCTTGTGTCCTTCCTTCCCCATCAAGGCCAATTTGTTATGCTTACATATTCTTGGATGTGTTACCTTCCACCGGAACATGTTCAACCTCCCAAGGGCTATACACAGAGAAAACTCTCTCTCTCTTTCTCTCTCTCTCTCTCTCTCTCTCTCTCTCTCTCTCTCTCTCTCTCTCTCTCTCTCTCTCTCTCTCTCTCCCAGCAGCTAACTATTGCCAATAGCTCTACAGCTAGGAGAGAGATTGCACTGTTAATTCCCGTCTCCATCCTGGGACTGGTCTGGCTTGGGCTTGGCTGGTCAGGCTGTGTGTGTGCTGTCACAACCAGTCAGTTCAGATGTGCAAGCTGCCCTGCTATGCCCAGAACACACTGTTTCCTTGTAGTCATTTATCACTGCTGCCTCTTACAGTCCATACTCCATCTCTTCTGCAATGATCCCTAGGCTTAGGAATCCATTTGGAGCTAAGCATTCCGAAGTTTTATTCTCTGCACCTTGGCCTGCTGGAAGTCTCTGAGTTAATTGCCGTCTCCTGCAAATGGAAACTTCTCAGTTGATGTAGTTTTTATAGTAACGGAATCTTCAGAAGTAAAGGGAGGAATCATTAAGAATCTAAGTTCAAAGGACTCCAAGTTTTAAATTACTTTTATCTACTAATTATTTTGATTAGGATTCAAATGTAGATCTTGTATTCAATAAGAATTACACGGAACACCAGAGCTGATTCTCATCTTATCTATGTTTTATTTGGTATGTTTTCTAAGGAAGATTTTTTTTACAGCTTTAACATGTCAGTCTTTTAAGTCATCAAAAAATCCAAATGGTTTATTCTTTTTCTTAAAGGATTTTATAGGCAGACAGCAGTATGAAGTGGTCACCTCTGGAAAACTTCCAGCTTCTGTGTCCTAGTACAACACATGTAAACAGCAGAGAAGAGAAAAGATGCATTTCCAAGGGAGAAAGCAATCCAGGAGAAGGAGAAAGCATAACAGCTCCAACGGCAACTGCTATAGAAATGATGGGGGACTTTAGGGGTTATTTGCAAACTGTGTGGGTTTTTGCACATGCTCTATCTGACAAATATAGTACTAGATGTAGCTTCGAATATCACATATCTTGTTATCATCTTGATTCAAGGCACGCGTTTTAGGGGTGTAATAGCATAGTTACCTTAAGACTGTGGAATGTCTCTATAGGAGCGCTGGCATTTCCAGCTAGCTCTAAATTGCTTCGCCTTCTTTACCTTTTCTCCTACGCTAATCTTGCAGCCTTTGTGTAAGGCTTTCTGAACTTTCCACCCTACTTTCCTGCCTCAATTCTATCTGACTGTCAATGCCACTAAGACAAATGGTGGAGATCAGGGAGGAAAGACCCTGGACCTTAGAAACACCAATTCCTGTGTCCTCTGCATTAGAACATTGTCATGAACTTTAATGAGAAATGCTATTTCTAAAGACATTGAGTAACCTCGCTTTGGCCTTTTTAAAAGGTGTACATAGACACACACACACACACACACACACACACGCACAGATACACACACACATAAACACACACATAGATACACACACACATACACACACAGATACACACACACATAAATACACACACAGATAGAGATACACACACATACACACACACAGATACACACACACATACACACAGATACACACACATACACACACACAGATACACACACACACACTGGGCTTTCATGAGGATACAAGTGAAAGGAATGTAAAGTCAATGTAATATTGGGATTCATAATAATATTGGCTTTGTATTGTCTTGAAATACTATTAGGGGACATTTAAAAAGTGATCCAATAGGCCTCAGTGGTTCAATATGTGGCTCCCCAAAACCTATCTGGAAAAGGACTTGACAGTGCTGGCTCTGACAGAGCACAGCAGGATAGAGATACGCCTGAAGAGGCATTCCTATGACTGCCCAAACCAGGGCAGGTGGCAGGAAGCATGCCTAGCTGAAATGCTCACTGTTCCCAGGAGAGGTGGTGACTAATCGAGGACTGTCCCAAAAGAATTCAGATACTGTGGGCCAGAGTCATCAAGTTACAGGTTGGGTCCATTGTGCGGACCCTGAGGCCTGAGTGAAAACAACCTTCCCTGAGCCTCCTGGTTGATTACCACTGAGCCAGAACAAGAATTCAAGTCTTTTCAGGACTGGCCAATTGCTCTCCCACAAAACTATGTTCTTGCCTATAATTCTTCCTAATGTCTGCCACAACTGCCTTGTCAAAACTTAAGAGAAGAGACAAGATGGCGTAACCTACCTCGCCTGAATAGTTAGAACTCTTCTTCCTAAGATATCTATAATACAGAAGAGTTCATCTAAAGTGCATTTGAAAATAATAAATTCCTGAAGAAGGAGTAAAGTCAACACCAAACAAATACCCCCTACTTTAGGGAGCCCCGCACGCCATGCATTTCCTGCACACATTCCCTGGCAACCCATACTTACACTGGTGACAGTGGTCTTAGAGCTGATTATAGCATGAAAACACACCTCGATTTTGGAAGATCCGTCAGTGTTTGGTTCTAGTCCTTAGGTCCAATAGCCAGTTCTATTATCATGGAGGTATTCCCTCTGGGCCATTGAATCTGAGAAATTGGTACTCGTGGACCATTTTTACTCATCATTACTGTGTCCCATTACAATTCTTATGTTGAAATCCTCAGCCTCTTGGTTACAATATTAGGAAATGTGGTCCATAGGAGGTTATGAGGTCACAGAGGCAGAGGGTGACAGAGGTCACCCATGTGAAAGGAATTAGTGCTTTTAAAAATGCCCTGGAGTTACCTCACCCACTCTCACTTCATGAGAACACTGTGAGAAGACACTGTCTTGTCTCAACTTAATAATGTGGCCTTACCAGACAACCATTGGATGGAGGACTTCCAAGCCTTCAGAAATGTGAGAGACAAACTTGTGTGGTTTACACTCTGCCAGACCCAATGCTGTCTGTGCTCATGCACATTGTACGGTGTATCGGAAGTTCCTCCTTAAGACTCCAGTGTATTTCGTCACGTGTCCACCACATTTTATATATTCAAATATTGAAAGATATTTGATATTTTCCAGCTGTCTAACTACTTTGAATAATGCTGCCACAAAGATTGAAGTATCCTTTTGAGTCTCTGCTTTAAACATGTATATTAATATATTTATTTAATATAATTATTAAATATATATTATTTACATTCAATAGTAATTATAATAAATATAGAACATATTGAAAATAAATACAATATATAATAAATATGCAATAAATATTTAAATATATAATTATACATTATACATATTTATACATATCATTTATGTAGTAACTATACATGTTACATTTCTGCTGGCCTTACATATTGGCTCCATTTCTCATCTCTTCACGAGCATATGCAATCTACAATTTTTTAAAACTTTTATATGTATGGGGATTCCCTGCATGTATTATGTGTGCTAACTACATAGATGTCTGGTGCCCAAAGAATTTGGAAGTAGACTTCAGTTAGTAATCAGCAATGGTGAAACTCAAAGTTGTAGTCAGTCAAAGTTAGACAGACTATAACACACATATACAAAGTTATTCTGCTTTGTTCTTTCTTCTTTGATGAAAGTTTCAACAACCAGAAAAAGACAGACAACCTCAATCTTAGAGGCCGTTGTAGACACACTGAGGTCAACCTGACACTTGCTCACATGCAAGAAACAGTACTTGCCATGTTACTTTGCCAACTCCTTCCTCCCGTGTCTATTGTCACTACTGTGGGTGAGAAATTATGAGTACTTACTTTTATTCCCCGCTAAGAGAACAGAATCCAGCACTAACCTATTTTCCAAGCACTCTAGAAGCCAGCCAAACGTTCACCAAGATTCTGTTTCCTAATTGCACTGTAGGAAGAAGCTGGCTGACAGATTAGAAATTTTGTCCTTTGTGGCTAGACTTCATAAGTTTCTAAAAGACTTGATGTCCTAAGTTTCATTTTCTGCAGGGCAGTCAGTCTATGAATGATGCTTGCCAAAACCCCAATGGAGGCAGAAGATGGGGTACAAAGAAAAGAGACAGTTCAACTTCATTCCCAAGAACAGTACAGCCAATTTTAAGAAGTCTAAAATGAATTCAAAATGGAAATGCATGATCACTGTTCACATGTGTAAGTATTCAAGTTCATTTGGGCCAATTGGGCCAATAACATCATGAAAAGAACAAAAGTCATGTAAACTGTACCATGGAATAGTACAGTCAACTATAGTGAGCTTAAGATGGTCTTTACACTACATAAGAAATTATAGCTTTGCTATTAGAACTGGAGTTTGTCCTCAGACAATTCTGCAATTCCATTCCTCTTGTGAAACGAAGCATTCCATCAAGATTATTTTATCACTTCGCAAGGCCAAGAACCACTTTTTTCTCCCTACAAGTAAATCCCATATAAATTTAAATCCAAGTCACTGTCTAGGTCCACTTCGAAGTCTCTGAACCTAAATATGAAATCCTAGCCTTCCAAGTGGCACAATTTGAAATCTCTAGATGTTTTCTGAGATACATTGTTTAGTTGAAGTGTGAATCTCAAAGCATGTGAATCCGAGTTCAATATGAGAAATAGATTTGAATAGAATTAGTTGATAGATAAATATTAACAAAAACAAAGATATAAAATCTTTCTCACATATGAGATTTGAGATCAATAGTCTGCTACACGAGTACCTGGGACATTCTTGGTTCATTTATAATATTGATGAGCATTTGTTGGTTATTCCTACCTTCCAAGCACTCTATGTGCTGGCTGCTTGCATTTAAACATCTTCTTGGGGGAATGTTCATTGCAACAAGTTCTTAAAAGAGAAAATACTGATTATCTTAAGAAGTTCCAAAGAAAGCAAGGTAAAGAACACAGTGTTCTCAATTAGAGCTTTTAAGCCATGGGTTATTTATTTTATCTGAAGCCAACTACTTTGAACAGATTTAATATGCATAACACAGCCCAAGAATGACTTGTGCAATTAGACCTCAGTGCAAAAAAGCTAGTGTAGTCATGATTCCCAGACTGGGGCACACTGAGGTCCCAAGCATTTTATCCATTAGGGTCAGAAGGAAGTTAGAAGATACTCTATGCTAGTGCTTCTCACTGTTACATTTTATTCTGAAACAGGCCTCAAAAATAACTGCAGGTCAACAAATGGAACACATAGCGTGCACACACACACAAACACACGTGCGTGCGCGCCCACTGGGGAGAGGGTAGAATGAGTGTTAATCGCCAGAGGTTGGGGAAGATTAAATTGTCTTCTTCTGGACATGATAGAACCACTGTATTCATTCCCACATGGCAATTGTGGTTATCTATACCAACTCTTCACAAGATCAAGCCAGCAGACATTTTAGCATGGAAAAGAAAAGGCTCGCAATCCCCTGAGAGGAAGGTTCCTGTTCCCTCAGTAAGAAGAAGCTTACAATATGAAACATATTCCAATACTGTGTAATGAAGAAAATGAAGGTGCACATTTTAGAAGCTCTGTGGTGAAAATTATCACAAGGGAAGATTAAAAACACAAAGCACGATATTTTAAACCTTTCTTTACAAGTATATATTTATAATCCACTTATATTCATTATAAATAAACCTTAATATTCTACTTATATTTACTTACATAAGTAAAATTACAATAAATATATAATATATTTCATATCTACATGTGATTTATATATAATAAAACTGAAGTAATATTAACATATCATATAAAAACAACAGTGTTTTTTGTGATTTTTTATACTATCAGTTAAAGATTTATGAGAGATCCTTGAATACTTTTCTTTGAATACAACTAAAATCACTTTGGATTAGACACTCAGTTTTCCATGTATCTTCATCATGCGGACTCCTCCACGTAGTGTGAGCTGTCGCCTGTGTTCTGTACAAAGCCATTGCAGTGAAACTACACCAAGTTCCGATCCTTTGATAAGGAGGAATTGAATCCAGGAAATAGAAACTGTCTATCGTCTACTCACTGTCTATCCTCAATCTATTTAGTATGTATGCATGCATACACACACACACACACACACACACACACACACACGCACGGAGGGAAATATAATAATAAATCATGAGTATCGTTATCTAACATCAATTCTCTGCTAAACCTACCCCTGAGCCTAGTTCATGTACCTATTCACTTCTCTATTTTGATATACATTCATAACATCATTTGATTAATTCTTAATTATATCAGTGTATAATGGATAAGGAATCTTTAAAACAACATAACCTTAAAATAATTGCTTATAGTCAACAAAACTAATGATAATGTCTTACATTGACTATGTAGGCAGCGCTCAAATCTCCTCAAATTTTTCACATTACTTTTGTTTCAGGTAGCCTAGAATAAACTTAGCATATAGAAACAGACTAATCTATCTAAGCCACTTTTCATCAATGATGCAAGTACCCAGTGAGGATATAATGTGAGTCAGAGCCATACTTCAACTGTAAAAGAACATTTAAATTATTTTAACTAATATTTTTTAAATTCATTAATTTATCTTTTACATCCTGATTTCAGTTTCCCCTCCCCCGTTCTCCCAACCCCTCTATCCACCTGCCATCCTCCCATCCCCTCCCTCTCCTTTTCTTTTCAGAAAATATTTTTATTTAACTCAATATATTTAGTGTATTGTTTCAATGTAAAATCTCTATAAAATTATTAGGTTCACTTTTTGTGTAGCTTGAAATTTAGTGAATAAGTCTACTTGTCCAATAGCACAGACCAATGTTTCTCTCTAATAAATCATGATATGAAGGACCAATACATGTAAACAGAGAGTTAGTCTCAAAAGATGTTAGCCTTAATTGCCCCAAAGAGACTTTGTATACTTATAGCTTATTTATAAAAGTGATTCTGTGCGATGGGAGGGCAAGCTAGGAAAGAGAACCCTAAGAGGGAAAACCTGTGCAAAAGTATGTGGTGGGGAAAGTACGCTGCAGACAGGGGCATCGTCTGATCACCTACAGGAAAAAGAAGAGCAGGCCTATGATCCACATCCACACCAAGTGCTAGCGGATGCACAAAGGTTTCTCTTACAGATGTTACAGATGTGTATGAATATCCAGAGATTTTGCAGAGTAAAAGTAAGCCTAGGAGAGGAAGCTAAGGCCATCTTACTTGGGTAGAAACAAAGCATTGGTGAGATGTGATCCCTACCAGCTATGCTAATCTAGTCAATGCCTCGAAGGCGGCTGCATTCAGGGCAATGTGTAAAGTAGTTCTGGAGTAGAATACCATCAACGCCTATTCGAATAAGTTTCTAAACTTTCAAGTAAACAAATGCTACACAAAAACCATTTCCACAGAGATGTGACAGTCACACCAAGGACAAGGAGCACAAGAGACTTCAGAATGCACAGGGAGAGAAAGTATTTGACCAAGCCATGTCAGCTAACCTCATACTTTACAGCTTTGGAATTGTTCGAGTGCAATCAATGCTATCTGAAAGTCTAGCCAGAAACCATAATGCTTGTATTTTCATACGCTTATTCTTATTGTGTTGTTTTTGTTGTTCTGGAATGTACTGAATTTTCAAAAATTGCACAATAGCCAATTGGTTCCTAGAAATCGTATGTACGAAATAAGCATGTTCTCATGACATGAAGTTGAAATGATTTGTAAGATCATTTTATCAGACCTGGAAGAAACTTCAGAAGGTAATATGTCCAGAAACAAAAAAAAGTCCCTACATGATATAAAACCTCTTGGAAGCCTTCACTATAAATGGGCATTCAACATGGACTACTTATTACCAGAGAACACACGTGGACTAGGGTACAAATCTAGACTGCTAGCCTGCCCTACATAAGAAAGTGGTGTCTTCTAAACAAGTTATTTTCATCTGGAAAATAACTAAAGTTCAAAGATGACAAATCCCTTCAAATACACTTTTACCAATTTTGCCAATTCTGTAGTATAAAATGTCCGGGATCCTATTAAATGTTTCACTACAGTGCTAGAGCAGACTAATCATTCAGTGCTAAAGATGAGTCTTACCATCAAACCTCTGAGATTGCTTTGAAAGCAACTGTGTTAGGACCGGGGAACTGGCTCCCTCGGGAAAACTCTTCTTAGTGCCCAGGGCACACATCTGAACTACAGTGCTAGAGGAGGGAAATGGCAGACAGTTGGATCTCAGGGACTCCTCACTAGCCAGTCAACCTACCTACCTAAGTCAGTAAGCTCCAGGTTCAGGGAAAGACTCTGTTACAAAACAAAAAACAAACAAACAAAAGCAACAACAACAACAAAAACAAAGTAGAAAGTGACTGAGGAAACACCCTTGTCCACATCTGGTCTCTCTATAAATCTCCACACTTACGTGCATGAACACACAGAGGCACACGAACATGCATATACACCACCAATACAAACAAAGAAGTACTTGTTTATGAATACTACACACATGGTTGGATCTCATGTTCTTGATATGTCGAAGTCTGATTCTTCATAAGTAACTGACTGAACACCCTACTCTTCTGGGACAAAATCGATTAATCTGGAAACAATACAGCTGCAGTTTATAGTCTCACTTCCGTTCTCTATATCACTGAAGAGAACAGATAATTCTCACTTGAGGAGCAGCTGAGTATATCTACAGAATAAAAAGTTAACAGAATCCTACAGGGGAGTAATGAAAGAAAGAACGTCCTGTGAGGTAAGAGAGTAGCATTGAACTGGAAATTGAGGGCAAAGGAAACAGGTAGGCCTGGTTTCTGGGACTCATATGGCATGCAGAGACAGGGAGAAATGTCAAAGCATCTAGGGCTCTTCTTCAGTGTCTTCACATGACATTCTGAAGAAATTCCTCTTTTTTGAACCATTACTTAGCTATTAACTCCTTTATGAGTGTCTATGACAACTTTTCTTCACTGACACTTAAGGTCCAGAGATTCATGAAGGAAGACCGATTGTGTTTGCTTGGAGGGAGGGAAGAGGGGAGGGAGGGAGGGAGATAGATAGATAGATAGATAGATAGATAGATAGATAGATAGATAGATAGATAGATAGATAGATAGATAGATAGATGAATGGGTAGATGGATGGATGGAAGGATGGATGGGTGGGTGGGTGAGTGGGTGGGTGGGTGGATGGGTGGAAGAGTGGCTCTGTGGGTGGGTGGATGGATGGGTAGATGATGGATAGATAGATAGATAGATAGATAGATAGATAGATAGATAGATAAAAATTTTAAATGCTACTTGCTTGGCTTACATTTGATCTACTTTTTCTGGGTGCAAGAACTACTGTGGCTCGTTTTCCACTGTATTATTAGAAACTTCTTGTTTATCAGGCATAAATTAAGGGCCAACTCTACAGCAGGCTACACTTTATGAACGCTGTGTTGGAGATGATCAGTGATCAGGCCTCGTACTGTAACTCAGTGGCTGCCAGCTGTGGCACAGGAGTGCTCTCCAGAGCACCTGAGCAGAAATGTCTAGTGATACATTCCCATTAATAATGGCATCCACAGCATTGCCAGCCATGGTCTCCAGGAGCTTAGCATGCTGGCTGTTGCCAAGACACAGCTGCCACCAAGACAACCTCAGCTCTTTGTGTAATTATATACAGAGTAGATTAAAAAGTGAAAATTTCAAGCCCTCATTCAGATTTGTTGCCAATACTTGGAAGTCTCTGGGCAAACTGTCTGGTTTCCTTTGCTTTCATCCTGACTTTAGCCTCATGTGGCCATATGCTGAGTGTTGGTACCGTTAGATGTCTGCATCCTCCTCGGCGTCCAGGGCATTTTCGTTGGACTAGAAGTGATAACACAAATGGAATGGAGTCATGGCGTTTGATGAATCTCTCCCATTCCAGTAAAAATGGTTGGAGGATGTTCAACACCTGAAATTAGGCAGAACTTCAAGTCACACATCTCCTCATTAAATTTATCACTTGAGAACCTGGATTTCCTTGACATGGAAAGCCTTTTTAAATAAATAGTTGAATCTGGGAAGATGCCCAGCACATTAATCCTTGAACCATACAAAGAGAATCATTTTGTAAATGGAAATAAGGCCTTTAATATAAACTTGGCGATCATTCAGTCACTAAGCCTGACTTTGCGGTATCCCATTTAATCCACGGAGGGGTTCTGTTCTTTTCTGCTCATCCAGTTTGAGCCATGAATATGTTGCTTCTTGCTTTGCTCTCTGCCATTTTCTTTTCTTATCATGATTCTGAGGCAGCCATAAGAATCATACCAGAGCCTGGAAATGAATTACAAATCAGTTAGTAGTTTTAGAATCTAAAGGGATAAGAAAACCAACAAATAGACCATTCATCCTTTTTTGTTCTGCTTTTTTTTTTTACAAAAAATAATTGTTACCAATTGTAAATTTTCCATAAACGGTTCTTGTTGAAGCCAGAGGGGCAAATATGCGGTAGAGAAAAGGATGTGATAAAAACTGTCAGATGAACATAGTGTGTTCTTGTGCACTGTGACAGCCAGAATGTACAAGGATGGGATGTGACAACTGTAGGCATCGGAGCCTTCCATTTAAAATGTGGTTTGCTGTTTTCTACTAAATGAAATGTAAATATCAAGGTAGAGTGTTCTTCCTTTGCTAGAAGCCAGACCATCCAAAGGGTCAGAAGGCCCATTCAGGGATGCAGGTTAGTCTCACTGAGATGGCCTTTTGATCTGATATAAAGGGCTTTTGTTGAGAATGTCTATCTCTGCCAAAAGTAAAAATAGTGTTCCTAGGAGCATCCTCTTTTAGTCTAAAGGAAACTGAAAGAGTTAAACAGATGGTATCGTTAGATTGGCATTAAAAAAAAAAGGTGACAAGTTAAAAATAGATTGTGCTGAAAGGAACATGGTCATGCTTTGTGTCAAATTCAAAGAAAAAAAAAACCTACGTGTAAAAAAAAATTCTGTGTCTTTCTACCCATGACATCAGGATGTTTACAAAGGATGTATCTTCCTAGTCTGTGTGCAGAAAACCACAAAGCCTTGTACAGGTTCATTGAGTCAAGAGGTTAACTACTTTTTGTAATGCTTCTGAAGTGTAGACATTATGTGTAAGGATTTGTTAATGTAGATTCATTAGTGAAGATGAGAAAGATGATTCAGGAGGTGTTACCATTCTCATTTTTTTTTTATTTTCCTCAAACCCAAGGCCTAATGCTCACTAGAAACATCCTCTCCTTCTGAGGTACACCCCTACCCCTGAGTGTTCGGCAACTTAACCCTACAGCTGCATAGAATGAGTTGCTTCAGCTTGGTTCAAACAGCTGAGCTGGAAAAGGTATGGACCCCAGTGTCCCAGTTTCACTTCTGTTGCTGTTATGCTACATCCCGATAGAAAGCAACACAGGGGAGAAAAGGTTATTATATTTTACATCCAGGTTATAGTCTATCATTGTGGGACAGTCCCGGCGGCAGGAGCTTGAGGAAGCCTAGCCACATCACATCCACCATCAATAGCAATGAAATAAATAGAAATGCGCACCTGTCCACTTGCTTAATTGTTTGTACTCAGCTCAATTTCTCCATTTATATACAGTTCAGGACCTACTGTGCCCCACCCATAGCAGGCTTGGTCTTCCCCACATGTATTATCTTAATTAAGACAATCCTCCCATAGACATGCCCTCAGGCCAACAAAATTTAGACAATAACTCCCTGAGATTCTTCCCAAGTTATGCTAGGTTGTGGGTGGTTGACAAATAAAACTAACTATTCACCTCTTCCTTTAGTAGTAAAATCCAGGTTTCTAATAAGATTACTAGATTTGGCAAATAAAATTACAAAATGGGTAAGTTAAATTTGACTCTCAGAGAAAGGGATCGATTTTCAACATCAATAGGATACCTATTTCAATTTGAATTTCTTGGAAATCATAAAAACTTCTTTTATGCCTGGGTCCGGCATGTTATACTTATGAGAAAATATAGACCCAAAAGTCAAATTTAATTAAGCATTCTTTATTTTATTACATGTACTCTTAACTGCTTATGATTCTATCAGGATGTCACCATGTTATCAACTCCCAGCAATGATGTGAAAATGACTCTTTTATTGAGTGGTTCCCCTAGAAAGTGACCTTTAAGAAAGAAGACACACTCTTCTTGCACACTGCTGTCTGAGGAGCTTTGCTGGAAAGGGTAAGGCAAATGTGCGGGATGTAAAGGGGGGTTTTGGAAAGAAGAAACCGGGGTCTAGCATGCTGTCAATATACCAGCCTTGAGTTCCCTCCCTGCAGAGACACAAGACCACCATTTATTCTTTTATATTTAATGGAGTCCCATTCTGATACAAACAGATGTTGACATCCTTAGAGATTTGTGAGCATACCAAACACTATAAAACTAGAAAATCTGTGAAAAGCAAAGTATTGCATTTTATCTGTGAAGGTTCTCACAAAGGTTCACACTGTCTCTTGGACTTAGGTTTGCACACATACAAGAAGACTCTCCTACCTTTCTACAGTCTTGGATGTTCCAGCTTCCTGGAGGCTTCCTGCCAGTGTTTAAAAGTGAGCTCCAGCAATCCAGAAAAGAAAATTGCCATGACTAGAGGAACCAAAAATAAAGTGAAATTACAGGTAGCAACTTCGTTGAAGAGGTTGGACGGCCGTTTCTCAGAAGTATTTTTGTTGATATTTCTTGAGTATACTGTCAGGAGGCATGAAGAGGAACAATAAATTAAAATAGTATTTCCAGTATCTTTGACTTTGGGGAAAACATATAAAAATGAATTCCTAACAATGAAACCTTCTGTAGGAGGAAGAGACATATATAGAGTCCCTTGAAACTTTCCTGGGTGAAAATATTTTTATGTAAAATTCATTGCTCAAATGGGCAACATTGGTTTTTTTTTTCTTTCGGCACTTGGGATTTGCCAACTTCAACATTATTCTTGGGGCCATAAAAGATGTTGCCACTGGCAGTTGCTCCCTGTAAGTCGCAAGGCAAAAAATAGTGTTGAATGGTAGAGTTATAAGAACGGGAGTCTCTAAATACTTATTAATGTATTTTCCTGAATCTAATTAGAAGATTCTATTGTTGTTGTTCATTGAAGGGGAATAGAAATGTATGAGAAAGAGAATAAACAAATAAAACCTATAAATGCAAGAGCTGAAAGTAAACTAAGGCAAGGGCAGAATATTTTTAAAAAAAATTATGGGAGGATGGTTCAGCTGTTAGAAGGCTAAGCTTACAATCAAAATGTATGATTATGTACTACCTTGTTTGTTATGATTTAAAAGAAATAGCCACCACTGAGTGACTTCTAAAAAGATTAGAAATTTCACTGTAGTTAAACATTACAGTGGGTCCTCCCAGATTTATGTCCACTTGTAACCTCAGATTTTGGTCTATTTAGAGAAAGGTCCATTACAGGTGAAATGAGTTAAGATCATGGCGATATACAAGGACCTTCAGTTCAGTGCCTGGGGTCTTTGTAAAACAAGAGGACATAGAGAAAGTAGGTCAGATGTTGGGGTATGGCTGCTAAACATTGAGCCATGTCAAGTCTGCTGGCAACTATACAAGCTAGGAACAAGGCATGGAAGTGTCCTCCTTGGTGTCCACACTGTGACTTCAGATGTCTGGCTTTAAGAACCATCAAAGCCTTACCTGTGTTATGCTAAGTGACCCGGTTTCTAGTGCTTTGTAATAGCAGGAGTGGAACACTCATCATTCAGCAAACGATACTATGAATTATAGGATATTTGGACAATCCAAGTTCTTATTTTTGAATACCCTTGTCGCCGACCCATGGATGCTATTGACAAGCAATGTGTTTTTCAACATCTGTTTATCTGAAGGTCTTGCATTTGGCCTGCCAAAGTGGGAAGACTGCTAAATTATATCCTACCAAGGGCTTAGTTATTTGTTTGTATTTTGTGGCTTCATTGTCTTTTATCTGAAGGAAATTCAAGCAAAGACAAAGAAAATGAAATGCAGAAAAATTGCATCGGATTTCAAGGTCTCCGAGCTTCTTCAACACAATCACGTAATCAGCGGGTCTTGTGTTTTCTAAGCATGTGTTTGCAAATGGTTCACCAACACCCAGCCAAGTGTATCTCCTGTTACTTTGTTCTCACTTTGATAATTCCTTAAAAGAAAAACAAAATTGCTTCCATAACTACAAGTAGAGAGATCATGCCCATGATAAACCCCAAGGGTCTCTGCAAGTTGTTACTCCATCTTTTCCTATCAGCACTCACTGAGAAAACAATCAGTTGCTCAATAAATATAAGGTAAGAGGGCTCAGGAGATGTATTTGCCACTAACAGAAGGTTTTAGGCTTTTTTGTGTGCAGCATGGAAAACAGTATCTTGAAGTTGGAGAGTTGGCTCAGCAGTTAAGGAAAATTGTTACTCTTCGCAGAGGACCTGGATTGGATTCCCAGCACCCACATGGCAACTTACCATCATCTGTAACTCTAATTTCAATAGCCTCTTCTGGCTCTGTGAATACCAGGCATACATGTAGAAAATGGACATACCTGTGGGCAAAACATTTACACATATAAAATAGGAGTGGATCTTTTTAAAATTAAAAAGCAAAACAGTACTTGGAGTTAGATCTAAAGAGTCATACAGCCGTATGTGATAATTCATAAATATTTATAAATACAGTTCTCGAGCATAAACATAGAGGAACGATGTAGTAAGGTCAGTATTCTCTGGCTGACCTTCACAAAGAGCACTAGCATTAACTCTAAAGTACAATGGCTGCTATGATAGAGGAAGAGAGCCATGGAGACCTTCATAACCTCAACATCAGTGTAGGGGAAGGCAGAGGGACCAAGGGGAAACTGAGGACTTGGAATTAAGCAGGAATTAAGCAGGAATTAAGCAGGAATTAAGCAGGTGACCTGTCCACCATGCTATCTCTTCTGGCAGCTCCCAGGGAAGCTCTGTGCTATTTGCTGACTCCCTTGTCATGGCTTTAACATATCATTGTCATACCTTTGAAGTACATTTGAGCCTTGCCAAAGGAACAGGCACGAGCCTGAGCAAGGCGACATCGACATTTTTTAGTGGACATGTGTGGTAGCGAACAACTGTAAAGAAAATGCAAGGAGACTGTTTGTGAAGAAGGCTAGGCAGTAGTTGTGTTTAGGCAGTAGTTCTCAATCTGTGGGGCACGACTCCTTTGGGTTACCGAAGACTATAAGAAAGCATGGATGTATGCATTATGATTCATAGCAGTAGCAAAATCACAGTTATAAAGTAGCCATAGAAATAATTTTATGGCTAGGGTCACCATAACATGAGGAACTATGTTGAAGGGTTGCAGCATTAGGAAGGTTGAGAACCACTGCATTTGGAGTAGAGAAAGAACTGTCACTGAGGCTGGACACGAAAGGTATGATAAGAGTTGTTATGACTTTAAAGCCCCCTTTCCCTTCTCCCATTCTTGCCCACATGACAAGCTGATGAGAAAACCCTTGTTCTCTATTGGCACCAGCAGGAAATTCAATACATGCAAACAGTCCTCAGACCCTCCGAGTAACCTCTGGTGTTTTTTTCCAGAAGGACTCATTAGATGAGCAAGAAGTCTTCTCTGAGTTTCCTTGTGAATGTTGGGGGTCACTGGATTCAACACCTCTTCCAGTGGGAGGCTTCAGGTAAAGCTGTAGAGTGCTGCAGTCAACTTTGCAGGGTGGCAGGAGAATCGCTAGTTTATAAAGAGACGAACCTTTCCTTTTATAAATATGCCCCTAAGTGAAACAGAACCCAGTGCTAAAACAGAATCAAAAAAAGTCTACGGTAACTGAGAACATTACAGACGACCAGACCTTACAAATCAACAATGTAAGTTATTAGCATTTAGAAATATGAGAAGCACAAATAAATGAACAAAAAGAAAATTATGTAAGTGATTGTAGAGCTCACCATGTGCTATACCACGTGTTTCTAATATTTTTTTTCTCCTGTCAGTTTTCTTCCATTTCTATACAGTTGAACAGGAGGCAATCAAGGAACACCAGTGTTACCAAACGTAGCCTACTCTCAATGCTAAGGGAATCCCTTAGGTTGGTCCAATCCATTTGTTTTCTTAATCTCAGACATAATAATTGGCATGGTTGTAACCCAAGCAAAATGAATAGTGTCCCTCCATGGATCTAGAATAGATTTTATAGCTACAATGTTCTGTCCCAGAAAGATTTTTGTTTTGCTTACTTGCTTGCTTACTTTGTTTTGTTTTGTTTTTACAAAGTCATATGTTGTTCAACAGTTGTGGTGAAAATATTAATATACCTTGGCAGCTCCATGATTTTCAACAGAACATTTATTTCTTATTCTAAGTTTTGAGGTAAGCTTCGACTACACTTCGGGGCTAAGTTTAGCTTTCTGTGTGTATTATTATTTCAGGACCCACATTAAGGGAGAAATTTCTACCTGAGGTATGTTATCATCCTGAAACAGAGCAGAAGAACAAGAGGACTGTTACAGACACATGTAAAACCGGTAGAGCCATATGGCCACACCCTTCATAAGTGGTTTTAGAAGATAAGTATACTACTGGAATAAACAAGGACAAAAAAATAAAGGTGCTTTGTACAACAATAGCACCTGAGAAATGAGATACATTAATATCTCATCATTAATATGCATTACTAGATACCATTAGCTACATAAATATATATATATATTTTAATTACATTCACTAAATATACAGTTGAAGAAGGAGTGTATAATTTGCTTGCATCATATATGCAGGGGTTCTATTGAAGCCTCATTCACTCTTATTACTTCTAGGTCTTCAGTCCTTTCTTCATGCACTCACAATCTAAATTGTCACAAGATACTTGGGACACACCAAGTAGGTTTAAATAACCCTGTGCTTAAACTGTATATATAAACTCACTACAGCTGAACTACTAAATTCAGTAGGGCCTGAAATCATTGATTGTTTTATTTCTGATATTTACATTCATGATCCCTGGTGAGATTGGCATGCAATTTTCTGTTCTTATATGTGTATAATTTGGGTATTGTGCAAGCTAGATTAATAATGCTAACTTCTTCTAGCCAGAGCAATCAGACAACAAAAGGAGATCAAAGGGATACAGATCGGAAAAGAAGAGGTCAAAATATCACTATTTGCAGATGACATGATAGTATATTTAAGTGATCCCAAAAGTTCCACCAGAGAACTACTAAAGCTGATAAACAACTTCAGCAAAGTGGCTGGGTATAAAATTAACTCAAATAAATCAGTTGCCTTCCTCTATACAAAAGAGAAACAAGCCGAGAAAGAAATTAGGGAAACGACACCCTTCATAATAGACCCAAATAATATAAAGTACCTCGGTGTGACTTTAACCAAGCAAGTAAAAGATCTGTACAATAAGAACTTCAAGACACTGAGGAAAGAAATTGAAGAAGACCTCAGAAGATGGAAAGATCTCCCATGCTCATGGATTGGCAGGATTAATATGGTAAAAATGGCCATTTTACCAAAAGCAATCTACAGATTCAATGCAATCCCCATCAAAATACCAATCCAATTTTTCAAAGAGTTAGACAGAACAATTTGCAAATTCATCTGGAATAACAAAAAACCCAGGATAGCTAAAGCTATCCTCAACAATAAAAGGACTTCAGGGGGAATCACTATCCCTGAACTCAAGCAGTATTACAGAGCAATAGTGATAAAAACTGCATGGTATTGGTACAGAGACAGACAGATAGACCAATGGAATAGAATTGAAGACCCAGAAATGAACCCACACACCTATGGTCACTTGATTTTTGACAAAGGAGCCAAAACCATCCAATGGAAAAAAGATAGCATTTTCAGCAAATGGTGCTGGTTCAACTGGAGGGCAACATGTAGAAGAATGCAGATCGATCCATCCTTATCACCCTGTACAAAGCTTAAGTCCAAGTGGATCAAGGACCTCCACATCAAACCAGACACACTCAAACTAATAGAAGAAAAACTAGGGAAGCATCTGGAACACATGGGCACTGGAAAAAATTTCCTGAACAAAACACCAATGGCTTATGCTCTAAGATCAAGAATCGACAAATGGGATCTCATAAAACTGCAAAGCTTCTGTAAGGCAAAGGACACTGTGGTTAGGACAAAACGGCAACCAACAGATTGGGAAAAGATCTTTACCAATCCTACAACAGATAGAGGCCTTATTTCCAAAATATACAAAGAACTCAAGAAGTTAGACCGCAGGGAAACAAATAACCCTATTAAAAAATGGGGTTCAGAGCTAAACAAAGAATTCACAGCTGAGGAATGCTGAATGGCGGAGAAACACCTAAAGAAATGTTCAACATCTTTAGTCATAAGGGAAATGCAAATCAAAACAACCCTGAGATTTCACCTCACACCAATGCGATTGGCTAAGATCAAAAACTCAGGTGACAGCAGATGCTGGCGAGGATGTGGAGAAAGAGGAACACTCCTCCATTGTTGGTGGGATTGCAGACTGGTAAAACCATTCTGGAAATCAGTCTGGAGGTTCCTCAGAAAATTGGACATTGAACTGCCTGAGGATCCAGCTATACCTCTCTTGGGCATATACCCAAAAGATGCCTCAACATATAAAAGAGACACGTGCTCCACTATGTTCATCGCAGCCTTATTTATAATAGCCAGAAAATGGAAAGAACCCAGATGCCCTTCAACAGAGGAATGGATACAGAAAATGTGGTACATCTACACAATGAAATATTACTCAGCTATCAAAAACAACGAGTTTATGAAATTCGTAGGCAAATGGTTGGAACTGGAAAATATCATCCTGAGTGAGCTAACCCAATCACAGAAAGACATACATGGTATGCACTCATTGATAAGTGGCTATTAGCCCAAATGCTTGAATTACCCTAGATCCCTAGAACAAACGAAACTCAAGACGGATGATCAAAATGTGAATGCTTCACTCCTTCTTTAAATGAGGAAAAAGAATACTCTTGGCAGGGAAGGGAGAGGCAAAGATTAAAACAGAGACTGAAGGAACACCCATTCAGAGCCTGCCCCACATGTGGCCCATACATATACAGCCACCCAATTAGACAAGATGGATGAAGCAAAGAAGTGCAGACCGACAGGAGCCGGATGTAGATCGCTCCTGAGAGACACAGCCAGAATACAGCAAATATAGAGGCGAATGCCAGCAGCAAACCACTGAACTGAGAATCGGTCCCCTATTGAAGGAATCAGAGAAAGAACTGGAAGAGCTTGAAGGGGCTCGAGACCCCAAAAGTACAACAATGCCAAGCAACCAGAGCTTCCAGGGACTAAGCCACTACCTAAAGACTATACATGGACTGACCCTGGACTCTGACCCCATAGGTAGCAATGAATATCCTAGTAAGAGCACCAGTGGAAGGGGAAGCCCTGGGTCCTGCTAAGACTGAACCCCCAGTGAACTAGTCTATGGGGGGAGGGCGGCAATGGGGGGAGGGTTGGGAGGGGAACACCCATAAGGAAGGGGAGGGGGAGGGGGATGTTTGCCCGGAAACCGGGAAAGGGAATAACACTCGAAATGTATATAAGAAATACTCAAGTTAATAAAAAAAAAAAATCAAAAAAAAAAAATAATGCTAACTTCTGCAACATTGAAACTTCAAACCTTAGCAGTTCATTGTAATAAAAAGTTTCCCAGCTCAGGCAACATCATATCTGATTTTCTTTGCCTCCTGGCAATAATCCATATAATTATTTTTCTGCCATTTTCTTGGGCCTTGACTCTTTTCCTACGTCAGTCATGTTCCTAGGGGCAGGAAAGAATATCTTGCAGACCACAGGGGAAGGATCAAAGATCGAGCCTGGAAAATGGAACCTTTTATTATAACCACTCATCTTATACCAGCAAAACCTGAGTTGTATAAGCACACTCTGAAGAAATTACAGTGAATTATGCAGGTTCTCTTAGTAGGTCGTCTCCCTACCCTATGCAAGGTTCTGGTCCCAAGTCTCAGTACTGAAAGGGGAAACTTAAAACAAACACTGAAATAAATGTGTGATAGAGCTTTTCAGTAAAGCAACTTAAACCAGATTAGGACAATTTTAAACTATTGCTTACATTTCTCCAATGACGATAGGGGTATTGAGGTTTTCACTTGCAGCTGTTTTATACTTTTATTTGTGTAAGTTGGATACTGTGTAAGCTAGACTAAATAATGCTAACTTCTGCAACATTGAAACTTCAAACCTTAGCAGTTTGTTGTAATTAGAAAGTTTCTCAGTTCAGGAGATATCGAATCTGATTTTCTTTGACCTCTGGCTAATTTCTGCAACTTCCTTTAAAATCAGTTATGTCAATATTTTCATAGAAATCTCTGATGTTTTAGAATTTTGATTATTTTGCTTTTTAGATCTATGAACCCCTATAACATAAAAAGGTTACAGAATTCTAGCATACAATAGCACAGAGTAAACATTACCATTTGTGAATGTAAGGGTGGAAAGATAACAAGAAAAGAGGAGAATCCCAAAGACCAAAACCCAACAAGGAGGAAAACATCCCTGCAGCTCTGTGTCCAGAATGTGAGACTCGTGATGATGTTATCTGGGCCAAAAATGGCTTGAGTAGTCCTATCTTTTCAGCTGTGCTACCTGCAACATCTATTGCCTCTCTCTTGGGTATCCCCACTCCATACCCACAGTATTCAGTTACTGTGTCACATTTTGGTCTCTCCAACATCCTGGAATCTCTATGTAAAGCTCACAGCTTTACACAGTAGTCTTTGAAGAACTTTGACCCTGCCAGACAGTACTTTCTGGAACTATAGAGAAAATCTCCATGACTCATCTAAATCATATCTCTCTCATAATGCTTATGAAACCGATACCATATGGACAGTCCTACCAAGTCAACTTGAATAGAATAAAACCTCGTACCTTAGATCATATCACTAGTGGTCTCTGTATGCTCTGGGGACTGAATCTACGAGATCAATTTTCTAGGAAGCTATTTTTCATCAGGGAATCCTTTCAGCTACTTTCTTGTTTTAGACTTTTTCCTATCAAATAAATTTGCATTTTCATTAGTTGGAGTCTTGAGTAGGCAGGTTCTGGACCACGAAGCACCTTCACTGTTGCTTCATGCATAACAGGATGCTTCCAAATTGGGCTAATTTCTTTACACTTGGGTTTTTATCACCTGTCCTGCAACTTTCAACTTGCTTGTGCTCTTCTCCTTGCCAAATTGCATTTGTTTTATACACGACTACCTCAGTTTCAATATTACTATAAATGTAAAACCAGAGAGACCAAACATGCCTGACTTCTGGCCTGCCTTGTAATTTGTTACTTTTAAGTTCAACCTTAATAAAGTTTTCAGAGCAATAACCGAATGAAGATAGATTTGGCCAGAAAGGAACACAAATGATTTCTAGTTCAACTCCTAATAGAGTCCTTGATCCCATCTGAATCCTCATGAACTGGGAATCCACTGTCCACATTTCTCCTAGCCCTTATAAATTTCCACCAGAATCAGCCCCTGAGTTCTGCTTATAGCATTTTATGGCTTCCCCCCCCCCACCTCCCAGAGTTCCAAACTCTTCCATTGCCTCCCTAAATATCAGTTCCAAGAGCCTAAGAACTACACGGCCACATCATGATCCCACTTTCTGCTACAAATTTTCTTTATTAATTATCTTTCTCCATGCTGTGAGAAAATATCTGGGAAAAAAACCTAACAACCTTAAGAGAGGTCAGGTTTCTTCTGGCTTGTAGTATGAAGGAATATATAATCTATTACGGTAGAGGAATGTGGATGCACAAGTGTGAGGCAGCTCTCCCATTTTATCCACAGTCAGGAAGCAGAGGGTAGGTAAATAGGTGAGCCTGAGATGCAATACCTTAAGGCCTGCCCTCCAAGACCTGCTTCCTCCAGCGAGGTTCTACCGTCTAAAGATTCCACAGCCTTCCCAAAGACTAAGGGTCAAACACAGAAGATTCTAGAGGCCATTTCTTATTCAGATCATAAGGTTGGTCAGCTGATGACTCATTTTGCATGTGAATGACCAGTTCCTCCAACATCTGTTAAACAAAAATCTCTCTTCCCAAGTGAATGTGCTGCTTTTGTTGATTTGCTGAAGATCTGTTGATTGTATTTATGTGACTATTTCTGTGCTCTTGGCTCCAACCCATTGGACTGTTTGTTCTTTTGCCAATACTGCACCGTTTCAGTTACCATAGCTTTCTACACAGTCTTATGTCTTGTTTGGATTTTTTCCTCGTATGAATTTCATAATTAGTTTGTTGCTATCCACAAGATAACATGCTGGGCTTCTGACTGAGACTCCACATTGCTGAATCTTGCTATCTGTGTACATGGGATACCTCCCCATTTACACAGTTCTTTATTTCTTGCATCAGAATTTTGTACATATTTTGTAAAACTGGTAACTAAGTATTTATCTTGAAGAGATGAATGTAAATGGTAGTAGGTACCTTTATTAATTTATAACTCCTTTCATCCACTGCTATTATATAGAGAAGTGATTAACTTTTTACATGTATTATACATCATAGAACTCCGCTGCACTCACTTACTAGATCTAACGGTGTTTTGTTGGTTATCTCAGATATTCTACATACATAATCATACCATATGTGAATAAATTAGTATTTCTTCATTCTCAATTCTAATCCCATTTATTTTACCCCCATTTTTGGTGTTTCCTCCGACAGAGTTCAAATGGTAATTACTGTCTTCTGTCTCTTAAGCAACATTATACAATTATAGTTTCTTTTTTTTTTTTTTTTTTTTTTTGGTTCTTTTTTTCAGAGCTGGGGACCGAACCAGGGCCTTGCGCTTCCTAGGTAAGCGCTCTACCACTGAGCTAAATCCCCAGCCCCACAATTATAGTGGTCTGATAATAATTTCTGTTGTTTTACTAGGAAACTTTATTGTCTGACTTTAAGAATTTCCATTTTACTTTCATCTCATAATTATATTATTAAGCTTACAATGAGCATCAGTGTTTATTCTAATTCTTTGGCCATCCCGAAGTATTAATTCTAATCTCTGGCTTGAGTTTCATGATTTTCCAGCTCTCACCTTCTTTCCTACCTACCACCTTGCCAGCTATGCCAAAGTCAAGCTGAAACATCACTCCAGTGTGAATAACGAATGTACTCAACATACTCCATGAGTTACTAGATTTCTGGCCTCTCTCTGCCCTGAGAAACTGTCAGGGAAGAGGATGAACTTCCCCCTTGAATGCTGGCCTCAGCAGGGATGCCTCACAGTAGGAATGCATCCTCATTAAAGGCTGTCTGCACTTGGGGGAGGGTGAGAAGCTTTGCTCTTCCTTGCCCTGTGTAGGTGGTAATCAGAAGAGTTACCAAATGACACATTTGTTGGCAGCCCAACTTGTCTTCACCCCGTCACACCCTGGACCACAAAGCTTTCTAGGCGATTGCACCTGTTGACAGGGGGCCACAGGCTGCTGTGCCTCGGCACCTCTCCAGCAGAAGAGCCTGCTCCTGTCCCACTCAGCAGCCTTAACCCCATGGGTGGGACAGGAGGCACAAGGGCTTTCAAAGAGTCCATGTGCCACCACGAGTGGTTTACATGCCTTTAAAGGCTTTCCAGAGGAAAGCAAAGATCTATAGCGCCTTCCTTCTTCTCTCAGAATGTTCAGCCCACGGCCCTGAAATGTGTTTAGCCAGCTGGTCAGGGAAACAGGCGTCAGGCTTACAGCAGAATACTGAAGTCACGTTAGGATTTTTTTTCTTTCATATCTATTGGGTAAGCTTCATTCCAAGCTTTTATACTAAAGGAGAAAAAAGAAAAAAGAAGTTAGGCATCTGTTATTCAGAATCTACACATGATATCATCTCTATCTTAATATCATCTATAGCATACCCTCTACAGTTCCATATAATCTAAGAGTATGCCTCCTATGACTTCAAATTTCGAATTTTAGTTCCCGAGGATTTCAAGAACTTTCTACTCAGCACTATCCATTACAGTCCCCTCTGTTGGCAATTTCCTTCATCCAGCAAATGGGCTTCACACGAAATTGCCTCATCCACTCACCATATTCTGTTGAGCATTCCCTATCTCCTGCCAGTCAGGGGACTAGGTGTGAGGTATGTAAGAATAGAAATCACGCGCACGATCCTTGGCTGTGGACAGTTACTACTTGAATGGGAGAAGCAGAGCAGGGCTAGCTACAAATAAAGTAAGTTCACCCTGGGATAGGCGCTTTGAAGGGATTATATGTAGCTGAGCCCAAGGAGACCTGTTGTTCATCACCACAAAATGATCTTTCCCATGTTCCTCACTTTAGCTTAGAAGCCTGAAAAGCTGTGACTCTTTTATCTTGATGTCCCTAGTACTTAGGGGACAGCCTGAGCGATGACCAGTGCAGAGAGGGGAGGGAGGAAGGGATGTTCACATGGACCAACGACTCAGTGGAGGAGACAAGCTTCTTTGAGAAACGGCTGTATTTTACATAAAATACAGAAAGTACCAAGACGAGCTGCGCTGCACAGTCTTGAGGATGCTTTGCATTTAATGGTGAGTTCTGTCCTTTTATCTTACACTGAGCCAACCCAGAAGCAAGTGTGAGTTTTAGGGAAGAACGAAGATCCCGCTTTCCCTCATTTTCTTCTGGTCAGACACAGCGGACTGGGGCTTCAAGCGTTAAGCTGCAGAACCAGTGCTAAGGACATCCAATGTGTCCCAGGAAGCTCTGGTGATAATTAAGTTCCCTGCTCTCAAGTTACTTGTCACCTTCCTTTTAGCTGCTGGAAGAGGAACGGCATGTTTCGGTCTTTATTGCCCAAGGACCAAATGAGCAGCTGTGTTTTGTCCCTTCCCCCCTGGACCCTTGCCTGGTTCTCAATTGCTTCCTTCAATGTCCTGTCACTTTGGAACCTCCCCAAGAACACTGGCTGGAACAGTGCTCGTATCTCTAGGCAGGTCCCATGACCTCCTCAGGTGACACATAGCCTTCAAGGTTGTGTAGCTCCTGGCAGTTGAAAGGCAGGTACACTGGGAGAGATGTGGGTGAGCAAACTGAAAAGCTGGAAAACGGGACTGTTTGGGGGGGGGCTGAAATGGAGCAATGATCACCTCCAAATGACTGCTGTGCAAGACAGACACTGAGGCCCCAGAGTTGAAATCAGTAAGCTGGCGGTGTGGGATGTAGCTGGCCCAAGGCTAGGCAAGAAGGCTACCAGCTCTGAACACAGGTAATCAGACACTACTCAAATGCCCAACGGTAGCATTCTTCCCAGCAATCCTGAAGTGTTGCCTATAAAAGTCCTTGCTAGAAATTGGGAGCTGTAAGATCATTTTAGATGGTAACAAAGCACTTTTTATGTGCAGTGTGTCAAAGACGTGGACATTATTATGAAAGGAAGGTATGACCTCCACTCTGGGGAAAGGTAGAAAACAAACACATACTCCAGTCTTGGAAATGGAAAGAAAATGTAGAAAGCTTAAGCTAAAACCTTAGTATTTAGTGAAAGAAGAACGTCCTAATGAAGGAGACATGATTTGTTGAGATGAATAGTTAGCGCTTGTAGAAGGAAGAAGGGCTGGTATTAAAGGGCTAGGTCGCCTGACTCTCAGCTGCACTGCATTCCACTGTGTCCCTCAGACTGTGCAGCTCCAAGAACAATGAAGGAGCGAGTGCAAGAAAACCTGAGCCGATAGGCTTTGTGCTGCAGCGCACAGGGGATGCTGAGAAGGAGCGGGTCAGTAAGAAAGCGGTGCACACCGTGGAAGAAGTTCTCCAGCGAAGATTCATGGAAGAGCAAGAGTTGTATGGTGTGTGTGTGTGTGTGTGTGTGTGTGTGTGTGTGTGTGTGTGTGTCTGACTGACTCTGTGTGTGTATGTGTGTGTGTGTCTGACTGACTCTGTGTGTGTATGTGTGTGTGTATCTGCCTGTCTGTCTGTCTGACTAACTGACTGTGTGTGTGTGTGTGTGTGTGTGTGTGTGTGTGTGTGTGTGTGTGTGTGCATTGTGTGTATAGAAAGACTAGGAAAAGGGAGGGAAGAAGGGAGACTGAGGCAAGAACACAAAGTAAACCAAGTCACTTTAGCATCCAATCAGAAGACCCAAAACACAAACTAAACTTGAGTGCTTCATGAGAACAGAGGCTAAATCACACAGAACAAGCTGTGACGTTCACTGCACACAACTGAACACCTCTTATATACCAGCACTGGAGACAGAGCAGGCTGATGAACAAGGAACAGTGCCCTACGATCATGGCTTCCCACTCTGTCACTAGACTCAGGATTCTAAAAACTAGACAGGTAGCAACAGAAATACAAACCGTGAGGAACTTTATCTGTTCTTTATGGGAGATGACTGGAGAACATGATGAGCACATGAGTGATTTAAAACAAATAGATATTTCTTCATCTATACCAAGGGATGGAGATGTCTGAATGGCGTTCACTGAACCTGAGGATGAGTAATGGTTCCTCCGCACCTACAGTCCTCGGCTCATGGCTTGTTGCTGAAATGAACATGTTTCCTGCTCATTTTTTTTCTATTTTTAGTTCCATTAAATATCCACAAAAGGAATGATCTAGAAGATCAAACTCATTGTGGTGGTTTGAATAAGAATGGTCCCCATGTATTGGAACATTTGGTTCCCAGTTGCTGGAACTGCTTAGGAAGGATTAGGAAATATGGTCTTGCTCAAAGAGGTTCCAAAAGCCTATGCCGGGCCAGTCTTGTGCCCTCTGCCTGCTGTTTACAGATCAGGATGTGAGCTCTGAGTGACTGCTCCAGTGCCATGCCTGCCTGCCAGTCTGTTACCAAGCTCTCTGCCAAGATGCTCATGAATTCGCCCCTAGTTCTGTAAGCAAGTCTCTAGTTAAATGTTCTCTATAAGGTGACTCAGTTACTGTGTCTCTTCACAGCCATAGGAAAGTATCTAAGACACTCACATACTCATATATTTCATTTTTATGTCAGCCTATTTCCTACTTTATGATGACAGAGTAGTCTACTATAAAATTTTCATGTATGGGGCTTGTTTTTTCTTTCAAAAGGTGTGCCCAAAATATTTTACAGACAAGGACATTACCTCAGAATATATTTGGATACACTTTTATTATGCAGTCAATATGCATTCTTAGGAATAGCATCAAGGATTATGAAATTAATACTTCTTTCTTCCACACACAGAACACATGGCCTTACATGGAAGTGACAATAGGCCCAGATAGTGCACTTTTTTCTGATATATCCTCAGATGTGTAGAAGACCTGAGACAGTGGGCCACAAATCAGATATTTACTCCCATTTCCAAAAGAAAGATGTTTGGAAAAACAAGCACCATCCTTGCTAATATATATAACTTTTTAAACCTAAGCTTACATAGCATTTATATTGAACAAATATACATGTATGTGTGTGCATGTGTGTGTGTATGTGTGTATGTACATATATATGTGTGTACCTATTTTATTAGCATAAAAATACGGGAACTGAAGATTTTGGTACCTCTGATCTTCTTTCTAGCCCTAATATTTTATAAGCTATGGAACTATAAATTTCTTACACCAAACACCATATCCAATATATTATTTTTATTATGCCTTTCTTTATTGCAGGAACATTTCTTATGTGTTATGTCATTATGTAAGTCTTTAACACAATCATCAACATTTATTGAAGACCTCTGCTTGATCAGATGTCACCACATTCTACCAGGAGGGGACGTGAGGAAGTCCACATTGTGCAGATTCCGTTCGTGACTATGTGGCAATCTCAGATCACACACAGACTCTCAGTGTCTAATCATGACTTGGCCTTCTGCCACCCGGTCCACAAGGAGTTGTCTTGCTCTCTGGGGGCTGGAAGCCTATTCAGTTGGCTGGAGGGAGCCTTGTGGCACTCACAGGCATAGGCATGAGGGGAGATTCCTTTTAGGAAAGTGATAGCGCTGTGCACCATGGTGTTCAGGCCCTGACATGCCACAGATTAGCAGGCAATGCCTCTGGAACAAGGCATGTGATGAGCCTTTTAGTCTGTGTCCTGAAGCCCTGAAATCCTGTCTCATGCTGTACGAACCATTTTAACCTGAGAGCCTCACTTTAAAAAAAAAGTTTCAAGTATAACAAGTGAGAATATTTAGTGGGGGGTCTATGATTTAGTTACTTTTGAATTTCCTTTTTCTGTTATCTACAGCTTAGGGGAAAAGTTTAAGAAGATTGGAAGCTGTAATCCATGAGTGAGTCCACCACGGAGGATTCTAGAATACAGTGGATTGTTTTAGAGTGGTCTTTGATATAATATAGATATGCCTTTAGTTCTCACATCCATCATTCACTGATCGTTTGACCCATGGCATGAGAGTTAACTAAATTACCACATGTAAATTACCCAAAGAACATTTAGTACCTGTGAGCTTGACATATCTAAAAATCTGTTGTTATCACGGTGATATTTTTTAGAATTGTAAATCCAAAGAGGTCCCCCCTCCACAAATCTGCCAGTGGCAAATGTGTCTTTAAAAACTGTTGACATAATTGAGCTACAAAGCAAACACTTGAGTGCCAGGTGCCTATGGCTTGTTCTGTTCACTTCTGAGAGGCCATATTACTTACTGCCAAGTAGGCCATTGAGATGATAAACTCAAGGTACAGGTGTCGCACAGTACACCTGAGGTATGACACAATTGGCACCACACATCACAACATGTCTCCTTCCTACTAAAGACCTCACCTAGATTCCCCATAGAATCATTGTAGAATGTTCTGGACTCAGAGTTCAATTACATGTGCAGACTTGAAAATGCGATCATGGAAACTTTTTGAGAATGTCTCTATTTTATCTGTGACCTAGATTCTCTCAGGAGTCAATAACTCATGTCAAAAACATTTTTTCCTTTCTGCCTCTGTTTAGATCAAATAACATTTTAATTAGAAAGAGCTAAGGATAGGGAGCTGGGGGTAGTGGCACATGCTTTTAATTTTGGCACCCAGGAGACAGAGGCAAGCGGATCTCTGAGGCCAGCCTGATCGCCATAGTGAGTTCCAAGAGAGCCAGGGCTGTGTAGAGAGACCCTGTCTGCATTTAAAAGAAAAGAAAAAGCAGAGGAAGGAAGGAAGGAAGGAAGGAAGGAAGGAAGGAAGGAAGGAAGGAAGGAAGGAAAGAAGGAAGGAAGAAAGGAAGAAAGGAAGGAAGGAAGGAAGGTTAAGAATTGGCTGGTAAGATGACTCAGTAGGTAAACATGTTGCTGTCAAGCCTGATGACCTGAATTCGATTCCTATTACCCACAAGAGAAAACTAACTCCTGCAAGTTGTCCTCTGACCTCCATAACATGAACCAGGACATATACGTACCCAGCCGCCCCCCCCCCCAATAAATAAAGAAATGTAATGATGTTTTTAAAGAAATGTTCTGTTTTGTTTTAAGGAAAATTATTGCATGCCTTGACTAGAAAAGTTATCTGTCATTCTTTGTTCATTATTCCTCTGCCAACCTCATCTTATCAGAGATCATGTGATGAGAAAACTTGATCACAGCGTAGTGGGGAACCTACGTCATCACAGTGCTAGAACCATTTTGTGGAAGAAGGAAGGAGTCCAAAGTTGTTTGGTTTATGTGACTCATACATATCTGAGAAAAGTTATTTCCAGAGTGAGGGTTTAATGTTATCCCACCAAACTTCTCCTTGGGGGGAAAAAAGAGACAAAGATACTAAAGGGAAATGAGTCAAGAAGCAAATTGCATCATTTCTACCACTTTCTAATAAAAGCTTCTGGAAGTCATTTTGTCAACAGAATTTATAGAGGATACAGCAAATGGCCAAACTATGTGGCATATAGACCTATGTAAGAATAAGGCTGTTGGAGGTTCTCTGGGCTTCTAAGTCTTCTAAGCCTTGATGGCAACATAAACAATTAAGTGCTTAAGACTGGGTACTCTTACCACGTCTCAGAAGTACCTCAGATGACACAGACGGGAATGTTGATTGTTACATCAATATACTCCGGATCTATATATAGCCCCAGAAGTGAAGAGCTGTGTTTGGGGGAGGCACATCAACATACATAAGCAGCCAAAGCCCAGAAGCCTGGCACATCTTCAAAGATACCCAACCTTAAGCATACGTCAACAACACATGGGTCAGGTGTGTGGATTTGTCAGTTAGGATACCAGCAACCTTTAAGATCTTACACAAATGCAAATTCCCTAACCTTCCTAGTTGTTGAATTCCCCCTCACTGTATAGGCATTGGCTGCTTGGGAAATGCAAAGAAAACTTCAGTGGTATGAGCACAGTAGTTACCACAGCATCTGAAGTAGTCCATAAAGTTCCGCTTTGACATGCTGAACTCCGCCGTTGCATAGGACTTAGCAGAGGCTGGAGTTGGAGACCAGCAAAACCATAACCAGTGACCCTGCCCTTATCCCCTGCCATAGAATTAAGACACAGTGCCGTCACTGCCAGGTCCTTGCAGGGCTCCAGGGACTTAGCCCTGACTAAAGGATACAAGGGAACGAAGTTAAGACAGACACACAGACACAAGGAAATAGCTGGGGTCAGGCTTGGACTTCCTGATGAGGAGATAGCGTCAGAGGTGTAAGGTTATTGGATGCAGACAGACCAGGAGGTGGAGTTTATGGCACATTGCTGCATCAGTGAGGCCGGCTTAGCTAACTGCAGTAAAAGCAGTCTTTAGGCTGTAATAATATCAGCCTAATAAGAGAGAGAACATGATAGTGAATATTTTCTGCACAGGATGTCAGCAATTTCTCTCAGGCCAAAAGCTTCGCCATGCCTCTGAGCCTAGCCTGAGGAAAGCTTTGACCCTTTCCTATGGGTCTGAGGTTTTGGAGTTATCAACATGGCTGCGCCCATGTCAACATTTGCTCAGGACTTCCTACCCTCAGGACTTCCTCCACAAGCTAAAGTTTCTCTGTAGGGTGCGACTCTATTACCCTGTTCTATGACGTCCCATTCTACGCTTGGAAACATGAACTATCCTAAAGGACAAGAATAAATCATTCATATTTGCCCAAACTCCTGAAAACTAGTTCAAAACCAAAGCCACACAGGTTGTGGGCCTTAAAGTCCTGGGTCTCTGCACCGGAGGCGTTCGTGTCCAGAGCGGGCTCTGCCGTCTGACTTGTAGCTCTCTGTGGCTCCTCACTGGTTTAAACTGATGCTCTCTCTCCATCAATCCCTCTGCCTTCATTGACTTTAAATCCTGGAGCTAGTCACTGCTTCAAGGCCCCACTGTGGCTTCCAGTCAGAACACTTGGCAGTTCTGAGTGTCCTACCTGAGGACTGGGTTAGAACAGGCTGTGACCCAATTTCTGCCTCACGAGTGAAAAGTAGACAAACTGGTTTGTTTTTTTTTTTCATTTCCTGGTCTCTCTCTGTCCCAGTGGTGTTTGAATCTGTTCTTTGAACATTCAGTCTCCTTCTACGGAAGCACATTGACGACTCCCATTTCCTTCAAATTTGCGCACAACCACATCAGTACAGCTTGGTCACCTGTTTTTCTAGTCAAAGCCATTGAGCAGGCCAGGTGGAGTGTTCTCACCTCTCACAGCAGAAATGTCAAAGAAGACATTTAGTTGGTAGGAAGCGTGTGGTATCAGGTTTGACCAAGTTCGAGGATTCAGAATCTTCACATCTGGTTACTTATTTAAACCAAATTAAGTCCTAGTCTTTATTTCCTTCCAGATTGAGCAGAAACTCAAGAATAAATACTATTAACAATTCCATCTACCCTGCCATTCCCTCTCCCTCAAAGAATCATTTTATGTACAGAAAAATACTTGTAGTCTTTAATCCACTCCATGAACTTTGGAAATGGGAATTCGTTCCATCTGACCCAGGTTCCTATAACCAGGGTAGGCCAAGGATGTCCGCCTGCAGGCTCAGGTTGAGCAAGTATTTATGCCCACATCCCCTTCCCATCCAACAGCAACATTCAAGAGGAAAGCACAGGTCTCCTGTCTCAGGGCCTTCCTTATACTGCTGTTTGTATCTTCATAGTCTCCTTATTGCCTTGACTACCTCAGTGTGAATTCGCTTTCCGAGGAGGACGATTCTTGGGCACTACTTCCATTTCCTAATGTACATCATGTAGCTTCCTGAAAGTGAAAAGGCCAGCCTACTCCTTAATCATTCTCTTTCAATGACTCATAACACATAGGGAAGATAAGACAAGTGATCTTAGACAGGTTGCTGTCATTTCATGTAAACCCAGTGTACACTGTGTTCCGACCTTATGCTACTGTAAGTAGTAGTAATGGACATCCTACTGTGTATATCCATTTTGCCGTTTGTGATCAAAGTTTTAGGGTAAGTTCTTAGATGTGGAATGATCATGGCAGAAGATATCCACAACTAACTTATTTAATAAATAGAAATAAAAACAATCAGACATGATTGCCTAGGTTCCTGCCTCCCTATCAAACAGAATTTGACAATATTTTTAAACTTCCTCACATTTACAGGCAGCCTTGCTTTTATTTTCATTGTTTTGACTTCTAACAATTTATCCTCATAGATTAGCTATTTTGCCTAAATCTCTTTCTGATTATAACATTTTTAGTGTACTGAGGCTCATGGCCAAGTACAAATCCCTATGGAATCAATGTGTCCTCTAAAGCCACGTAAAATTAGGCAAAGTTTTATACTCTGCTGGCAGGAGAAAGTCAAAGTATTAAAGCCTCCCACCATAAAATGGTGGAAAGACAGTGCAGTGTATTAGGGTGCTTGCCACAAAGTCTGACAACCTGGCTGGCATCAATCCCCAGGACCTATTGGTGGAAGAAGAAAACTAACCCCATAGTCATTCTTGGCCTGAAACATGCACACATAATGTCACACCAGCACTCATTGATGAAGAGAACTAGGGACAAGACCCTACAAACTCAAGGGACACCGTCGGTTGTAGAGGAGTCCATTCCTGGCATCCTTTTCACTGCCCAGGGCTGGAAGAGAGAAAGATCTGAGTCATATGTGCTGACCCAAACCTTCTACAATCAGCCAAATGAGACTGGTGACTGGGGTAAGGATTCTTTCTCTGACAATTGTGTTTCCTGTGTACATAACCTTTGGACAATGTTTTTATAATACAGAAGCCTGAGGCCGGCTTTTGAACCCACAGACACACTTTCAGATAACGGTGTAAAATGGACAAAACAGAAAGGTGCATAAAAGAATCCAACTGTAATGCACTTCTCAAAATGTCTTAAAATAAAAGCAATATAAATGTCCATATAAAAATATTTATTATTTTACTTTATCTGTATGGGTGTATGCTTAGGTGTATATCACCTCCATGCAGGAGACTGCGGAAGCCAGAAGGGGGAGTTTAGGTCTTCAGAGACTGGGATTTTTGTCAGTTGTGAGCCTCCATGTGGATGCTGGGAATCAAACCTGCGCTCTCTGAAAAAGCAGCAAGTGATTAAAATGGGTGGGCCATCTCTCCAGACACAAATATTCTTATTATTTTTAAACATACCAACTAATAAGGCTAGCATGAGACTCAAATTTAAGCACAATCAGGTGTACTCAGCCCATCTACAAGGTTCATAAATGTAGAACTAGCACTGAAGGTAAATGACGTCAGCACTAACTGTGCGATGACAACACAGGAAACACTAATACCGATGTCTTTCATTGTCAAAATTCATCATTGGCAAGGGTGCTAAGTTTCAGTATAAAGTGTGAGAGCTCGAAGAAAGTAAGTCATAATTTTTCCTGTTTCAGTTGTGGATATTCAGAATTCTTAGAGTCTATTAAAGAACTTCTGCATGAGAGATGGGACTACTGGCATTAACTGAGGGAAAATGGTGATTCAAACCCTCCCTTTAGAAGCCCCAGAACACACACACACACACACACACACACACACACACACACACACACACGTACATGTACATGCACACATGCACATGTGAATACAAGATTGCTATAAAGAAGTCTGACAATAAAGAATTATTTTTTAAAAATTTAATTTTTTTTAATTATTCACTTTATATCCTGCTCATTGCCCTGTCCTTGTCACCCCCTTCCACAATCCTTCCCCCATCCTCCTTCCCCTTCTCCTCTGAGTGGGTGGAGTGCCCTTGGGTATCCCATCATCCTGGTGCATCAAGTCTCTGTGAGGCTAGACACTTCCTCTCCCACTGAGGCCAGACAAGGCAGCCCAGTTAAAAGACCATATCCCACTGACAGGCAACAGCTTTTGGGAGAGCCCTTGTTCTACTTGTTCAGAACTCACGTGAAGACCAAGCTGCACATTTGCTACATATATGCAGGGAGGCTTAGGTCCAGCCCATGTATTTTCTTTGGTTAGTGGTTCTGAGAGCCGAAAAGGTGCAAGTTAGTTGACTCTGTTGGTTTTCCTGTGGAATTGTTCTCCCCTTTGGGCTCCACAATCCTTCCTTCTATTTTCCTGTAAGACTCCCCAAACTCCATCCACTGTTTGGCTATGGGTATCTCCATCTTTCTGAGTCAGCTGCTGGGCGAAACCTCTGAGAGGACAAGGTGCTCCTGTTGTATGATTCAGGAGATTAGAAGTCTTATTTTTTATAGAGTCCTGTTTTAGCTATTGTTTTGAATTCCCCTGCTGCCTGAAATGCTAATACTTTCTTGGTAGACAGACATTTACTCCAAGAACAGTAGGAGAGATGGGATAGACACCAATCAGCTACTTGCTTGTCCACAAAGTCAACTGAGGCTTTGGAGCCTACAAGCCTGTGGTAAGTACAAGGACTGTGGAACAGGAGAGTCAAGCAAGACTGGAAAATGTATAAATGGGTCCTGGTTCTTAGTGGGTTCTTTCCCAAAAAAGAACTATACAACTATTTGCCCATGAATCCTTCCAGAATTTTAGAAGATAAAATATACTTGAATTCTTCTTCTATTTGCAATTTATTTGGCTCGAAAGAATGAGAAATCTCAATTATTTTGCCAATAAATGATACTTGCTGGTGTTGTCCTTGTTAATATGAAATTTCACTCTTCTGCTAAATCCTTACACAGTATTTGTTTCTGCATTCCCTCTTCAGTTTGATAACTTATTTACTCCACAAAGTCTAGTTACTTGATTTTATAAATCATACAAAATTTGCTTCCTCTGACTACATGGGAATAGAACAATCACTTTTGACAATACTAGGGAAAAGAGGGAAGCAGTGCGTACCCCTGTGATAGGACATCCTTTTGCATTTGTGCAACTCAACATCTTCAAAGACTTTGTCCTTCTACATTGGCTGGAATCCCTTCTGACTTCCTTGAACTACCTCTTCAACCCCTTACCTTTTATTTCTTACCTTTCATGCTTTGATTATCCTAAGACAACTGGTTCTAAACCTTATGACTGTGCAACTAGTTTTCTAAGTAAAATATGGTCTAGTTATGATCATATAAAAGCAAGTATATATTGTATCTAATACTTCTAAGGAGATTTTATTGGCACATGCTTTTCATGAACTCAATGTAGTTAGAATAATGGTAATCTCTACCTCGCATTTCTGAAAGTATTCACAACCCCAGACCCTTTCTGCCACCTCTGCCATCATTTTACTATTTCTAATGTCACCTTAAATGCCACTTAGTGAGTACATAGATATGAGCTTATAAGTGCTCCTCGTGCATAATAATTCTAATTATATGAATTGCTTTTTAATTATCTTGATGATATCTCTCTCCATAATCTAGGTTCCACGATCACAGTGTTCGTGTTTGCTTCAATATCCTCAGTTCCTAATTCAGAACCTAAACCCAACACATAATATGATTTCTGTTAATTTCATAACACCAATTCTTATTATCTACAAGAGTGGGATAGCATTGCAACAAGTTATAATCTTGTTTTGAGGTCAGCATGCTTGGGTACAAATCTGTCTGTACCTTTTATTAGCTATCAGATCTTAGGCATATTACTAATCCTGTCAGCACCTCATTTTCCGTGTCTGTCAAGTAAGGACAGCAGCCTGTGTGGGGAAAGGCGTTCTGAAGACAAAGCATGTGGCAGAGCCGAGTCAGCTACTCTCATCATGCTCACTCTGGGGGAGGAGTCTGTTTGGAGGAAAATAAAGATTAGGCATGGAAAACTTTAAAATATCTCACTTCACATCAAATCCTTTCCTAGGGTTTTTTTTTTCAACTGAGTATAATACAAAGAAATCCTCCCCCAAAAGAAAGATTACTTCAAATGAGTCATGATTGGTACAGATTGCTACAAGTGTAAACTCTCCAGTAGATAATAAAAGCTAGGCGTACATTCTTCCTTTTGAAGCATACAAGCTCATTCTTTTAGAGAAGAGGAAGAGGAGGAGGAAGAGGAGGAGGAGGAGGAAGAGGAGAACAAAGATGACAACAAGGAGGAGGACCAGGAGGATGAGGACGATGAGGAGGACAAAGAAGGAGAAGGAAGGGAGGAGGAGGAGGGGGGAGGAGGGGATTTTTAAAAAAAAAATTGGGTAGAGGAGTTTGAATCTAGTAACATAGCTACTCTGTTCACATCCAAAGACCATCTAGGTTTTGATAATCTGGCTAAAATGCAGATATGGCATACACCTTTAATCCCTCTGGCTGAAATACGGACGGACACATGTTTAGTACACACCTTTAATCCCAAACAATGATGTCTAATTAAAAGATAGACAAAGTGATGAATCAGAGAAAGATTTGACAGGATAGGATTACACCCTATTCTCACAAGAACAGCACAAGAAAGAAAAGCCATTTAATAGCAGCACAGAGTAAATCAGTTCAGTTCTGTGCAGAGCAATTTAGTCAGTTGGGAGTCAGTGCAAGGAGTGAGTTCACTTTATTGCAATTTGGTGCGGTTCAGTTGAATGCAGTTGATTGAGTTCAGTTAAGTTTATGCAGTTCTGTTCAGTTCCTATAGTCAGTAAAGTCAGTAAAGTTCAGCTTGTGGAATTCAGAGGAAGTTTTTCCAAGCAGAGCAATTCAGTGAGAAGCCAAGAGAAGTCAGATTAAATCAGTCAGCTTGGAGAGGGGTTTGAGTTAGGCCAGCTATGTTGAACCAGCCAACCAGAGCTCAGAAAGAACTAGAAAGGGTGAACTTATTCAGCAGTAAGCCCCCAAGACAATAATTACATCAGGCAAATAAAAGTAACTTTTATAAGTTGCCTGGCCACAAAAGAATTTCTAACAGTGCCTGAAATTTTTCTGACATAGAAGGTCATCTCTGGCAGTATCCTAATTAAGATGCTGGAGAGTGTAGGGAATGATGGTTGTAATTTGCATTTGCATCCAAATCATTGACCTGCAATGTCAATCAACTCTGAAATCCATGCCAACTGGTAAGTACTGAAATCATCTTTATCTCCAAGGGCACATCTTTATTACTTATATTTAATCACAATGAAGCACTTGCTGTTTAACTTCATGAAGGGTTTAATATTTCTTGGCCTATGAATATATTTGTGGGCCTAGCCCAGCAACATTTTATAAGAAATAAAAAATAGATACATCAACTCTTCAATGCTAAAGGGGGAAAAAAAAACTTCAGCAACTTATGACCATGAGAATAAATTATTCATGAAAATGAGCCTATAAGTTTAATTCAAATAAGTTCCTTATTTTGCACCTTTCCTTTATATCAATATCTTTCAAAAAACACAAGTTTAAAACCCCACACTTTATGTTAAAGAGGTTCCCTTCTCTATAATAAAATGGTGACACAGGTCCAATCTCATGCAGGTCTTGTAAAGATAACCTCAGCAACAGTGAGTTTATGAGTGCCGTGATTATGTCATGCCCAGAAGATGTCTTCTTGTTCCTCATCCTTGTGTATTCTTTCTGCTCCTTTTTCATGGCATTTCCTGTGGTTGTTATCATTTAATATTTGAATGCTTAATCACCGAAAAATGGAATTGTTTGAAAGGATTAAAATGATGATTAGGAGGTGGGTCCTTGTTGGAGAAAGTGTGTCACTGGGAATGGGCATTGATGTTTCAAATACCCACAACAGGCCTAGATTCATATTCTCTCTCTCTCTCTCTCTCTCTCTCTCTCTCTCTCTCTCTCTCTCTCTCCACACACACACACACACACACTGGTCAAACACATGCCTGCATTCTGAAGTGTTCCCTGCCAGATGATAATGGTCTAAGTCTTTGAAAATATAAGCAAGTTTCCAGTTAAACGCTTTTTTTTTATAAGCATTGCCTTGGTCATAATGTCCCTTCTCAGCAATAAAACAGTGACTAGGACAATTCCTGAGTCTTGAATGAGGCAATAAATACAGTTGGTCCATTTAAGGTAGAGCAATCTACTATCACTTATTTAACACATTGGCCAGTAAATAGCTTTCTGCATTAACTGCCCAAGCTGTAGCAAGAAGTTTCTTGAATGAAGGCGAGGCATAAATCAATGTATGGGTGTAAAAATGTAGAAGGCATGTGACAACATGACCATATAGCAAAACAATAATAGTAGGTTCCCCATAGGGCATAAGACCTCACTACCTCCGGACTCTTTACTAGGTTTACAGAATCAGCCATGAGTTCCCTCCTGTGGGAGTGGACCTCAGGTCTAAGCAGAAAGTAGTTGGTTACCTCATCAAGCATTATCCTCCCCACCAATGGCCTGCCACTTCTGAAGATACAAAATCAGAACCCCTCTTAAGGTTACATCTCACTTATTTGGTGGGAAAGAAAGCTTAACAGAAGGAAATGAGATGCAGGAGCATGACTTCCTTATTATGGGAATGTTTGAATGGCTAGCCGGTATCCATGATGCCCTCCAACTGCTTCATTGTGGAAAGTGCAAGTTTGTTTTTCTTTAATTTTATCTGAGCAACTTGGAAGTCTAATGATTTCTTCCTAAACCTATTTCTACATTTGGCATTGACTTTATGTAGGAGTGATAACAGCTTTGAATGAGTGGGGTTTACATTTTTCCCTTTTTCATTATGACACAGTATTGCTAGCAATAAACAGACTCTTTTCTATTTCAATGGACTAGTGTTCATGTCTAAAGCTGGATGTGAAGCCTCAAGCTTATAATCCCAGAATTCAAAAGACTAGAGCAGAAGAGTCTCAAGTTTAAAGCCACCCTGGTCTACGTAGCAAGACCCTGTCTCAGACTTAGAAACTAACACAGTCAAACAGAGGAAGAAACTTAAATGCAAAACCTTAAAAAATAAAGGAGAGTGGTGGAAAAGAACAGAGGAAGAAATAGTAGAAGAGAAGGTAGTAGGCAAAAGAGACCAAGGAAGACCAGGAAGGGAAGGGGCATGTTTGAGAGGAAAGCGACGAGGACAAATGAAGAACAAATGTTGTTGAGAAGAGGTTGGATCTCCCAGGTGAAACAGGACCAAGAGACAATTAAAGGACAAAGCATGTGTTGGTGTGGATTTATTCCTGGAGGCCACAAGCATTACAACGAGCATACCTCTGGTTCTCTTGGCAGAAGAGTTGTTATAAGCCAGAGCTTGGTGTTCGGGAAAGAGAGAGAGAGAGAGACATAGACAGAGACAGAGAAGAAAGTACTCACTCTCCCAAGCCAGACCCAAGCATAACAGGACCAGTCAAGATGGTGACATCTAGCAAAGAAGAATCACTTGCTACCCCCGCTCCCCATCACTCACTAAATGCTTAAGAATCTAGATACTGGAATCACTAAAAATATCTAGCTGTTTCTCTTCAAATTTGGGCTGAGTCTCCTTTCGCAATACGAACTATGATCCTGCCAATTTCAAAGTTTACAGCTCCAGCTGTTGGGGAGTTATGTAAGAGCAAAAGTGATCAAAGGGCCTCAAGAATGCTCTTGGTCCCCTCCCCCTTGCTTGCATAACTGCTCAAATGGAATGGAAAGGCAGAAATGCAATAGAAGCATCCTCTGCCCAGCCTCTGCCTCTTACAGCCTCCTCTCTAAGGAGACAGGGGTACAGGGTACGAATAACTTTGGTGGGAAATTTTAAATGAGAAATTGTACTGGATTCAAACATAGTGCAAACATTCTCTCTCTCTCTCTCTCTCTCTCTCTCTCTCTCTCTCTCAGATAGATAGGTAGGTAGATAGATAGATAGATAGATAGATAGATAGATAGATAGATAGACAGACAGACAAAATATATATTTGCAAAAAGGGGAACAAAAGGATTTAAAGATCCAAAAGAATGGGGAGTTAGTTAACGTTAGTTATTAATGTTTAATATACACATTAAAGTGAATAGGGAAAGCCCACCCGTCCTAAACCCTACAAAACGACAGACAGTTAACTAAGAAATGCTGAGAGTGAGAAAAGTTGTCTTCTCCAGGGAAGAGCACACCAATTAATTGTCCAATCTCAAATGGTCAGCCCTGAAAGCAAACATCCAAGTAACATTGAACAGACTGAGCAGGTAGTATTTATGTATTCAGGAATGTACATGCATATACATATGCAATTGTGTGTGACAATTAATGAAAAAAGAGGTTAAAAGTTTGAAAGGGAACAAGAGTGGGTTTGTGGGAGGGTTGGGAGGGAGGAAAGGGAAAGGGAAACAATGTAAGCATATTGTAATCTCAAAAATAAAAGAAGTAATTAAAAATAAAAAGAAGTTAGAGCGAGTGAGATTTGACTTGCTACTTTAGATCGGCCCTCCTAACCTTACAGAAGATGCTCTGAGTTACTATATGCAGCCTCGTCTTCTTCTGTTCACTTCATCAGGTGTATTTGGACTTCCATTTTTCTGGTCTTTATCATTTAGCAAACTGAGGAAAGGAGAATTAATATAATGGGAAGACGTCTCCACACGCTGGATATCCCAGCTTTCTCACTGGCCTCCATGCACACCTTTCCTCCTACAGCCTTTCCAATTCTGTAGAAACGTCAGGCTGTTTTCACTCTCTTACAGACCCACTCCAAGCTTAACATATAAAAGTCAATCTAGCCTGGCTTTCTTGTTGCTTCTGTGGTCTAGTACTTCCACTTTTCTCTTATCTGCCCCCTTTCCTGGAAACAGCATCCCCTTCTGAATCATGGCCATCTTTTCATACCTACGTCTAGTACCTACTTTTCCTAGGACATAGCATTGTCTCAGTTCTCTGAAATCTTTGTATTACGTGGTTTAAAAGGAGGCATGCATGCACTCTGCTTTCTAGTTCTTTCTTGAACCATTGGTCAGCTGCTGGTTTGTAATCTTACAGCATCTTCTTGAAGAACTTGGATCCCAGTGGCTCTAAGAAGACTGACGTAAGTGAGATCCCACATGTCAGCATTTAGCTGCTTCCTGGCTCTATGGTTAGGAAAGGGATTTTCCGTCGTGTAGAGAAATGGTAGATACACTCTGAAGCAACAGGAACCAGGCATGTGGAACTTTGGGCTGTTTTAACTATGTGCTCAGTATCACAATTCTATGACTTAGAAGAACAGACGGTTTGATCACACATAGAGGAAAGGTTTGGCTGACTCTTAGATATGTTTTGCCCTATGTAATTAACTCTATTGACAAGAACTGTTTTTTTTATTAGATATAAAAGGTTTGCTTCTAATAGAGGATCAGTAGGTCAGAATGTCTGGAAGACATGAAATTTCTGTAGTATTTTTTAAAGTTAAGAAATTTTAGGGTTGGGGATTTAGCTCAGTGGTAGAGTGCTTGCCTAGGAAGCGCAAGGCCCTGGGTTTGGTCCCCAGGTCCGAAAAAAAAAGAAAAAAGAAAAAAAAAAACAAAGAAAAAAGAAAATTTAAAAGGACAACTTACAACATCTTAAATATTATCTATAGCAATATGGAAGAAAAAAATAGCCATGAAGTGTAGAACTTAAATGAGCATCAAATTTAAATGTGGCCTCATCTGTAGTATTTCACATATGTAACCTATGAGTAATAAGATGTTCTTAACATATGAAGTTAATGTGTAACAGAAAAAATAGACAATTTAAACTAAGTTTATTTCAACAGAAACCAAATTTGACATAGGAAACAGCAGTGAGAAATAAAAACCTGATATGGGAGCCCTTTGAAAGGGTCACTGGTATCCTGCCTATCTATCATATATTACACTTTGATTCATAACAGTAGCAAAATTACAGGCATGAAGTAGCAACAGAAATAATTTTATGGTTGGGGTCACCACAACATGAACTTCATTAAAAGGTCTCTGCATTTCGAAGGTTGAGATGGCTTCTTTAGAGCCTGGAGTGCACACGGTGAGAAAGGCGGTCTGGGCACTGGCAGCCGTGCGTCCTTTCACTGCTGTCTGCTCTTGACTGTGGATGGAGTATGAGTAGTTCTCTCAAGCTCCCCCGTTCTGTGACTTCCTTACCATGAGGAACTGAAACCTGGGACCGTGATCCGAATAAACCCTCCTCCCTGTAAGTGGCTTTTATCTGAGTTTGTTTTTTTTTTTTTAAATCACAGTAGCAAGAAAAAACTAACAGGGAGGGATTAGTGGCAAAGACTGTATGGCGGCCACCTTTCCAGGGTCTCGGGTGGGAGGAGGCAGCAGTGAGGTGCTTGGCTAGCAGCTGAATTTGACTAAACTGTGGCCTCTTTTATTCAACTCGCCTTAGGCCTGTTTGGTACGTAGATCTTCTCCTAACCACCAAAGTGAAACTAATAAATAAGTAAGTAAGTAAGAAAGAAAGAAGGAAAGAAAGAGAGAAAGAAAGAAAGAAAGAAAGAAAGAAAGAAAGAAAGAAAGAAAGAAGGGAAGGAAGGAAGAAGGAAAGAAAGAAAGAGAAGCACAAAGGATGTAGCGAGGTAATAAAAGGGGCAGTTTTTGCTGGACTTGGAATAGAGTCCCACTTCAGAAACCGTGTAAATGGCACACTGCGGCATCCTCCAGAACAAAACATAGCCCTGATCCAGTGAACCTCTGTCAGGAAGTCAAGCTGTCCGCCTCTCGATTCTTCTAAAACACAGGAACTCGTGAGCTGAGAAAACACAGAATTGCCTGGATTGGCTAGGCAGCCCTCTAGCTTGTGGATAAACCACAATAGGACATAATATTCTTTCTTGCTAAGCTCCTGTATAATTCTGGTTTGAATATGTCCATACTTGTGGTTTCTATTTCTGCCCTAGTTTTGTTTCCTAAATTTCAAAAATTTAGTGATTCTCTCTCTCTCTCTCTCTCTCTCTCTCTCTCTCTCTCTCTGTCGTGAAAATTAAGAATTGCAGAAATAGAAGCCTCAGACATCTGATCAGTTAGCCAGGGCCTTTTAAGGAAAACATGATAAAATTTTATGTGTAGGCTTGTCAGTATAGTCATGCAAGAGACCAGACTGACCCTAGGGATGAAAAGAAGAATGCTTATAGCAGGAGTTGTGGAAAGAAAGTACACTGATTGACAGGAGGCACTAAGTTCCATCTAGATGACAAGTGCCCTCCTCTGTGCTGTGAGCGATCCTTCCAGCAAGCCCACTGTAGGCTAGGAAAGTGTTGGCAGGCCTGGTGGTGCAGGGCTCTGGTTCTAGCTACTTAGGAAAACTGAAGAAGGAAAACTAAAAGTTCCAAGGCAGCCTGGGTTGCATAACAAGTTCAAAGCAAGCCTGGACAAACTAGGGAGACCCTGTCTTAAAATAAAAAATAAAGAAAGAAGGCTGGGAAATAAGTCAAAAGTAGGACAATTGCCTAGCATATATGAAGCCATAAGTTCATATGGAGCCAGAGGTTCAACTCCCCATACTCCCCAACACACATTCACAGGCACACACACACACACACACACACACACACACACACACACACACACATACACGCATGTACACACATACACATATGCATGCACACTTGCAAACACACTGACAATAGACACACATGCACACATGCATACACATATGCACACATATACACAGACAACTCTTTGTTTAAGATACAGCTACTATCCAACAGGGACAGAATTTGAACCTAGATACTTGGGCCACCAATGTCATGGTTTTAACCACTGTGCTTCACTGCTGGAACCTTATTTACTTTCCCACCACAACCTAAACTTCCCAATGTCTTTTGTTGTTCTTTTCTCTGTGCTTTCTTTTCCCTCTCTGCCTCACTGTACATTTATTCCCACAAAAAAAGAACTGCTTGCTGTGCATGGTCTGTCATTGACATTTTCTGCTCTTCATTTGTTTAGCAGTCTGAGGATACTTCGTTTGGTTAATACTTGAAAAAAAGGAATCAGGCTTGCTTACTTAAAACACACACAGCAAATAAACATTTCGACATTCGTGTATCTATTCAAAGAATAATCTTCAGTGAGTTGGAGAAGAGGAACAATAGTCAAAACCAAATCCCTGTCTTCTGCTCTTACTTTCTGGGCTGGAACAAGCCAAATCTTGCCTCTCCTGGTCTAGACACTTGAGTCTAGACAACACAGGCTGTCCGTGTCAATGCTACAGCCAGGACCCTGTCTATAACCTGCCTACCCATCTCCTAGGCTACTTGAGGCCATTGCTACTTCCTCGTAACCTTCAAGACAAGAGGGCCATCTCTGAACACTTGCAGATCACTGTGGTACAGACTCCAACTTCATTGTTCCTGCTTTGATTTCACTTTGCAGATTCTAATTTGAGTTTCCCGTCAGACCAAACGCAGATCTTGTAGCTTTCAATTCAGCGTGTTCTATTCCTACAAGGAGGAGGTCAACAGTTACCTAGGTGAGGCTGCTTTTCATTCACCGAAGTATCTGTTTCTCAGAAGTGAGAATGTAGTGTAAGACATTGGCTTGGTTTGGCTATCAAAACCTGGCTGGTGGTTAGCAACATCTAATTTAAATGTATGAAAATGACTATATGAATGCTGCTCATCTCCTATCTCCCACTCTGAAGTCACTCACTCGTATCCAATTTGCTCAAGAATCCTTTCCCATGTATGTTGTGTTACGAAATAGAATCTTAGACTAAGGACACATGAGTGACACAGCTTCTATTTTTTTTTTTTTTTAGTTTTTGAACTTATAAATACATCATTCTCCTGCTTTCCTCCCTCCAATACCTTCTATCTATCCCCCTCCTCTCTCCCAAATTCATGACCTCTTTTCCTTTAATGTTATTGCTTAGAGACGTGTGTGTGTGTGTGTGTGTGTGTGTGTGTGAGAGAGAGAGAGAGAGAGAGAGAGAGAGAGATGTATGTACATACACACATATAATCTTAACCACATAAATGCAAATATTCAGCCTATCAATGTTACCTGTGTGCATATGATAGCAGGACTGCCCCCTTTGCATTAAATAACCAATTGGAGGGGAGTTCTTTCCTAGGGCAAGTAGAGAAGGCTAAGAGCAAGTGATCCGGCTTCTTTATACTTTAAGATGTCCTTAGACGAGATATTCAACAGACAGATCCATCCAGGTTGTTGCCAGCTGCTGAAGCTTAGGGACGGTGCATGGAAATGAATGTATTGTTGTCTAAATCTTTGTGATTGGAAATTTCAGTGACTTCTCTTTTTACATATGCCTACTACAGATTACTCATGTTAGTAAGATAATGGTGATATTAAAGAACTGGGAAGTACCTAAATTCTAGCCAGATATTCCTGATATAATTGTGGGAGAAGATATTTGTATCATTGTCACGTGTTTGGGTACTGGCTTAAAATCAGTTTATTTGGGAAGCGCGTGAAAGCATTCTAGTCCAAGGCTAAATAAATGGCTTCCTTGGAAATAATATTTATGCTTAGTCTTCCTGTGGAGGAGACTCTGTCTTCCCACAGTGTGCTCTTACAGCCTCAGTCACCCGTGCAATCTAGATTATAACGCTGCAATTTCCTAGGAACTGGGATAAGAAATGGTACTTGTGTAAAGTTAACTGGAAACTTCAGACATGCCATATGTGGAGGTGTGTTTAGACAAAAATTCTTCTTCCTCTTAAGAGAAAAAGCAAAATGTTGGCTTTATAATTTTTGAAAGATCAGAATTGTCAAAAAAAGCTAAGTCTTGTCTCTTTATGCAATTGGACTTTTCTACTATGAAATCGGGTTAATTAAATAAAGGCATGGAGATATCCTTAGTCATAAGTAGTCATTGACTACTGTGTGCATTGAACATTGTTAATGTCATAATTTGCACAGGGAAGAGAAACACACCAAACTAGAATTATTGTTTATAACTTTTAGAAGTTAAAGATTCAAGTGAATGCATTGGTTAGGATCTGTGAAGTAAATATGCACCCCATGCACCCCATGATACTGCTTGACACATTTCTGAGCTTTCCAATATCTCCATTTCCTGCTGGATTTAATGGGCAGAGGTCATTCTGCTTAGACTTGAAATGTTTCAGTGTTGGAATGCAAAGACTGCTCTCATTCACTTGGTAGCCTTTTCCCAGAATGCTGAAGAACTGGTTCCCATATGTATGGCATCAACAGCACCAGGCTTCTGCTTGAAACGTGGTGACTTCTGTCCTGTTTAAGAAAAAAAGAAAGTGCAACTTGTGTTTGCCAGCTCAGTAATGTGGTAGTGGTGAGAGTGCTAAAGATGCCCCTGAAGTCTATCATAGCTGTGTGCGTGTCAGCTTCTTAAACACGACAACAGTAGTGTCCAAGATGAGAAGGTACCTGCAAATCGATTGTGTGGGTGGTAGGAATTGGGCTATTATCTAACCCTGAAACCAAGACCTAGGTCCTAATGGAAGGTAAAACATGTTGTGGTCACGGTCATCAAACAGACAAACACCAAAACAAAACTACATAATACTTAATGCAATGCCCCCAACTAACCAGTAAGCCCCACCTGCTCTGGAGCCAAAGAACTTCCTGGAATGCTGAGAGCTGTAGTTCTTGGGAAATAGCAAAGCCTTATGTTAAAGTATAGGGGTGGAGTGGAGTGCTACAGGTTTGTCCTTACATGCCCTTGCAACACTTGGCTCAAGGACATTCCAACTGGGAAATTTGGGGGAATGGTCCTGACCAAAGTCCCTCCCTTGTTCAGTGTTCAATATTTAATAAATCTTGCTTTGAATTTAGCCCAAAATGGTAGAGTTGGTTTTTCTAGAGAATCTTGGGATTAACACTAACTTTCAGCAGAATACACAGTTAGCAAAGTGTTAGCCTACACATCCATTAGGACGAAAAGGTTGTTTTTGAACACAGAACACATCTCATTTGGTTTGAATTGGCTTGGTGTGGTTTTCCTCCAGAAGAGGTTAAAAGCTGTACAAATATTAAAGCGATCTGGTTTCTCACTGAGTGGACCAGGCCCAATTAATTTTGGTCAGTATGATCCTAACAAGCTAGACTGTTGCAGATGGAACATTCCGAGTTCTGCTGACCCACTTCAAATGAAAGGATACGAAATTGAGGCCCATGCGTGACTGGATGGGCCTAATTAGAATTGTTTGTTTTAATATTTTCACTGTATGTCTCCACATCAGGCATATGCCTGGCTGTTCTCGGTCAACTGGTCTGAGGCTAAAATATGTTAGCGTACATCACTCAACTGTTAGTTGCTGGAGGAGGGCAAGCTTTGATCACAAATCCCTTTGGCCACTCACTCTATGTTACCAGATCAAGAATGTGGGTATTTATTTAATTTGGCATGAATTGGGAAATTAAATTGACACATCACCAAACACAAGTCCTCCCTCCAGAAGATGTGGCTCAGGCAAGGATCTGAGTGCCGTCCCAGAGGAACAATTTCTATGGCACATAAAGTTTTTATGATACATAAACTCTACATTTATTTTTAAATTTTTTCAAGGCTGTCAGTGAAAGGGTGGCTGGCATATAGCAAACTGCAGATTGTAAAAAATCTTTCCACAATGAGGCAACTGCATTTTCCGTGGTGACTGTGGTCCAGGTTCTCACAGCCGTGTTCTTACCGCACTGGACGATGGCCAGGCACCTTGGAGGTCAGACAAATAGAGCTAGCAAAGGAAACCCTAGATGATGGCCCTGTCACAGTGTCCTTTCCCATACCCCTCCCAGTTACCAAGCCACTAGCTTCCTTGCCACAGGACCAAGGCAATGTCCTTCTCTCCTGCCCAAGTTTCCACACCATGGCTAACATTCCTCATTGTTCTTGGCCCAGAGACTGGCCCTTGCTCCCAGAGCTTTGGAATCCATCTAGAAATGAGGCTCTTCTAAACCCAACTTCCTGTGCAGACTTCAAACATACACAGGGACCAGAAACAGCTCTCATGGACTGAGAAAACAACACAAAATACACAAACCTGAGCCTCAAGCCTGCCAACAACACACTAATAAATCTTCCCTTGTTGCCCTGGGTGGAAGAAACACTTCTGAGATCACTTCTGCTCTACTTGGGGGATAAAAAAAACTCTCCAAGCCCCAAAAATGTAGCCTAGATTCTTTGTCGACAGTCTACAGTGAGTTCCAAATGGCTTGTGAAATAAAAGATTACTTTTTGAAGATCAAAGAAAGATTGTCCTTTATTTTTCTTTTTTTTTTTTAATTAACTTGAGTATTTCTTATATACATTTCGAGTGTTATTCCCTTTCCTGGTTTCCAGGCAAACTTCCCCCTAATCCCTCCCCCTCCCCTTCTATATGGGTGTTCCCCTCCCCATCCTCCCCCCATTGCCGCCCTCCCCCCAACAATCTAGTTCACTGGGGGTTCAGTCTTAGCAGGACCCAGGGCTTCCCCTTCCACTGGTGCTCTTACTAGGCTATTCATTGCTACCTATGAGGTCAGAGTCCAGGGTCAGTCCATGTATAGTCTTTAGGTAGTGGCTTAGTCCCTGGAAGCTCTGGTTGCTTGGCATTGTTGTACATATGGGGTCTCGAGCCCCTTCAAGCTCTTCCAGTTCTTTCTCTGATTCCTTCAACGGGGGTCCTATTCTCAGTTCAGTGGTTTGCTGCTGGCATTCGCCTCTGTATTTGCTGAATTCTGGCTGTGTCTCTCAGGAGCGATCTACATCTGGCTCCTGTCGGCCTGCACTTCTTTGCTTCATCCATCTTGTCTAATTGGATGGCTGTATATGTATGGGCCATATGTGGGGCGGGCTCTGAATGGGTGGTCCTTCTGTCTCTGTTTTAATCTTTGCCTCTCTCTTCCCTGCCAAGGGTATTCTTGTTCCCCTTTTAAAGAAGGAGTGAAGCATTCACATTTTGATCATCCATCTTGAGTTTCATTTGAGTTCTAGGCATCTAGGGTAATTCAAGCATTTGGGCTAATAGCCACTTATCAATGAGTGCATACCATGTGTGTTTTTCTGTGATTGGGTTACCTCACTCAGGATGATATTTTCCAGTTCTGACCATTTGCCTACGAATTTCATAAAGTCATTGTTTTTGACAGCTGAGTAATATTCCATTGTGTAGATGTACCACATTTTCTGTATCCATTCCTCTGTTGAAGGGCATCTGGGTTCTTTCCAGCTTCTGGCTATTATAAATAAGGCTGCGATGAACATAGTGGAGCACGTGTCTTTTTTATATGTTGGGGCATCTTTTGGGTATATGCCCAAGAGAGGTATAGCTGGATCCTCAGGCAGTTCAATGTCCAAATTTCTGAGGAACCTCCAAACTGATTTCCAGAACGGTTGTACCAGTCTGCAATCCCACCAACAATGGAGGAGTGTGCCTCTTTCTCCTCATCCTCGCCAGCATCTGCTGTCACCTGAGTTTTTGATCTTAGCCATTCTCACTGGTGTGCTGTCAAGCTGCTGACATATGCTCTTTCCTGTTTCTTTCTGTAGGCACTCAGCGCTATGAGTTTTCCTCTTAGCACAGCTTTCATTGTGCCCCATAAGTTTGGGTATGTTGTACCTTCATTTTCATTAAATTCTAAAAAGTCTTTAATTTCTTTATTTCTTCCTTGACCAGGTTATCATTGAGTAGAGCATTGTTCAGTTTCTACGTATATGTGGGCATTCTTCCCTTATTGTTATTGAAGACCAGTTTTAGGCTGTGGTGTGGTGGTCCAATAGCACGCATGGGATTATTTCTATCTTTCTGTACCTGTTGAGGCCCGTTTTTTGACCAATTATATGTCAATTTTGGAGAAAGTACCATGAGGAGCTGAGAAGAAGGTATATCCTTTTGCTTTAGGACAGAATGCTCTATAAATAACTGTTAAGTCCATTTGGCTCATGACTTCTTTTAGTCTGTCTACGTCTCTGTTTAATTTCTGTTTCCATGATCTGTCCATTGATGAGAGTGGGGTGTTGAAATCTCCCACTATTATTGTGTGAGGTGCAATGTGTGTTTTGAGCTTTAGTAAGGTTTCTTTTACGTATGTAGGTGCCCTTGTATTTGGGGCATAGATATTTAGGATTGAGAGTTCCTCTTGGTGGATTTTTCCTTTGATGAATATGAAGTGTCCTTCCTTATCTTTTTTGATGACTTTTAGTTGAAAATTGATTTTATTTGATATTAGAATGGCTACTCCAGCTTGCTTCTTCTGACCATTTGCTTGGAAAGTTGTTTTCCAGCCTTTCACTCTGAGGTAGTGTCTGTCTTTGTCTCTGAGGTGTGTTTCCTGTAGGCAGCAGAATACAGGGTCCGCGTTGAGTATCCAGTTTGTTAATCTATGTCTTTTTATTGGGGAGTTGAGGCCATTGATGTTGAGAGATATTAAGGAATAGTGATTATTGCTTCCTGTTATATTCATATTTGGATGTGATGTTATGTTTGTGTGCTTTTCTTCTCATTGTTTTGTTGCCAAGACGATTAGTTTCTTGCTTCTTCTAGGGTATAGCTTGCCTCCTTATGTTGGGCTTTACCATTTATTATCCTTTGTAGTGCTGGATTTGTAGGAAGATAATGTATAAATTTGGTTTTGTCATGGAATATCTTGGTTTCTCCATCTATGTTAATTGAGAGTTTTGCAGGATACAGTAACCTGGGCTGGCATTTGTGTTCTCTTAGGGTCTGTATGACATCTGTCCAGGATCTTCAGGCTTTTATAGTTTCTGGCGAAAAGTCTGGTGTAATTCTGATAGGTCTGCCTTTATATGTTACTTGACCTTTTTCCCTTATGCTTTTAATATTCTTTCTTTAGTTTGTGCATTTGGTGTTTTGACTATTATATGACGGGAGGTGTTTCTTTTCTGGTCCAATCTATTTGGGGTTCTGTAGGCTTCTTGTATGCCTATGGGTATCTCTTTTTTTAGGTTAGGGAAGTTTTCTTCTATGATTTTGTTGAAGACATTTACTGGTCCTTTGAGCTGGGAGTCTTCACTCTCTTCTATACCTATTTTCCTTAGGTTTGATCTTCTCATTGAGTCCTGGATTTCCTGTATGTTTTGGACCAGTAGCTTTTTCCGCTTTACATTATCTTTGACAGTTGAGTCAATGATTTCTATGGAATCTTCTGCTACTGAGATTCTCTCTTCCATCTCTTGTATTCTGTTGGTGAAGCTCGTATCTACAGCTCCTTGTCTCTTCTTTTGGTTTTCTATATCCAGGGTTATTTCCATGTGTTCTTTCTTGATTGCTTCTATTTCCATTTTTAATTCCTTCAACTGTTTGATTGAGTTTTCCTGGAATTCTTTCAGGGATTTTTGTGACTCCTCTCTATGGGCTTCTACTTGTTTATTTATGATTTCCTGGAATTCTTTCAGGGATTTTTGGGATTCCTCTCTGTAGGCTTCTACCTGTTCTCTAAGGGAGTTCTTCACGTCTTTCTTGAAGTCCTCCAGCATCATGATCAAATATGATTTTGAAACAAATATGATCTTGCTTTTCTGGTGTGTTTGGATATTCCCTGTTTGCTTTGGTGGGAGAATTGGGCTCTGATGGTGCCATGTAGTCTTGGTTTCTGTTGCTTGGGTTCCTGCGCTTGCCTCTCGCCATCAGATTATCTCTAGTGTTACTTTGTTCTGCTGTTTCTGACAGTGGCTAGACTGTCCTATAAGCCTGTGTGTCAGGAGTGCTGTAGACCTGTTTTCCTGTTTACTTTCAGCCAGTTATGGGGACAGAGTGTTCTGCTTTCGGGCGTGTAGTTTTTCCTATCTACAGGTCTTTAGCTGTTCCTGTGGGCCTGTGTCTGGTGTTCGCCAGGCAGTTCACTTGCATCAGACAAGTTGGTCTTACCTGTGGTCCCGAGGCTCTAGTTCGCTCGCGGGGTGCTGCCTACGAGCTCTCCATGGCGGCAGCAACCAGGAAGATCTGCGCCGGTGTTTCCGGGAGCCTCCGTGCACCAGGGTTCCAGATGGCGTTTGGTGTTTCCCTCTGGCGTCAGAGATGTGTGCAGAGTGCCGTCTCTTCTGGTTTCCCAGGCGTGTCTGCCTCTCTGAAGGTTTAGCTCTCCCTCCCACAAGATTTGGGTCCCTTTTTTTTTCTTTTAGGCATTCAATTTTATCTCTCCCCAAACATTGTTCTTTGCAAAATATAGCATTCTTAAAAAGAAAATGGATCTAGTCACACAAGCATAGCACCCGTCCTCTTTGCATAACAAAAGGAATCTGTAGAGTAGAAGTCCCTTCTTAGCAAAGACTTTTCAACAATTGCAATTAAGTTTTCTGTTCACAGGATAGAAAGTCTTCCTTGAAGAAGTGAGATTTGAATTTATGGATTCGAACCTGACAGCTACCTCCATGAATCTTTTTAAGATATAAGTATGAATGTGGCCAAAACTGCAGCCATTTGTACCAGAACGTCAGCCAGATGGAAGAAGGGATGGTTGTGGATGCAGCCACCTATTCAAGGTAAGTGCTTCAGTGACCACCACAGGGCTGCATCCACTCATTTGTCTTGCAACCCCCACACTCCCCCCTCCCAACCCCACCCCTGCAGTGACTTCAAGATGCATGGTGGCAGTTCTGCTCCTTAGCTCTAGTCTACAATATTCAAACAATAGTTTTCATTTGACTCCGGGATATCTGTGGCTTCCATTGGGGGGGGGCTGGGGGGTGGGAGTGGGGACTGGAATGGAAGTCAGTGAAAGTGTTTTTCTGCTTTTCCCATCCCCGGGATCAGTAGGTCCTCTTAGTTATTGGGGAAGGAGTGCTCTAACAAAACTGGAAAAGTACGCAAACATTCAGTCCATTCTGAACCTGTCTTCTGGCTATTAGAATGTACTTTCTCTTTTCCTAGAACCGAACTTTGCGTTTATTCTATGGCAAAAAATAAACATGGTTTCTATTTATGGACCCAGGGCAGAAAAACCATTAGAATCCAAGTACTCTCAGGCAAACTAAGACAGTCTCAGCAGGACCTCAACAGGACACAGAGCAGTCAACACTCTGAGTCACACTTTCCATCAATAAAAGTTCTTAAAACTCCATCGGCTAGTAATTGGACAAGAGGTCACACGGCTGCAGGCAACAGGAAGAGCTCAGCCTCTAAGGATAACTGAAAGAAAATGTGAGTGCACATTTTGATCAAACCTCTGCGTGTGTAAGCACGGTAGAATGGCCCAGGATCCCATGGTCGCGTGGTCACATGGTCAGCAACCTGTCCCTTGAGGGACATACAGAGCCAGCCAGTAAGGTCTTACTCAACATCAGAGACCTGTGAAACTTAGTGCACTTTAGAGGGAACTGATACAAAGTCTGTGAGTTCTTCTACCTAGAAGAATAAAAGCCATGCCAATAATAAACACTCATCGTTTGGAAATAGAACTCTGCTTACTTACTTTACTCCCACTTTCTCCCTCTTCCTCCCTACCTGACACCTCCGTATATGTACATATGTAATCTAAGTAGCTCTGGAAAGTGGTATGGTTATAAAACACAAGCAGTTGAAATGATAAAACAATAACCTCCCTAGATGGCTAAGTAAGATATAAAATGTAGGGAACGTTTTATTTTGCTGTATCATAGAAGCGCTCATCAGATGAAAAACTAGGATCTTGTATAATATTTTAAGAAGAACTTTGGTGGGGCTGGAGAGATGGCTCAGTGCTTAAGAGCACTGACTATTCTTCCAGAGGTCCTGAGTTCAAATCCCAGCACCCACATGGTGGCTCACAACCATCTGTAATGAGATCTGGTGCCCTTTTCTGGTGTGTCTGAAGACAGCTACACTGTACTTATATAATAAATAAATCTATTTAAAAATAAATTTTAAAAAAAAGAACAACTTTGGTTAACCAAGATTCCAGCTCTCAATTATAAATCTCCAGTGATAAGATGTCTCCACACTCCAGTGTGAAACTGTCAGTCACCTCAGTCACACTCAGTCAGTGGCCTTGCTAAGACTGCTTTCCAGTCCACATCACAAAAGCCCAAGTCATTGTCATTGTTAGAAGTTATTAGGAAGATGAATGAGACAATACTGTGGTCTGAGAAGTGCTAAGCAAATGCAGTTACTGGCTCATTGTTCAACGGAGCATGACATTAACTGAGCACCACCATCTACTTTCCACTGGGTCCACCTCATCTCCCTAAGGTGGAGGCAGGAAACACCTCCCCTTCTCAGAATCCCCTCTTCCCTAACCTCACTCAAATCACTGATAGCCTGGTAGATATTTCACATGAACCCATCACACGAAAGATCAGCAAAATGCACATTACGAGCCTTGCTTTCTTTTACCTAAGGTTTTTTTCCCCCTAAAGGACAGTAAAATAAAAACAAGTGGCTTTTCAGGCAATATACCTACTTAGTAAGGAGGAATGCTAGCCCCCGGATTACCAATAAGAGCAGACAATAGAAACTTACACACATCCATGAGTTCTATGCTACTCCATGTTACCCAGAACAGAAGCCAAGTGGTACCAATGCCAATATTGTATCCTTCATGATAGCACCAACACATGTAGGGTAACTGACCCCTTGATTCCCAACTAGGTGTTGAGTCCAACAAAAGCATGGCACCTTCAGGATATTCCATGATTACCATGACTCTGGTCATAGCAGGGAGTTCCTTTAAAACCAACTTTCCCAAAATATACAAAGAACTATTAACACCCAATGATAAAAAACAAACAGACCTGTTTAAATATAGGCAAATATTAGACTATTCAATTAAAACTCCATTTGAAAGAATCACCTATTCTTGTCTGGATCCTGAGTGTCCGTGAAATATATTTCCATATATTCATTTGCTAAGAGTATTGTTGTACTTGAAAGGTACAAGTATGAATGGTTTCCCCTAGCTGTGGCAGTACTAGGAGGTACTGAAACCTTTAATAGTGGGGACTAACGGGAAAAGTTACCATTAGGGAGGGTGTGGCTTGAAGGGGACGTTAGCATTGCAACCCTTCCTGTCCTCTTCGCTCTGTCTTTGCCCTCTGACTCCTCCGAGGTAAACAGCTCTTCCACTGTGCACATCCACCATGATGGACTGTGATGACAAAGACCCAAGGCATATAGGGCCAAGCAATCCTGACTGAAACCTCCCTGCATCAACCTTCCCTCCTGTTAGATTGACTATTTCAAATATCTTTGTTACAGCAACAGCAAACGAACACATTAATAATACAGATAGCAAATGAATATGTGAAAAACTACCCAGTATCAGTCAGAATTAAAGAAATACAAATTAAAACAATAACCAAGAGTCTCTATCCATCTACTAGAATAGCCATAATTCAATACATTGACCCATCCAAGGCTGGTGAGTATGGGAAGTAACAGGAGCTCTCTTTCATCACTGGTGAGAAAATGGTACAGTCACTATAGAAGAGACTGGCATTTCCTTATAAACCCAAACATTTCCTTACCATATAAAGCAGACATGCTCCTTGATATTTACTCAAATAAATTAGAAACTTATTTTCAAACAAACTCACTAGTGTTTAGAGTGGCTTAATCCAAAACTAGGAAGTAAGCAAGATATTTTCTATTAGGTATAGAGCAGTGGTTCCCAACCCATGGGTCGCAACCCCAAAGGGATGGAAAGACACTTTCACAAGGTTGCTTAAGACCTTTGGAAGACACAGAGATTTACCTTAAGATTTATAATAGCAGCAAAGGGATCAAATGACTCTATCATAGGGGTCATAAGACCATCTGCATATCAGATAATTAGAGTACAATTCATAACAGTAGCAAAATCACAGCTAAAAAGTAGCAATAAAAATAATTTCGTGGTTGGGGATCACCACGACATGAGGAAGTGTATTAAAGGGTTGCAGCATTAGGAAAATTGAAAACCACTGGTACAAATTGAACACATTCATGCAATGGAACATTATTCAAGTAACAAAAGAAATGAGCTATCAAGCCATACAAAACCTAGGGAAGCTTAGACACATCCTACTAAATGAACGAGTCCCACTGAAGGCTGTATACTGTGTTTCCAATTATGTCATTTGAGAAAAGGGAACTCTGCTGAGCCAGTTAAGTGCTCAGTAGATGCCAGGCTCCTGTGGCAAAGAGAAAGGGATCTCAGGGGAGTCATAGGTAATGAAACTCCTGTGTGTGTGTGTGTGTGTGTGTGTGTGTGTGTGTGTGTGTGTGTGTGTGTGTGTGTGTTACATAGTCCTCTGCATGTGTAATGCTATGCTGACAAATGGGTGATGCTGCATATTTATCAAAACCCACACAGGGTTGAGTGGCCCCGAGTACGAATCTGGGAGCATGAATGCACCATTAAAAAATGGTGTCAAGGGGCTGGGGATTTAGCTCAGTGGTAGAGCGCTTACCTAGGAAGCGCAAGGCCCTGGGTTCGGTCCCCAGCTCCGAAAAAAAGAACCAAAAAAAAAAAAATGGTGTCAATTAATAGTGAGAACAAGAGGCAGGAAAGAAAGCACACTTTCCGCCCACTTTTCTATAAGCCTACAATTGCTCTAAGAAGTGAAGCTTTTAACTCTTCATCTATTCAAACCTCTCCTGATGGGTGGGTTTCACTGAAGAGCAAGGGAGGCGGCTCCTCTCCGGATCTGGCTACATTCTCTGAACAGGAAATGCTACTGAAATGTCTTTGATAAAAAATTTGAACTGTGACAACTCTTTGCCTTGAATACTAAGCACAAAGGCGATGTGGAATCTGAACTCGTGCGGCTGCCTGCCAAGAGGGCCTCCTTCTTCAGAGCCTTGATCTCTTCTGAAATGAAATCCGCCAGAACTTCACAGACAAGGAAGCAAAATGGCTCCTCCCCACAGGCCCCTGAGGGCAATGACCTGTGCCCTTGAGCATAAACACAACTGGGGAAAACAGCAGAGGTGTACCTCTGGATTTTCTGGGAGGCTTGAACTTGTATGGGGTTCTAAGTACCTTCCCAGACAGCTAAAAAAGCCACCTATAGGGTATAGGCTAGTAAGTCAAGGGTGTATTGATTCATTTATGCTAATAAACTTTGAACTGTCATCAAATTAGGTATGTATTACTTGGACCTATGATGGGAGCTGGCAAAAGATTACTTTAGGTTTATGTGGTGTCACCTAGATAAGGAATAAATGAAGGAAGGAGGGAGGGAGAAAGGAAGATGGTACTGAAGGGCTTGGTGAATCATAGAGCACGGTGTTTACATACAGGCACCATGTCTTGAACGCTGAGCTTATACATATGTTGGAGAAGGAGTAAGTTCTGTGTTTCAGGGAGAGGAAGGCCTGTGGGGGAAAACAATGTTTCCCCACCTCCTCCCATACACACTCATATTCTTGCCCTTCTGTCTGTAGAAATCCCACAAGCTAGCATTTCTAACTTTTGACAGTGACCTCTGTAGAGAGCGAATTAAGAGCCACCTTCTTTCCTGCAACCTTTTTCTTGGAACTCATCTTTTTCACCAACATTTTGTTAGTACAAAGAATGGACTCCTTCGAAGTATCTAAGCTGTGTGGTTGTGGAGGTTGGACAGCTAAATAAAACCACAAATCAGAAGCAAATATGAACATCAAAACTGAAGTGCATGTAATTATCTTGGAAAATGGTTTCTTTAGTTTTAACAATACATATATAGAAACCGGGTTGTGAAAGGGCTCAGTTGCTTCCTTGGGGTCCCACGTGCTGAATCTAGGAATAAAGCTTCCCTTTTGTAGACTCCCTTTTATCTTTTCTATATACCAGCATCCTTCAATCTGAATGCAACTTTTGTCGTAACACCTTGTTTACGTTTTTTCTTAAACATCATATTTAATTAAAAAGTACCATTTACTAACTGATTAATTCATTCACTCTGGGAATGCACATGAAGGCATTGTCTGCTACAATCCTGCCAGCACGTACAGTGCAGAGGTTGGCAAGGCAAACATGAGTTAGAACTACCTAGAGCATGTCATCACTGGGGGGAAAAAACTAAAAGATGGATAAGAACATAAACTTCACTTCGAACTAGTTCTTGTGGAATTTAGGGTCAACCAGAGAGTTCAGGATTTAGAGTCAATCAGAGAGTACATGAAAGGAAGAAAGAAATGGAATTCAAGATCAGAAAAGAGAAGAGACACTGAAATTAATCAATTCACAAGAGTAGGCTTTTCCCTGTCCACAGAAATGAGTCACTGGGACATCTTACACAAAGACCCTGTGGACTGAGACGTGTGTTTGGGAGAAATCACTATAGGGAAGAAAGGATAGTGCCTGCCCATGGCAGGGGACATTGTGCTTTCTGTTAGTGGCTTCAGAGCTGGCTGATTTTACAGAGGAAGGTTTGGGGGCTCCTGTTCCAAACCTCTCTGAACCAAATGCTCATTCCCGCTGCCATTCCAGAAAAGAGGAGTCTTTGGGCCAAGTCATTTAAAATTCCTCAGCTACCAGCAAGACAGTGTACATCAGAATGCAGACCAAGTAGCCGCGCTTATTGAAAACCAGGGTCAACTCTCACATCTCTCCCGAGCCTGCAAGAAGCAAGATGCTTCCAAACTCTTCTCAGACTCATAGGGAGAATGGAGCCAGATGAATGCTAATTAGGAGGACCCGTTTTGATTTTCTACGGCAGAGGTTGGCAAACTTTCTGTAAATATTTTATGCTTTGAGGGCCACACAGTCTCATTGCGACCATTCAGTTCTGTTGCTATGGACAAAATGTAAATGAGTCAATGTGGCTGTGTTCCAATAAAACTCCAGTTACCAAACAGGCAATGGGCCAGATGTAACCGTCCAGGCAGAGTGGCCCCCACCTCCTGTCCAGTGGGAATCTGTGGTCTCCACAATTTTCACACAGAATATATTTGCTTTGCATTGGCCACTCACGCTCAAGACTCTACATGTTAAAGACAGCATTTCAGTACAGTGTCTTATCTTTAGTTTTCTGTTCCTTGCTTCCTTTTATGTGTGTGAAGTTGGCCATCATTCCTGAGAAAGTAAACGTTAAATTTGATTTCATATTAAGCATCCCTGAGTGCTGACAGATAATAGCAAATCAGAGTTTTGGAACAGAAAATGGGGTTAATGGTGTCCTCATCTGATCACTTCCTTGGCATGACCACCTAAAGCGAAAGGGACAAAGTGATTTGTCCACTGTCAAACAACCAATAGTAAAGGGTGATGCCCCCTCCCTTACCCCCATGCCAAGTTCTTTCTTCTATGCAACTACATTTTTCTTTCATTTATTTAAATTTAGGAAACAAACATAATCCTTGTTCAAGGCACCAAAAAAGCATATCCCCTCAGCAGGCCACTGCTGCTGGCAAACTGTCCAGTTGGAGGGTCATGGTGAAAGAGATGCCACTTGTCAGGCAGATGTACATGTGTGGGCCTGTCCCTCAGGTTCCTGTTGTGGCAGGATAGTAGCCAACACAGGAGGCACAGAGCTGCAATGCATGCTCTGGACCAGTCAGTCTTCTTTCCAGATTCACAAGAGCTAACGTGGCTATTACTTTATGAACTTATCTCTTGGGTTTGTGTAACCTATCTGTTATCTAGGGATCTGTGAAACTCACTGACATCTTTTAGATGGGGTACAAACCAAACACTAGAGAAGTTTTTAGAACAAGACTCTTCGTTTTGACACCATTGCCTTCCTTCTCCTTTTGCCTTCTTCCCAGGATTCCACATGGACAGCAAGGCCCAGGTGGGAACACAGAGGATTTTATACACGAGTGTGCATTTTTCTGTGAAGATAGAACATTTAGTCCTGTACTGAGCATTTCCATCGAATGGAAGTCATAAAAATAAACTACAGGATGCCCACCACCGAGTTACTCTACAATGGATGAACTGCATTCATTCTCTTAACTATGTCCTAGCTCTTACATCATGACTGGTTGGCGTCTCATATTAGAAGTATTCTGAAATCTTTTCCATCATCCCTTTTATCACAGGAAAGGATCGAAAACTCTTTGTTAATTTGCTATTGTTGTTTATCTCTGTCTCCCAATGTATCTTCTTTGTGCAACCTTTACTATAACTAATTCAGTCACCCAGCTAGTTTGCATTAGTATTCACTGACCCAGACAACTGAAGCAATTCAGAGTGGTGAGCTCTTTTCTGGTATGAGTTGGATGGACACCAATACATTCAAACTCAATAAGGTCCCTGGGTTTTCGTTTCTAATGTTGCTTGCAGCATGTCAGGCTTTGTGTGAATAATTACATTTAATCACCTGGGAACCTCCTTAAAAAGAATCACATACCCAGACCTATTTCACAGAGAGGTACACTGAGGCTTCGAAAGGTTAAACAAACCTTGGAATTTTGCAAAGCTAAGAAGTGAAGAACAGGTTTTCTAACCATTTATCAAACAGCATTGTGTGTGTGTGTATGTGTGTGTGTGTGTGTATGTGAGAGAGAGAGAGAGAGAGAGAGAGAGAGAGAGACTGAGAGAGAGAGGGAGGGGGGGGAAAGGGGGAGAGAGAGAGAGAGAGAGAGAGAGAGAGAGAGAGAGAGAGAGAGAGAGAGAGACCACATGCATATCTGGATCCTAAGGAGGTCTATAGTGGTGAGTTTATGCTACACCAATTTGCGCTCCCGGAGGATTACACTCACACACCTACCCAGGAGCTATCTTTGGACTCATGAATGAAACAAACACACACACACACACACACACACACACACACACACACACACACACACACGCATGCACACACGCACATATGCACTCACACACTCATTTATTTTTAAAATGCCTTGGCTACCTTGAAGTCTGGGAACTCCTAAAATTACCCTAGACCCAGTGAGAGAAGTAGCCAGTAGCCACTTATCTGAAGTCTCACATGGCTGATTGGTCTTTCTCCTGTCACTACTGCATCTCATCCTTCTTTCCTGAGTCATGGTGATTCTTTTCCTTCTGTTTAATTTCTATCTGGGTCCTAGCCTGAGCAACCCTAAGGGTCCTGTCCCATGCCCTGCCATTGGCTGTTGGCATCTTTATTGAGCAATCAAAAACCAACTGGAGACAAGGACTTTTAGTGTTTTGGACACACAAATTCCCAATTGATTCAAAGCATTAAAACCAACTCCAACAGTGGGGCTAGGAGATTGAATCAAATAACCTGCAACTAGAATTACAGATACTTGTGAGTCACAGTGTGAGTGCTGGTAAATGAACCCAAGTCCTCTGGAAACACCAAGTTCCAGAACTAAACCCAAGTACTCTTCACCACCAAGCCACCTCTCTAGACCTAGAGCTCATATCCTTAAAAATCCACTAACACCCATAAAACTTGTCAAAGGAGGACAGAGTAGCTCCACACTACAATGCAGATCAAACCATACTACTCTTCTTCTAAGAAAACCTTCATTAGTTTTTTGTATCCCCTGGACTTTATTCAAAATGTATTTTCAATAAAGTAGCATTGAAAGGCTATGCTCTCGCCTTCCAGATCGGACCTCATTTTCTCCCCCATTTTTCTCCTGGTTTGCACCCCATGAACCAAACAGGCCTCTAAGTCTGATGGACACTTTAACTCTTCCAGCTTTGCTCACATTGTGTTTCTGCCTGGAGATCTTTCTCCCAGTCTCTCTGGAGCATACACACTTATTAGTCAGTTTTCGTTTCATAGACATCTTCTTTTCAAGACTTATGTGCTATATACCATATGTAATATATTACATATGCTCATGTTTTGTTAGCTTCCTTGCAGATAAGAAAGGTACTGTGGCTCAGTTACAGAAGTTAACTTATGTAAATTGTCTTAGAACACAAAGCAAGAGATGGTAGAAAGAACCGGTGTACTGGGCATGTAGTACAGAGGTAGAGCACTTGTCTGCCATGAGCAAGGCTTTATCACCAGAGAGAGAGAGACAGAGACAGAGACAGAGACAGAGAGACAGAAGAGAGAGACAGAGACAGAGAGACAGAGACAGAGAGAGAGTGACAGAGAGAGAGACAGAGACAGACACAGAGAGAGAGACAGAGAGAGAGAGACAGAGAGACAGACAGACAGACAGACAGACAGACAGACAGACAGACAGACAGAGACAGAGGCAGAGACAGAGACAGAGGAGGGAAAGAAGAAAGAAGCAGTGGTACTCAGAACTAGAAACTAAGGGGTAGAGGCAAGAGCAAGGTACATTATCTCAAATAAACTTAACGAATCCAAGGACATATTCTGTATCAAATCAATTTCTTACACTGCTCCCATCTAAAGAGCTGCAGTACTTTTGCAAGTGAGGACAGTAGAACTTGAAATTTTTCCTCTCAGAAGCTAAATTGGAAACATTTGGAGAGGGAGAAATTCAGACCAAGCTTGACTGCAGGCAGCCCCAGAATCACTAATAGTCACACACAAATGGAAAAGCCAACAAAAGAGACTGCAGGTCTCAGATGGGCAGATGGCTCAGTCAATAAAATGCTTGATGGCAAGCATCAAGGATTTTAGTTGGGATTCCTAGCACCCAGGTAAAAGCTGGGCATGGTGGTATGTGCTTATAATCCCAGCTCGGGAAAGCAGAGCCACGCAGCTTCTGAGTGAGCTAGTCCAGCTGAATTGGTGAAATATAGACTCTGTCTTAATAGCTAACTTGGAGAGTGGTACAGCAAGACACTCAACTGCTTGGCTCCATGGTATTTGCAAGCACATATAAATACACACACACACAAAGAGAGAGAGAGAGAGAGAGAGAGAGAGAGAGAGAGAGAACAATAACTGCAGTTCTGAATCAACCCTCTCCCCTTCAACACATGAAAACTGAAAGCCTTCATAGTAAGCTAGAACAGAATGTATGTTCTTGCAGGTGGTGGCACACAAATTTAATCCGAGCACTTGGAAGACAGAGGCAGGCAAATCTCTGAGTTTGAGGCTAGCCTGATCTACAGTGCTAATTCCAGAACAGCCACAGCCACAAAAAGAAACTCTTGTCATGTAGAATTAAAAAAAGAAAAAAAGAAAACATGTTTTTTTATGCATAAAAAGAAAACCATGGTTTCAACACGGTGAAGACCCCACCCATTCTCTCCAAGAGAAAATGCCTAATAATAAAAATATAAGAAGGACCAGTTCAATGTGCACTGTGGAAGACTATTCCATAGCTACTGGATTTAGAGCAATTTCCAAGAATTTTAAGAAGTCTGAAAAGAATTTGGGGGAGATGGGAATTTGGCAAGTCTACCTGGAAATATCCACCAGTGATCTGAAGAACAGCTTGTCAATGTACTGTGCAATTCAATATACTCCCACGTTATCTGAAAGATCCCCCTCTAGTCAGGGGTCCTACCAGAGGTGCGGAAGGAGATGCACCAAATTTGTAACAGCATCGTTTATTATGATTAAAAATCGAAATCACCTACATAGAAATAGTCAAGCATAAATCACTGTGGAATTCTCTATGGCAGTTAAAATGAACCAACTATAACATGGGCACTGGAGTGTCAGTTTGGATAAGCATCAAACTTAGAGAAATGTAAGGGAGAAGGCAAGCCACAGGCCTTATACATAGACTGATGTGATTTATATAATATCAAAAGATATGGGAGGCAATTTCCTAATGGAGACATCTGCAGATATTTAACTCACAGCAAGTACCTCCTCACTGCCAGGAGAAGATTCATCTAAGGGAGGAAATAGAAAAGCTATGTACGTTGGGGATTTAGCTCAGTGGTAGAGCGCTTGCCTAGGAAGCGCAAGGCCCTGGGTTCGGTCCCCAGCTCCGAAAAAAAAAGAACCAAAAAAAAAAAAAAAGAAAAAAAAAGAAAAGCTGTGTACATTGGTCCACATCTGTAATACCAGTGCTTGGGAGAGGGAAACAGGAGGACCAGAACTTTACGGTCATCCTGGACTACCTAGTAAGTATGAGGCCAGTCTGGGCTACATAAGACCCTGCCTCTCAGGAACAAAATAAAACCAAACAAAAAATCTGAAACAAATACTGAAAAGTATTAATTCTTGTTAATTGGGTATGAAATGATCCAAAGGCTTCTTTATTGTTACTTTAATATTTGCTGTGTTCAACAGACTTGAAAATTTCAAAGGAATGCAACTTTTTTAAGTGAAGCCATGCACCAATCCCTAAAGGGAATCATATTTAGATATGTGTCATAAGGGGCATAAAGTGCAGTCGTTGTATAATAAATGTGTCAGACGCACCCCAAAGTAACTGATAAGTAATACAGAATTACCATTGGGTTATCCATCTGACCACACAGCTTGTTGGTGAGCAAACAAAGGGTCAGATGATCCTATGGTCCTCCTCACAGTCACATGACAGAGGAAATATTTACTGCTTATGTTGACAGTACCTAGCATGTTGTTCTTTTCCCCTCGTGGTGACCTCCGAAGCAAAATGATCTTATTACTATTTATTTTGCAATATATGAAGCAAATAAAAACTAAGGAATGAGTACTGAAATCATCGTTCTTAGAATCCCGAAAATGAGAAAAGAAAGCATTCTTTTGCAGAAAGCATTTTCTTAACCAAATGGCAAACCCTAAATCATCTAAGCCTTTGAGAGCCTTGCTTGCTGACCTCAGAGATCCCCTGTGTTCTCTAATGAACTTAACTTCACATACAAATATGAAATGGCAAATGGCTTCATCCTCTGAGTCGAGAGGAACCATGGCAGCAGTAAAAGCAGAAGCCTGACACACTTAGCTGGTGCCATTGCCACTTCACTGTAGCTCACTGACTCTGGAAAGGGCAAGTACACAGGGAACTTCCTCAGTGGAAAAGCTGTACTAAGAGTCATATCAAGAGGTGAGGGAGGTTGTCACGGGCAACTTGGGCAGAGATGGAGAGGAAGGACAGAGGATCTATTTGACCTTAGGGACTATTTGACATTTATCTGCGAAGGCCAGTGAAACCATTGCTAAAACTCTGGGGATCCCCTGACATTGAACCACGTTACCTTTCTTCGTGGAAGGAACCCACATTTCAATAGGTTCTCAAGATTTATAAGCTAATAATTCCGAAACATTATTTTACCTCACCTACAAAGTTCCTGGTGTTATTCATGAAGAGGGAACCATCCTTTCTAACAGACCTCTGCTAGCTACTTGTAGCAAGTAGTTAAGACTCTGTTAATTATAGAAGTTGGCTTTTAATTGTGCCAAGGAAAATAGCACTCTTTGGGACTACGGCGGAGCTTAATAACTGGGCTCAAGACACTGAACTCATTGCTTTTGCTATGCGTGGGCTGGTTTCCTCTCTCCAAATAATGGAATGTGTTCTCTCCATCAGAGGCAAAGGTCCGGGCCTGGTGGTACCAACCTCACAAGTATTGTCAGACCCAAAGGAAACACCATTCATTGCTCACTTTGCTCTCAAAACAGCCTTCTCCTTAATTTGTGTTTTCAAGTGTTTCCATGAGTTCCATGAGAGAATCAGTCTGGTAGCTGGGTCCCTTAGCTCCGCCTTTGCTGATCCTCACCACAGCAGATAATGAAGAACAGGACAGCGAGCTACATGAAAGGAAGTTAGCTAATCAGGACAAGAAGCATGGGCAAGCATTGTTCTTTTTACCTCCATCATCTCTGAAGGAATTCTCTACCCAGTTTACACTGATGAATGCTCACACCAGGTAGAGCATTCCACACACATAGCAGAGCCACACTGAATTAAGACATTCTAAAAGCTAGAGCCCGTTTACTTTACAAAAAAAAACATCCTGCTAATTGAGTCAGAGTCAGAGCTGAAGAAGATTCTTCAGTAGTTATCGTTTGCTGAGAAGGAATCGAAGAACAAACCATGATCCCATTAATATGCCCAAGAACAGGATCACATAAAAATATCCCTGTTTTAGTGGGAAATGTATAGACCCTAAGAAAGTGTAGAAAATGTTAACGATAACTAGAGATAATCTAAACAAATTTCGTCAGCTATTATATGCATCATCTATGGACTCTTACACATCACAGGGAGGAAATGTGACTCAAAGGATGCAGTCTGTTGTCACCGGCCACATCATGCTGGGTCACCTTTGCCATGGATATAATGATACTAACCCTTGCTTAGAAACCAACTTTGCATCGTGCATTCTTTATATGTTGTATTATGCCGGACTCAGTCTTACACTAAATATTTATCAACGTTATTTCACCCTTGGCCCTCTCATTGACAACATCTGCAAAAATAAAGTGAAGTGTCCATGTTCAAACCAGCACTTAAGTAAACAACCGTACAGTGGAGAGAGAAATTCTGTGGGTAGTTTGCACTTCAACACTCCTTAATTTCCCCTGCCATCTGTAGTGACAATGCTTGAAGAGCAGGGCACTGAAAGAAGCCCTGTTAATATAATTGCTACATGTAGTTACTGTGAAGGGGTGACCTTTCTCATATTGAGAATGCTTTGTGTGAGGTGTGTGTGTGTGTGTGTGTGTGTGTGTGTGTGTGTGTGTGTGTGTGTGTGTATCTGCTAAGTTCCTCTCCACTAAACTAATTAAAACAAAGTAAATTGTGTGTGTGTGTGTGTGTGTGTGTGTGTATCTGCTAAGTTCCTCTCCACTAAACTAATTAAAGCAAAGTAAATTGTGTGTGTGTGTGTGTGTGTGTGTGTGTGTGTGTGTGTGTGTGGCTTGTTTTTAATTTATATTTTATCTTAATACTTTCAGGTTATTTTTTTAAATTTTTCATACAAATGTTTTGATCATGTTCTTTCCAATCCCACAGGTCCTCCCAGAGCCTCCCCATCCCCCTACCCGACTTCATGGGTCTTTTTTTTCTCTCTCTCTCTTTCTCTCAAAAGGGAATAAAGAGCCTAAAAAACAAACCAGCAAAAAAAAAAAAATAGAGAAAATAAAGCAAAAACCTAAAAGACAAAAAACGCCCAACAATAACAAAAGGCACATAAGGAATGTGGAATATGCTTGGTGTTGGCCAGCTATTCCTGAGCAGGACACGGTTTGCCCAGTGTGGTTGATACAGCTAGTATCAAGACATCTGGAGAAACCTGATTTCCCCTCCCCCAGCAGGTATCAAATGCAAATAGCTTCTTGGTTAAGCATAGGACTTTGTGCCCACTTCTCCTTCTCCAAGATGGGATTTTCCACCCCACCCCCTGGCTTGTGCATGTCTTATGCAGGCTGTCACCATTCATAGCAACCCTGTTGTGTCTGATGTTCCCTTGGAGTCACTCACCCCTTCTGGCTGTTCAAATCTTTCAGGCTCAACTTCTGCATAGATTCCTGAGCCTTGAAGGGAAGGATTTGCTACAGAGATCCCATTTCAGGATGAGCTTTCCAAGGCCTCTCACTGTCTGCTTGTTGTCCAGTTGTGGGTCCCTGTGTTAATTACAATCTACGACAAGAAGCTTCTCTGATGAGGATTAGACAATATAGTGTTCTAGGGGTATAGCAATATGTCGTTCGCCGCCATTTTATGTCTATGCTCACCTAGCAGAATAGTAACAGGTTTTCTTTTAGGGCCTATGGCCTATCTAGCCTCAGGCTTTTGGACTTATTAATAGTGTCATGTGTGGGTTCTATCCCATGAAGAGAGCCTTAAATTCAATAAAAAAAACATAGGTGGTTATTCTTGTAACATTTGGACCACCATTGTTGCTTCATATATCTGATAGGTTGATCACTGTTACAGGTTTTGTAGATGGATGAGACTGATGTCTTTTCTCTTCTAGCACCTTCCAGCACTATGAATACTAGCTCTTAGGGAGGAAGGTTCTAGCTGGGTACCACCTCCATTTCTCCATGTTCAGTAACATATATTAGTGGTACCTACAGTAGCAGGGTCTTACCACCATATCGTGGAGGATAATAATAGCATTGGTGACTGTCGATCCTGTTTGTGGGGAATATGGGAGCCCTTTGGCCAATGACTCAACAAGATGTACCTATTCCTAGAGTACATGCTGTCTAGTTGGGGCATTGCCTCCTTCATTACATGGTAACTCCATTTGACTTCCTTTTATACATTTCAGCAAACTTCTAGTGTAGTTTGTTTCCACTTGCCTTTCACTGTGCCCTTAGTATTGGTTCTGCCTCCTCACATCACCCTCTCTGTCGATTCCATCCCCCACTTTACTTCCCCTATTCCAGTGTCCCCTTCATCCTTTTACAACGCTGTATTCTATAGATCCTTTCTTGGAAGATCTCCTCACCCCTGCTTTCTCTGCCTGACCTCTGTGGATATCCTAAATGGAGCGAATGTATCTGAAGCTTAAAAACTAACATCCACACATAAAACAAACTGCAAAATTTTCCTATTTCTGAGTTCGGGTAACCTCAATCTAGATGATTATTTCTAACGCCCCCTCATTCATGTTTACATTTCATAATTTTGTTTTTTAACAGCCGAATAATATTACATTGTGTAAACATTCCAGTTTCCATTATCCACTCATCAGCTGGTGTGCAACCAGGCTGATTACAGCTTCTGTCTATTATAAATACAGCAGCGGTGAGCATAGATAAGCAAATATCTCTGTAGTAGGATGTAGAATCCTTTGGGAATATACCCAGACAGAACTATTTTCATCTTTTTTTTGAGGAACCTGAATACTTATTTTCATAGCGACTGAACAACTTTGCAGTCCCATCGGCAATGAATAGATGTCCGCCTTTCCTCACATCTTCACATCCTCACCAGCGTGTGCAGTCATTTGTCTTAGTGATCTCAGCCCTTCTGACAGGCATAATATGAACGCTCGGAGTAGTTTGAATTTTCACTTCCCTGATAGCTAAGGGAGTTGAACACTTTTTAAAAGTGTTTCTCGGACATTGGGGTGGTACCTTTGGATAACTCTGTTTAGTTCTAGACCCCATTTTTAAAGGCAGGGTTATTTGTTCCTTAATGGTCAGCTTTTTCAGTTCTCTGCATATTCTAGATACTCACCCTCTCTCAGATACATAGTTGATAAAGTATTTTCCCCATTCTGTAGGTTATCTCTTTGGGGCTCTTTTGCTGTCCGGAAGCTTCTAGGATTTTAAGCTTCCATATACTTGTTAATGACCTTAGTGCTTGTGTTACTGGCATCCTGTTGAAAGTTCACTCCTAACACAATGAGTTACAGTCTCTCTTATACTCTTTCTTCTATCCCACTCAGGATATCTGGTATTACGTTAAGGTCCTTCATCCACTGGGAGATGAGCTTTGGACAGGGTGAGAGAGATCTATGTTTATTCTTTTGCATGCAGCTAACCAATGTGATCAACACCATTTGTTGAAGAGTCTGACTTTTCTCCTATGTGTATTTTGTACTTCTTTGTTAAAAATCAGGAGTGTGTGTGTGTGTGTGTGTGTGTGTGTGTGTGTGTGAGTGTAGAATTAAGCCCAGCTCTCTAATTCCATTTCATTGACCTGTGTGTCTGTTTCTATGCCAGTATCATACTGCTTTAATTATTATGGTTTTGTAATACAAATTGAAATCTGGGATGGGGGTACCTCCAGTAGCTCTTGTGCTTAGTCTGGTAAAATATGTAATTGTTGGCTAGTCTTGATCATCAATTCGACTGCACCTGGAATTAACCAGAACTCCAGCAGTTAGGCCAATCGCTGTGTGATTTGTTTTTTTCTTGGTTGGACCATTTGAGGCCAGAAGACTCACCCAAAATCTGGTTAGACCTTCTGGTGGCAGCCTACATAAAAGGATATGGAAAAAGTTAACTATTGCTTTTTGTCTGCTTGATCTAACTCTTAATAGCAAGTTTATTCATCTTGAGCCATTTCTTTGCTGGTGTGGGTACCTACTTCTTTGGGAATTCCAATGTGGGGTGAAAACTGCCAGTTCTCTAAGGCCCCCTGGGACTCCCACAGTCAGTCGGAACTGATAAGACATCGAGTCCCATGGACTGAATAACTACCAGATTCTTGGTCTTCCTGTCAGGAGAAAGCCATTGCTATACTCCTGGACTACAACCTATGTTACTTTAATAAATCCCATGTATATGTGTATATGTTTATGTGTGTATATCTGTATGTGTGTATATGTGCATGTGTGTGTATGCATGTATATGTGTATATGAGCATGTGTGTATATGTGTATATATGTATGGGATTTATTGACATACACATAAGCATACACACACACACACACACACACAAACATGCTGTTCTGTTACTTTAGAGAGGCCTGACTAATGTACCCACTATCACTTCTTCAATACAAGGTTTAGATGCAATGTTGTTTCTTTAACGCAGTTGGTTGCTCTAATGTAAGCTGCATACATGTTTACAATTGTAATAGTCTCTTAGTAGATTTTTTTCTTTAATGAATGTGTAGTATCCTTTTCTATTTATTGGTTAGTTTGAATTTGAAGTCTGTTTTGTCAAATATCAAAATAATTACATCTAATAGTCTCTTGAATCCATTTGTTTAGAATACTTTTTTTCATCCTTTTACTCTAGAGCAGTAGTTCTCAACCTTCCTAATGCTGTGACCCTTTAATACAGTTCCTCATGTTGTGGTGAACTCCAACCATAAGATTATTTCACTGCTACTTCATAACTGTAATTTTCCTACTGTTGTGAATCATAATGTAAATATCTTATAGGCAGGATATCTGATATGCAACCCCTATAGGGTTCAAAACCCAAATGAAGTGGAAACTTCTGGTTTCCTTAATAACTCGGTCGTGTCACGTGATGTTTTTCTGGAAGCTGTCTTTGTGAGAGGGGATATAATATTTTGCTGAAACAGGCACTTGAGAGGGCCCATGATGTTTAGAAAGAATATAAATGGAACCCTACAGTAAAAGGACATGCAGTGGTTTCCTGACCTTATCTGTCTTCATTGGTCTTCATTGGTCTTCCCTTTGTAGAGGGAAACATACGAAAGTACTTCGCATGGTATTCCAGTTGATTCTGAACACTGTTGCTGACTCATGCCAGTTCGGCAGAGCCTTGCTCTTTCTGCTGGGTCGTGTTGTTGCTACTGATTTGTGTTTAGTGTTTGAACTGTGTTTGTGCTATTGAACTCGATGGCTGGTAGCCTAACAACAAAAAGTGAAATCACCCTAGGAACTACTTCTACACAGGTCCACAAACACCCTTTTCTTATTACTCACTTTCCCTTACCTCTGGTCAGTGGGTTAGAAGTATTTAAGAACCCTAAATAAAATAAGTTTTGAAAAAAATCTAAGCTTACATTGACAGGCTGAGAGTCGTTGCTGTAAGGTGTTTTCTGAGCTTCCTTGATGGTAAGGTATTTCTTGGATGCAACAGAAAGATGTGTTCTACTTTCTAATTTGTCAGTCTTTGTCTTTTTGCTAGGGAATTAAGACCATTTATACTTTGGGTTATTATTTAGCAGTTTATTAATTCTCATTTTTTCATTGTTGTGTTTTTGTTTCTTCTCTTGTTGAACTGTTCTGGAATTACTTATTCCTTGTGTCCTCTTTGGTCTTCAGACTAAAGTTTTCTTTCTAGTACCTTCTTTAAAGCTGGGTTGGTGGACAGAGATTGCTTAAATTGATTTTTATCATGTTTTTCTTCTTTCTTTGATTGATAGTTTTGCTGGGTATATTAATCTAGGCTAGCATTTGTGGTCTTCCAAGCCTTGTAGAACACCCATAAAGGCCCTTTTGACTTTAAAGCGGTGCATGCTTGAAACTGGACACTTGTTATGTTCTTACAAAATGTGAATATAAGATAGACATTCTTATTACAAAACTGATAAGCTGGGCACTGAGGTAGCCAAACCTAGCAAGGTAAATTCTATTAACTCTTAATGCTCTGAATAATCACTTCTACCCAGATCTCTGACTTTCATCATCCCCATGGCACTATCTGGCAGAACCATACTATCAGCTCTATGTAGCTCTATGTAGCAGTCAAATCCCTGCAGAATGAGAAGCATCGTCCTGGAACATCAGTCTCTTAATGTAGCCAGGATCTTTGCCAGTTTATAACAGGGATTTTTATTCCCTTGGTGCTCTAATTTGTTTTCTACCCAATTTAACTTCTCTCTGAATCTAAAGTGACCATTAATGTCCATATTTCTACCATTGTTCTTCCTGTGATTATTTTTGCCCTTCATGTGGTGCTTTGGTTAGTTTTTTCTTGACACAAATTAGAATCAACTGAGAAGTGGGAAATTAAATTAGGAAAAATACCTCCACATCAGGTTGTCTGTATGCAACTCTGTGACCATATTCTTGATTAACGATTGATGTGGGAGAGTCCAGCCTACTGGGAGTAGTGCCATTCCTGGTTAGGTAGTACTGGGTTATATAAAAATACAAGCTGAGAGAACCATGAATAATAAGATAGTAGGCAGCACTCCTTCATAGTTTCTGCTTCAGCTTTGCCTCTAGGTTCTTCCTTTAAATTCTTTCCCTGACTTCCCTTCATAAAGGAGTATAAGCTTGGGACTGAAATAAACTCTGTCCTCCTCACATTGCTTCTGGTCCAAGTATTTATCCCATAAATAAAAGACAGGGGCATGAGTCTTTCTCCTCCTAGATATACACCAGTTTTATTGCATTAGAGCCTACATTATGGCCTCATTTAGCTTTCCAGCAAAACCATGGCTCCAGTACACAATGGACATTGGGGCTTCAACATTCGAAATTGGTAGCCACACAATTCAGTTCACATCAGAACCCAAGCAATTCAAGTATAAGATTTGCCTATGTACACAGCGAGCCAGAAGGAGTAGCTCCTAAACTTAGAGGAACCAACATTTAAGAGTTAGGTCTTACTATTTAGCTACAGAAATAAAATGTCCAAAGAGCCTAGAAGGGATAGTGTTCTACTTCCTTTTTAGTATTCCTGGATATGGAAAGTCTACAGTTCCATTAGGCAGCCTTCTAAAGTCAAAGTTTAAGTGATGCTGAACACAGCTTTCCTCTTTTCAAACCATAGGAACCATTGAGATTGGTCAGCACATTACATATATAACAGAAATGATGTCACTTAGTTCAACAGTGGAAAATTACTTCACCTAGAAAGCCTTGCTCCTGCCCCGAAGAAAGTAAAGCTATAATTGGGAGAATAAGAAAGGTCCTGAAGGTTCATTCAGAGGTGCATTAAGGTCATCAAATCACCTCACCTCATGGTCTTAGGAGAAATTGCATCAGACTAGAGATTGCAAGACCTGGAGTCTGGTCTCACCTGGCTTCCTAATTCATCATGTATGTAAGTTCATTTTAAATTCTTCATGTTTCCACTTCTACCAGGAGCATAGTGACTATCATGTCTGACTACAGATCAGAAGATAGAGATAGCAGGAACAAGTGTTGTTTGTAAAATGCAGAAAAAAAGAAATCTGAATCCCTTCAATTCCTCATGAACTTCAAGTATCCAAAATTGTCAACTTCATGCATCTTTTAAAAACACCAGTGATGCAATCTGACAGGGTCCACATATCAATTTTTTGTGTGTCTCATGTTTTTCATATAATGCAATGCCCAAAATCTGAGGTACATTTTAATAAAGCTTTGGCAAATGTTGGATGTAGCAAAAGAATTATTCCTAGCTTTGGATATTATTCTGATTTTATGATTTCTCAGAATCATGTCTCTTTTTTCCCCTACAATGGAAGTTTGGCTGGGAATTTCAGAACCCAAAAGAAGGTTGAACTTGATATGCAATAAAAGGTTGAAGACGCCAGTGGAGGCCTCATAAGGTTTGTGGCCAGTCCAAAACTAAAAATATTTATATTCACATGAAGCATATTCCCTGCATGAACCTGTCTTTTATTTCCTATGAGGGAAATTTTTCACCTAAAAAGAATTAGATACATCAGTGTATTAAGAGGAAAATATGAGGCCATGGTGTAAATTTGGGGGCATGATACCCACTGGCTTTCTGTTTCAGGCCCAGCACAAGTCAGGAGGCCTGTCACTTAGTATGTAATCTTTCAAAGTGACTTGTGCATTCCTGCATGTATGAGGTCAAATCTGTTCAACAGCATGACACCTTAACCTCTAGTGTCTTGAAATTTGATTCCAAAAGTTTGCACACTAAGTAATGTTATCTTTTAAGGTGGGGATTGTCTTTACTTAAAAATAGCAGTTCTCTGTTTGAAAGCAACATGGATGATGTAATTGCCATATATTGCCCTGCAATTTAAAGAGATCAGGTTCAGGTCTCAGATTCTCAGACACTGTGTAAGGAGACACTAAGAATGTCACTGAAATGGTAAGCTCAGTCTCCAGGCGACAGAATTTGTTCATCTTGCTTTCAGCACCTTTTGTTGGTGGGTCTTATCCTTTAAATATGAGAGTCTAGAAAAAAAAAATCTGCGTACTTGTCAAGGACTGGGTGGAGTGAAGGAAACCCAAACTATTTAGAAGCGATATGAGCTGAGGTATAAATGTGGCCGATTAATTCATTTTGAGGAGTGACATGCATTGTTCTGTTTTCAACAGATGCATGCTGGGAGAGCTAGGTGACGTGAGGCAAGGACTCAAAGTGCTTGAAGTCCTGGGGACTTGCACGCTAGCCGCAGCTTAACAGCATAGAATACAAATTGGTTGGGAAGACCAAGTGGCGCACAGACAGGAGACAGGAGTCCTGAGAAGCTTGACAGGGAAAGCTACCCAGTTCTTATTTTTATCCTCTGGAACCAGAACTCCTCATAGGGGCTCTACATTCCTCGGGCTCAGACATGATTAAACACCATACCTTTTTAAATGTTTTACTATTCCAAGCTGAGGGATACATAAATAAGGCTTTCCAGTTACCACTCCTCAGCCTGGAATTTCAGCCAAGTGTTTTCTGGCCTTCAATCAAAGTAGACCAGACTCTAAACGAGAGGGGAAAAAAATAAAGAATGAGAAAGCTTCCTCAGTAGATAACCCGAGACACGGGTTGGAGAACTGTACTGTGAGGGTGATGGGCTGGAGCACACAGCCACATGGAATCCATGTTTCTCCCACTGGACTGTTGTAAGGCAACAATAAAGTTGTCCTCACCCAGAGACCTGATGAACCGAAAGAATTTGGACCTGCTGAGATATAGATTTTGAAAGACAGCGGGCAGATTACATAGTACATTAGTCTAGATGTAGCCTGTCCAAGGGGCACCTGTATCAAGTCCTGTCTGGGTAGAGAGGGCTGGTACCTGTGTTGCTACTCTAGCCCTGACCTCCCTCTCTTTGCTCTCCCTCTCTGACCCCGTTCAGGTGCCAGGCAGAGGTGTCTTCAGTCATTCCCAGCACAAACATCCTGCTTACATCACAAAGACCCCTTTACCTCTGCCTTCCCTTCTCACCCCCAATCCTTCTTCTCTTCACTCCTCCCACACCCCCTTCTACTCCTCGTTCTAATAGTCCTTGCTTTCAACTCACAGTTCAAATCTCCTTCTCTCCTAAGACAATTCCACGCGAGTCACAGGACAATAGTTTTCAGTCTTCGAACCATTTGTCTCAGAAGGAAATGTCAATTTTTTAAACCCCCAAACCAGACACACAGGGCAAGCATCCTCCTGAGGGGAAAGTCTGGGGCTTGCATTTTAAGAAGTCCACAGGTGACTTCAGTGCTCACTAAAGAAGCTCCCGCCCTCTTCCCTTGTAGTAGAGAAAACTCAACTGGGCAGCAGTATCTTTTTTTCAGAGTCTCAGGTGTCCCACCATGCTTGTCACCTGTGGTTTCAGCTCCCTGAAAGGCCTTTGTACACTTACCAATTCACCTCAGTGTTCTGGTGTAGAGGAAAATAAACCAAAACCAGACATAAACCACCTTACATGAAGAGTTATGCAACTCAAGTTAAATGAGCGGCTCTTTTAATGGAAGTAACTGGATGCATTTTGTTGTGTTTATAATATGATAAGGAGAGAAGGAATGAATGTGTTTGGTGGACGTGCAGTCGGGTATAGCGGGAAGGAGGTACCTCGGTGGGTCCATGCTGAGGCATCCCTTCCCCTCGAGGGACCAGCCACACAGTGGTATAGGACAGAATAGAGTTTATTCGGGGCATGGGGAGGAGAGTTGAGAGGGTAGTAGAGACAGAAAAAGGCAGAGAGAAAGACAGTAGAGTGGAGGAGTAGAGGCCGGCCATAAGCGTATGTGTGTTGTGGGGCGGGGGCGGAGGATGGGGAGGGGGAAGGGGTGAGAAGACAGAGCCAGATCCAGAAGGCCAGAGCAAGAGAGAGGGGAGGGGCAAGCAGCCTTTTTTATAGTGAGTCAGGCATACCTGGCTGTTGCCTGGTAACTGTGGGGCAAAGCCTAGACAAAATGCAAACAAGTTTAGAGTTTAGAAAAAGGAAAACTTCCAAAACTGGTTAATTAGCCACACTATTGTCTCCTACATCACATACACATTGAAATGAAAGTTCAAGACACATAAGCAGAGTCACGCTAAACTCAATTAACAGGTCGAAATACTAGGCTGTTAGCCACCATTAGGAAAGGTCAATCAAAACTAGATAGTATGAACCACGGAGAAAGCATGTGCAGAAACTCTTTTTATAAGAAAAGTTATGTTAGATTTGAACTAGGCTATTCACCCAATTCATTCTCTCTCTCTCTCTCTCTCTCTCTCTCTCTCTCTCTCTCTCTCTCTCTCTCTCTTCATCTCATTAACTTGTAAAGAAAATGCCAAGTACTTTCTGAGGGTCTGCTTGAGTCTCTGACATTTTCTTTCCCAAAAGTAGCTTCCAGAAACCTTAACAAGGAGGGAGGGGAGGTCACATTTCACTTGATGGAGGCCACATCATAACCCATTGATTTGCCACTGCTGCGGAAGCCAGACTCTGCAACTTCCTCCTCTCCCCCTCCCCTCCCCCTCCCCTCCCCCTTTTCTTCTCTAGTAGGAGATTAAATATAGCTCATCTAACACCCTAACAAAGTTGGTGTGCTAACAGAAGACATGGCTTTAGGCACACAAAATACTTAGCACGGAGCAAGGCTATTGTAATGCCAAGTTTTTCACTACCCCAAGGACGGATGACGATTTTAACAAAATGGGGAAGCTGCAGAAAAGCTCAGAGGAAGATGGAAAAAAAGACTCCTTGTCTTTTATCCCTAAAGGCAGAAAAGGAAAAGGAAACTCCCAAAGGCAACTTGACGTGAAATCGTCAGTTACGACAGAAGATCAGTTGCTTATCTGTAACTATGCCTGTTGGGCTTCTTAGTCCAGTGAATGGTGACGCTATGTCTAATTTGACAACTTTGGGGAAGTTAGTTTTATTGCAGACTAAGGCTGACAAAAGACAAATGTAAATTCTAAAGGAAATCCGTCTCCGGGGGCAAGAGTGTTGCAAATGCAAAGCAAACCAACCCACGCTAGGCTCGCCCATTCACTCAGCTCTCACATTTATTCACTGGCAAACTAAAGTTTCTTCACCTGGTGCTCCGATTCCTGCAGACCTCCTACTTTAAATATGTTAATAGAGAAGCGGGTCTTGGGTCCCCCAGAAGGAGCTCCCTGGAGAGTCAGAGCAAATCGCCACCCTTTCAGGAATTTTCTCTGGAGAACAAAGTACTCATCTAGCATCAGATGTCACCTGCCAGTTTGAATATGGGGGCTGCCTATGGACTCCAGTTTTCCAGGCTGGGACTAGAAAAAAACTGCCTCCTCCACCAAAGACCCTGGCCCAATTTCCTTATTTGGGTTGCTGGACCTGAAGGCACCAAGGAAAAAAAAATTACTTTCCTAACCCCACCCCCACCCTGGAAACTAAATGGTCCTAACTTTCCTTCACAGCCTTGTTCTCAAGTTCCCACATCAAAGAGACTAAAAGACACACTAGGAACAAATTTAGATACTAAATTGCATTCATCACAACACCGAGTAAAGTTTCTTAGTAACTATTTCGAAGCAAAGGTAGCGGTCTCAATATCAACGCACCATTTAAATGAACCCAGGCAGGCGTACCTCTGTACACAGGTGAAGGGGAGTCTTGAGTTAATCTTTTATTTTTACACTTGAAGATGGTCTAGCAAAGGCAGTTCGAGTATTTTGAGCGGTTATTATGCTTAGCTATTTTAGGTTATTCCCGCTAAATTTTGTAATCAGGTTATTTTTTTCCTCAACCCAAGTATCCATTCTAAGCATTTGAAGCCGCCCGGACCCAAATCTTTTTAAGGGGTAAGTTGTAAATTAACATTTCAATCAATTTGACACGAAACCTGCCAGAGGTGAAGTGTAAAAGCCTGTTTGGTTGGGTTGAGGTGGAAGCTGAGAAAACTCACTTCAGAGACAGAAGCTTAAAAATGAAAGCGTTCTATTCTGTGAGCACAGGGAGACAGCCAGGCTGGGATCGGAACTGCAGAAGGGAGGTCATACAACATTTTTTTTAGGACGGGAACACAAAGCAAGGGGGGTTGGGATGAGCTGTTACATTGATCAATCATCACTAGGGGTTAAGCAAGGAAATTAACATTGGTGACTGGGCCTTATCCTGAGTCCCCTGATTTCAGGATCCTTGACTCAGCTTTTGCAGTCAGGTCCCCTCCTGGACTCTGCCCCAGAATTTAGAAAGATAAGGAAAGAAAGGAGTGGTCAAGCTGCGCACAGTAATTAAGTCAAGAAGCAACACATTTATAACTAAACACAGAAAAGAAGAGGGACAAGGATCGAGCAAACCGGTCAAATCCATCTCCAAGGTCCCGGAGTGACAGCCAAGTCTAAAACAGGGTCAAGGATGGATATGCACATCTAAGCAGCCCGACCAAGGTGCGGTCGCTCCCAGTATTGTTCATCCTTATCTGTGTTATGAAATATAATATGCATGGGGGTACCTGGTGGGCCCATGCCAAGGAAGGCCCCTGAGGAATTCCACCAAGCAACAGATCTGCTATAAAGAGAATTTATTGGAGGAAGGGAGGAGTGAGACCTGGGAGGGGGTCGAGGCAGACAAGTGGACATGAAGACAGGCAGACAGATCTGAGCAGAGCCATGAGGGATGAGAAGGGGGATGGGGGGTGCAGAGAAGGACACAGAAGGAGGGAGAGAAAGACCAGCTGGAACATGTGGGAACAGAGAGAGGAAGAGGGAGGGGGAGGGGGAGGGGCAATCCTTTTATATGCAGCCCACTCCTGGCACACATAGCAACTGTAGTTGCGGGTAATGACTTAAGCCTTTGCTAGATCCGTGGGAGGAACCTCCTGTAACAGCCTATGCGCTAACAGTCTGGGCTCCAGTCTCATCTTGTAAGGTGGTCTGACACATTGTTAGAACTGTGTGAAGTCTCTTTCTGGGAAACAAATTCCCTCATAGCCCTTTCCTTCTCCCGGTACCAGATTCATGGGAAATTCCCGTGCCCTTGTTTTAATAGCCTGCTAGACTGAGACGCGTGTGTTTCCTCACTGTATCTTCACTTCTGCTGGACCTTTACGGACCACTTACAGTGTCACTACCTTTCACTGTCTCCTACTAGCTGGTTGATATGAAACAGATGATCGATTTTTATTGAAATGAAATAAATCGATTTTAGGAAATGACGGGTCTGGATAGAAAGAGCATAAATCAGGGTAGGCAACTGGCAATTTTATCAAAATCTTAACTTCATGTACCCTATAAGCTAACACCATCTTTTAGAATTTATCCTACAGAAGCAAACTGCTTAACGCTATTGCTTTACAAAGATGCTCCTTATATCGCCCTTGAGGGAAAAGGCTGCAAGCAAATTAAGTCTCTAACAAAGAAAATCTAGTTAGGAACCTAGTCACATCGGTTCATATGGTTATTTTTCAACTGCAAACTGGAAAATCCCCAACCCCCACCAAGACAGCGTCTCTCTGGATAGCCTTGGCTGTCCTGGAACTTGCTCTGTAGACCAGGCTGGCCTCGAACTCATATACATCACCATCCACAGCCTCTGCTTCCCAAGTGCTGGTATTAAAAGTGTGTGGCACCATTGTTGGTATTCTGTCTAAGCTCCTCCCCCACAGCTACTGGCAACAGCCAGGTATGCTCCACCCCACAGTTGCCTGGCAACAGCCAGCTGTTCCTGACACTATATAAGGGGCTGCTTGCCCCCTCCTCATTCTCTTTGCTCTTCTCTTCTCTGCCCTCTTCCCCTCTGTCATGTCCCTTCTCTCGCCCTCCCCGCTCCCTCCTCGTGCCCATGGCCGTGTCCCCTGTGTTCCTCCCTTCTTCTACTCTAATCTCATTAAACCTCTCCACGTGGAACCATGTTGGCTTGGTGTGTTCTGTCCGGGCGCGGGCGGAGATTTAAACCCTAACAACCACTTTTGGCAAATTTAAACTTCACAATGTTGTAGGGCTTGACTGAATTATCAATAGGCCAAAAAACAAAACAAACAAGAACAAACCAAAACCCTGTCCCCTAATGAGATCAGTTGCAAACGCCTGAGACCCTGCAATGTCACCTTTTGTAGAAACCTTTGTCTGCCGGTGTGACTGAGTAAAGGATTTTGAAGTGGGAAGAAAGTTCCTCGATTATCTAAAAGTGCTTGCTAAACGCCCTCACCTGTGTCTTCCTGAGAGGGAACTTGGACCTGCACATGACAGAGGGGACGACGTGAAGCCTTGTCATGGAGAACTTGAAGACTCTGCCTTGAAGTTTGCTGGGCTTTCAAGTGCGCTTTTGTTTGTGGCCCCAGCACTTGGGATGAGGAATGAAGATCCTGTTGGTGCCTGGGACAGGTAGCAAGTTCAAGACCGGTCAGGGATCCTTAGGCTGGCTTATCGAGATACTATTACAAAGGAAGGAGGAAGAAAGGACAGGGAGCCAGAGAGAAAAGAAGGGAGAAAGGGAAGGAGAAATGGAGCTTTATATGCCCAGGATTTGGAAAGGATACGCAACTCACTGGTCCTGAGTATTTCTGGGGTGGTTCTGGTGATACCTGCCCCCACCTCTGTTTGGGCCTGTTTCTAGTGAGTTCAGACTGGAGGTCCTCTAGAACAATGAGAAAAGAAACTTCTGCTATTTGAAGCCAGTAATTTGTGATAATTTGTTTCTGCAGACACAGAAAATTAACAGTGCTCCCCTGACTGCCATAAAAGTGTCTTTAGGGTCATTACTCTAGAAATGAGAGAATACACATGAGTAGGGGGACAGATCCTGGGACACAGCTGCCAGCTGTGGTATTTGTGGTAAAGATGTAGCAACCCTTTAGTATTGCAAAGTGGCAGTATAAGCCGCAAAGTCCACTTCAGAGCCATGTTATCAAAGGCTGGAAGGTGGGAGGCGGGGAGGCGGGGAGGCGGGATCCGTCTCTTCGTCTCTTCGGTGGTCTAGCAGCAGTTAAGCCAGTAACGTCTCACACCTCACACCTCACACTCGGACAAGTCACTCTGGCTCAGTGTGGCTGCTCGCACATGAAAAGAAGGCATGGGAAGTGGGGTGCTTGTTGAAAAGAATGTAGCCAGCAGAAGGGTAGACAGAATGGAGGGAAACAGGGTTGAAAATGATAGAAACTTACTACATAAATGAATGAACATGTCCAATGGTAAGAAAAGAAAATCAAGGGTTTCTTTTAAAGGCCTGTAGAGAAGGCCTTGTCCTCCTCGCAGTCCACTATCATTAATATTTTTGCTCTGTGCTATATATGGGCACATCCTTTTGCTTTACTCTGTCTTTAGCCTGTGATAAAGTACTATTATTAATACAAGGTAATTATAGTGCCTAAAGACAAAAACAATCTCATAATATTTTGAGTTTTAAGGATTTTTAAAGTTTTTTTTTATAATTTATAATTTTGTGTGTGTGTGTGTGTGTGTGTGTGTGTGTGTGGTGTACGTGGGTGAACACATGCATGCCTCATGCCACAGCTCATGTGTAGCTAGGACAGAGTCCATTTCTTCTTCCACCCTGTGGATTCTAGAGTTTGGACTCATGTTGTCAGACTTGGAGGAAAGTGCCTTTATCTATGGAGCCATATTATCAAACTACACTTACAATTTTTTAATTGTTGTTGTTGGGCTACATTCATGGCTATCCTCTGCTACATGAGACCGCTACCAACCCAGTGGTCTTCAGATTGGATGCAGCAGTAAAGGAAAGGATCTCTCTGTATGTGGGAAAATAATTACATTGGGGAAAAGTGTGCATGAGCCACCTTGAGTAAGTCACTGGAGGAACCCTTAAGCGAATACGTTTAGGACTAAGGAAGACACAATGAAGAAAGATAGTCTCTTTAGCAAAGAATGTGGGCTATCTACATATAAAAGTGAACGTTCAGCCCAACCCGGTCCCCTAGACAAAGTCAATTCCAAAGAGATTGTAGATTAAACACAATAGGTAAAACATTAATAAAACTCTTAGAGAAAAGTTCCAGAAGATCCTGTCAAGCCCTTAAAGTACACTATGCTTTCAATAACAGGTCACAAGAAGGTGGTAATCATACAAGAAATATGTCTGTAAAAGGACATCAAAGAACATGGAAAAGAAACTCGCAGAACAGAGACCTGGCAGAGGAATCAGACCTGAATCTGCACAGAATTCCTGTCACTAATAGGGAGGAGTGGGAGATTTTATAACACCCTCCACAGAGTAGACCATGTATGTTCATGCGTGAATGGCAGCCAAAGAATGCAGATTTGAACATACATATATACATATAATATACATATAATGACAGAATGGCAGAAGTGAAGGAAGTTAAAGAATGTTGGGTATATCTGAGGATAGACACAAACTTGACGCTCGTACATCTCTCATTAAAACAGTAACTGGTAAGCTGCTGTAGAAGATACCAGGACATCCCAGTATCTACTAGAGATACATATGTGCACAACTTACAACCCTACTGTTTCACTTCTGCACATGTTGCACTCAGAGCAGACCTAATTACAATAGTCACAAACTAAAAGGTACTGTGGTTACTATAAAAAGTAAATAAACGATGGTATATCCACATAATGGAGTATTAGAAACCGGTGATAACAAGTTAACTACCATTACGCTACGTAAACTTCTATATTTTATGTTATGTTTTGTAGCACTGAACTTTTTTTTGTTGTTGTTGTTTTACCATATCCTTCATTTTTTAATCACAAATTTTGATTTAAAACAAACCACAGACTGTCTGTATGGTGTCTGAAGATTGAGCAGTAGGCATCCTACCAAGAGTGAGTTGCTTGAAAGAGTGTGGCCCTCACACTCAAGGGAAGCCTATGATGTCTGTATCTTTATGCTTGTAGCTGTGTTTATGGTGTGCAGACTCACACTTCCTAATTTGGTATGCATGAGACATTAAATTAAATTTTTTTTTAAAGCTCAAAGTTCTGTTTTAAAACAAACATGAAGCAGACATTGGTATGAAAGAACACAGGTATGCATTTCCCCCTACCAAGACGTCATGTATACACAGAACACCACCCTCTGGTCCTGAGAACTCAACCAACCTCACAAGTGTATTTGAGAACTGAGTGCTGGCCTCCTGTGTCCCCAGTGCTGATGTGGCCCTTTCCCATGACTTTACGTGAAGCCCTACCAAGGTTGGTACGGTAGTACGTTAGCATGCTTCTGTTCTCTTAGTGAAAGACAGGAAACATCACCGGAAGACTGAGTAGCGTGGGAATAGCTCTGCAAATAGTTCCTGCTCACCTTTTTGATCCTCCTGGACCTACCTGGAGCACCTGGGGTTTTAGATTGCTGTGCACTGAGAGATGACAAGCCAGGCCTCTGTCTACCTCCCCCACCCCACCCCACCCCACCCCACCCCCGTTTGTGAAACAAATCAAGGTCAGTTGTGAATTTGCTTTTCAACTGTCCCCCTAGGAATTTGAGGTCCGGAATGAGCCTGGTGTTTGCAATGGAACGTTTAAACTCAAAATAATGGCCAGCTAGTTTTAAACCAAGATAGAGAATAAGAAATGAGCTATGAAATCCTCACCTTCAAGTCAATTGACCAAAACACATTTCTAAATCATGTGCGTGCATGCGCATGCACGTGCACACAAAGACACACACACACACACACACACACACACACACACACACACACCCCTGAACACACCAATTAGATATTCAGCAAAACAATGAAGTGCCCAGCTTTTACAGGTCTATAACCTGTGTCTAAGGGTGGATCCTCAAAGCACCAGCTTCCGCATGCCTTGGGGACTCCTAGCTACGCAAAACTCAGGACCACTTTAAACCTGAATCAAGAGCCCTTGGCCTGGGATGGGCAGATGCTCACTAATGATTTCTCCAGATAATCAAGTAGCATGTTAAGTTTGAGAACTATTACCATAATAAAATGTTCCTTTCGAAGAGTTACAAAATAACCAGTGTACTGCATGAGGGAGATACATTCCCCACACATGTGAAGGAGGGTAATAGAAAACTGCACTTGTGTTAGTCTCCTCCTTGATGTGCACATAGTTAGAAACAGCACATGCCTACCCATGCCTTTATACACAGAGGGCAAGAATGTGAACAATGAGGAAACTGAACGTGTATGCCTGGATATAAGGATGGGTGTGGCTGGGACTGTGTTTGTGCACGTAAGACTGTTTAGGTATCTCAAAACTCTATTGCCATGTAGAGACACCATGACCAAGGCAACTCCTATAATGGGAAAAACTTAATTGGGGCTGGCTTACAGTTTCAGAGGTTTAGTCTGTTATCACCATGGCAAGAAGCATGGCAGCGTGCAGGCCGACATGGTGCTGGGAATGGAGCAGAGAGTTGTAAATCTTGATCTGCAGGCAGCAAGGAAAGACTTTATATCACACTGGGCATAGTTTAAGCACATATGAGACCTCAAAGCCCACCTCCGCAGTGATACAGTTTCTCCAATGGGCAACACCTACTCCAACAAGGCCATACCTCCTAATACTGCAACTCCCTATGGGCTGGGCATTCACACGTGTGAGTCTATGGAAACCAAACCTATTCAAACTACCACAGTAGGATTTTCTGTGTGAGAGCATGTGTAAATAGTGTGTACTTATGTGTGTGTATGAGTATGTATGTCAGTGGAAGTGTTTGTATGTTTGTGTGTAAGTATGTTTGTGTGTGTGTGTGTGTGTGTGTGTGAGAGAGAGAGAGAGAGAATGTATGTGAGTATGTGGGAAGGAGTGTATTCTAGTGTGTAGTGTGTGAGAATGAGTGTGTATGTGTAAGTGTGATTGTAAGTATATAAGTGTGCAGGTGAGTGTGTATGACTTAGTGTATATGTGCATGTATGAGCATTTCTAACACAGAGTTTGTGTGTGTATGAGTATTAGTGTGTGTGTGTGTGTGTGCCTGGGAGGTAGTATACATATGAATGTGTATGCGTGTGTGAATGTGTGTAACAGTATGAGTGTGCATGAGAACATGTGATTGTGCACATGGGTGAATTTGTGTGAGTATGGGTGTGCTTGTGTGTAAACTGCAAGTGTATACAAATTTGTGTGTGAGAGTGCACATTTGAATGTGTACATGGGTATGTGTGGATGTGGGGATGTGTCAGAGTATATGTGAGTATGAGAGTGTGTATGAATCAGTACATGTGTCTGTGCGAATGTGTATAACTATATTGTGTGACTGAGCATTCATGTATATGTGTAATTGTGTCACTGTGTGTGGAGTGTATGGAAGTATGTTTGTGTGGGGGTCATAGTATGTGAATGTGTACATGAATGAGAGAGAGAGAGAGAGAGAGAGAGAGAGAGAGGCACTTGCATTAGCCCCAGGAATCTGTTCTTGTTCATACTCTTTTGCTAAAATTCCTTCTCATGGGGATGCTTGAGAAACCCTTTCTCCTATGAACCCAAGGAAAAACTGAGGCTCAGTTCTGTTCTGGGGATGTAGGGCCCTCCTCCCACAACAGACCACACCCGAAAAACCTGTACCCCATAGGGAAGAGGACTTCCCTTAGCCGCACAGATGGAGTCCCACTCCTCTTGTCCTCCCTTGGGCTCTATGCTCCATCCCCTCCCCCAGACTGCATGCCATTAAGGCAGATGCATACAACTGGTGGTAGCCAGCAGCTGGATGCACAGGTAAGTGTCCCATGACCCTCCACACGGGTCCATGACTGGTTGTAAACTGTCTTTTTTGCAGGCAGGTAGAGCTAAATGCCCCAAGATAGTAGTTATTTTACTCAGAGGGCAGTTGCTCACAGCACTACTGTTCACAGCAATCTGCTGTGGTCTAAAACTTTCTTCACTTTTAAAGCCCTGCCTGTCATGTCACTTATGGACTTGTGAAAGCACCTAAAATAAATCTACAAGCCCACAAGCTGTCACGGCAAACTTAAGCCAGCAGGTGAAGGCCTAAGGTTTGTTTGGAATTTTATTTTATGTTTTCCTGTTTGTTTACTTTTTTCTCTCCGGTAGAAATTACGAACGCTAGGAAAGCTTCCCAGATGAGGTATGGAAAGGACTCAGCGGAACGCCACTCAAGAAAACCAGCTTGAGCTGAAGGGAACGAACCTTTGGCCTCAGCTCCCAGTGGAAAACGTGCATCAGTCAGATTTGAATGGAAGCATTCACCAAGCCGCCAGTACAGGATCCACTGAGCTCCACACAACTCGAAGCTCAGGGGCTTCCAGGGAAGACATCCTTCCTGCTGTAAATATAATCTGCCCTCCTAACAGGAGGGCTTCCGGGGCACAGGACACAATGGTACGTGGGATTAATTAAGTGCTAAGGTAAGAAAAGTAGAGAGAATAGAAAAGGAAGCATTGGGGGTTTTTGTTTGTTTGTGTTTGTGTTTGTTTGGTTTTTTTTTTAGCCCAACAAACTTTGGGAAGATCAAGGTTTTGAATTTGCATGATAAAACTTTACAGCCATCGACTCAAACTCCTTACTCTCCCCCTCATTTCTCTCTTTCCACACTCCCCTTTTCCAGCCTCCACTGGAGTGTCATTCACACATACACATCATTGCCCCCTTAAAATGTGCAGTGCAGTGTCTTTACTGTGTTCCCAGAGGGCATGTCCACTGTAATAAGCCTTAGAATATTTGCATCATCCCAATAATGAGAGGCTATCGCTCTTACACGGCAGCCCCTGCCCACCGTTGCCTGGCCTCCACCACTAGGGAAACAGGAACCTGCATTCAGTCTCAATGATTTGCATTTTCAGTGTTTCATATTAATAAAGTCATTTGCATGTGCTCTGTTGTCACTGGCTTATTGCACTTAGCCATGTCTTTAAGGTCCATCCTCGTCATAGTGTGTGACAGCTGTTAGTTCCTTTTATAGGACACTTTACATATCCATCCAGGAAGATGGCAGAAATTTGAGTTGTTTCTGCTTTGGGGCCATTATGAAAGAAGTAGTAATGTTTCTATGGTTGCAAAAGTTTATGTAATTTTGTCCTGTCTTATTTTGTTATATTAGAGATCAAAACCTGAGTGTTACACATGCTAAGCCTATTACTGAGCTACACACACATACACACACACATACACACACAACACACACACACACACACACACATACACACACGACCACACATACATGCACAAGTAGCAGCATTTCTGAAACCACGTTGTCCAGGCCATTGCCTGTCTGTGTCTATTCCAGGGGCAGAAGGTAGAGGTTTTAGACAGAGAGATGACAATTAGTGCAGCTTGACCTCCTGTGTCTCCCGAAGCCCATGTGTTGAAAGTTTGATCCCTGAGCATCAGTATCAGGTGTTGTAAAGCTTAAGAGATGGGGCCTAGTGAGAGGTCTTGGGTTACTGAAGGCATGCCTTCAGAGGGCACAGTAGGATGTTTCCCTCTCCTTTTCTTTTTTGGCTACAAAGAGGTGAGTGGCTCACTCTGGTATGTGTTCTGGGTCATCCTATGCTCTCCAATGGATCTCTGATGGAAAAATCTCCAAATCTGTCGGTCAAATAAATATTTCCTCTTATAAGTTGATTATGTCTGACATTTTGTTATAGTTATAGAAAGCTGGCGTATGACTAGTGAACCAGTGAATAGCCAGTAAACACCCAGGGTTAGGGAGATGGAGGTCTCTACGAGGCAGCCAGTCCTCTTTCGATCCTTGCTGAGATATGTCCAAAACCAGCCAGTTGGCACAAGACACGGATGCTGACTCCAGCTCTACTTGTCTAGCCTAGCTCTTCTCATCATCTCCATGGATGAACTTCAGGCATATGGAATTCATAAACTGCCAGTTCTATACAGTCCTCCGAAAAGGCGCTGGAATCCTCCACAGACGACTAATGTGAGGTAGGTCCAGATTTAAAAGCAGAAAGGTGCATAAAAAGAGGAGAGCTCCTACAGGCCATCCATCTGCCGATTGCTACTTTATCGTCCATGAGTGACGACCAGGTGGCATGATATGAGTAATCACAATCACAAGGTCCCGAATGACTGGAGACTGAACACTATCCCTGAGCCTCTATTTTGTTTTCTTGGTCTTTCTTCTGAACCTCTAACTCCTGGTGGCCTGTGAGTGGACAGGCTTGTTACTCTGTGCCCTGGGGTTACATACCTGTGGATTTGTTCCACTGTCAATCATCAAAGTTTGCTCTGTCCTGTGCCATCACCATGTAGCAAGCCCTTCAAGGCTAGGATTTGGACCAATGACGGAGAACAAAGAACTCTTAAATCTGGAACCAATCCATTCTAGAGAACCACGCAAAGGTTACCAGACACAAAGAGATGTCTTTTGCGCTCAACAAAGGTAAAGGCTGAACCCAGGAGGGATTGCAGGAAGGGTGAATCAATCCTCCCTTACCCTCACTCCATTTCGCAGCAGCTTGACTTTCCCTAAGGATCTATCATTGTTCCCTCCCCAATTGCTCTAAAAAATTATTCCCTTTAAGACCCCTTTCATTTTAGACAAAACCCTTAATACAGCTGAGGCAAATAAGCTGGCAAATATTATGGAAAATCTCAAGAAAACTAATGTAGCATTGTCTCTAGTGCTCATCATGTTATTACTGACTGTGGGACTCTGGAAGAGTACATTGTCTTACAGCACTTTTTCTAGGAGAACAAAGGTTACTCTTCTTACAGGCTTATGCTGAGGGTTGAATAAAATCATTCACTTGACAAGTATATAGATTATCTAGTGGTATCACGTAACATTTTAGATACAACAGGGCAAAGTGTACACATTGATGGGTGGTGCTTACATCCTAGTAAGGAAAGACAGATATGAGAACTTGAGTAAGTAGAAGATATAGGGATATTATATGATGAGAAAATACTTGTGTCTCAGTACACTTTTCTCTGGATGGCATATAAAATTCTCGCAATCGTGAAGCGTAAGAAGCCCAGAATCCAGGCTCCATCATCCAGTGATCCTACACATCACATCCCTACATGGCAGAATGGTGAGCAGAGAGCAAATGCTGTGCCCTCACACCCCAGAAGATCAAAAGACAATGAGCTGTCCCCCAACAAACCCTTTGGGAGTGTGAAAACCCACATGAGGGCAGCTACCTCATAGACCAGTCCCTCTCTTTTGACTCCAAGCACCTGCTGTCCCAAGAGTTTGTATGCACAGATGTGCATAGCCACATCAACAAGAGTAAAAAGAAACACCAATTACCATCTGCATGCTAATTGCAACTTGTACCCATTGCTTTAAAATGCACTTTCAGTAAAAATCTACTAATATGTACAAATGTGTCCTAAAACTATAATAATGGGAATAATGTACTTTGGGCACAAGTTAGCTCTTTTGGCTGAGAAAAAGATTTTGGAGTAGAATTTAGATCTGAAGGAAAAGGCCAAATCCCATTGTGCAGTAATAACATTCTGAAGAATGAAGAGATGGAGTTGAGGATGTTAATTAATGCAAGACTCACTGGGAACATTGAGTCATACAAGGCCAGAGCTGGTGAAGCCAGATATGAAAGATGTGGGCTGGCCCTATCCAGGGTACTGGATGAAGCCACCAACAGCTGGCCTCCTGAGAAGATGGAAACATGGTTTCAGGAGTAAGAATGCCTGATATGGTCTGGGTTCTCCATCTGAACATTGTAGTCATCTTGTTAGTCTCAACCTATTTGATTTTTAATATTTAATTCTTTTGGACCATTAGCTCTGTGAGTTCATCTGTGTCCTCTAAGAACCCAGTGATATATCCCTCATCTCTGTAGCCAGCTGCTTCCCATTCTTTATCTCTCTAACTTCTCCTGGGCCAACACTTGGGATCCTCCTGCAGCAGGAAGGACTTCTGATCTTCTCAGAGTGCTCTTTCTTGGTCCCCTTGGTCTTGTGTTCATGTTCCTGCCATCACAGGATCACGTGTTCTTTCTCCCTCCACCTCTGCTCCTTCTCTCTCTTCATAGTTTCTCTTTCCTTCTCTCCTTCTAACTGTCGTCACTCATCAGCTGAACCACAGTGGTGCCTGGCTTCCCATGGTTCTTGTGTAACTCACAGTTCTGTATGCAGCACTGCAGGGCCCACCTGTTCACTCTCAGGCTGAGAACAAAGTCAAGTGTCTTCTTGTCCATGGGTTCAAAGACATGTTTTTATGTCATCGAAAGGGATATTCCCGATTTCACTCCAAGAGATGCTGATCTTTGGTGTCTCTCTCATGAATATTTAGTCCCAGGTTGTCAACCTCAAGCCAAAAGTCTGTTCTTTTCTTATTTTTTAATCTCAGAAAGAGTGGATTCTATACATTTCCAAGTCCTGGGCAATTTTCACATACTCCGGTGTAGCTGACTTTGAGCATCCAGCAATGGCCTGCATGCTACACCTGGATCTTGTGCTCCCATTGGTCCTTAATGAGCTTGTACTGGTCTACGACCCAGTGAGGGACTAACCTCTCCAAACTGAGGTGCCCATATTTATTTATTTCCTTATTGCAGGCAGTGTCTGAACCTGGTCTGCAAAGTGTGTGATCCCAAGAGTACGGCCATCACAAGAGGGCAGTAGATTTCCCGGCTATGAGTCCCCTTTGGTCTAGTGAAAAGAGTAGCTTCTGTGTTTTCCTCAACCTCCCCAGATACACCCTCAGGGTGGAGTATAGCCAGGAAATAGAGCTGGACAGGGTTCTCCTTCCTAGCCTCCTAGACAGACACTTTTTATCAAGTTTCAAGAAGGTAGTAAATCTTTCATTATCTACCCACTGGAGGTCTAAGTACCACACTTCCCAAGGCCGATAGTCGTTAGCACCTGGTCCTAAGTTGTTTCCTGGTTGAGTTTGACTCAATGGTGAGCTTTAGCTATGCATCCATGGATGTCACCCAGAGGTTGGTTTGCCTGGGCATTTTCGATGGCTAGTGGCTGTATGCATCCTTGTAAACTCAGCCCTGCACGGTGACTGAGACCATTAGAATCCACCGGCAAAGCAAAGCCCTTCTCAACCTCGATCTGTTTCTAAGCTTTCATTGGACTTGAAGTCAATGTTAGCTATGCCACCTGTTTTCTGGAATAAGGAGGGTCCCAGTTCACACTACCCCTTGCTCCTGACATACGACAGATCCCATCCTCGTCTATGTTAGAGAAGACCTGGTGTCCTAATGGCCTTGTTTTCATTCTCATTAAAACTCAGGGGAGGGCTGGAGAGATGGCTCAGCGGTTAAGAGCATGGACTGCTCTTCCAGAGGACCTGAGTTCAAATCCCAGCAACCACATGGTGGCTCACAACCATCTGTAATGAGAGCTGATGCCCTTTTCTGGTGTGTGTGAGCACAGCTACAGTGTACTCATATATAATAAATAAATAAATAAATCTTTAAAAAAAAAACAAAAAACCTCAGGGGAATTCTCAATGGGCATCTGTGTACATCACCCTCACAGCCTGGCCATGGTTCCTAATAGTAACCACAGATGCACACACACACACACACACACACACACACACACACACACACACACACACACCTGAAAGAAACCTATTTGATGACACGCATAGCTCCCTGCTAAACCTGATCCTCCTTGCTTGTACAGCCTGACCACATGACTTCTATCTGAAGAAAATCTAGTAGGTGCTACCCCTGAAGCTATTGCAGCCGAAACACCACTGTTAGTGCGACTTTTTTTTTTTTTTTTTTTTTGGACACAATGTGGTAATAACTTTTTTCTTCATCTAAATGTTCCTCACTGAAGTGAGGCAGAATAACTCTATTCTTTCCTCCTCAGTATTTCTTTTTTCCAGTGCCTTTGGCAGCCGATAGTTATTGTTTACTGGTAAACTTGGAGATGAGGTTTGCTTAGCATCTGCTTAGCATCATCAAGAGACGTCCGGGAAAGATCTTGTAGGCTAGGAAATATCTCCTGGGCATGTTCATTTACTTTAGAGTTCTTATTTACTTTATAGTGTTTTTCCAAGGCTGGCACTTGTGAGCAATGGAAGAGTCAGCTCTTCCTCTAAGTGACCGGAAGGAAGCCATCCTCCAGGAGAAGGAATGCATATTTGAATTTATGAGAGCTGAACTTGGCGGCGGCAGCTACATTCTTGTTCCACTTTGAGCTTGGCAGGTCACGCTAATACTTGTGCTGGGTCTACAGAGGAGAGGACTCCTCTATTTTTCTTCGTTAGTCTCATAAACCTCGAGAGTATAGTTTCCATTTGAGACTTTGATAAACTGTACAAAGACTGTGTGAACAGCCAAGTTTTGCCCAGCCTGTCAAACCAGCAAAGGGGATATATTTACAGAACGCTTGTGCTTTTGTGTCACGATACTGTAATTCTGGACAGCCACTTTGTGCATACTGAGATAGCTTTATGGTCATACCTTGACAGCAAATGATTTTTATTCTAAACTACTTATTTAGTCTGCTCAGCATGGAAGTCTGATTTTAACAGAAATACTATTTTTGAAAACATATAGCCTTACAATATAAATAGTTTAGTATAAAATCTAAAGACACTGCTTTTGCTGTGGTTGGCACAAACCCACATCCTGAGTCTGGAGCAGTACACTGGGAACTGGCACTAATCTTTCCTTCCACCCATCATGCGTCATGGTGCGCCTGCGCAGCTCTCACAAGGGGCGTGGCTAGTTTCAGGTGTGTGAGGAAGTCAGGTGCTAGTCATGAGACTTAGCTGCAGTCCCGGGCGCCATCTTGGGACTGCCGCCACACCCGCTCCCCACAACTACTGTTTCTGTAGCTTTGCTTCATTGAAGGAATAATCACTGAATAACTGGTATCTGCCAGATCCAGGCCTATCTGTGGCAATAAAGCAAAAAGCAAAGCCTTTATGGTCACAGAGCACTGCAATGGAGGTGGGGCGGGGAAGGGAAGAAACAGTTATCTCGGCATTAATGACTGCATAATGACAGAATGTATTAGAGGCTAAAGGAGAAGTTGGTACCTGTAGGGATGAAAACGGCATGAACAGACTTAGGGAATCCTCTCTAAAGTCTCCCATTGTAACCAGAGCAGGGTCTCCAATGCCATAGCCTAACTGTGGAGAAAGCGAATTCAAGCCAACTGCCTTTCACCAAAGCCTGCCCTCTGCACAGACACTGGTGTCTGGTAGATGCCCTTCTGTCAGGACAGCTTGCTGAGGCTCCAGCCTGGGCAACAAAGGCCTCACAGTGGCCATGTGCTGACTCCTCTCAGAAGGTTGAAAGAGGCAGAGGTTACGTAAGAAAGAGAAAGGTTAGAGAGGAGCATCTCGTGGGAAATGGGGAGATGAGCTAGAAGCTTCTTCTTAGGACATATAATAGACATTTCCTACCCAAATCACAGAGTTTCTTCATAGGCTGACTGAATGAATGCTTGAGCTCAAACGACATAGGGGTGGGAAAAGAGACAGAGCCGCTTTAAGGAGGTAGCTCGTTTTCCCAGATGGCCTACTGAAATCAGAAAAAGGACCTGCGGGCAGGGTAGTCACAATTTACGAATAAAGAGATGCAAGTAATAATAGCTAATTTCATCAACAGTTACTCCTGGAGGGATTCTCAGCCCACAAGCATCCAGCCTACAAGCACAGAAGCCAAGCACTGGAGAAGCAAACGGTGTCTTTGAGATCTTGTCGGCTCACAGGAGAAGAAGCCACGCGTGCCAAAGGCCAACACGGCCACATCACTCACACAGTCTCGCCTGGTACACTTTACCATAAACCCAAGCAAGAGCAGAGATTAATAAATTCTCATGAACCCTAGCGGTGGACTCTAAACGAAGCCTGACCGAAATGTAAGGATTCTCCTGAACCAGGATAGAATCCTTATGTCTTCCGTTGCCCACTTCTGATGGCATTTGCTGAGAGAGACTTAGAGAAAAATGAGGGTGAGGGTCCACTTTAGGATGTCTGACCCTGTGGAGTCAAAGAAGTTCAGAAAATCATGGGGTGACCCACAGATTCCCCACTCAGACACCAGCTCAGTGGCTTTAGAATCAACAACAACAACAACAAAAAGGGTAGGAGTCTGAGGAGTCTGACCAATTTTGGTGTTTCTGGACTGAACACAGGGTGTCCAGAAGTGCAGCGACTTCTCAGTGAGTCACCTTGAGGGACGAGGGTCTGAATGTGCTGCAACTTTAAAAGGAAAGAAATGGCACCAAGGTGGGGGGGGGGGGCTTTTGGGGATTCTCAGACATAAAACTCTGCCTCATAACAACCAAACTTTAAAACTAAGTTTAAGAAAGATTCTCAACTAGGGAAATAAATAAACAAGGCCATGCTTGTAGGCCAGTTCCCCTCATGAATGTGGAGCTATATGGCACGGTTTAATGAGTGAGCTGTCAAAGGTCTGGCCAAAGTCCCGGCACACAGATAAATGTTAGTTCCTGTTTCCAATATCAATAAGAAGTAACTGTACCCCACGTCGTTGGACGTTTTCTTAGGAAAATCCTTAGACATCCCACTTAAAAGCCTGATTCATTGTCCCCTGGAAACATGTATGTACGCATAGTGCTTGCATGTAATTTTAGGGCATCTGCCGGGGGACCCTGGAGCAACCTTTCCTTCAGGCTGTGCCAGCAAACAGGTGCGTGGGCCTCCAGAAACAAGAAGCGAATGTGCTGGGCTCAAGTCTCTCTGCTTCCCATATTCTTACAGCAGTGCCCTCTCTGAGAGAGAGAGAGAGAGAGAGAGAGAGAGAGAGAGAGAGAGAGAGAGAGAGAGAGAGAGAGAACCTGCCAAATATTCGACACCGAAAGTTGGAATTGAGTTCTTGAAATTTGGAATAAATTCTCTTTACTAATGAAGGGGAAAATGAATTGTGCTTTTCTGTCCTTCAGAGGCCTTGCTATTAGAGCTAATCTTTCCGCCCAGTATTGAGTTATCAACGGCAAGTGGAACTTCCAGTCTCCAAACCGTCGAGGCCAGTTTTCAGCTAGGACATTCAGGCCCCTAAGCCAAGACACACTAGCTGGGAGAGGAGCTTCTTCTTCACCGGAGAGCCTGAACAAAAGGATCACCATGTCCCTACTGGCAGCCAGATGTTATGGTAGCCTGTGGCACCTGGTCACATTAGGTTAATCTACAGTGCGTCAGTCTATGTCTGGACTAACTTTTGACAAATGGGCTAAAACGTGCACCAAAAATTCAGTAAGAGCTCTGACAATCATTAACTCACATTATGAAAGAGCTTTGTTAGTGTAAACACACCTTTAACAGACATTTCACTAGCCAGAAGGACTGATAAAAGGTTTGACTGGGAAGGTGGCCACAGACATGACCTGTGTGCCTTTCTAGCCGTTCATCTCTCTTCCTTCTTTTGGGGACTTTTTTTCTTTACCCCCTGCCTATTTCCTATTTATGGCCTTACCATATTTGAGTGAGATGACCAGATGACTAGAAATAGCCTAGGTCGTTTGTTCTGTGAGTAAAGTTAGCTCCTCCCTTCCCTGAAATAATCCATGACTGTACTTCTCACACTTAATAATGGGTGTGAATCGAAAATGTGATAACAGCTGAAGAAAAGAAAAATTGAAGCCTCCTTTTTCTAGATCTTATCAGCATCAAAGCTCCAGCTTTGACATTTCTGTTCGTTTCTTTTTCCTCCTCACATGCATGACAGGTCCCAGGAAGGTTTTCTTTTCTTTGCTTTCTCTCTGTTTTCTTCAGACTAAGAAGTGCAGAGAGTGCACCCTGAGCCGGAGTGCAGTGGCGGTGAACAAGCGCTGGCTTGTCTCAGTAATGCACTGCTCAGAGGTTAGCAAAGGGAGACCCAAGAACGGGAGCAGATTGTGCTAATTCCCACACTCTTTGCCTCACTCTCCTCTAGCTGAGGGTAGGGGTACGTGTGGCTAAAGTCACGTTGCAGCCTCGCCTCGAAATGAGGGAAACAATAAGCTAAAAAGCTTCCAGCATAGACTTCCCGCATTGGCCTCCGAAAGTAGAAATGACTACAAGGCAGACTTCCGATCCCTAAAGGGGTTGTTGTGTATGTGAACACACACCACATACACACCATACACACCTACCACACACCATGCATACCACACACACACACACACACACACACACACACCATACTATACCTACCACATACCACACACACCACATACACCACACACATACCACACGTACACACCACATACATATACACACACCACATACACCACACACATAAACACACACACCTCATAAACGACACACCCACCACATATACCACACATACACCACATACTCCACACACACAAACACACACACACCACATATACCACACATACCACATACACCACACACCCACCACATACACCACACACACACACCACATACACCACACACACACCACATACACCACACACACACCACATATACCACACACACACACCACATATACCACACACACAAACACACACACACCACATACACCACATACACTACATGCACACATACCACATATACACACAAACACACACACACCACACACCACACACACACAAACACACACACACCACATACACCACATACACTACATGCACACATACCACATATACACACAAACACACACACACACCACATACCACACACACACAAACACACAAACACCACATACACTACATGCACACATACCACATATACACACAAACACACACACACCACATACCACACACACACACACATATCACACATAACACACACACACACACACACACACACACACACACCATACACCACACATACACACCATCCCTAAAATAAAACTTCTACTGGATACAACTTACAACTGGGACACAGATCTGAACAGGAGACATGTTTCCTCACAACCTGGTTGCCTAGGAGTGTCTTCCTGGACCCCTCTGTACACCACTTCTGTAAATACCTTCAAGATACCCAGCACTCCTCAACACTGCCTCCTGACCCTGAGTACTACCCTGGTTACCAAAGAGTTAGATGTTCTACCTCTGTAAAGGCCACCCCTGAATAGTCTTGCTAATGTATAACTTATCTGTGGAGACAGAGATAAGAAGCCCCAATCGATAGCAGCCTGTGTATAGAACAAAGCAATGGCTTAAATACTAAAGGCCAGGAGCAGCTTGGACGAAATACAGAACTGGGCTTAGGCCAAAGTCTGGCGCTGCTGGTGGTGCAAAGATGGCAGTTATTTGTGTGGTAGATTCACGGCGTGCACTGCAGCGTAGGCCATCAGCCCTCCTGACTGCCCTTAAGAGGTTTAGACATCCCTATTTGCATTCCCCACACAGCTCTAAGAAGCATCCTGAAGCTTGGCCACAAGCCAACAAGACTTGGAACACTAGGATTCAAGATAACCGTTTTTCTTTTCCCCCTGGTTCACAGTATGTCCGTATTTTTAAATTTGAACTCTCCTTCTAAGCAAGGGGAATTTAATTTTTCAAGCAATAAATTTTTATAGAGAGCAAGGTAAGGAAGTTACTGTCTTGTCTGGTTCTATCCAGCTGGGTGGGGTCTGTGTCCTCTTCCTACCACACTGGCCACATAGGGCATAATAGGGCTTATATACTGGGCTTAGTCTAGATGTAGGTTCTCAGAGCGGTACAGTTTATTGTCTTAATTTCTTTTCCTGTTGCTGTGTAAGATACTTCGGTAAAGGCAACCTAAGATAGAATGGACTTATCTAGTTCAGAGTTCAGGTTACGGTCCATTCTGGCAGAAAAGACACAGTGGCAGGAACCGGAAGTAGCTGGTTACATTCTGTCCCGAGACAGACCAAAAGCACAATGGACACCAGCATGGTGGTGCTCTCCACGCTTTCTCCAGGATTGGTCCTGCTCACGGTCATGGATCAGAACAGTCCTTCACAGACGTGCCTTGAGGCCTATCTCCTGGGTGACTCTAGATTCTGTCAGGGTGACAAGAAGCACTAAACGTCGCGTCTAGAGTAGTCGTTCTCAACCTTCCTAACGCTGTGACCTTTAATACAGTTCCTCATGTTGTGCGATCACCCCAGCCATAGCATTACTTTCGTTGCTACTTCATAACTGTAATTTTGCTACTGTTTTGAATCATAATGTAAATATCTATATTTTAAAATCATTTTAGGTGACCCAGGTGAAAGGATTGTTCAACCCTCCAAAAAGGTCACAACTCACAGATTGAGAATTTCTGGCCTAGTGGTTGAAACAACCAAATGAGTCACAGTAGGAGCTCACCCTCTTCCCTGCTTGTCTTGTGGGCCCTAGAATTTAGAGGGAGCTGGACTCACGGAAAGTTTTTGCGTGTGGCTTTGCTTTGGAAAACAGAATAAAATTTTAGGTTGTGTGTGTGTGGGGGGGGGTTGTGGTTGTTTTTTGTTTGTTTGTTTGTTTGTTTTGTTTTTTGTTTTTGCCAATTAGCAACAAGCAAAAATACCATGGGAGTGACACCAGTGAGGTCCCAGTCAGAGGCTTTATATTCTCAAAAGGGTGTTGTCCTGTTAACCCAATCTCTTCAACTGGTCATGTAGTTGATACTTATAGCTTTGCTTTTAAATGTCCCCCAGGATGGCACAAGGGTGTCTTGCATTTTGACCACAACTAAATCTGAAGACTGCTTTTGATGGCCCCAGTAACCTGTGCCTCCTGGTTTCCTGCCCTCTAAGTACTTACTTACCTAGAGCATGAGCTGGATTTTTCTTGTGAGGTGCTGAGACTCGAACCCAAGACCTTACGCATTGCTAGGTAACATCTCTACAACTAAATCCCAGTCTCCAAGATCCGCATCTACGGAGTAGAATACAACAAAAGTAATGCTGTACGTTTTTCGAGACTGGAAAATGTGTGCCCAGGGCTTCCATTTTTCTAGCACTCTCATCCCCAGGAGTCTTAAGAAAAGGCTGTGGGCTCTGTGAGAAGCTAAGGTGGGGTGTTTCTGACCAGTAACTGTCACCATCGTGGGCAGACTCCCCCCCCCCCCCCCCCCCCCCCCCCCCCCCCCGATCCCACCTTTGTTCTCAGAACAGCACAGGGCTGCAAGTATTTGCATAGCATTTCCATTGTATTTGGTGTTATCAAGAGATAATTTAAAGTATACAGGAAGATGTAGATCAGTTCTGTGCAGAGTGCTTAGTTTTATATAAGGGGCTTGAGCATCCAGTCTCCCAGGGATACCGAGGAACAACTATATCTCTCCACTTCTACTTTTGTCAACAAGTTTCTCTGTAACACAATGTCCTACTTTTATGTGGCTGCTTTTCTCTGAGTGAGAAAAATAATTTTTTTTAAAAATCTGAAATCATTGTTTTATTAGCTAAAAAAAATGCCTACTGTTTTAAAAGCACAGATTTATAGATTATAGTTCCCATGGTAACCCCTTGACCTACAGACCAATTCTAACTCATCTTAAATGCCAAAATTTTATATTGCTGATCTCTTAAGGATAATCCAGATGGCTCTGGACTCAAAAAATTTATGGGAAATGAACTTCATTTTATATCCTTTTGTGGTAATAAAGTAACTATAGAAAAAAGCATAGAAGTCTTTCTATATAACTCTATTTACTTTATTTTAAAACTATTTCTTTTCTTCTCTTCCTCCTCCTCTTCCTTTATCTTGCTTCCAGTGCTCACCTGCTTTTGATACCACCAGCAGACCGCTTATCAGACCCTTCCTTTTCTATTCTGACATCAAAAGACTGATAAGCCTTTGTTGAACCTTCATGACAACTGGAAAACCTAACAGGCTGTTCTCCCTGGACCTGGACCATGAGAGTCAGTTCTCTATAACTTGAGAAATCTAAATGCAAGCCCTACACAAGGGGGTGTCCTTTACCTGTTTCCCAGGGGACGGGAGCTCCATAATTCTCTCCAGGGGACTAAGAATATTCGATGAGAATTCTATTTTCCCCTATAGTGATAATAAAATTTGAGACACAGAGAGTCATTTTCTGCTATCACCCTGCTCTTTCTCTACCACTCCTCAGAATTGACAGACCTACATCAAGAAGCACATGGTAAGAATTAGTTTAGGGTTTGTGAGTTTGTAAGAGAGGGTAGACAGAATTCAGGACACGTATTGGAGGCTTTAGAATATGTCCCCTGAACGTATATTGCTATCTCTCCGATAGCAACAGGGACAGCCTAACAAGCTTAGCATCAGGATCATATACAGTTTCAAAGTCAAGTCCTCCCAACCCTGCTCCTTTCTTATTCATATCTTCATTGGGCCATCTGACCTCTTTGCTGCTGGCAGCATGGCTGGATGATCCTTGCACAACTTCTAGATATGAAAAAGTGAAGCAGGAAGATGGAGAATTCATGGTCAAGTTGGGTTACATCATGAGACTCTGCTTCAAAAACAAACTATACCTAAACATGCTAATGAATGAGAATATATTACTGCAGGGCTGCCATTAAATCCGCTATCACTCATTTTTAATAAATAAAATAAAGTATCTGCAAACACTGCTATTCCTTCCATATTGAGCTAGACATCTCTATGCAGTACCATGGTGAGCAAAGAGCTTTGACTCTCAATTTACTTTATAGAATAAATCACAATGAAGTTGATGAGATTATCAAACTTACTAACGAACACAAAGCTTTAGCACATTAATAACTACTAGAGAAAATAGTATAAATAGCTTTTACAAAAATGATAACTATGTTTCATGTATGCTAAGGTTGGTAGAACATTGTCCATACCATCTATGGTGTCTTAGACCAGTGGTTCTCAACTCGTGTGTTGATCCCCTTGGGGATTGACTGACCCTGTTACAGAGGTCTCCTAAGATCATGAGAAATCACAGATACTTACATTATGATTCATTATGAAGTAGCCATGAAGACAATTTCAAGGTTAGGGTTCACTACAACATTAGGAACTGTGTTAAAGGGTTGCAGCCTAAGGAAGGTTGAGAACCACTGTCTTAAACAGATATGGCAACCTACATCCAAAATGTTTGTTTGGTTCACAGGCTACACCCCATGAATCAAATTCCCTCCGTTTGTTTTTATGAATAAATTTCACAAAATGCCCTGATTTATCCATCTTTAGCCACTTTCCTGTGGATGTGAGGTGTGTGAGATGGCACCCTAGGCTATACACAAGCAAGGCAAATATTCTATCACTGAGCTACATCCCTAGCCTCAGTAGGTGCTTTTAAGCTACAGCAATAGAATAGAGACAATTTAACTGTGACTCAAAGAGCCTACGCCATCCATTCTCTATCCTTTTGTACACTGCTATCCTGCTCCAATCTGTAATCATGCCAAGGAGAACTGGCATGGAGACAGTTCTTAAGCAGGGGCATCTTTTTCTGTAGGCCCATTGCAAAGTGAAGGCATGCAGCTTCCTCTTCCAACTAATTTAGGAATTTCAAGGAAATAGACACAATTTACCATAACAAGCATGGGACCCCATGTGATTGACAGACAGTAGACATGTCATGCCATCAAGGCCCTCCTACTTTTAGGTTCTGTAGAGTTTTTCCTCTGTAACAAGATTTTCATTTTCATTCCCAAGTATTCTTGGAGCCAGATATAGAACAAACAAAAGGAAAGTGTTAATAAACTTTTATCATGTAACAATACAACATAAATAAACTTTGAAGTTGCCTATCATCTTAGTTACTGTCTCTTACTGTAACTAAACAGCATGATCAAGTCAATTTACAGAAAAAGAGGGCATTTTATTTAGTTTATGGTTTTCAAGGATTAGAGTTCATAAAAGGAACAACTGAGAGCTCACATCTTGATCCACAATCAAGAGTCATAGAGGATTGGGGATGAAGAGAGAGAGAGAGAGAGAGAGAGAGAGAGAGAGAGAGAGAGAGAGAGAGAGCGCACTGAGAATCATAGAACTGTTTGAACCCCCAAAGCCTAGTGACACAACAATTCAACAAGGCCATGCCTCCCAAGCTTTCCCAAACAGTTCCATAAATTGGGGACTAGGTATTCAAATATTTTAGCTTAGGGATCATTCCCATCCAAGTTCCACATTCCACTCAGCAGCCCCCATATATTTATGGCCACAATATACTGAAAAAATGCATTTAGCTTCACATTAAAAGCTATGGTCTTCAATAGTCCCAACACAGTTTAAAAGTCCATGCATCACGGTCTTTCCTGAGAATCAGCGTACTTTTAGAATTGTAGCCCTGTGTAAAATCAAAAAGCGAGTCACATACTTCCAAATTACAACGGGACAGAACATGTGTTACCTTCCCAAAAGGGAGGAATTAGGGCATAGTAAGGAAATACTGGACCAAAGCAAGACTGAAACACAGCCAGGCCAACTCCAAACCCTGTAGTTCTCTGTCTGGTATCAGAGTTCTAGCTGATTATCATTGTCCTAGTGGGACAGGCATAGGCATCACTTGCGTCTTTTAAAATGCAAAAAGAACGTGTGTTTCTAATGTCAGGAAAAGATTCAACTTCACACTACGGACTGTCTCTGAAATCAGTGTGGATGATCATAATTCAGTCTGTCAGCAACAGGAAGTGAGAACTCTGTTTTCATGGGTTCTTCGGGCATTTCTAGTGGCTTTCTCTTCCCTCTTTGCTCCAAATGGAGTTTAATCTGCCATCTTGGGAACTCTGGCCCCTGATATAGACGTATCTTTGTGCTTTAAGCAGATGAACTCACTGATGCTTGATACAAAAATAGTAGTTTCACAAGTATGTGAATCCTTGAACTCCAGGGTCAGTGCTAGCGTCTGCTGGTACTCAGGTGACCTCAGAATGGGACGCCCCTAACCACTGTGAAAGATGACCTAGAAACCTAGTTTTGTTCTAGAAGTAAATGTTGACTACCTGGGTCTTTTTCTCCATGTGGACAATCCTGTATCACATGGTGAGTCTCGACTCGCTGGGGAAATATGCATTTGTCATCACAGTCCTGCTGTGGTCAGGGAACCACATGTGCACCAGGACTATACGCGGGCTCCTTGGCAGATTGCCCCTGTGAGCAAAAGCAGAAATCCACCAAAAAGACAGGGAAGTTAGATTCATGACCCTAAAAAGGGGAAGGTTAAACCAAGATGTGCCACAAACGGAGTGACGCTGCTGAAGTGGAAAGAAAGGTCAGGTGTCCTGGAGGTCAGAGAGCCCTAAGGGGAGGAAGGAGGAGATATAAGCTGCCAGGGTTTGGGTTCTGGCTTCATTACTGTGCATTACTGTGCATTACTGAATCAAGTTAGCTGAGTTAGCGATGCTTTATTTTATTCATCCATAAGAGCATTATGAATAGTATCTATCTCACCAGGCTGTCGTATGGATTTAACCAGTTAATACATGTAACTAATTTAGAATGTTACCCAGCACATTGGATCATCAATGTTTGCTGCACAGCCTTCGTCCACAACGATATTGAAGCTAAAATCCAAACCCTGGCGTAAGAAGTGTAAGTCATTGTGCTGGACTGCTCAACGCATTAGATGGATATAGCAAATAGCATAGACCGGGAGGCTTATACGGTGACATCTATCTTCTACAATTCCAGGTATCCGAGAAGTTACACATCAGGTGTGGCAGGGTTGGTTTCTCCCAGGGTCCCTCTCCTTGGCTTGAAGCTGGCTCTTCTGTCTGAGTTCATATAGTCTTCCCTCTGTCAAAAATGTCAACATTTCTTAGAAAGCCACCAATCACACCGGTTAGAGCCTATCCTAAGGGCCTCGTCTGAGCTCCACAGTCTCCCTGCTGGCCCTGTCTCTGAATGCAGTCACCTTCTGAGCTACTGGAGATTAAGACATGTAAAGTCAAGAAGGTTAGGGACATACCCATAACAATCATCTGCATTAAGCCAGAATTATCTTCCATTTATCGAAATGGCTCTAAATTGGCCAAACATAGGTACCAGTTTCACACTTGGAGACAAGAGCAGTAGCCTCGGCCCTCTGAAGGTCACTGCAGCTGTTGAAAGCAACAGACCTGATTGCCAGTGGGCCCAGTTTATTGACCCTGGCTCTCCTCTGCTGATCAGCCCTTATTCTAGGCTGGTGACCGCTAGAAATGAGGGTGCCTTTCAGCGATCATCACATACTTGAGAGTGACAGGTTTTTCCCACTCCTTACCCCCACATTTATGTGTCTGGACAAGCCTGGCTTCTTGAGTGACAAACTAGGAAAGCCTCTGACCTGTCCCCCAACGTCCCCTCACTTCCCGCAACTGTGCAGTCTAGTTAGGAAGTACTTATGTTCTACTCATGTGACAGAACCCTGAGTAAGACAGAAAGAAGAAGAGGGGCCTTCTTCACGTGTTACTGAGAGCTATGAAAGAGTTTGAAATTCTGCTGATAATCTCAAGCCTGAGCTCATGAAAAGGCCACTGAACCATCGTTCCTCTTTCCACTCTGTTCTGATCCTGGGATGTTTCATAAATGGCTACCCAGTAAAGATCCCCGTATCACATTCACATCATCGAGTGGCGGTCAAGTGAAGTCCCACTTGGTAGGCAGGAGTCGCTGGTTCAGAATAGAGAACAAGGTTCTTAGAGGGTGCTTTCCAGGGAAAAAAGTGAAACAGATGTACCCAAAGTATGAGAAAGGTTTAAGAGTGGGTCATGGGTAGGAAAGAATAGAAAATAACAAAACTAAACAAAGGAAAGGCATTAAAAAAATCAAGGAACTTTTAGAAAAGTAACTAATGTTAATACATACAAAAATGGGATGTCTGAATTTTTTAATTAAATTAGAAATTATATAAGATATGTAATCAAATTAGTCCTGTATTCAGAAGTGAAAATGTTCAGACTGGTGTGAGTTGCATACAACGAACCGTTCATATGACATGAAATTGTGGGGAGAATGTATGAAGAGATGAGAGAGAAGGACGTATTATAGAGAGTAGAGGCCGTTGAACCTGTTGGAGGGTTTGCTGAGATGGCGCGCGAGGCAACTCCTTCAAGAGGCCAGACCGTCCGTGGTAACTGTGAGATGGACAGTACCTGGGCAAGAGAAGATTCTGGAGAGATATGAGAACATGATTATATACTTGGGGACTTATTTGGGGAATATGAGAGCCAATGAAGAGGAAGAAATAAAAAAGAACCTTGTGAGAAAAAGAAGATGAATCAGAGCTCAAGTGGAAGAGCTGAGTTTTGGTGGGGGTTGGGCCATTTCACTGCTATGGGAGGAGGAAGAAGACAGAGAACAACATAAGGAGATGTGTGTGTGTGTGTGTGTGTGTGTGTGTGTGTGTGTGTGTGTGTGTGGGTTTGTGTGTGTGTGTGTATATATGTGTTTCTTTGTCTAGATGTGTGTGTGCATTATGTATTTGTGTGAGTGTGTGTGAGTATGTATATGTTTACATGTGATGTGTGTGTATCTGTGTGTGCCTGTGTGTATGTGTACATGTGTATGTGTGTATGTGTTTGTTTGTCTATATGTGTGTGTTTGTGTGTGTATGTATTTGTATGAGTATGTGTATATATTATTTATATGAGTATGTATATATGTGATATATATATGTGTGTGTGTGTGTGTGTGTGTATGTGTGCCTGTGTAGATGTGTGTGTGTGTATGTGTATATGTGTGTGCCTGTGTGGATGTGTGTGTGTGTGTGTGTGTATGTGTGTAAGGTTGAGTTGAGAACACCTCCCTCCTTTCCCTTCACCTCTGCATACTTAAGTATGAAGTCTCAAGATACTTTCCTAGAGCTGTGTCCCCACCCCTCCCATTTTGGGAGGTCAGAGAATGAGTAGGAGGTCCTAAGTCAGAGAGAAGAGATTATAAACCAAGACAGGGAGAGAGGAACCATTCTGTTGGAGTCACACAGCTAATTAGGGGCTGAAATCAAACTGGCTCCTAGCCTAGTGCTCTTTCTCTACCAAATTACCATGTAATACTGAACAGATGGGAGTGATTAAGGCTCGGGGCCATTAGAAAGGCTAGCATAACCTGGGGTGCACGCAATAAGGAATGGAGTAGAACCCCAGCCGAGAGATTTGAGCCTCACTTTGCAGGGAAGGGATAATTTCACCCACTGTGAGCTATGATTAGGTTTGAGTGGTTTGAAGTAAACTGTAAACTTTTTAAAGTCACTGCTTCACTGCAATCCAACCCAGCCAGGCTGGAGAAATCCCGGCTGCCTTGGGTGGCACTCAAGACAGAGGAAAGGAGAAATGCCAGGCAGTAATATCCAGAATATGAACTGAAATCCTCTCTCGAAGTCACACAGAGCCTCTGCACATCTTCACTGCACTCCACTCAGAGGCATGTATTAAATCCACTGAAAGTTTAGAGACTACTTAAAAATAACATTTGTCACTCCACCTCCACACATGTGGGGGCCTCACAATTGTAACTTCAATGACAAGAGCCTCTTCCCCAAAATAGTCTTCGCTTAGACAGCTCCTTCATGACATCATGCAACTTAAAAAATCTTTTTTCTTCTGTATTTGCATTTCCAAAATATCTTGGAACTTGGTATTTATTTTGATTGACATTTTTTATCCACCCTGAGGGTTTCAACTCCCCCTTCTCTTTACAAATGATGTTGAATTGCGAGTGCTGCCTGTCTTAGTCAATTTTCTATTGCTGTGACACCATGACCAAGGCAACTCTTATGAAAGGAAGCATTTAATTGAAGGCTGGCTTACAGTTTCAGGGGTTTAGTCCATTATCATTCACGGTGGGAAGCATGGCAGCGTGCAGGCAGCTACTGGAGCTGTCACTGAGAACTACATCTTGATCTGTGACCTCAAAGCTCACCCCTCAAAGATGTGGCACATCTTCTCCAATCAGAGCACATCCACTCCAGCAAGGCCATACCTCTTAATCCTTTTAATCTCTTCAAATAGTACCACTCCATGGTGACTGAGCACTTAAACAGTTGAGGCTGTGGAGGCTATACTTATTCAAACCACCATACTGGCCTTGATCAATCAAGTTGGCTTTGTTCTTATATAAATTTGGGATAGGGACAATTTGTTAATTTGTTAATGGCCACATTGACAAGTTCTAAGATTACGCTAACTCATGCCTCCCCTCCTCCTTGTAATTAAAATCCTTCTGTCAGACACTCATTGTTCCTAATCAATATTGGCTTAATGGCTTTCCAATCATCAATATTGCTCTAAGACTGAACCCTCATGACCAGTGCAAGATTGAACCCTCATGACCAGTGCTCAGAACTTACCTAATGTTCTTCGTTTCTCCTTGCTAGGACTGAGATTCTGAACCAGAAGAGACCGAGAAAAAAAAAAATCCGTCAAATATATTTGCCAGATTCTAGCCAGGCATCAAGTGGTATCCCCTTTTGCCAGTGTCCACTGCTATCTGATTGCTATTACATTCCCATAACTATACCTCTGACTTGATAAATACAATTGTATGTTCAGATCTCAGGCTCACCTTACAGAAAGGCCAGGAGCATTCATAAGCAATGTAATCACCAAACAGAGGCCCACCCTTATTCACTCAGGCTTGGGGTATAATTTCTTGCTGAGAATAAAATGGATGATACTGCAGATGCTTTCTCTGACCAGTGCCCATTTCTTTCCCTGTTATTTTGTACATTTCTCATTATAGTTGTAAGTGATTTGAATTTCTATTACCTGCTTATTATCTGTCTCCCCCCCCCCATTAAATGTAAGGTTCCTAAGGACAGAAACCATATCTATCTTGTTGTCCAAGTGCTGGGAATAATTCCTCACTCAGAGTAGATAGGCTACTTGAACACTAATCCAAAAGCATTCTCTTATTCTTCCCATCAAAGCTGTTTGTCCTGGGTTTCATTCAAGATCCTGAAGATAAACCATCAGCTAGAAATCCCTTCTTCCTGGGGCTTCTCCATCAGAGAAAAATGCTCATCCTAAAAACAATAATTGATTGACTTCATTCCCCTCTCTAGCTATGGCTCCATCTGCTTTTATTTCTGTCTTCTCCTTGACAGGAAAATTTAGTAATATGTGTGCCTGGGGCAAGGATGAGGCTCCACAGAAATCTGCTTGCGTACTATGTGTGCAGTCCCTGTAAACTCTGTGTTTGCGCCCCATTACTGGCACCCAAAACAAAGTTGTGCCTATACTTGCCATTTGCAATTTTTCAAGGTATTTCCTTGTTTCTCCAATCAGATCTTTGTCTCAGCCATTTCAATGCAATTGTTGAGTTCACCAATTTACAACAGTATGTACAGCTCACACAATCTGATCCTGTCATCTTTCCTGTGTATCTATAGTGTGTGTGTGTGTGTGTGTCTGTCTGTCTGTCTGTACATGTGTCAGGGTGTGAAGGGGAGGTATGCATGTCAGGTCAGAGATCAATCTTGGATGATACTTTATTTTATTTTTTTTAATAAAGGGCCTCCCAATTGTCTCAGAACTGGCTGATTTAGGCTACATTGTATTCTCACATTGTCAACTCTGAGATTAGCATATGCCAGTATGCCTGGCTTTTTTGTGCAAGTACCGAGGATTGAACCCGGGTCCTCAGGCTTGCACAGGACACATTTCCCTGATGGGTCTGCCTTTTCAGCCCTCTTATTGCTTTCCTTACCCCTCCCTTCTCTCACTACCTTCTCGTTTTGTCTGCCTTAACCAGGCCAAATCTGGCACCCCAGCTCTGCTCCTGCTGTTCTGGTCCTGGTCCTCTCCTCATGGATCTCCATGTAGCTTCAGCCCTTCCCTTAAGTTACCTTTTCCAAGTGAGACCTTTTCTAATCACTCAATGTCAAACCATATCCATCTCTTCTTCTGGAGCTTTGGTTTTTCCTCTCCTTTGGGTTTTCTCCGTAGTTTTTATTACCATCTCTTTTATTGCCATCTGCCATTAACTGTTTATCTTCCCACAATATAGTCTAAGCTCCATTAGGAAAGTAAGTTCATCTCTTTTGCTCATTATTTTAGCTACACTGCCTAAAACATATCTGGTACTCAGCAAGCAATGAAAGATGTTTCTGAAGAAAATGGAAAAGCCATTTCACACCATGTTAGTGATTTCTAACATAGCAATGGAAATAGTCTAAATTCAATTTATTCTCTGGTAGTTCTCAGAGAGACTAACTCCAATGGGGAGGTGTCAGACCGTACACTGACAGAGCAGCAGTAGGTATTCTTGTAAGGACATGCTTTGGAAATGGTTGTGCCTTGTGCTACCCTTCAAATCACACTACATTAATTACTGCTGTATGAAAATAACTTGGGCCGCACATGACCATGAGTCACAAAACTGAAATGATTGACACAAAATTAATGCTATATCAGTCAGTGCCTATATCAGTGACAGTATGCTTTATGGATATCACATTTCTATTGTCTCTGGTTTAGCTAGATCACACTGGAAGTATTGGGTTTCACCTTTGGGACTTATCTTTCAAGAGAAATATTGTTCCAAGAAAGTCAGCCTAGATGGTGAGCCAGCTAGCTATGGTCTTCAGTGAGGTTGTAAAGAGAACAGTGGTGCTCAGTGACTATATTTCATTTAAGGACAAAGTCCTGAAAGTGTGCACCTCCCAGGCCTTTCTGCCCAGAGCAGATATTATTAATCAATCACAATTCTCTTTCCCAAAGCACTCACATCTGCTTGTTAAGTGAACTTGAGACTGAACAAGGCCCATTTCACCGGCCCCAAAGTTCCATGGCTGTTCTCGTTGACTGAGCTAGGTAGGAAGAGCCTGGGGAAGTGGGTTGATGAAAAATATTCTGCAAAGCAAAGCCATTTACCTTCAAATTGCCATTATCTCGCTGGAGACAATAACAGGGAATCGGGTTGAAAGAGAATGAACGGAGCACAAAGAGATAGGTGATTGCTTCTCTGCTATTATAGCAACAGTAATAAAATCTTGAAAAAAAAACTTTTGGACACTCTCATCTGCCAGTTATCTTTATTCTTTTCTGTCCTCACGTGTTTTGACCTCGTGCCCTAATCGGTTTGGTGAGGAGCCAATTAACTCTTCTTAAAACATGGAAGGGACGGCAGCTGCCAGAAGCTTGCCTTGCCGTGTTCCAAGATGCGGTAATTCTTTCCCTAATGACATAGTAGAGACTCTGTCGCCACAGTTAAGAGCAGGCTCGAGACAATTACTATATTTAAGTCCTGCTCTGCAGGTTATCATATCCACATCTGCAAGCTATTCTCTTTGTAAAGCATTTGGAGCTATTTGCCACAGAAAACTCATTGGAAAAGGCCAGCGACTGCTTAAGGAGACATTAACAGACATTCCACGTGGCTAACCCGAGACAGACATGCAACTTTCTTCTTGGCTACTTCAGTCCTACCCCTGCTTCTTGAACCCACCCCCACCCCCCGCCTCCCAGGCTCTTCTTATCAGAACAGGAAATCTGTGCTCGGGGTTGAATGGAGAGGTTGCAAAGGACAAATGCCACCCACCCACTGGCCTAGGCATAACAGAGATCAATTCAGGGAGCTGATCAGCTGCTCTGAACCCCAAGAAAGATTCCTGACAGTTACAAAAGGAAGAAATGAAAAGGACATTTGTAAAAACAAACAAAAGGACAGGCTAGGACCCTCTGGATACTGAGAAACCAGCGTTCACAGCCTGGACCAAGTAGCCATTGCTCTGCCTTTGGTTCCCTTGTTCATAACAAGAGGACAGTCAACACTTAATACTTCTGTCCTAGGAGGACTGGAATTATTAGACTGAAAAATAGATGTGAAAACAGTTTGAAAAGAGATTCGAGCATTGTCCAAGCATCTGTATTACTATGATGAACAGTATTGTTATTCTTATGACCCTGTGATTGTAATTACTTGCAACATTTTATATGGCAATGTTTTTCCTAAAATCCAGATATAATCCAGGCCCCTGACTCTCCAGTATGAAACTTCCAGTCTTTCCTTCCTAACTAAAGGACTGTCTGAGTTTACCCAGAATTTGTAGCCTTTAAGCTTGTTCACTCTTTCAATTGTTACCTAGAAGTTAAGGGTTGAGCGGTTCAGAATGTTAATCCTACAGAGACCCCGTAAAAGGAAAATCATGCTTCCAAGCATGGAAGAGTGGGACCACCACTCTGAACTCCACCAATCCTACCCACCTCATCAACCCAATCCTATCTCTCCCATTAGTAGACTTAGCCGAATCTGTCTGGACACAAACATTGGAAAGATACACAAGATAGTTCTCTCTGTTCATTAGAGACTGTTATTCCGATAGATTTTTTTTTTCATTTTTTGACATTCTTGTAATATAAGTCTTTATTTCTCCATTTGCTTTCATTGTCATGATTTTTAATTTTACTCCCAATGCACATTTTTAAAAAAAAACAGGGTAGGCTGGAGAGATAGCTCAGCAGTTAAGAGCACTGACTGCTCTTCCAGAGGTCCTGAGTTCAATTCCTAGCAACCACATGGTGGCTCACAACCATCTTCAATGGGATGTGATGCCCTCTTCTGGTGTGTCTGAAGACAGCAACAGTGTACTCACATACATAAAATAAACCTTAGAAAAAAGTAAAGAAAGAAAATTAGACTTTAGCAAAAAACAAAGCAAAACAAACAAACCAAAAAAAAAAAAAAAACCCAGACAAACAAACAAAAACCCCAAACTGCAAACCCCACTACTGAACAGTTCCTAAGGATAAGAACAGAACAAGGGACTTGGATATGTAGATGGGGAAGTGCATGATAATTAGGGTGGAACCTCTGTTGAGGTAATGTTTGTAGATGCCATTATATGGTACAGCACTGTCATGTACTAAGCTTGTGATCCCCAAATCTGAGACAAGGTAACTGTCCTTAGACTTCCCAGATTTCTGAATAAGATAAATTATTCTAGAACATGATTTGCTTGATGTTTCTTGGATAGAATTCTATGATATCTGGTCACTATTAAGCTCTTCCTATTCCATAGTCATTATGGTTATAGAATAATTAAATGCCAAATAAAACAGAGGAGCAGCACATTTCTTAGAATAATTGAATAACCAACCAATAACAAAATATAGCATTATCTTCAGTCATTTAAGTGAACTGAATTTTCACTCTGCAAAACCAAATAGAATATGTAATTCTGCTCTGCAGTATTGAATGTATCCAAATATATACTGAACAGACTATGATCAACTGAGAGAGAAAAAATGCATCTGACCCAGCCTGTAGGCAAATAAATTTATCACATCTAATGTGAGTGCCAGTTTAAATCCACTTATTTCTAATGTTAGGCAGGGTTGATTCATAACTGTACATGATGAAGCAAATTTATGACACAGAGACCTTTTTGCTCTTACATTGGTTACTTGAAGTAGTTAAGAAGTCACAGATCATTTACCAGAGAAGATAATCGTTTACAAGTTCCAGGATAAAGGGCATGCATAGGCAAGGCCTTTGACCACAGTCTTCAGTCAGTAAGAGCCTAGTTTTTTTTCTAGTTGCTTTTGTTCTCCTTCCAAGTACCTCACTCATCTCTAGTCAGGAGAATCCTATGATAACCAGTCTACACATACAAAGAAACCCGAGAAGGCAGTGATAGAAACTCCAATCCTGACAGATGCTGTGCATATGTTGTCCAATGTGAAATGCCTGTTCTTCATCTCATGGTTGGGTTAATTAAGTCACCCTTTCCAAATGAGATCTGGGTAGCAGTCGAGCATGTCTTTTGTAAATGGCAAATAATGAGCAATGACTTCTGGGTAAACACGATCAGATAAATATGATTAAAGAAAAAGTCCATGCACTCAGTAGGAAGACTCTCCTGCAGCAACCCTGGCTCAAAGAAGATGATCTCAGAAACTTCTCATGCAGCAACATCTTAGAGTGACTTTCAAGCAGGTTGATGTAAAATCTCAAGTATGGTCACCTACAAGACCTACATATGACAATACCAGATGACATGTCCGCGTGGATAGGGGCAAATTTCCCAAGACCCCATCCCAAGATGAAGAGCTACAAGCAATCAATGGTTGTCAGAAGAGGAGAATCCATTATCCAGTTCCAACTGGTCAGGTCTAAACATGTGTACCTATAGGCAACACTAAGTTAGACTTATTATGTTCTTTCTCTTGCTCTCCCTCTGCCTCTCCTCCTCCTCTCCCCTCCCTCTCTGGGACAATAATAATTAAAGAAGAGGTCATGATGTAGAGAGGAAGTGGAGGTCGAAGGAGTTGGATAGGAAAAAGGGAGAGAGAAAAGGAAGATGATCTACGATACTCTTCTATGGAATTCTCCAAAATATAAAAAGATTAAGCTAAAAGAGAGAGAATTATTTCAGACTGATGGGACTTTGGGGGGACCACCAGTTCTTCCTTTCTTGATATAGCTCGGCACTTCCTTAACTCCTAACTTATCTTCATTCAGAAGCACATCCATGAGGTAAGAGACCTGTGCATGCTTCCACACATGTTACAGACATACTTAAGGAAACTTAAGGAAATCCAATGAGTGTGGAGATGAAAATGATAATATCCTCCCCATGTGAAACATGAGATTTGACCTGTTGTATGTAGAATAGGTAAAAAAAAAAAAGCTATTATTAAGGTGATGAGGCTTTTTTGTTGTTTATTTGTTATTCTTACTGTATGTTTGTTGTTGTTTTATGCTGGACCTTGAACCCAGGACCATGCTAAGCAAGCAGTCTGCTACTGAGGTTCATCCCTGTCCTGAAGTAATCACTTCTTAAGGGGAACATCTTTGGGAGTATTTAGCTTAACCTATGCATCCTTTCATTTGTCTGAAGGAAGCTGGTGTCTTTGCAAAGAAGAGAATAGCAAGGCAAGAGAGCTTTAGACGAAGTAGAGTCTTCCCTTAAGAGTAAAGCAAAGAAGCCCAGTTTAGACTTCCAATTAAGCTCAGACAAGTTAATGTCTGTTGTACCTATGATTACTTCATTCACTTCTTAACTTAATTCTTTAGTCTTTTGTTTTCTGTTTTTTTCCCTTTTCTGGTACCATTCAGTAATTTTTTAAATTAGCCATCACATTTAGTATAGAACAATAAAGCTTAATGGGACCGTGGTCCCATGCAAGCAACAAGCTCACAGTGTAACAGAGAACTCTTGTATCTTTGAAGACACTGATGATACTCTTGTGGGTACCGGCGCACTGCAGATCAAAGCATATGGAAGTCTTTGCCTCTTTGCAGCATGTTACACATCAAGAAGACTAATATGATGGGGACATACACCAGATGCTGTGAGAGTAATGGATTGAGCTGACTAGTACAAATTGAAGTTAGGACAGAGCACACTGGAATTGTGTTTGTTTCTAAATCATAAAAGCCTTCCCCCTGACACAGCCTAAAGTTTCACCTTATTGGGAAAGTAGAGACTTTTAAAAAGGTCAGTTAAGACGTTGGTGCATGCCTTCAATTCCAGCACTCAGAAGGCAGAGGCAGGAGGATTTCTATGAGTTCATGGCCAGCCTGATATACAGAGTTCCAGGACAGCCAGGGCTATACAAAGAAACTGTGACTCATAAATTACAAACAAAACAAATTCTAGTATGAATTTTATGCTCTAAAGTCATCGACAAAGCTTTGTCTAAGAATTATCTATGAGTGTTATCTCAGCACATGATTTTAAATCTACCCAATCAACTGTGATTTTTGTTTAGCTTTGTTTTAAGTCTTTAGGAAATTAGGGTATGTAGTCTCCCCAGTTCTCAGTGAACTTGCCTTCTGGAGAGGCTACTCGTGAATGCATTACTAAATCTCAGTTACTCAGAAGACGGAGGCCATTGAAATCTCTGGTTGGTGGCTGTGAGGTTTAAGCTCTGCAGAACTTGTGCATATCCATAACATAAGTCTGTTTATGTTTCCTAAAATTTATGTATACACTCTTAGGCACATGTATGTGTATTAGTTAAACATGGCTGAGTTGTACATAACATATCATTACAAGTACTTGGCTTCGGAGTACGGAAAATTAGATTGGGATACGGTATGCCGAGAAATTCTATAATGTAAGAACTTTTAAATGATTACATAGTTCTACGATGCGTGTAATAATATGGCATCTGTATAATTTTGAAACCACAGTAGTGAGGTATGATTGGATCTGGGTAGTTCCCTTCTCCCACAGGGAACGCTAGATCTAGCTGCAGTTGAGCAGACCCTCCATCATTTCAGAAAGGCTCTCAGGAGATTCAGCAGGTTAGACTCTGGTTCAACGGTGTCTCCTGAGAGCAGACCTGTAAACAACAGATGCCTCTGACTTTGTTGTTGCTGCTGTTGCTGGTTTGGTTTGGTTTTTCAGACAGGTCTCTCTATGCAGCTCTGGCTGTCCTGGAACTCACCACGTAAACCAGACTGGCCTCAAACTCTGAGATCTGCTTCCCTCTGCCTCTCTGAACAGTGGGATTAAAGGTGTGTTTGCCACCACATCTGGCCCTTTAGATTATTTTTAAAATACTCTCTTACCCCCTGTCCCTTGAAGAAGCATGGGGGCTTTTTCTCTGATAGTTACCATATGCAGGCCAGGTTCCTATGGGCTCCTGCTGGGTGACTCCCTTGGTGGTTTAGACTTAGGCATTGGTCCTCACCAGTCTGCAGCAGTTATGACATAGCTTCTCCTGCTTAGGACACTATTCCAGGGAATGTTTCTGCTCTGATAGCTACCTGTTTATCCAGTTGTGGGGACAGCAGTTTACCTCTGACTTTTCTCCTACATATCTAAGAGTCATTGATTTATCAAGTTGTTCAATTTTTTTTTTTGTTCAGTATGGATTGATGGCTTCTGTGCCCCTTACAAGTATAACCAGAACCCATAATATTTTTATGCCATTACGTATGTGTGTGTATGTGTATGCATATTCATATATATACAGGTTCATATGTATGCCTCTAATTGGATCACTTATATTACACCCAAAGGTTCATTTTGGAAGAGGAATCAGAAGATTGAAAAGTAGAGGTGCTGGGTGACCACAGGGAAACAGTGTCTTCCAGACACAGCAGGGCAGTTACACATAGGATCTCACAGAAGTTGTGACTGTGAGTACAAGATCTGTGCAACCTCACACCAGAGTAAATCCAATTGAGAAGAAAGGAGGTAGGTACAAAGTCCTGTCGCTTGCTGAGTAGCTATGGGCAGATGATAATTGCTGGGACAAGGACAGTTCTTTTCAAGGATGTGGCTCTGGGTAGGTTGAACATGGTCCAGTGGAAGGCCACACATACACAAATCTAGAGGCAGCACAGATTAGACTTTTACCACCACCCCCCCCCTTCTTCCTTTTAATGATGTAAAGTCCTTTTTAAAATTGGGAAGGTAGGGAATGGTGGTGTGTGGATGTGGAAAGATTTGGGGAGGAGGTAAATATAAACAAAATACCATTTGATAAAATTCTCAACGAACTAATAAAAATAAAAAGAGCAGTGATGTAGAAAACTTTAAAACACACACACACACACACAGAGAGAGAGAGAGAGAGAGAGAGAGAGAAACAGAGAGAGAGAAACAGAGAGAGAGAAACAGAGAAGGAGAGAATAGTCTAAAAATGGTTAAATTACTTACCAAAGTCACCATGCACAGGTATGGTAGTGAAACACTGCAGTCTGGATCTCTTGCCCTGTTCTCTTTCTACTGAACCTTTCTTTCTACCTTTGATGTTCAAGTGTCCTGCTAGTCTAATTTGAAATGTTTGGAAGCCCAAGATTTACTGTAGACAAATGCAGCTTCATAGGACTTATACACCACATTACAAGATGCCCCCTCTCGTCAAAACCTCACCCCAGATTTACCAAAAGAGGAGAGTTTTGCTTTGTTTTCTCCAGTTCTCCTGAAGGGCAGGCTCCGACTCACTGCAGCCACAAGCATCTGTAAGAGCTGTGAGCGTTGTTTTCTGCTCACAGCCTTTCTGTGAAGTCAGCTGAGTTTCAGTGTGGCAGTCCTGTCTTCCAGGCCCACTCAATCTCCTGCAGCTCTGTGTCCGTGTGCCTTTGTGCTGTGATGGACGTGCCAGAGAGGATTCCGACTTCTTCCTCTCTTATTGCCATAGGTGCACAAACAAAACCCTCATCCCATGAGCTTAAGGGTCATCTGAGGTGAGGGACGCACATCCCTCCCCAACACTTCCAAGTAAAGAGTCAAACTTTGCAATTGACTTTCAAAAGTGAGAAGCAGGGGCAAAAGCATCATGGCAAATTAAATTCAGGAATGACAGCAGACAGTGAACAAGATACTTTTATCAAAACGTTTTGTCGGTTTGGGGTGCGGCTAACAGACAATGGGATTGCTCAAGATCCTTTCAACAGGTCCAATTCAGGACTCAGAAATTTAATCATGAATTTGATGTTGCAAGGCAGTGTAAAGATGTCCAACACTGTTTGAATCGGGTGCCCTGACTCGGGCACTGGATGTCTCTAAGACCACTTGTCATCCCCTAAAAGTCAATGCTGCTAACAGCCCTGGGTTGAATCACCAGCTCAGGCCTGTAGCAGAATGCCCTGCACAGGCTGTGTGGACCTAATTGAGCTGAAATTCAGAAGCTGCACATTGATCCCTAAGCAAGTACATTGCTGGCCCTTCTGAGTCAACCTTCAGTTAACAAACATACACGTTTGGACTAACTCACATGCCTTTGTTTCTAAAAGTTCACTCAAGCGATAGCATTTTCAAAGTTGGCTGTGAACAATGGGCATTTAGTGGCTCCTGATCAGCTGTGCGACCCAAGGGATAGTTTCTGAAACCCTCTTCTGTGTCATTCTTTCTTTCTCTCCATTCAAGCAAACTCGCCTTGGCTGAACCCCATGGGGCTCTTTAGATTGAAGGACTGCAGGTGGACGGAAGAGGGAAGGGAGGTAGGAATACATTGGTCCTAAAGTATCATCTCTTTCAATACTGAGTAAGATGTTTGAAAAGCAAAGTCTATGGGGAAAGAAAAGGAATCTTCTCAAAGATATTTTATAATTACCAATTTCTAAGCATCGATTATGATACATTATGTCTGTCTTCATGAAAATGCTAAGGGTTACCACTATCCTAAATATTGACTTTGGAAAAGACACTTTTACGTCTAAGGGATTCGTTATTCATAGTTGTCACAATTCAGTGTCTATTCTTTGTCTTGGTTTTCCATTTTTCATTCTTTCTTTAATAAATTTTGAATATCTATATAAATAGTAAGATCTCCAAACTTCAAGTCAAAATATGTGTATGTTTAACATATGTCTTTTCAAATATCATTTCACACACAAATGCTATAAAAATAGCCTGTCATGTTATCCCTGATTAAGTTTCCCTGGGGTGTTTAACATAACCTTGAAGCAGGGATTGTTGCCTTTTTAAATTGGGGTTCTAGCAGAAGCAGCTAAATCTAAAAGCCAGATGCAGCCATTTTTTACCAGAAAATGTTTTGGTCACGTGGTCTGTGTATTGCCATCTGGTTGTTATTTGGGAAATTGGGAACCTGCCACATTGCTGTTCTAAGTTCAGAAAAAAAAACTGAAATGACAAAAGTCTCATTGTACCCACTACATGTGTAGAAATGAAAACATCTACCAGTTGCCTATACATTTAATCTGGCTTCCGGTATTGTTCTGCGCAAGGGCAAACACTGTCAAACATTAACCGGTGAGTAGTCAGATTGACCATGTCTGCTGTCTCCAGTGACGCTGAGGTTCTGTCTGAGTGTTTTCATTCATCTTAGTCCCCACCATCTAGGTTTCTATTCATCTTCTTTTTCCAACCGTGTACAGGTACTGATTAGTTTCAATTTATGGTCACCATTAAGCTGAAAGCCAAGTTCCATTTCTTTTGTCCTTTTTAAACATCTCATCAGAAGTTAATCAGCTGACCATCATAACACACACCAATCAGCCCAGCATGCAGCTGTCTGAGGCAGGAGATATTTGCATTTGAGGACATTTTGGGCAACATAGTGAGACCAGAAAGGAAGGAAGGAAGAAAGAAAGAAAGAAAGAAGAAGAAGAAGAAGAAGAAGAAGAAGAAGAAGAAGAAGAAGAAGAAGAAGAAGAAGAAGAAGAAGAAGAAGAAAAGAAGGAAGGAAGGAAGGAAGAAAGAAAGAAAGAAAGAAAGAAAGAAAGGAAAAGAAAAGAAAAGAAAAGAAAAGAAAAGAAAAGAAAAGAAAAGAAAAGAAAGGCAGACAGACAAACAGAACAAAAGGTCTTGGGAGGTGAAGAATCGGTTCAGCTAATGAAGTGCTTACACACCAACATTAAGATCTGAGTTCAGAGTCCCCAGCATGCATCTAAAAAGCCAAGCATGATGGCACACAGCTAAGATCACAGCACTCAGAAGGTAGAGACAAGATGTGCTCTTGGGTTGGCTGGCCAGCCTGTTTAACTGAATGGCTGAGTTCCATGTTTCAGTGATCTTGTCTCAAAAGTTAAGATTAAGATTAGATTAAAAGTGAGATTAAGAGAGGAAAGCACCCCATACTGACCCTAGGCGTTTATGTGCATGTCCACACAAGGGCACATGCACCCACAAAGCCACACACACACACACACACACACACAAAGAAAGGCCCAATTTGAAATGTTTGAAGTCCTAAACCTTTGGTTTTTACTTTACCTAGGGACACATCAAACATGCCTTCAGATAACTGACACGGCACTGACAAACTCCCCTCAAGTCGTTCTGAGGTCGCTGTCCCTTGACTTGGCTTCGCTAGGTAAGATGGCCAGCTTCCTGAGGTTCATCTAAGGTTTCAGCTACACAACAACAGCAAGAAAGGGAGGACAAAGCTGTGGTATGGCGCAGTGACTGGACACTCACAGGCATGCCAAGACCCTGGGCTCCATTGTTTGCACCACGCAAAAAGGCAAATTGATGAACAGACTGAGAAGGTGTGGCCTGGCCAGTGCTGGTCCATACACACTTGCTTTTGGGAGCACCTCCTTCAAGAGACAGCTCAACATTTAGCTCCCAAACACGACTTAACAAAACCAAATATTTGGATTTTAAGAAAACGAATATGAAACCTTTGACTCAACACGGTCTCGAAAGCCAGGGTAACACATCATGACACCCGGTAAGGGAATGCGATTTCTGTTCATGGTGGGAAACTGCACCTGGACTGCTTACAGAGTGGCTTGCAATCTAAAGTGAGAAGCCATGATTTTTTTTTTCATATAGTTACAGATCCATAGCCATTTAGTCGCCAGTACTCTTAGTTAACCACGCAGATGGGTCTATGACGACCTCTCATGGGTGTAACTTAAGACAGAACAGATGACTCGACCAACAGATTCGTCAAACCCTTCCAAAGAGCAAATTGAAAAGGGACAAATCAAACACCACATTTTCCGCACAGATGTTAGGCTAAACTGATGCAGACTCACTCCTATAATTATGGCATTACAAGAGATTTATCGTCATCAAAGTCAATCGAAACACACCAAAAGAAAGCTGATGAAAAACTCAAGAGAGGTTGTGTAGTAATTTTTGTAAAAATCTCACAGCTAAAGATCTCATTGACTTCAGCCCTAGACTCATTCTCTTCAACAGAAGAGGCCTGGAGTTAGAAAGCATAGTTCTGACTGCACAGCGTTCATCCGGTTCATTTCCAGCCTCTGTGGTTGATACTTTTTTTTAATAAAAAATTGTTTTGCGTTTGGTCAGGCTTTTCAAACTTTTTAAGTATGGGAAAGAAATGCAATCCCTTAATTCCAGAATATTCTAAGCAAATAAGTACTATATTAATGAGTCTTCTCTTTAAATACTGTATTGAGTACAAATTGTCTCCACATACAAGTTCCTCCTGGACTTGTCTGCAAGACTTCCAGGAAAAAGTGAGGGTCAGAGAGGATGTTTCCTCACAAACGTATTTTCAAACATCATGTCCCTTTATTCCTTCCTGTCTCCTCGTGCCCATGTGACATAACCATGCCGAGGGATGGCAGCTCAGCCAATGAGCTGACCCACGCCAAGTGTCCCGTGTCCCCCTCCAGTGTTTGTGTGGCACCCCGTCGTCCACACATTTCCCAATATCAGCTCTGTGAAGAGACTCCCTCATATGGAGCTACAGAGCGGCACTTGCTCCGAGCTATAACTGCCAGCTCCCGCCAGCCTGTCTCCACTCAAAGCATTCATTTAGCAGGGAAGCATAGCAAAATTTACAGCCTAGGCTTTTATCGTGCAGAGTTTTAGCACCACGAGGAACCTTATACTCATGCCTAAAAGCCGTTAAAAAGCAAGCCCTGAATTTGTTTGAACCAATAGGGAAGAACGGTCGCAAGGCTGCAAATAAATTTGAGAACCAACAGCTTGACGCTCTCCAGACTCTTTATATTTAACATCTGAAGATGTCGCGGGTTAGAGACAAGAAGTGTAGCAACAATTCCGTTGGCACTCGCCCTCAAAACTGACCACCCGGCTCCAAGCTGCGGAAACTACTTACTGGAAAGAAAGAACCGACATCTTTTTTTTTTTTTTTTTGCTTCTTTTTTTTCGGAGCTGGGGACCGAACCCAGGGCCCTGCGCTTCCTAGGCAAGCACTCTACCGCTGAGCTAAATCCCCAACCCCTAAGAACCGACATCTTTAAACTCCCTCTACCCATACACCACGGGTTTTCCAGGTTCACACACATGCACATGGTGAATGAGTAATATAGAAATAAATGAATATATACATGTATTATATGTGTATATATACATATATATTACATATGAATATATATTACATATGAATATATGTGTGTATATATATGTGTTACAGTGTATGTTTGCAGTTTACAACGTGTTGCATGGGATTCCTATACAGGACAAAATATTTGCTACCATGGGCTAGCTTAGCATAGCATTTTCTATAGTCACTTCCCCAGAGGAAAGTGGCTACTATCTACTAAATCGACAAAGATCCCTCATACAAAATGATTTTATTAAATTAGCCCTCATATTGCATATTAGAAACCAGGCCTGTTCACCCCACTTCTCTGGAATTGTGTGTAATCTGTCCTATTCCTCTCTACCCTCAACCTCCACACTGATAAGCACCTCTGTTCTTGCCACACACCTAAACTCTCTGTTTGTTTCATTCCATATGCAGCTGGAATCATTAATTTTTTTTCAGTTGTGCATGTGGCCAAATTATATCCTGCAAGTGGTCCATCCATGTTGTGCAAAGAGCAACATCTCTCTTTTTTTAAGGCCAAATTGCATTCCATTGCACACAAGCACAAGTATACCATACTATCTTTATCCAACAGTCCATGGCAGGGAGGGAACTTTTCTCTGAGTCTTTGATATTGTGCAGCATGCCGAGACCATGGGAACCCAGGAATATAGGTGTCTTTATGAGGGGGCAATTTTATCTCCATTACACCCAAAATAGGGACTGTGGGCGCATGTGGTAGCTCTCCTATTGGTTTGTTCAAAAACCTTTATGACGCTTTCTGAACGGCTGTACCGACTGCCATTCTTAACAGCACACTATGGCTTACCCTCCTCCACGCCCCGGTGAAATAGAAATAGCCGTCCTATGAGGAGATGTGGTGATTTGAACTTGGATCTTACCAATGATCAGAGAAGTGTTATCTTTTCCATATATCATTGGTGATTTTTATGGCCTGTTCAGGAAAAAAAATATCTTTTCAAGACCTTACTTATATTACTATAGTATTTATCTTTCTGCTATTGAGCTATATGACTGCTTTAACAAATGTGAAATGTGCAATGATTTTCAGAACCACTTTTAGAATGTTAATCAGTCTCTCTCTCTCTCTCTCTCACACACACACACACACACACACACACACACACACACCATGCACACACCACATCCTGGCAGCTGCTACTCTCTGGCACACTTCATATATACAATGCATACAATGCCCGTGTGCTTTGTTTGCATTAACGCAGTGTTAGCCCCATGAAGGATCGCCGGCATTGCTGCCCGCGTTCCCTATATCGATAAATTACGATAGAGGGAGGCTACGTGTTCATTCACAAAGTATTTACTGAGTACCTACTGTGTGCCAGGCCCTTGCTGTATGTTTTAAAGATATGACAGTGACTCAAAGAGACAAAGGTTCTTTTTCCTGACTTTTCGTTCTACATGATGCATCCTTTACCTCTCTGTAGTGGCCATCTGCAGTAGAACCCACTCGATAATAGGCCATTTGTTTTAAACAGAAAATTTTAGCCTGGCCATTTCCACAGAGAGTTGATCACAGGCTATGGCAAACGGCTCAGTCGGGATTTCTGTCTGTGCTGTGGCAACTCTGGCACCTAGAGCAGGGCCTGACCTATGGTGGCTGTTCAGCAAATGCTTGTGGAGCAATTGACATCATCAAAATTGGTTACCTTAGATCTGGTCTTCACTGCTAATGGATATCCATCCTAGATTCCCAGGTCCCTCCTAACCTAGACATCAGTCCATCATCCATCTGTTCTTCAGGACTAGTTTTATCTGGTCAGTTTGTACCTAAAGAGTACCACCACTTGGATATGCTTCTTATTCGCATAGGATAAGCCGGAGCTTCTTAAAATGTGGATCAATGACCTTAGATAGGTCATAAAACCAGATGTTGGGGGAGGGCACAAGAAGTTGACAATAGAAAAAGTTCTAAAATTATGAAGAAATCGAACTCGAAATCTGCATGATTCTTACGCATCTCTGGCAGCAATCGCCTGTGCTAAAGCACACAGTTTTACTGCAGGGTTGGCTCTGAACACAGCACCGTACTCTCAATGCCCTACAGCATACAACAGTGGAGGAAGCTATCTGAGAAACCACAGCTACCCGAAATGCCACGTGCTGGGAGTGCAGTGGTTTTACTGTACAAAGGAAGTGGCAGTTCTAACAGAAAAACGATGATTCAGTAAAGAAATCAAAAGGCTCTTTAATATTTTCCTATCGTCACTCCTCAGTATATCGATGTCAGATTGATTGTATTGTATGAGAATGTTTGGCTTTAAAAATTGCTGCCCGAGTTCCCGGCATGAGATGCATGGAAAGTCATTGGATGAGTTTGAAATTGAGATTGGGGCAGAATTTCCAAGAATTTCTGAAATGGTTCTGAATTTCTGCAGTTCCTACCATACAGTTACATGAAATAACATTTGAAGCACTGGTAGTCATAAAATCATAAAATACCAATCAACTCTGGAAAATGCTAAGGGACAACATTTCAGCCAAGCTTTAATTCCTTATATAAAATAAACAAGAGTATTCATCTCATTAGCATGCAAATTCACGTTTGTTGTTGCTAAGAAATGGCAAAATTATATGTATATATTGAAAGATTGTTTAAAATAAAATGTTTACTTTATTATCAATAAGTGTTTTAATGTATGCCCATTTTATAGACTTATATATTCAAGTTTGTGTACAGTTTATTGGTCAAAAGGAGTCTCTTGTAGATTTGATTTAATGCTTGTTAATTGGGTTCCCAAAAAATTCATGAGAATCCCACAGATAAGACGTTGCGGGTCCCTGTCCCCAGTTGGTTCTAATTGTTGCCGTCAGCCAATAAGACAGAAGCTGGACTTAAGATTTCCTGGGCAAGGGAATCAGGGAAGAAGAAGAACCTCAGGGAAGCAGAAGGATCAGGCTTGAGAGCTGCAGCACAGAGAGACAGCCAACATGTAAGAGTCCAGCCTCATGGCCCAGGAGGGCTACAGGACTGGGCAGGTACAGGGCAACCACGATGGAATATAGGTTTAGTTAGTAATGAGTCAGGAAATTCGGATGGGGAGAGTGCTAGCAACATGGAGGACCAAAGTGGGCCAGCAATTGAGGTGTTTAAGGCATATTAATTATAAGTCTCTCTCTCTCTCTCTCTCCCTCTCTCTCTCTCTCTCTCTCTCTCTCTCTCTCTCTCTCTCTCTTTCTCTGTGTGTGTGTGTGTGTATGTGGTGTATGTGGTGTGTGTGTGTGTTTAAGGCATATTAATTATAAGTCTCTCTGTGTGTGTGTGTGTGTGTGTGCGTGTGTGTGTGTGTGTGTGTGTGTGTGTGTGTGTGTGTGTGTGTCTTTCATTTGAGGATCCAGATCATTGGGGCAGGTATCGAGAAACTCTCGCACCTCCACCAGAGAGATTAGAGTGGCTTACTTAACCACTGCTAAAGGGCTCATAGCAGAAAAACGCTGATGAAGCTCTGGAGTAAACCAGCACTTTCACTGCAATTTAAAGCCACAGCATAGCAGTGGCGGTTGTAGCAAATCATTGCACCTCCCCTATCCCTATCTCCACCCTTCACACATACCATGAAAACAACATGGGTTATCAATCAGAATGGAGGACTTTCAGAGCCACGTGTCCTCAAGCTGGAGCCTGGGCCAATCTCATATGACATCATGGATGAGAGGTTTCACAGCAAACCTTTCCTATGACAAACCAGAAGAGACATGTTTCCAGTCATATTCACTCTATCTTTGTAGTGTGGACATAGCTATATACAAAAATATCTATTCCTGGCTGGGATCTAGTAGTTGCTGAGAAAAGCAGGCATCAGGTCAGGTTCTGTCTTTGAACCATTGTTTTTAGTAGTCCCTGTTCCTGACCCAAGAGTGTGTAAAATAATCTCAAGCCCTACACCAGGTCCTTAAAATCAACTGCAGCCCTGTTGTCTAGACTGCTCATATCTGTCTTTGGGTCATCTTTTTCTAAAAGGAAAGATAGCAGTCGGGCACGGCTGTTTACCTTGTTATCCCAGTGCTGAGAAGCCTAAAGCATAGGCTTTTCAGTTGGAGTCCAGTCTAGGCTACCAGGTAACCCTGTGTCACAAAGGAAAAAAAAGTTATAGTAATGACTTCTCTGTCGGCTCAAGTTATCCAATGTGCACCAAAGACAAGGCTGGTGAAGCTCTCTGCCTTCCTGATGACACCGCACATCCAAGGAAATGTTGACCAGAGATTTCAAGTTTCAATGTTAGGACACCCTACAGTCTGCTAGGACTTGCAGGGTCTGGGAAAACGAGACATACAGGGCTCGACCCTATTTACATAAGAGCCACCAATTACAGGGAAATTCTGCTTCTACGGCTCTGGACAAAAAGCCCAGATGTCAGATGCATCTACCTTGGATCCTGGAGCAGGGTTGGTGGGATGGGGATACAAACTTCTCTGGCAGTTGCAGGCCAAGAGCTTTGCATCAGACAGCAGTGCTTGAAGCCATCTTTTACTGTCCTTGTTCAATGCCCCTGACGAGTCAGGCTACAGGAGAGCTAATGGTCCCCTGACAGCTGGTCCCTGAGAGAAATGTTATCATTGTGAGTTAGAACTTGCTGCCTTGTGGGGTAGCCAGTAAAAGAAAATCACAGGAAACAGGACTATAAGAAGAAAATGGAATAGAAAAAAACGCAAGACGAAAAAAAAAAACCAACTAGAAGGTGAAATTGCTGCTGAAATCGCTTGTAATAAGTTAGTTACAGCATTTAGTCATCAGCTTCTGTCAATGCCTTCTGATTGCCTGACTTTTAGGGAAAGGCCAACAATTCTTATGATGGAATGAATTCTTCCTGGGCTCTGATTCTTTATCCATTCAATAAAAGCAGGACTTTACATTTCTATTTTATTTTTCTCCTAAAAGTTGGAGAGAACTGTGGTGCCTGTAACAGCCACCATTCTGTGACCAAGTTAAATCTGAAAGAGCAAGAGGGTGCCCCAGGGTGTGTCAACTGGCCTGACCTCACCTCTGTTCCTTTAAGCCTACGAGAGGTGCTCATTCCTCCATACTATTGGCCAGAAATCAGTGTTGGCGTCACATCTGCATTTAACCTCGAGCCTAGATCTGATGAGAACAGCTATGTAGAAGACAGGTAAGCAGAGAGATGTCTGGTAAAGTTTAAGGGAAGCTGCTTCTCCAAACAGGGAAACTTTGGCCAAGAAACTTATATGAATGTGTCAAGGTCACACAGCCAGTGAGAGGCAGATATGGACTTGAGGCCCAAGTTAACTCACATATTTCTTTGCCTCAATGCACAGTTGGACTTTGGTACATGCACCATAGCTGTGTCCTCCTAATTGAAACCTTTAAAATGTTTCACAGGACAGTGGAGGAGAACAAGAAAGACTCGGGAAACTCATAAGCTTACAAGATTCCTGAAGACTGAATAAGCAATAACCCACCTGCTGGGAGATGACCAAGCTCCCCAAATGCAGAGTGAAAACTCTTAGAAGGCTCAAAGCTGGATTTGGGGGTAATAATTTCCCTGTTCAATTGTTGGTGCCCTAGGCAGTCAAATCCCATCACAGATTTAGCCTATAGGGATGTTAGGCCTTCAGGAACTTTCTCAAAATACAAGAGGCCAGTTTAGATTATGTGAATTCAAGTTAATTTTTAAGTGCTTGATGTTGAAATTCAATAATTTAATAGATTTATTCTATATTTAATTCAAAGACATGGTTTTACTCAGAAATTTCCTAGTTTCTCAAAGCCCAAGCGTGTTGCCTATTTTCTGTGCACTCTGAAAGCAATCATGAGGAGACATGGTCAGAAACAAATTTCACAAATGTCTGCCTTCTTAGTCCAACTGTAAAGCATATGCAAATGGAAACTGGCTAGCAGAGAGAGGTACTTACGAACCCTGACCTGAGGAACGACGACCTTCATGGTGAGGCCTCAAGCCTCCTTTTATGGAACTCCATTGATCCTCAGATTTTCCTCAGGATAAGGTCAAAGACAGCAAATGTCATAAGGAAACTCACTTTTTCCAATGTTTTCTCAATCCATCTCACAGGGTAACCATCCCCATAAAATAGATTTCTGTCTGAATCCTCAGAGAGTGGTGCCCCGTGTCTGAACTTTGAGAAAAGTGGCCCCACAACCAAAAGCTTTCCTAAGTGTGACTTACTTTTCCAGTCAAACATTTCCAGGTCTGGCTGTGATCTCATGGCTCATTAAATGGTTAAATGACAGCTCAGGCTGTAAAGTTACATGTGTGAGAATTTCTCAATGTTATGTACAAACTTTCAGTATGTTTGTCCTGCTCTCCCTGTCTCAAATGCTTCTTCTAAGGTGTTCTCTATGGCAAAAGTGGCATTTTGACCTTCAACAAGGACTCAACATCTTGGTGGCAGGAAAACAAATCCCAAGCCGTTTGCTGAGAAGAGCTTGACACAGCTTCCTGGAAGGGTTTACTCTACACTAGGAGTAGAAAGTATTAGCAAATACTGAAAATAATTTGCTGTATGTGAACCTTAATAAAAGAAAAAAAGACAGTCTAATATTTACACAGCTTCTTCCACTCACAGGACGGCAAACACGTCCTCCCTTTCTGAGGCAATGTTGGCCCTATTACTCACCCTTTTCCTCCTGGAGGGAGTTCTTACCCAGTCATAGGGGTGGCCTCCTCAGTCACATCCCCTAAAGGAGACCCATCCATTTCTGCTCTTGGTGGGAACCAGTGATTTCTCAGCTTCTGATTCCCCTATAAATGGAATAAAAAAAAAATGGTGAACACTTGAGAGTTCATTGTGGTCTGACTAGACTCCAGAAAACTGACGCCCAAATTCTACAAGGGACAATCTAGAAACTCCCAAGACCATACCTATTCTCCATGGCTCCCCTGAGGTCCTTCTTCTTAAATGGAAGCTCCATTGCCCCAGTTGGGTCCAACTCAAGTCCCTCCCCATTACATAAGATAAAGAATGCTATCTGTCATGCTGCATAACCTCTGCTTGCAGAATGGAGGCTGGAAGCCATTCTCTCAGTTTACCTCCTCACTTTAAGCATCTTTAGTTTATTTTACACCATTTATTATATTTACTCAATACTGTTTCCTACTGTTTTCAAGCTTCTTGCCAAGAATTTGATGACCACTAATATGTCAGCTCATGCCCTCCTGGTTTCTTCATTTGGTAATGCCCAGCTTTGAGTTTATCCTTTAAAAACTGCTTTGCATATTCTGACGCCAGCAAACTTTGAGTATCCGATTTATTGAATGAACACGAGTCTCCCTTTATCATTCAAGGGTAAACTGTAAGATTCCCAGTGGAAGCCTGATGAGGCAGAATACCAAACTTGTATACACGATGTGTTTTCCTTCACCTCCTGGGGCATTACCACACTCTAGAAGGGCCAATCACATTGTTCAGGCATGGTGCTGGATGCCTCTTTTCTGTCAGTCACCTTATGCTTTGAGGTAATTATTCAAGAAAATTTCAGTTACCCCAAAGCACTGTGGTAACACAACGGGTCACTGATACACAAACCGCTAAGTGACAGGATATACAATGAGTATATGCTGAACAAAACATGACTTCTCTTTCTTACACAGAGCACTACAACATGAGTTCTCACCACACTGTAATAAATTGATGAGTTTTTATGGAATTCTATACCTGATATTTGTATTTTGCAATTAACAACCAGTAACTGAACCCACTGACCATGGTGTCAAGGACAAGGCACCCCCATGTGGCATTGTGGGTGTGTCTGCTCTTTCTCCTCACTCCATCATCACATTCACCTAAGTGTCCTCTCCATGGGCAATTTGTCAAAGGGGTTTTAAATAGCTTTTCTATTGTGTGAAGATGCGATGCTGGCCAGGCGATTCTCTGTTCTTAAAGAAGTCCTGACAATGTCAAAATTACTGTGTGTCCTCAACATGCCTCAGCTTCCTGTACTACCCGCTTCCCCACACCTATTTAGAAGAATTCCAGGAAATAAGTATGTGCCTTATAAACTTAATAAAAAGAGCCAGGACAGAAAACAGGAAGTGCTAAGACAAGGAGGACCCCAAAGCTCTGTAGTTCTTAGTGTCTCAAGCTCCTAGGGCTGAAAAGATTTTAACTAGGAGGGTGTACTGATTGGCTGTGTGTGTCAACTTGACACAAGCTGAAGTTATCACAGAGAAAGAAGCCTCCCTTGAAGAAATGCCTTCCTGAGATCCAGCTGTAAGGCATTTTCTCAATTAGTAATCAAGGGGGAAGGGCCCATTGTGGGTGGTGCCATCCCTGGGCCGGTAGTCCTGGGTTCTATAAGCAAGCTGAACAAGCCAGGGGAAGCAAGCCAGTACGTATCATCCCTCTATAGCCTCTGCATCAGCTCCCACTTCCTGACCTGCTTGAGTTCCAGTCCTGACTTTCTTTGGTGATAAACAGCAATGTGGAAGTGTAAGCTGAATAAACCCTTTCCTCCCCAATTTGCTCCTTGGTCATGATGTTTGTGCAGGCATAGAAACCCTGACAGAAAAGAAAGAGGGAAAGAGGTCAGAATGCATGGTTGTGGTTTTTGTTGTCGGTATGCTTGCTTTATGGAAAGAGTAGTGAGGAATTCAACAGAGTTCACAAATAGCCCCCTTGCTACTTAAAAACAGAACAGTAGCAATTGAAGGGAGCTTCTGAAGTTCATAGAGAAGAGTGAAGTTTGTGGGAGTTTTGACATTAAAGAAAGAACTAACCAGGCACCATAGTTTAATCTGTCCCATATCCTGTGCCTCTGGTGGTATTTCTACAGTACAGGCCAAGCATAAGTCTTTTCTGGCTTCCAGCCTCCCACTAGTTGAAGTTCCTATGTAAACCAGCTCCTTCTGGGTCTCCAGCCTTATCAACACAGCCAGAGGCTCCCTCCAGCACCATCCCAACCTGGGTGGGTGCTTCATCATCTTAGCCAAATGTGCCACAGGCAAACTTGTGTCAGGAAGTGTTTTGTTCTTGTTCACTTTGTTACAGGGCTAGGGTTCGGATTTAGAGTCTTGCCACGTGTTAGGAGACAGCTTGGCCCCTGAGCTACCACCTCATTGGAAAACGTCTCATCTAACTTCTCAGCCTGGGAACCTCCATCTGCCTTCCACAACCAAGCTCGTGCAAGATATAACCAGTGATTTCAAGGGCCAGAATACAGTAAGGCTGTATCAGAGGGGAAGGCCGATTAACTATCAGAGAATGGAAATGAACAGAGGTTCATGGTGATGGACAGACCGCTGAAGACTTGCTATATACACGTCTAAGCTCCCGCCACTCCTGCAAGGACTTGCCTAGGAAAGTCTAGGATAGCTGAGACAAGGCCTTATCCAACAAGGCATCCTCAGGAGACTTTGGACTGTGCTTTGTACCTGTTTTACAATGTTAAAGTGTCCTTCTGTTGAAGAAGCCATTTCATAGCTCTTACTTTCCAAAATATATAGACTCCTAATGCAATTTCTCCCAACTGTATACACACGCACTCGCATATATATATATATACATACATACATATATTATACATACACATAGTACATATATGCATACATATGTATACCTACATGTATACATATGTGTGCATATATATGCATATATATGTATGAAGACAGTCTACATTTCCTTTCAGAGTAGTCCAATCCCTGCATATCATTGTTTAGGCTCAATCCTGCATGACTCTGCTTTATGTATTTGGGTTGCTAAACAGGAGAATCACTGTTATCTATTTAATTCAATACATGATTTTCCGGTGAACTGTTCTAATCTTGGTTTCCCCAGCAGATGGGCTGACACCTAAAATAAGACTAGTTTTGCACCTACTCCGTGTCTGTTTAAATCCCCTTTTTATAGGAAGACGAAAGGGTAGAGGTTGAAATTCACACATTCGCTCCGATTACAGAAGTTTCCAGACTTGAAATATTCAGTTGTAAAATATACAACCGAAAGGTTACACCGCACCACCCACAGCTGTCCACACCTTGATTATCAGCCCTGTTTACAAAGGATTGGTGGTCTCAGGAACCCTGTATTAGCACACACTCTCAGGATGGATCTAGAAGCCATTTTGTTTTCTTCAGAGACCTATTAAACTTTTCTCCTATGACCTATGATCATGTGGGTTGTGTTCATGTTCTCTTTCCTTTCCAAGACAACTTTTCCCCCTCAGCAACGGGCAGCCTTTCTAACATGAACTTCCCTCACCCCACTCCACCGCCCCCCTTTCCCAAGTAGCAGTCCATTTAGAATGCTAATACTTCTTAGGATGCAATGAAATCCCAAACCATGTGACAGATTAATCGCCAGTAGCTTGGGGGTGTGGGGGTGTTGACTGCAGTTACAGTTTTGTAACTGCAACTTCCAGCTTGAACTGACTTTCCAAGGAGAACTGGGAAGACATTGGAAGCAGCTGAGGCAGTTTTACTTCATCGCCCAGAGAGCCTCTAGCCTTTCTTTTAAAGAGGCGTCTATCAAGTATTTTCACATTGAGGCTGATAACTGAGCACGTGGTTCCCTTGTCCAGTGGCAAAGGCTACCTCGGGACTCATCCCCTTCTGAATCACGATGATGCAGTCTCCTCTTGTCCTCTCTTACCACTGCCAGGGCTCAGGCTCATCAGTCAGTTCTCTGATGACGTGTATCCTCCCAAAGACGGCCCAGGCCAATCTCAAGGTTGTTCTCCACTTGGCATTCTGGGGAAGATTTGACAAGATCTCTCTTTTGAAACATGCTAATAAAAACTGAGTCGTGTATCTTTTGGGGGTTCCCCCCCACAAAGGACCCTCCCATTTAGAAAGTAGCCCTATTTTCTTCAGGCAGGAGGTTGTGAGCATATGGAATCTGTTACAGAGCAGTTGGTTTGGGCTGTTTCCGACTCCCAAGCCAGCTCCCTAACTATGACAAAACATTCCCCACAATCTCATTGTGACTCATTTTTATTTTTAAATAACCTCTGGTGTGGAAGTTTGTCAAGACGGTTTTGAAAGGTTAAAGGAATTATGTCCACATGCTTAGTGACCTCCTCAGAGAATTCTGGTTGATTGGACACATTACCTCCCACTGAAAGTCACTATCTGTGCTGAGTAACCCACGACTGCTCTGTAATTTTCAGACATGAATATATCTAAGTCTTAATGTGTTCTTATCACTGTGCTCCGTACTTAGGAGAGCATTAAAGAAGAGTGAAGGCATCATCTTTGGTGCTGAACAGTGTAAAACTAAGTCAGAGGAGATGAAAAAAATATCACAAGATCATTAGTGAATGCAAAGATATGTAAATGGGGTGGGGACTACACGGCAAAAAGGAGTTCAGGAAAACAAAATTATAAATGTTTTGGGGAAATTATGGGAAACCAATTCCCACAGGCATAGTTTAGATCTTAAAAAGCTCAATTGACTTCACAGGCAGAGAGAAGGGTTTCCAAGGGCCTCCAGAAATCAAGAGGGAAGCAGTAAAATAGAGACTGGTTGTCTGGCTAGAGGTACCACATGAGGGAATCAGATAGTTTAGCCTGCTAAACTAAGGGAAACCCAGAATAGCCATCCCCAAGGTGCTTAGGATACATGTAAGGTAGTTACTTAAGAGCTTAAGGTGTATATAAGAGCAGACTATCACAGGGTCGGGATGCAGCACATTGGCAAATTGGAAAAGCATTGCCTGGTGTATGTGAGGCTCTGGGTCTGGTTCTCAAATGAAGGCAAGGGTAGGTGATGTGAAACGCAGAATGATCACGGAAATAACAGGTCTCAAGAAAGAGGAACTGGAGATGCAGGATTGCGATGATAACGAAGTTCCTCCCGGTACTAAAATTTGTCTTTGTCTTCTGTGGCGCTTTGAAAACAAAGCCCCGGGTACCCGGTAGCATTAAATAGCAGTTGATCCTCTCACTCCATGGGAGGCTACACGCCCAGCTATAAAAGCAGTCAACTAACAACCATGCTGCGTTCCTTCTGGAGGCTTCCTTGCTTCTTCTGGCCTCTGCATTTGTCAGCAATCCTTGACTGCCCAGGGTTAAGGCTGCCTCATTGTAATTTCTGCTCCATCTTCATGTGGAATGTTGTTGTTTTGTCTTTTGTCTCTTGCCTGTTTCTATCCTTTCCTCTTCATATAAGGACAGCAGCCGTGGCTTGAGCCAACATAACGTCTTCCATAAATTAACTCAGTCGAGATTCTGTTCTGGACTTTCTGATGTTTCTGATGGAACACGAATGTGGGGGGAATCTGTTCACTCTGGTGCTGAGGGTAAAACCCCTCGAGGCACAGCAGAAGGGCCTCTCCCTTCAGACCCCAGGTGTTGTGGTGAAAATTATTCAGGGGTTTCTACCCCACCTTGGATCATTCAGTTTCCAGATAAAAGGCACAAAACCATTGTATTTAAAATAAGTCTTATTAGCATTAGAGCTGCGCAGATACCAACCCCTATTTTGTCTACTTCCCTGTCAATAATCCTAAGATATGACATGCCATGTTCTGCCTGGGTCTCTCTTACTCCAATTGGCCAGCCATCATGGCCATATTCTCATAATCCATCTACCCATGGCATCTTCTCCACCCTGCACTCCCCTCGTGGTCTCTGTTCAGATCCCAAGCCTGGTAACTGAAGCCCCGTCTACCTCTCTTCTGTCCAGCTATAGGCCGTAGGTATCTTTATTGACCAATCAGAGATAACTTGGGGGACAAGGTTTCCTAACATCACTTGGTGTACAGGAGAATCTCCTCATCTCTGAGGCAAGCAGGGTTGGTATTTAGCATCCCAATACATAATAACAGACCAAACCTCAACACCCAGGAAATGAGCTGCCATTCTGGGCAGTAAAGGAAGTGGAAAGTGGGAGGAAGGGAATGTGTTCTCTGACCATCCATAGAGCAGAACACTCTCTCTGAGGGGTAGAGGTATGATAGTGAGGGAGAAAAGAGGCTCTCAAGTCATCATGGGAGAAAGTAAAGGAGAGAGATATTGTAGACCTACCCTCCTGTTATCAACCTTCCTTCTACACCACAGTAGCACAATCTGTGAACCTACATTGATAAGTCATTGTTACCAAAATCCATTATTTATAGAATCAACTCTTGTATATGTACCTCAAGTCTTGAAAAGTATATAAAGGCCATTTATTTTATTTTATTTTATTACTTTTTATTAATTCTTTGTGAGTTTTATGTCATATACCCCAGTCCTACTCATCTCCCCATCTCCTTGTATCTGACCTCCCCCCCTGTACAACCTCCCCCCAAAAAGAAAATAAAAGCACACAAACAACCACAGACAGCAGCAAAATAAAGACAAAGCATAGAAAACATCTCATCGTGGAACTGTACGGTATCACAATGTGTCCCACGGTACACCCCTCTTTCTACGTATCTTCACTTGCAAATGTTCAATGCAATGAGTCATTTGTCTTGTTAGAGGTCTCTGGCTTCTGTGACACTGTCAATATTGGATCCTTACCTAGACTCCTCCCAGTTATCAAGTCATTGCTCTGTGTCACTGAGATGGAATCCTGCAGCTTTGGATCAGCAGAATGGGTCCTTTCATGTGCTCTAACAGTTCACAGTTGATGTAGATTTTGGAGTGGACCAACTCAAAGCCCTGGACCTGGGTCTAGGTGGCGGCCGAGCTAGTCAGCCTGCCAGCTTTCCCACATCTGCATCACCAGGGCAAGCTCCATAGCACTATTCCAGATAGGCCACTCAATGCTACTACTGGCAGGAGGCTGGGCCTGTCCTCTCACACCCTTAGGGCTGGCCCACCTGTGCCTACACCATCAGGGCCAATTCCACTCTATTGCCCCTGCAAGGTACAGGACCTGCTCTCCCAAATGTTATAACCATTGAGGGGCAGGGTTAGCTCTCCTGCTCTCAAGACCTCAAGGCCCGCTCTCCAGATAACTGCAGGTGATAAAGATCAAGGGAGGGGAAGGCATCACCCCAAGCCCACTCCACTTCATGGATGAGTGGTGGGCCAGCTCCACATCAGGGCCAGTTCCGCTATAATACCTAGGTCTAGCACTATGTAGCATGGTCTCAGGCAGACCTCTGTGTGTCTACTGCCCACCCATGGGTAGCAGGCAGGTCTTTGGGAGTATTTCCCCCTCCAGTGCACATGTCATGGTAGCCAGCAGGTCTCTGGATATCTTCAGTCCTCCAGTTGTGTGGGACTTTATGTGACTACAGCCTGTTGAGCCATGTAGTAGAGGGGCAAGTCTCTTGGCCATTTAAAATTTAAAATGTTGACATCAGGTCATGTCCACCTTACTTCTCCATGCTGGGACCTGGTCTGGTTTGAGCTTGCACAGAGTTTACTCATGCTTCTAGATTTTATGTACAGATGTGCTATTATATCCAGAGAAGAGTATTTCCTTGTATTCATTCAAGTCTCCAACATTACAGTTTTTCTAGGTCTTCACAATGTCCCTGAGGCTTGGGAGGAGAGGATGTAACATAGATGTCCTATTTAGGTCTAAGCATTTTGCTATCTCTTATTCTCTGAACCTTGCCTCTTTTAAGCCTCTATGTTAATTACCATCCTCTGTAAATAGAAGCTCCTCTGAGAAGGGTTGAAAGGTAGATTAATTATGGGTATAACAGTAAGTCTTTAATAATCAACCTAGGAGGTAGGTTCTCCCCTTGGGCCTATGGAACTGTCTAGTTGTAGGTTCTTGGTCCAATAGTGGTCCCTGGTATGACTTTCACCTTGTGGAGAGTGAGTTAAAGCCAATGAGAACATTATTAGCTACTCCCATGGTTTTCATGCCACAACTGCGACATTAGGCATGTCTTGACAAGCCAGCCATTCTTGTAGCTTGCAGCATTCAGAGCTAGAAAAGATGGATGATCGCTTTCTCCTCTGGTATAGCATGCATAGAACCTGCCAGAACTTTGAAAGCTAGCCAGTAAAAAGTGAAGACTACAGGTCAGTACTGGCTTAATATAGCCATGCTTTGGCAGCAGAGTCTACTGTAAAGTTCTAAGAGGTAACCAGTATGTAGTATTGGCAGTAGCCTGCAATATCCCCTCCTCGTGTGTGTGTGTGTGTGTGTGTGTGTGTGTGTGTGTGTGTGTGTGTGCACGCCTACAGTAGTAAGTTTCCATATGACTTTTTCATAAAGCCTTTATTCAAGCATCCACACATTTCCTCCTTTCCCTACCCTTCCTCTTATGGCAATTTAACCCTTCCCGATCCATTAATTCATTTTGAGGTTCTACATCACTGCTCGAAACTTCCCCTCCCTTTAAAGCCATAACCCATAACCCTTTACTACTCACTGGCCTCTATATGTATTCCAAATCAAATACACATATCTGAAAACTCAGAACTAATATCCACAAAATGAGAGACAACGTGAGATTTCATCATTCTGGGTCAGAATGATTCCATCCGTTTACCTATGAATTTCAGAATTTTGTCTTCCTTGACAGCTGAATAATATTCCATTGTGTAAATGTACCGCGTTTTCATTTTCCATTCGTCAGCTGCTGGACATCTAGGCTGTCTCCATTTCCTGGTTATTGTAAATGAATAGATGTTAGTAGTAGAATAAGAGTCTTTGGGGTATATGCCTAATGCTGGAGAATGTGGTAGATCTGTTTTTAGTTTTGTGAGAAACCTCCACGTTGACTACCATAGTGGCTGTACCAGCTTGGACTCCTGCCTGCAGTACGTGTTCCTTTCTTCCCATGTTAACTTCTGATTCTAGGATCAGAGCTCCATTCAGCCAAATGGCTGGTTTATAAATAGGAAACCATAAGGGAACACAGGTTCATGTTAGACTGCAGGAACTGCCCCCAATATTGGGTCCATAGAAGGTCTTGAAGCCAGTGGACCTGAGTAAGAATCTAGACTCTTGATCCCTCTCTATGTTTGGGGTAAAATATAAATTCTTTGAGTGGCCTTTTTTTTTAAAAAATTTATTTGATTTTTAATTTACATTTCAAATGTTATCCTCTCTCCTGGTTTCCCGTCCATAAACCCCCTATCCCATCCTCCCTCCCCCTTCTTCTATGAGGGTGTTCCCCCACCCCCACAGTGTCCATGTTCTTGTTGTTTGTTTGTTTTAATGCATTTGGCACCAGACCTAACGATCTGAGTTATGTTGCTAGCCCTGGTGGAAGGAGAAAACCAACTCTGTAAGTTATCCTTGCACCCACACCTGCACCATGATGTCAGCCCCCATATCTCTCTCTCTTTCTCTCTCTCTCTCTCTCTCTCTCTCTCTCTCTCTCTCTCTTTCTCTCTCTCTCTCTCTCTCTCACACACACACACACACACAATGTCAAAAATTAATCATTTCTACCTGATGAGTATAAATATTTAATATATTATAGCATATATTTAATAATCTCCAATAGAGTATGGCAAGAATTATGGAGAGTTATGACTATTGTGAGCCCTCATGGGAATGTTTTGTTTTTATTTTATGATCCTTTTAGAGGACAACTTGTTTGTTTTCATTCAAATGGTGTCAAAGACCCTGTCAGCTTCCCAGTCAAGGAGACAGTTTCAACTAGTTGGGAAGTGTGTATGTGAGACAAGCCATGCCTGAATATTATCTTCATTATTATCTTTCTGAAATATCTGGATTCTGTGACACCACACAGGATTGAAGTTTAATCTAAATTTTTATCCCAGGTTGTTTAAATCACCTTCACAAACAAAAACCTTAAGGTGAGTGGTAGCTCACCTTGGCTTTCCCAGCATTTGGAAAACTGAGGCAGGCAAATCAGGAGTTCAACACAAGCCTGGGATGGTGAGACTGTGTCAACAACAGCAACAAAAACAGCACCCAGGTCAAGAGAGATGTGTCTTTCAGAAGACCTGGGTTCAATTCCCAGCACCCCCATAGCTGTTCACACTTGTCCATGATTATAATTCCAGGGGATCCAACACCCTCACACAGACATGAATGCAGACAAAACAGCAATGCACATAAAATAAAATTAAATAAAACATAAAAACAAACTAAACGTTGATACCCTGCTAACCATTACTTGTGTATCTAAAAACTCTTGAAGTTAGGGGTCACTCCTGAGCAAGCCTCCAAGACCCTGAGAATGAGGGCATTTCCACGGCTTTGTGCCTGTGCACCACACCCACATCAGCCTACTCCTGGCCTTCAGTGGAGAACGAAGTAAAAAAGTAGTGGGCAAAGATGAAGTCAGTTTACCATGCAGACCCAAGTATCAGCCTCATCCAGCTGGGAGACCGGAAACTAGAAGCTGTTCTTCAATAGAGCCTGCTCACTCAGAAGCCAGCCCAGAAGCTGAATCACTCCGGTTTTCATAGGTTAGGGCAGCTTCCCACAGCTGGAACAATGCCAAGAGGACAACAGTCACCTGTCAGCCCCATGGAGAGCTGGGCAGTACCTCCTTCAGGTAAGAGTGTCCGAATAGGACAGCCAAGCATCTCCCACCCTCTCCAGCACATACCCCATTACTTTATTTTCCTTTCTATCAATCAGAAAAGTTCTCAAAGAGCTCCAAGGATTTGCATTCTTTTGCTCAGTACTATATTCCCAGACCTCCTGGTTTTGAATACATAGATAAATGTTGAGGTAAATTCCAAATTCTTGTATTTACTGAATCCGTGACAAGTAAGTACTTATTTCCTCCCTGATGACCAAAGTCATAAACAGAAACCAGAACGACCTCCACTGGGCTAGTTCTCAACCTGAAAAGACTTGTGTTTCCATTGAATAAATATAAACAGTTGGTTTTTAAACATTTTTGGCTATTTTTAAACTTTGTGTTAAAAATCTTTCTTAATACTTAAACTGTAGGATATTACCTAAGGTCTGTGTTTGTTGAAGAAACCCTTCTCCCCTTTATCAGGAATTCTGGTAATTTGCAGGGTGAAGGAATCCCCCTTCCCTTTTGGTTGTCCCCAGAGACATTGTTCCTTCCCTGGCCTTCCATTTGGGTGTGAGAAGATGGGTCATGGAAGGAGGAACTTGCCTGATAACCTGCTAAGCAAAGGGTGGATGAGAACCAAGACCTTTCATTTCACCTCAGCCAAGTAGTTCATAGTCAGGCTCGCTCTGCCTTTCCCAGTCAGCCCCAGTAAATCATTGCCACTTTCCACAAATATTTTCATAGAGTTCTGAGACTTTCAAACCGCTGTCATTCGGGTGGCAGGAACACCGGGTCTCCTGCTGTTGGCTGTGTCTGTCCACTAGAGCCACTGCTCTCCCAAGTTTCCCGCACAATGCTTTTGAATATGAAGTAGAAAGGGCATCCTCGGTGTTAGTTCTTGTTATCAGGACACAGTGTAAAAGCACACAACACCATCTGGGTCACTATCTCACTTCTTTGCCTTTGCTCTCTGTCAACCAGGTCCCAAATCCAGGTCTCCTTCCAACCCCTAAAATACAAAAACCCATGAGCTTTTCTTCATATTTTCTATGCGTGTAAAGGGTTTTGAATCTATGGATTACCTGCTTGTGACATATTTGAACACCAAAAGCAAATGGAAATCTACATACTGTTCAAGAGACAAACATAGATTTCTTGTACAAAAGGAATCGTAGACATTTGGTTCAATGGACAAACAAAACTCTACTTTGATTGTCTATGACCCCAAGACTTACATCTGACTTTCTGGTGTCTCATTACCCATACAATTACATTTGACATTAAGAGACTTTGGTAAAAAGGTCTCATTCCTGTTAATTCAGCTGGCCTTTGCCTCAAAGGAAAAGTGTCAAAACAATAGGAAAAACAGAAAGCTAGTAAAAGAGAAGAGAATCCTGACATTTGGATGTAAATACTTTGGTTAAGAAAAGGGCTCATCGAATGTGTTTTAAACAAAATTAGGCTGGAGAGAAGACACTGACTGCTCTTCCAGAGGTCCTGAGTTCAATTCCCAGCAACCACATGGTAGCTCACAACCATCTGTAATGGGATCCGATGTCCTTTTCTGGTGTGTCTGAAGACAATTATAGTGTACTCATATACATCAAATAAATAATAATAAAAAAGAAAATGTTAAAAATTAAAAGAAAGAAAATAATTTTTTTTGGTTCTTTTTTTCGGAGCTGGGGACCGAACCCAGGGTCTTGCGCTTCCTAGGCAAGCGCTCTACTACTGAGCTAAATCCCCAACCCCGAAAATAATATTTTTTACCATTCAATTCTTTAGCTATTTCACCATTTTGGTCCTATTTATTGAGAGTTGAAGATTGTGTTTAGTGGCTGGAGCACAAGGGTTTGCCAACCCATCAAGGGTCAAAATTCTTCTATGCTATTGGCTAAACCTTACCATGGCAAGTTAATATGCTTGTTAGTGTCTTAGTTTTCTCATCTGTGCATGGGGTAATAGCATCTAAGTTGTGGAATGTTGGTCCGGATTAAATTAAATGAGATGACACAAATAAATCACTCAGTACAGCTGTGTTTAGTACGTCATAGTCACTCAAACACTGTTCTTGCCATTATCATCAACATCGCTTTGTAATTAATCCCTTGGCTTTCCCACCTGCTTTTAATTTAGCTACAAAAAAAAATCTATTTCCCCACAAGGAATTTGTATGGCAGTCCCAGGAGGAACTAACAGACAGTAGTACACACACACACACACACACACACACACACACACACACAAAATTGTTAATAGATTTTTGTTTTATAAATAGAATCTTCCATAACACATATTTGCTCAGAATCTGAAGATAGAATTTTTCTTTATCTCCAATGGTGTGTGGCATTTATATTCTATCCACTGTGACTTTCCTTCACATTTCCATCCTTTTTAAAGGATACTATGCATGCAAGAATCAAGGAGAATAGTATTGTTTGGCTTAACATACCCTTGTCACAACCATGTGGTCCTAAACCTATGTTATACAGCAATCAGATTGCTTTGCTGGTTTCAGGCAAGTCATTTCACACAGACCCCTTCCAGTGGGCATCAACTTTCTAATTCATAAAAAGATGGCCTTGCAATTAGCCTGGTGGTATTTAATTGTTTGGGCATACAAGACCCACACGTAGACCTAATATCTTTACCCAGTGCCTTTGAAGATCAGGAGCAAGCTTATACAAATTCATAAAACACTTTCAGTTTCAAAAAGCCCCTGACTCCCCCTGAGGCTCATCTTTGAACCTCATGGGTCCATAAACCACAACAAAGAATCCTCAGGCTACAGTAAGGCTTTCCATTTTTCCACTGAAATTCTAAGCCACGTGACTCCATTGTTAAAAACACATATTCTTAAAAACAATGGAATTGAAGTCGTTTTCTAGATCACTGTTTCATCTCCACTTCCAGAGTGCTGTCTCATACCTCACCATTCTGACCAATGGCAGTTGTCACCCCCAAATGTGCTGAGGGTTACACTATCTCCAGGGAAACACTTGCAAGTCAAACCCTTACAGAACTTGAGTAATCACTTTAGTTCCATAAGAAACTAGTAATAGACTTCTAGGCACCCCAAACTCTAAAGTGGCTATCACAAGATCAGAAGCTGCTGCGTGTGACATTGTCCACTTCCATAAAGCACTAGGCTGGCCAAGAGGAAGAAGCTTGGTGATCACAAAATATCTTAAACAAAGTAAGAAAGGATGGTGAAGAGGAGAAACCACCCCAGATCTCAGATGACAAAGGGGTATTCATATTTTTAAATTGTGACCTTTCGGGTGGTCCTTTTTTATTTATTGAATCCAGAGTTAATCCAACCTCTCATACAACACACATTATCTCTCACACACATACTAGACGTAGGCATATACAGGCACACCTAGTAATGTGATGGCCACAACATGAGCTCAGACTAAAGTCCTGGACTGAATGTCATGGGATTAAAGTAAAGACATTACACAGTATCATAGGAAGATTTCTGAAATGATCCTTGGGACCCTCACCGTTGTGTAACATCCTTCCCTCCATGTCTTAGTTAGGGTTTTATTGCTGTGAACAGACACCATGATCAGTGCAAGTTTTATAAAGGACAACATTTAATTGGGGCTGGCTTACAGGCTTAGAGGTTCAGTCCATTATCATCAAGGTGGGAGCATGGCAGCATCCAGACAGGGATGGTGCAGGAGGAGCTGAGTTCTACATCTTCATCTGAAGGAAGCCAGGGACAGACTCAGCATCCTCAGGCAGCTAGGAGGAGGGTCTCCAAGCCCATCCCCACAGTGACAAACTTCCTCCAACAAGGCCACACCTTCTAATAGTGCCAGTCCCTGAGCCAAGCATATGCAAACCATCACACGCCAACACAGGCAGAATACATGAGCATGACCATGTAATGGGTGTGGCAAGAGGCTTATGCAGGTATAAAAATGTTCTCAAATCAAATCAATTAAAAGAGGTCATTTAAAGTGGGTCTGCCTTTGCCACATGAGCCCTATAAATCCAGATCCTGGGTTCAGAGAAAGGAAGCACAAGTGTCAGGGGTAGTGTGCCATTACTGAACAGACATTGGAGAAACAATGTAGCAATAGAAAGAACAGTATCCTGCTAATAGCCAGGAAAGGATGGACTTCAGTCCAGTAACCTCAAGCAACTAGTTTCTTCCAGCAAAGGGAGTGAGGTTGGGAGTGGAGTATCTAGATAGAAACTCAGTCCTGACAATGTCTTGATTGAGTCTTGTGATAGCCTGAGTAGATGCTATAAAGGACTTCTGTCCTAGAGAACTATGAGCTAATGGATGGATGTTGTTTGAAGTGGTCAAATGTGTTGTCTGTTCCCCACCAACAGAAAACTAACATGTTGAGGAAAGATGTTTGTCTTCATCCCTTTCAATGGCCAAATCATGTATCTTCAAGCTGATTTGCTTGAGCAATAAAATAAAGCTGTTTTATACTCACCACGAATACTCATTGAGCTTCAGGAATTAGTAAAATGACTGCAATTTGATTCTTTAACAATTCGTTTAGTCAGTGGGAGACCACTAAAGAATAAGAAGTGAGGCATTTCAGACTTTGTTCACCACCGGTCACGCAGCATAGCGCACAGTGTACACCTGGCAATATCTTAATATACATATATAAGTTACTTTATAGCAATTTTTATCATTTACTATCAGTATATATTCAAGCAACATAAAATTTTTCGCAAATGAATTGACCAATTTTAATGTAGTTTTTCCTCCTACATCAATTGAACAATACTGGATTTTTATTTTTGAGTCTTGTATTTCTTAAAGTTGTGTTCTTACAGTTATCAAATGTTTATTGAGTCTCTGCTGTGTATCAGACATGCCCACAGACCTTCAGTATATAAAATGATTAAAATCGAAAATAGATTCAACTTAAGGAGTTTAACCCAACAGAATTAACATATAACGATTATATACATATCACCATATGTATTATTGTAACACGTATACGTACATAATTAAACATGCATGAATGAACATATTCACATGTAAAATTAGGATGCAAGCTTTATATATAGAAAACTCTTTCCTGGGTTTTTAGCTGGATTCCCAACCTCGCTGATCCCCGCCCGCAGCTCACTGCGCCCAAACCTCATGGGAGAGAGAGCTCATCGCCCGGACAGGTGGGCACTCCTGAGAAGGCAGAGCAGAATACACCACCAATACTGCCCACCCCTGCCCACATCCATGGCCCAAGAGGAAACTGTATACGGGGAACCGAAAGATAGGGGCACTGGAGCTGCAGGTACACTGTGCCCCAGACACTGCCGGAACCTGAAGGGATCGGATCAACAATTGTCTGCACCCAAATGCCGTGGGAGGGAGAGCTAAACCTTCAGAGGGGCAGACACGCATGGGAAACCAGAAGAGACTACACACTGCCCACATTTCTGACTCCAGAGGAAAACACCATCTGGGACCCGGGTGCACGGGGGCTCCCAGAAAGGGTGGCGCAGGTCCTCCTGGTTGCTGCCCACGCGGAGAGCTCATTAGCAACACCCCACGAGCAAACTTGAGCCTCAGGACCACAGGTAAGACCAACTTTTCTGCTCCAAGTAACCTGCCTGGTGAACTCAGGACATAGGCCCACAGGAACAGCTGAAGACCTGTAGACAGGAAAAACTACACGCCCAAAAGCAGAACACTCTGTTCCCATAACTGGCTGAAAGAAAACAGGAAAACAGGTCTACAGCACTCCTGATACACAGGCTTATAGGACAGTCTAGCCACTGTCAGAAATAGCAGAACAAAGTAACAGCAGAGATAATCTGATGGCAAGAGGCAAGTGCAGGAACCCAAGCAACAGAAACCAAGACTACATGGCATCGTCAGAACCCAATTCTCCCTCCAAAGCAAACACTGAATATCCAAACACACCAGAAAAGCAAGATCTAGATTTAAAATCATATTTGATCATGATGCTGGAGGACTTCAAGAAAGACATGAAGAACTCCCTTAGAGAAATGCAGGAAAACATAAATAAAGTAGAAGCCTATAGAAAGGAATCACAAAAAATCCCTGAAAGAATTCCAGGAAAACACAATCAAACAGTTGAAGGAATTAAAAATGGAAATAGAAGCAATCAAGAAAGAACACATGGAAACAACCCTGGATATAGAAAACCAAAGGAAGAGACAAGGAGCCATAGATACAAGCATCACCAACAGAATACAAGAGATAGAAGAGAGAATCTCAGGAGCAGAAGATTCCATAGAAATCATCGACACAACTGTCAAAGATAATGTAAAACGGAAAAAGCTACTGGTCCAAAACATACAGGAAATCCAGGACTCAATGAGAAGATCAAACTTAAGGATAATAGGTATAGAAGAGAGTGAAGACTCCCAGCTCAAAGGACCAGTAAATATCTTCAACAAAATCATAGAAGAAAACTTCCCTAACCTAAAAAAAGAGATACCCATAGGCATACAAGAAGCCTACAGAACCCCAAATAGATTGGACCAGAAAAGAAACACCTCCCGTCACATAATAGTCCAAACACCAAATGCACAAAATAAAGAAAGAATATTAAAAGCAGTAAGGGAAAAAGGTCAAGTAACATATAAAGGCAGACCTATCAGAATTACACCAGACTTTTCGCCAGAAACTATGAAAGCCAGAAGATCCTGGACAGATGTCATACAGACCCTAAGAGAACACAAATGCCAGCCCAGGTTACTGTATCCTGCAAAACTCTCAATTAACATAGATGGAGAAACCAAGATATTCCATGACAAAACCAAATTTACACAATATCTTCCTACAAATCCAGCACTACAAAGGATAATAAATGGTAAAGCCCAACATAAGGAGGCAAGCTATACCCTAGAAGAAGCAAGAAACTAATCGTCTTGGCAACAAAACAATGAGAAGAAAAGCACACAAACATAACCTCACATCCAAATATGAATATAACAGGAAGCAATAATCACTATTCCTTAATATCTCTCAACATCAATGGCCTCAACTCCCCAATAAAAAGACATAGATTAACAAACTGGATACACAACGCGGACCCTGCATTCTGCTGCCTACAGGAAACACACCTCAGAGACAAAGACAGACACTACCTCAGAGTGAAAGGCTGGAAAACAACTTTCCAAGCAAATGGTCAGAAGAAGCAAGCTGGAGTAGCCATTCTAATATCAAATAAAATCAATTTTCAACTAAAAGTCATCAAAAAAGATAAGGAAGGACACTTCATATTCATCAAAGGAAAAATCCACCAAGATGAACTCTCAATCCTAAATATCTATGCCCCAAATACAAGGGCACCTACATACGTAAAAGAAACCTTACTAAAGCTCAAAACACACATTGCACCTCACACAATAATAGTAGGAGATTTCAACACCCCAATCTCATCAATGGACAGATCATGGAAACAGAAATTAAACAAAGACGTAGACAGACTAAGAGAAGTCATGAACCAAATGGACATAACAGATATTTATAGAACATTCTATCCTAAAGCAAAAGGATATACCTTCTTCTCAGCTACTCATGGTACTTTCTCCAAAATTGACCATATAATTGGTCAAAAAACGGGTCTCAACAGGTACAGAAAGATAGAAATAATCCCATGCGTGCTATCAGACCACCACGGCCTAAAGCTGGTCTTCAATAACAATAAGGGAAGAATGCCCACATATACGTGGAAATTGAACAATGCTCTACTCAATGATAACCTGGTCAAGGAAGAAATAAAGAAAGAAATTAAAAACTTTTTAGAATTTAATGAAAATGAAGGTACAACATACTCAAACTTATGGGACACAATGAAAGCTGTGCTAAGAGGAAAACTCATAGCTCTGAGTGCCTGCAGAAAGAAACAGGAAAGAGCATATGTCAGCAGCTTGACAGCACACCTAAAAGCTCTAGAACAAAAAGAAGCAAATACACCCAGGAGGATTAGAAGGCAGGAAATAATCAAACTCAGAGCTGAAATCAACCAAGTAGAAACAAAAAGGACCATAGAAAGAATCAACAGAACCAAAAGTTGGTTCTTTGAGAAAATCAACAAGATAGATAAATCCTTAGCCAGACTAACGAGAGGACACAGAGAGTATGGCCAAATTAACAAAATCAGAAATGAAAAGGGAGACATAACTACAGATTCAGAGGAAATTCAAAAAATCATCAGATCTTACTATAAAAGCCTATATTAAACAAAACTTGAAAATCTGCAGGCAATGGACAATTTCCTAGACAGATACCAGGTACCGAAGTTAAATCAGGAACAGAAAAACCAGTTAAACAACCCCATAACTCCTAAGGAAATAGAAGCAGTCATTAAAGGTCTCCCAACCAAAAAGAGCCCAGGTCCAGACGGGTTTAGTGCAGAATTCTATCAGACCTTCATAGAAGACCTCATACCAATACTATCCAAACTATTCCACAAAATTGAAACAAATGGAGCACTACTGAATTCCTTCTATGAAGCCACAATTACTCTTATACCTAAACCACACAAAGACACAACAAAGAAAGAGAACTTCAGACCAATTTCCCTTATGAATATTGACGCAAAAATACTCAATAAAATTCTGGCAAACCGAATCCAAGAGCACATCAAAACAATCATCCACCATGATCAAGTAGGCTTCATCCCAGGCATGCAGGGATGGTTTAATATATGGAATACCATAAATATGATCCACTATATAAACAAACTGAAAGAACAAAACCACATGATCATTTCATTAGATGCTGAGAAAGCATTTGACAAAATTCAACACCCGTTCATGATAAAAGTTCTAGAAAGAATAGGAATTCAAGGCCCGTACCTAAACATAGTAAAAGCAATATACAGCAAACCAGTTGCTAATATTAAACTAAATGGAGGGAAGCTTGAAGCAATCCCACTAAAATCAGGGACTAGACAACGCTGCCCACTCTCTCCCTACTTATTCAATATAGTTCTTGAAGTTCTAGCCAGAGCAATCAGACAACAAAAGGAGGTCAAGGGGATACAGATTGGAAAAGAAGTCAAAATATCACTATTTGCAGATGATATGATAGTATATTTAAGTGATCCCAAAAGTTCCACCAGAGAACTCCTAAAGCTGATAAACAACTTCAGCAAAGTGGCTGGGTATAAAATTAACTCAAATAAATCAGTAGCCTTCCTCTACACAAAAGAGAAACAAGCTGAGAAAGAAATTAGGGAAAAGACACCCTTCATAATAGACCCAAATAATATAAAGTACCTCGGTGTGACTTTAACCAAGCATGTAAAAGATATGTACAATAAGAACTTCAAGACTCTGAAGAAAGAAATTGAAGAAGTCCTCAGAAGATGGAAAGATCTCCCATGCTCATGGATCGGCAGAATTAATATAGTAAAAATAGCCATTTTACCAAAAGCGATCTACAGATTCAATGCAATCCCCATCAAAATACCAATCTTCTTCAAAGAGTTAGACAGAACAATTTGCAAATTCATCTGGAATAACAAAAAACCCAGGATAGCTAAAACTATCCTCAACAATAAAAGGACTTCAGGGGGAATCACTATCCCTGAACTCAAGCAGTATTACAGAGCAATAGTGATAAAAACTGCATGTTATTGGTACAGAGACAGACAGATAGACCAATGGAACAGAATTGAAGACCCAGAAATGAACCCACACACCTATGGGCACTTGATTTTTGACAAAGGAGCCAAAACCATCAAATGGAAAAAAGATAGCATTTTCAGCAAATGGTGCTGGTTCAACTGGAGGGCAACATGTAGAAGAATGCAGATCCATCCATGCTTATCACCCTGTACAAAGCTTAAGTCCAAGTGGATCAAGGACCTCCACATCAAACCAGACACACTCAAACTAATAGAAGAAAAACTAGGGAAGCATCTGGAACACATGGGCACTGGAAAAAATTTCCTGAACAAAACACCAATGGCTTATGCTCTAAGATCAAGAATCGACAAATGGGATCTCATAAAACTGCAATGCTTCTGTAAGGCAAAGGACACTGTGGTTAGGACAAAACGGCAACCAACAGATTGGGAAAAGATCTTTACCAATCCTACAACAGATAGAGGCCTTATATCCAAAATATACAAAGAACTCAAGAAGTTAGACCGCAGGGAGACAAATAACCCTATTAAAAAATGGGGTTCAGAGCTAAACAAAGAATTCACAGCTGAGGAATGCCGAATGGCTGAGAAACACCTAAAGAAATGTTCAACATCTTTAGTCATAAGGGAAATGCAAATCAAAACAACCCTGAGATTTCACCTCACACCAGTGAGAATGGCTAAGATCAAAAACTCAGGTGACAGCAGATGCTGGCAAGGATGTGGAGAAAGAGGAACATTCCTCCATTGTTGGTGGGATTGCAGACTGGTACAACCATTCTGGAAATCAGTCTGGAGGTTCCTCAGAAAATTGGACATTGAACTGCCTGAGGATCCAGCTATACCTCTCTTGGGCATAAACCCAAAAGATGCCCCAACATATAAAAAAGACACGTGCTCCACTATGTTCATAGCAGCCTTATTTATAATAGCCAGAAGCTGAAAAGAACCCAGATGTCCTTCAACAGAGAAATGGATACAGAAAATGTGGTACATCTACACAATGGAATATTACTCAGCTATCAAAAACAACGAGTTTATGAAATTCGTAGGCAAATGTTTGGAACTGGAAAATATCATCCTGAGTGAGGTAACCCAATCACAGAAAAACACACATGGTATGCACTCATTGATAAATGACTATTAGCCCAAATGCTTGAATTACCTTAGATGCACAGAACACATGAAACTCAAGAAGGATGACCAAAATGTGAATGCTTCACTCCTTCTTTAAAAGGGAACAAGAATACCCTTGGCAGGGAATAGGGAGGCAAAGATTAAAACAGAGGCAGAAGGAACACCCATTCAGAGCCTGCCCCACATGTGGCCCATACATATACAGCCACCCAATTAGACAAGATGGATGAAGCAAAGAAGTGCAGACCGACAGGAGCCGGATGTAGATCGCTCCTGAGAGATACAGCCAGAATACAGCAAATACAGAGGCGAATGCCAGCAGCAAACCACTGAACTGAGAACGGGACCCCTGTTGAAGGAATCAGAGAAAGGACTGGAAGAGCTTGAAGGGGCTTGAGACCCCATATGAACAACAATGCCAAGCAACCAGAGCTTCCAGGGACTAAGCCACTACCCAAAGACTATACATGGACTGACCCTGGGCTCCAACCTCATAGGTAGCAATGAATAACCTAGTAAGAGCACCAGTGGAAGGGGAAGCCCTTGGTACTGCTAAGACTGAACCCCCAGTGAGCGTGATTGCTGGTGCGAGGGCGGTAATGGGGGGAGGGTGGGGAGTGGAACACCCATATAGAAGGGGAGGGGGAGGGGTTAGGAGGATGTTTGCCTGGAAACCGGGAAAGGGAATAACAATCGAAATGTAAATACGAAATACTCAAGTTAATAAAAAAAAAATTTAAAAAAAATAAAGGAAATGCACATAAAAAAGAAAAGAAAAGAAAACTCTTTCCTCCTTAAGGATAAAGTCCTATACACTCGATTATAGTGTTACAGCATTCCAATAACACTCAACACCATTAAGAGTCTAGAAATTTGGGCCTGGAGAGATGGCTCAGCGGTTAAGAGCACTGACTGCTCTTCTGGAGGTCCTGAGTTCAATTTCCAGCAACCACATGGTGGTTCACAACCATCTGTAATGGGATCCGATGCCCTCTTCTGGTGTGTCCGAAGATAGGTACAGTATGTTCACATACATAACATAAAATAATCTAGAAATTCCACATTCTGATCTCATTCTGCTAGTGGCTCATCAGGGCAGCAGTGTGCATAGCCGGTCCTAGCCAGTCTGCTGCCTGTAATTCTAGCCAAATGCCCACTTCCCCACCAGTCAGGTCGTTAATCAAGTTTGAGGTTTAGTTGCTGTCTTAGTTTGCTTCCTGTTTCTATGATAAAACCACAGGCTGAGGCCTTTTACTGCTTAGCATGAACATATTTCTGATTACCGAGAGTCTTCAGTTCAAAGAGGCGTGTCCTTGTCCTAGTTCAGGTCATTGTATGTTATTGTATTTGCTGCTGCAAGTTCAAAGCAAGGGAGAGTGCATGCAATTAGCACGGAAGGGGCAGCACAGCAGAGCAAGGCCCAGGACAACAGAGCAGGGTTGAGGAGGTGCACGATGGCCCCTGAGATCAGGGGCTCAGAAACAGAAGGTCATCGGCATAGTTTGTGACTCAGACAACAAAAAGATCAACTTGTGTGCCTCCCAAATGTGCTTCCTAGCCTTATCCACTTAAGTAATTTATTTGCCAATTTTCAATTTATCCAAAACTTTACTTTAATAAAGTGTCTCTAAATAGTAGAGCAAAAGCAAATGAATCCAACAGCCTTTAAGGATATCTTACTTTAAATACTTTAAATAAAGCACCATTTGCTTTCTTTTTTTTTTTAATTACATAGGCACTTTCATAGTGAATCCTAGTTATTTTATTCCTCACTCTCCTGATGGACCCCCTCCTCTCAACATGTCCCGTTTCTTACCACCACCCCCTTTCTCTCCCTCTGTGTGTGTGTGATTATGACAGAGAGAGAGAGAGAGAGAGAGAGAGAGAGAGAGAGAGAGAGAGAGAGACCCACTGAGTTTACTTACATCTTTTTGCCAATAATGGACGAGAGGCATTTTAATACACCATTTTTTAATTCATGTAGCATGTCCTATATTCATGCAATATATTTTGATCATGTTTACCTTCCATTACTCCCCCTTATGCCTCCACGATCCACTCCCCAGCCTCCTCATTCCCACCCAATTTCTTGTCCTTTAAAACCAACAATAATGAGTCTAATTTTTACTGTCCATATCCTTGGGTATGAGTCACCCCTGGATCATGGACAACTTACCAGGGGCCACAACCCATAGAAGCCTGATGATTCTCCCTCGTCTAAAAGACAACAACTGTCAATAGATCCTCAGCTAGATGGGATGGGAATGTTGGTCTTCTGGCACGCTTAATCTTACGAAAGACTTGTGCAGGTATCTATACCTGTGGAATTCATGAGTGTACTATTTGACCCAGTCCTTCCTGACTTCTGGCCCTTACAGTCCTTCCACTTCTGTATGATGAGATGATATCCCTATCTCATTAAGAGTCAACCACTCTACCTTCCCTATCCTGTGAGCTCTGGCCTCCAATGTTACTTCCATTGTTGTATGAAGCATCTCCAATTATAGGTGTGCGCGGCACTAATCTGTGTCTAGAGCCCTGCATATTTAGAAGGCTGCTTGACAACTTGATCGCTTATTGAAATAATAGCAGTATATTCCCCACTAGGGTTTATGATCTCGCAGCTGTGGGCTCTCAACCAGGTTTACAAATTCAGGCATGGGTTCTTTCCTATGAAACAGGCCTCAAGACCAATAAGAAAGCGGTTGGTTGTACTCACAGCTGTCAAGGGACTATGGTACTAGAGAACTCCTATGGCCTTAAAGCAGCTGTTCTCAACCCGTGGGTAGCAACCCCTTTGGGTTCAAACGACCCTTGTATAAGGACTGTATATCAGATTTTTTATGATTCACAGAAGCAGCAAAATTAGAGTGATGAAGTAGCGATGAAAATAATTTTATGGTTGGCAGTCATCACAACATGAGGAATTAGGTATTAAAGAGTAACAGCATTAGAAACCTTGAGAACTACTGCCTTAAACCAAAAGCCTAATTAACCCAAAGTACCTGTGACACTCAGTTTTGATTATTAATTCCATCCAGTTAAGAGCTAGGTAGAAAACCAATAATTTGGTGCCTCGTGGTGTAGTTCCAAATTTGATTCTAGAAAAGAACAGATGTCAGTCTGAATAGGACGAATGGGACGAGCTGCCTTCAATGTAGGCTGTACCAGCCAATTGCTTTGAGGCCCCCAAAAGGCGCGAGTGTGCGTGCACACCAGAGAGAGAGAGAGAGAGAGAGAGAGAGAGAGAGAGAGAGAGAGAGAGAGAGAGAGTGATTCTAACTCTACCTTAGCATAGAAGCACCATTGTCTCTTTGGCTCCCTCCAGATTCCCAAGCCTTTGCTTAGACTGAGAGACACGTCTGGTCTTCAGAGTCTCCAGTTTGCAGAGGAGAGGTTACAGAACCTCCCAGCTTCCATGATAACTTGAGCTGATTTCCCCTAGTAAATTGTCCACCTGTCATTATTCTCTCTGGAGATCCTCAACAAATACACCCCTGAGGTATAGCTTGCCCGGCCACTGATAATTGAATTAAATGGCTGGTGGCTTTAAGCTGACTGACAGGAAAGGAAGCTGTGTTTGTGTGCGGTTTAAAATTGTTTTACCTTTCGTTTTCCATATTTCTCCCACTTGCTACAGTTGCTCGTGACATTTATCATTCTTTTTAGCAATCCACACATGAGCCCTGTGGTAATGGAGAAGGTTCCTAATAAGCCAGAACCTGCTTCCTGCTAGGAGAGCTAAAAATACCAGCTCTTCAGTACCCCAGCCCCCTCCACAGCTAGAGCAGGACTATGAATTCATCAAACAGTGCAAGCACAACTTTCTAACGCTCCTTAAGTTTTGTTATGGAAGATTTTGGACTGTTATTTTCCTAGGTCTTGTTATGATGCTCCCACTTCACCCCCTCTACCACTCCAACTTTAAAGACCTTTCCCTGAAAGCCCTCACTCAGCCTGGCACCACCAGAACCTTCACATCTGCATAGCCACAGTGCCTCTCCCCTCTGTCTGTACCATGCTGGTAATTAATGAATGGATTAGGTGAAATTTTAAAACTGAACTTCAAGTCCTTCAACAGCACCATGGGGGGGAAAAAGGGTAAACCTGTCAACTAAAACATTGTAGAAAGCACTTAAAACTCCCGCTCAATTGTTATTAACTATATTGCTGGGACGGGGTGGGGGGGAGAGCACAGGAGCACATTTTAAGTATCTCTAGAAAATCAGTTTCCTGAGCTAAATTTATTTCCAATGCTGTGACTTGAACCTGGAAGGAACTGAGGCCAGCATATGTATAAGCACCAGAATGAAAAGAACCAGAAATTGGTCTCTCCCAGCTCTGCTCAGGAGTCTTGGCCCCAACACAGCTGAGAATCCGTGAAGGAAACTGACGTTGTCTGATGACTGTGGTTTAGAGAGGCCTGGGCCCCACCAGATAAATGTAACATAGTTATCTGTGTGCAGCAGGGGCCGTGGTAGAGGAGATTCCCAGCGGTCTATCTTTGTGTTTCCAACAGAGGTCATGCAACAGAGTAGGCAGACACAGTAAGATAAAGACCTTCTGGTTTACCCCAGGGTTTCTGACAAAAATGTGACTCTTGTCAGGTAGCAGTACATTTCTGTTCTTGTTTCTACATACCCTTGCTCCAGCATCAGTAATGGAGGTTAATAATAATAATGATGGTGATGATGATGATGATGATTAATAATCCACTTTCAAGAAGATAGCCTTTGCTTGATTTCTCTAGCATAAATGCCGCAGTTAGCCATGGGAGTGCTGTCTTCTGATAACCAGGGTTGATCAGATAGTCACTCTGCCATTAGCTATCTGTGGCTGTGATCTGGTTAACACCCATCTCTGTGGTTCCTTATGTGTTATTCCCTCAGTACCCAGAAGTATCGCACCTAGGACACACTTTAAAGATGCCAGTGCCGCCCGAACATAAAGCCCTGGGGTTGAAGCTCCTAGGTCTTCCTTTCATGAGCTTTCAGTGGTTCTTAAGTGTCCTGAAGTTAGGGATCCACTGCTCTGAAGTAATCAGGACTACTCACAGGGAGCTGAAATCACTTATATTGAAACCGAGGCCTGAGTAGCTAAGATTCTGGTCATATGGATATGGTCTAAAGCTCTGGGTAAATCCAGGGGGATCAGGAGGTCATCTGATTGATGTTTCTCATGCTGCTGGTCAGAATCTAAGAGCAGCACCTCCCGCAGGAGTCTCTTTCCCTTTAGACACTTCTAACTTTCAGTCACCACTACAGGCAGATTTGCTGCGAGCTCACCAAACTGTCTGAAATGCGATGGATTATTTCTGCGTGCGTGGAAGATCCCTGAGCAAAGTGTTGTATTTGAGGCACTTTAGAATCCTGGCAACTAGAATTCACCTAGATTCTTTGCAGGCTTTCTCCTTTTTCAAACAGTCTGAAATATATGTTGTGTTTTCTTTGTTTGGAGAAGGGAAAAGATCTTAGTAGATACCCAAAGGCTGGCTTTGAGCTCCTCTCCCTCCTTACTGCTGAGATTAAAAGTATATACCACCCTATAACATTGTTAAAGGCTTAAGTGTAAACATAGTCTTCAACTGGCAAAAGAAAATAAAGAGTATGTGTCAGAGAAAGGGAGAGAGGGAGAGAGGGAGAGAGGGAGAGAGGGAGAGAGGGAGAGAGGGAGAGAGGGAGAGAGGGAGAGAGGGAGAGAGGGAGAGAGGGAGAGAGGGAGGGAGGGAGAGAGGGAGAGAGGGAGAGAGGGAGAGAGGGAGAGAGGGAGAGAGGGAGAGAGAGAAATTTCCTCTTCTCCACAAAAGGGTCATCAAAGTTAGTCACTGCAAGTGTTAGATGGGTCTGAGCCCTAATAGCCCAAAGATACCACAGAGCCACAGAGGTGGGGACAACAATCTGCCCAACAGAAAGGAGGCTTTCAGACAGATGGCTAGTCATTGGTTGGCATAAAAAATGGGTGAGGGGGTTGGGGATTTAGCTCAGTGGTAGAGCGCTTGCCTAGGAAGCGCAAGGCCCTGGGTTCGGTCCCCAGCTCCAAAAAAAAAAAAAAAAAAAAAAAAAAAAAAAAAAAAATGGGTGAGAGCTGAAACTTGAGGGGAGGAAGGCTGTGAACTGTGGAGACTGAGATCACTAAAGATGATTCGTTCTCTTCAAGCTGATAAATACTGTTAACAGCGTGAAGTGTTGCCCTTAGTACAGCGCGTAGTTCAAAACCCATAATCAACGCACGAACTGAAATCTGAGTCGGCCGCCATCATCGGACACATAGCCTCAGAGGTGTCTCTGAACCCGGTGTGCGTGTGTATGTGTGTGTAATGAGAACTACAAGCGTAATCACTGGCCTTCAGCTTGGGACAATGTGGCAATTGCAGGTGGTGAGAGGGAGATTATCAGCTCTCTGGCAGCTAAGAGTCAGGTGGCTCCAGCTTTGTAAAGTGGGTCAATATTTGGACAATTGATTTTTTCTCCCAGTCCTTTCAGTTTCCAAATGTTAAAGGAAAGGGCAGAAACCGCATTGTCTGCGAGACTCCGGAGGAAGAGGTGGGTGAACTTGAGTCACTTTCCTCCGCAGCCATCAGGAAGAAACATAATCTCAGGTATTAAAACCAGAAGGAGAGAACAAGCCGAACTCCCTCTGGCCCAAGCTGCTCTCTTTCTAGTGGCACAGGAAATGAGCAAATGGTGTGCAAGTGTCAAAGAAGTTAGTGCGGATCAAATGCAGTCCTACCGGGGCGATGGTTTTTACTTTCAGGATATTTTACCTAGAAATTTCATATTTGTAGAAAATCAACTGAGAGTCATTCCTCCTAAAGATGCTTTATGTTTTGAGGTCTTGTGTGTGTGTGTTGCATGTGTGGTGTGTGTGTGTGTGTGTGTGTGTGTGTGTGTGTGTGTGTGTGTGTGTAAAAGAAGGTGCTGTCATTTGAGAAATTAACATACAAATTAAAATTCTTTGGGAACTATCTAAGCCATGTAAACTCACGAGTAATTAACTCGCCATATATTTCTTGAATGTGTTATGTGCCAGGCAGGTGTCTACTGCTTATTTTAAAGAAACTGACAACCCCCGAATGAAGGTAGACACCTGGGCAAATATTTAATTTGACTCATTAAATGTGGTAGTAGTTTATGGGCATATAAATACAGCACAAAGAATCAGTAAGGGAACGTTTTGGAAAAGTAAAACTTGTCATGGTCTAGGATATGCTGTGGCTTCAGTTTAAAAGTAGCATCAATAAATCATTTTCATTGTATGTATTCAAACCACAATGAAAAAAAGCTATATATGAAACAGTGAAAAGCAAGAAAAAAAATTGAAGAGAAATTTCATTTTGCAGATGGTCATTTCTTGATTGGGTTACTAAAGAGAAAACAGCTCATAGTAGGAAAATAGACACGAAGGGCAGAGCCTGTCATAGCTCCCAGCAGGAATTGTACTGGGTTTGGGAGCCAGGGAGCCAAAGCTCTGACCCTGAGGATTCACTGTCTTCAGAGAAACTAAGAAAATGACTATAACGTACCAATGTTACAAACGAAGCACAGAGGCTGTTTTGTGACAGCTAGAGGAGTCAGATCTTCTTGGAGAATACAAACTAAAAGGCACAAGAATTATAAGTAAAGTCCAAGCCCTTGATATAGGAAGCAGACTAAGAGCCCACCGTTGACAGCTGTGGTTGGCACAACTCTGGCAGGTGTGGATTTGCATGCAGACACTGCTTCAGGTAGGGCAGGGCGGCACCTGCAGCCGCACACACAGGTGTTTGGCATCCTTTTGAAAATTTAGCTACTAAATTACAGTCTCCCATTCCTGACTTCCAAGCACTTCTGGATATTAACCTGGCCTTAGGCTCCATCTTCCTCAAAGAGAGCCAGGAATTTACTACTAGGCAAGGGGCTACGAAACCCAAATAAAGCTCATTCCCATTGTTCTTGTTTGTGCTCACAGGACCACCACACATCTGACTAAATTCAACCCAGAGCTGGGCCTGAAACCTCAAACAACTGACTAGAGCTAGTTTAAGGCCTTATTTTGAATAACTCTGTCTTGGGTTGTACAAACATGTACATGTTGTTACAGGGATAAAACCATCCAAGAATGAGAGAGTAAAAATATCTCAATCATGTTGGTTTTTTTTTAGTTAAAATTGCATAGTTTTAGGTTAAATAACTAAAAAAGGCCAATCATTCTTTTTTAATATAGAAACTTGCAATCAGGGAATTATATAGAATAAATACATCATGGGCCTTTTCAATCCCCCAACCCCCATCACACACACACAGCTCCTCTACACACTAAGGGGAACCCTCAGAAATCTTCTACACACAGGTCATTTCTCCACAACTGTTTCTACAAGGTTAAATATAAATACTTATCAGGATGAAAAAAATTACAATCTGCTTTGTTTCAAAAATAACAACTTATTTTTTTTACAAAAATATCAAGTTTTTTTTTCACTGAGTTTTTTTTTTTATTACGTGCTTTATTAAATGCCACTGTTATGTTTTGCCCATTTTCCCCATTTGTTTTTGTTATTGACTTATGGTCATTTTAAACAGTCCGAGTGGCAAGTCTGTGTGTGAAGTCATGACGAAAAGGCAGGAAAGTAGCAAATAATCGCAAATATAATTCTAGGGTTTGGGCTATAAATGAGACCAGTCTTACAATGACATTTTTATTTGCCTATGATTTTCCTATTTTGTGCAGGCAGCTCTGCCCATCACCGGCTCTGGTTTCTGTTCTTATCACCGGTGTGTGCCTTCTGGAGACGACACAGTGGTGAGGAAGCAAGAATAGGTGTTACATCATCTGGGACGCCTCAGCGTCACTGACTTGGTAGCCATTGATAACACTGAGACAGGAGGTTGAAGAGGCAGGTGTAAGAATGGAAGAAAGTGTTAGCTTCTGAGTTGGGGGTGCTATCTTTCAGATTTCTACAGGAGAGCCTGGTCGTCATGTCCAGCAGAATGTTACGAGTACACCCATCAACGTAGCTAAAGAAATAATCTACCCATAGACATTTGCAGCCTAAGCATCGACTTTATGTTCAGTCTCTGCTGGATAATCTTCTCCATCTTTTCCTCTGGGTTGGATATGATCAATAGTAGTCTCTAATCAGAATGGCTGTGATCGTCCATCCCATCCAGCCCTTCACAAAACTGGGCTCGGTGGGGGAGTGAGAGACATAGATGATGATAATCACCAAGTTTCTTCAGGACTCTCGAGTTCTACAGCCAGCTACCCATAGGTTGCCCTGAGCACTTTGCACTGTCATAGCTGCCTTTGAGTCCCCCATGCTCCTATTAAGTAACCCCGATAAACTCACTGATTCAGCCCCTTCATCCTAGACAGACTCACCTCTTTCCATCATTTCAAGGAGAGTCACACAACAATTAGATTGGAACAATTAGCCATCAGCTCAAAACCACTTGCTCTCAAGGTCCTAGAATCAGTCAGTCAGAGGGATCCCCCTGGGGAGCTCACTGTCCTGCAGATCTTTGCTCTATTACTACAGCACAAGTTTACACAGATTTAAAAAATGACTACTGATGCACACATCCATCCCACACTCCTCAAAAGGGCTCCTATCTGTCCTCGTGTTCCCAATTTCAAACAACTGAACACAGCAAACATGGGTTACAGCAGCTACCACACTCCCTGCTCTAAGACATTTTTACAGTTCATAAATGTGGACAGTTATTGGATATAATTATCAACACCTATGATTTACTCATTAGCGTAATGCTTACACAGACGTTTCCTGAGCCCATCAAATTTTTACGTCTAGATACTTAAGTTTGGGAAGACTGACTGGCCCGGCCCAAAATCACACGGATAGTAAGTGATAGGTCCCAGATTTAAACAATGCCTGCCTAAAATGCAAGCCAGACAGTCATTCAAAAATAAGAACTATATTTAAACTCTGAGCTCAGGAAGGGGTCTGGGTAGAACGGGGACCTGTAAGACTCACTTCCAGAAAGTTTAGAGTTGAATATTAGCAGCTTGGCTACATGAACATAGAACTCGAATTGTTACAAAAGGGGCTATCCTAGGTTTCATGTAGTCGTCATGACACCCTTAACAATCGTTGACCAAGGGACATTGCAGTTCCATTTTACGTTAGGCTTTGAAAATTATACATCTAGCTGAATGATGTTGCTCAGGGGACGTAACTAAGTTGAGAATAATGGCAAGGCAAGGAACAGAATCCTGGCAAACTCAACTTGGCAGTGTTGGCCATGAGGACTGCAGAACGCAGGAAGAAACCAAATGAGAGGGGACGCAGCAGACGTGAGGGACCGGTTTTACAAGGGGCAGATAAAGTGCTGATTCTCAGAACGAGACCTTTGTCTTTTGACAGTTTAGAACACAGGAAGCAAATCTGCCAGAGGTCAGTTTGAGCCAGTGCAGGAAGTCACAAAATCACAGAGTCTAACTGTGGAAGGATTTTGGTTATGAAGGGACAAGGGCACGGAAGGTGATCGAGGGCCAGACCCATTAATTTTGCGCTGATATAAATCGAGAGATGATACAGAGGAACCAGGGAAGACAGAAAACAAGGACACAGAAGTTGTTGGTGCTTGGTGACTGCTTTCTTCCGCTGATATGGGAACAGAACTCCAGGTATGGGATTGAGTTGAGGATCAGCTCCTGCAAGCACAAACGCTTAGTGATGGAGACACCAGAATCATGAGCCCTATCTCTGACCACATCTAGCACTTTCTTCCATAGTTACTATTAATCTTAAGATGAAAGTCAATGACATGTACCCATCTAATTATTTCTAATTCTTCAGAATTATATAGAAAGTATCCCGTTTCCCAATTGCTCTCATTCTATTACAGATCTTGAACTTCTTAGAAAAATAAAAAGCAGAAGGAATTCGATTTTCTGTTTAAATTCGATTTTCTGCTAAATGGGGGGGGGGTGTCCCAATAAGCTGTGTTGTTCATTCTCTAATTAGATTCATCTTTGAACTTATGTCACCTCTGCAAGCCTAGGTAGCTCCAAGACTTTTCATGCACAAAATCTCATTGACTCTTCACAAGACTTCTGCATCGCCCTCAGGATCATACAGAAGAGGAAACTGGAGCTCAAAGGGTTAAGGATTAATTTTCAGAAAGCATGCATGACGGTGCATATCTATAACTCTGGCATTTAGGATCATGAGTCAGGAAGTTCATGAGTTGGAGGCCAGTCTGATCTACATACTGAGTTCAAGGCTAACCACATTCATGGAAAGGACTTCATGACTTACAGTAAACAGTGCACAGATAGTCTTAGCTGATATCCATAAACTTCTCTAAGTGGCAGATACTGTGTACATGTGTATGTGTTGTATGCCTATGTATATAATATGCATGTGTGGGTAAACCTTGCCTGTGCATGTGGGTGTAGAAGCCAAAAGTTGATGTCAGGAATATTTCTCTGCCATTCTTCAGATTGTTTTAAAGACAGGGTGAGCCTGGAGTTCACTATTTACACCAGGGTGGCTGGTCAGTGAGTCCCCAAGATCCACTGATGTCTATGCCATTGAGGGCTGAACTTTACTGGCTTGCCCTCCATGACTTCCTCAGCCTGCTTTCTTATCTATAAGGCAGAACGGTCTGCCCAGAGCTGGCACCACCCATAGTGGGCTTAGCCCTCCCACATCAATCATTAATTAAGAAAATGCATTCATAGACTTGCCTATAGGCAATCTGATGGAGGCGTTTTCTCAATGAAGGTCCCCTTCCCTGATAACTCTTACTTGTGTCAAGTTAACAGAAAAACAAAAACACCTAACCGAGCTTTGTATATCCATGCTAGAGATCCAGTCTCTGGTCCTTGGGCCCTCATGTTTCCCCAACAAACACTATTCAATTAGATGCTTCAGTTCACCTTATAGAGAGGATCAAGGTGACCTGCCCAAAGTCACCCAACTAGTAAGTAAAGTCTGTCTTTTTAGGATTAAAAACTCAGTCCACCTTCAGAAATTAAGTTCAGAGCTGTAATTCTCCACTGGACCATGTCAGGAATGCATACGTTATCGCTGACAATGCTGTCTGAGAAAGTACAGTCTGAGAGGGAGCTTGCAGATGGACAGAAGTGAGTGAAATTGGGAGTTTTCCTCAAAGAAGGTAAAATGTAGATAAAGAAAAAACAAAACAAAACAAACAAACAAACAAAAAACAGTTCTATAGGAAGCTGTCCAAGTTGGGAGACCGCTGGTGGGCTTACCCACATGGCAGCTGTGGACCGTGAACAGAGAAAATGAAAGCAACACCAGCTTCTCTCATTATAAAAAGAAACGCAGAGGTCAGGATAAGGACAACGGGCTCAGCCTGAAGCCGCAGAAGTCCAATGGAGCCAGAGGCCAAAGCCTCAAAAACTAGGGGAGCCTTGGAAACCAAATCTTAATGAAGAGTCAGACTCTAGAAGAAAGCAAAACACAAAAGGTCCGGTCAAACACAGAGTAAGTTAATAATTCTAAGCCTGTTCTAGATTCTCTTCTACAGATAATTGGCTCAAATCTCCATAGAGCCTCTAAAGGCTGCAACGTACTATGTAAACTCCGGGGGCAAAAATGCAGCACTGTAAGTGGCACAGGTCAGTAGCTTCCAAGAGACTATCTTCCAAGGAGAATTTCTTTTTGGTTTCACTAAGCAATGGCAGCCGCAGCAAGTTCCGAGGACCATGCACTTCAGACAGTGTCTTCTACACAAGCTTCCATCCTTACCCACAATGCCTCCCAGTGCCTCATCCCTACCTCTATGGCTCCAACCTGACCCCTGAATCTCTTCCCAGAGCTTCAGGCCAGAGTTGGTCGCCACCTCCCAGCACCTCACATGGAACCTCTTCTTCTTGGAAGCTTGCCAAAGCGATTTCACTGGTTTCTCCAAGTGAGAGAAAGCTTAGTCATCAGCCATGGTCTTCATTCTTACTGGAGCAAGAAAAGATGCTAAGTTTCTATAGGAAACCACATGTTGAGTGTGTGCATGCATGTCTGCACGTACACACACATTCTCACACGTACCACGGGGAGCTTATCTGAGGTTGATTTCCCGAGGGGAGAACCCGGATTGGAAGACTCATCGTGAGGAGCTGACATGAACAGTGAGCACTGCCAAAAGCATTAAAATGGATGAGATGGGGTCGCTGCTGGCACGGGCTCAGCAGTATCGCAGGCCGGCTGGTTCAGCAGCAGCCCTCCAAGGACAGCTGCTATTTGGTGGCTGAATGCATTTCTGTTTGGCATGGGTCCTCCCGTTCGTTGTTGAATATCTGAAGTTTGTCATTTTCCAAAGCAGACACAGAAGGATTCTATTCCCAGGGTTTGACTGAAGGTATGGCTGACTAGACAGAATTCTTCTTCAGTGACGTTATCTTACACTATCCGCGACATGTAACCGGGCACATTTTCCTGGTTCATGTAATTTACAGTGCCCTAAATGTTTAGAGTAGGATACCACTTTGGAAAATAATTTGTCAGTTCTTAAAAAGTTAAGCATAACCCTGATAAACTTGCTTCGCTACCCCCACCCCACTTCTATGTGTTTACGCAAGAGAAATGAAGGCATATGTCCACACAGAGACTTATACAAGAATGTGCTTAGCAGCTTTGTTGATGATAGCAAGCATCTAAAAGAAACCAAAATGTCCATCAACCCAGGAATGGATACACAAATTGTGGTCCATGCACACGATGGAATATTATTTGGCAACAAAAAGGGATGGGTTTTGGACACGAACAACAAAGTATCCAAGAATCACAGAGTAATTATACTGAGAGAAAGAAACCAGTCTCCCCAAAACACACACCCCAGCAAAAACGAATTCATCTTGCCTTCATCATTATATATAAAATATTAGAAAAGGTGAGCTATCTGTAATGAAATGAAAGCAGAACTGACTACAAATAAAGATACTGCCCATTAACGTGATTGTGGCGATGGTTTCGTGGATGTATGCATGATCAAAGCTTAACAAGTCTGCAGTGTTAAATACGTACTGCCTGCCCCCATAGCTACATGGAAAATGTAAACAAGGTTGGTAAGACTATGCTTCATGGGAATGGTTTGATTAAAGTGTTGTACATTAGTGAGATGGGTCAATCAGTAAAATGCTTGCTCCACAAGCATGAGAACCTGAGTTTGGATCCTCAACATCCAAGAAAAGCTAGGCATTGATGACAAAACGGAGTCAGAGACAGTAAGGTCCCTTACTTGCTGGCCAGACAGTCTAGACCAGACAGTGAGCTCCAGGTTTACTGAGAACTCTTGTCTCCAAAATATAAGGTGAAAAGATTGAAGAAGTCATTAATTCTACTTCTGGCCTCAATATTTAATCATGTGTGCATGTGCGTGCATGTGTGCATGTGCGCATGTGTGCACACACACAATGTATAATAATTCATAAAATAGAATGTCAGGAAATCACAGTGGATACGTATTTTGCCTAATCTATTCATTTGCCCCTGAGCCTTCAGATGGATTAAAAAGTGCTATTATCATGGTTTAGCTCGTGTTGGGCAGCCATGCTGTGAGACTTTATGGGTATAACTTCTGACGTTCTTAGGAGACACAATCTCACAGTAAACTCCCTGATCCTCTGTCTCCTACAATCTTTCTGCGTCCTCTTCCACAATGATCCCTGAGCGTCTGTGTCAGGGCTGTTTTGTGAGTGTATCAGCTGGGACTGGGCACCACAACCCTGGAGTTTTTAATGGTGCGGTTTTTCTGTAATAGGCTCTGTATGTTGCAAAGAGAAGTTTTCTTGCTCCAGGGTGAGAACTACCCTTATATGTGAGGCTAAGAACAAATATGTAGAATGTAGTTAGGAATATATGTTATATGTAACAATAATAAAAAAGAGACTAACTACTATTTTGAAAAGAGGAGAAATTAAAGAAAGGGGGAAATGATGTAATTATAATATCAAAAAAAACCAAAAAAAAAAAAAAAACAAATTTTAAAAAGTGCTATTCTCAGCACCACCTTCAGAAGGAAGCCTACGTTTTCATCCATTGATAACAAAGTCCATTCAATCATTACATTAAAAACTGAGTCACAATTTGAAAACTTCACAAGTTTATCAGCCACGTCCATTGGCACACATTTGATGTCTCTACCATTTACATTATTATACAGAGCAACTTCATATCTTTACAATAACCACAAAATTGCAATCTTTTCAGCTAATGTTGTTTGCAATGTCCCAGGCACTGTTTTGGATACTTTAGATATAAATATGTATTTATATATTATTTTATATATAATTTAATATATGCAATACATTTAAAGTACATATTACTTTAAACATTTTACAAATGTATACTTATAAATATTTATAAATTATATAATTCATTCTTTATACAAATACATATATTCCAACAAATCACATATACAGGCTGTAATCTTTCTAGTCCATCAGAGGTTTAATGGTCTACCAATGGAAAGTCTGAGAATCTAGTCATTGGTCTGTTTATGGGGCTGGACGTCTCAGCTGGCCTTCATATACATTGGGATAGTGAATAAGTAGGCTCTATTACCAGAGAAGGAATGGACTTGCCATCGAGAGCAAAGATAACCAAGTCAAGAGCAATAGCTTCTGACTTCTATCTCTTTTATCTAGGCTGACACCAGAAGCTATGGCCGAGATTAAAGGTGAATCTTCCCACCTCAAAATACATGGATGAAAGGCAGGTCTTCCCACTTCAAAAATTTTAATTAAGAAAAAGAAAAAGTCCCTCACACGTGTGTGAAAGTCACTTGGGTTTAGATAATTCCCAATGTGGTCAAGTTGACAACCAAGAATAGCCTTCTATCATAACTACTAACATAAATCTGCAAACTACGGAGGATATGTTTTACTAGACTGTTTAGACCCCTCACCTTGACTTGAGGTGAAGAAGAAAACATCTCCCAGCCACCCCTTTTCTATTTAATAAAAGTAACTCATAGCATATCTTTAGATGCCTTAGTAAAAGAAAAAAAAAAAAAAACACTCTCATGACCATCGATCTCATTCATTCTATTCCAGTGAGGGTTAAGAGATGAAAGGCAGAGTTTCTAACAAGAAATTCATTGAGGTTACTAATATAAAAACACTATGCAGAGTCTATTGTGTCCCTGAGCACAAATGGAAAATATAATTTTAAAATCTTATTTGCCAAAGCAACAAAATTATAAAGTACACCAAAATAAACCTAACTTAATCTTTATAAGATAGCTATGACAAAATTAAAGGATTAAAGAAAATAGTAGGCCCTAATAATGTATAATTATGCTATATATATATATATATATATATGTATATGAAGGCACAATCATACAGGCAATTTCTCCAAAATATCTGTAAGTGCAATATTTCCCCCTTTTAGAGAAACTATTGAAGACAGTTTAATACCTATTCACACTAATACAAAGTGCATACAGGAAGTTAAATGATCAAGCCTGTAAAACAGTTCATTGTGGAACAGAGGGGAAGGAAAGAGGAAGAGAAGGCTTGGCCCACCACACTGCCAGACTTAAGTCATAGACGAGAGAAGAGGTGTTTGTGCAGGAATGGGCTAATAGCTAATAAGCAGAATGGAGAATCAAAAATAGATCAAAGGAACAAAGAGAATTCATTTGAAGGTTTGGCATTAAAAGTAAGCTGGAGAATGATAAGCCACTCAGTAAATGGGAAGGAGAGGCAAAGCAAAAACAAATTCTAGTCTCAAAATAGTTGTAGAACGAACAGTACAAAGACTAAAACTTCAATGCTAAAAGAAAAACTTTCAAAGGAAATATCAGAAACTATGATATTAGGAAATATGGAGGGTTTTATAATAAAGATACCAAAACAACCACAAAACATGGAAGCTGTGTCTATTTTAATTGCACTTTTGGGGTCTCTTTGATAGGTTCACTGGACAGATATCCCAACCCAATACTCCCATTCAGCTCTATAAAGCCAATTCCCAAATGTCAGTCAGAGTTATCACTCCAAAGGAGAGGTGATGTGAACAAGAGATAGGAAATGGGCAGGAAGCACATGACAGTGACCCCAAAAGCTGAGGTTGAGAATAACCTTGCTTCTCTGTCTGGGAATGCCAGAAGAGAACTAACCAAATAGATAGAATAAGTATTGCTTTTAATGAGATGATGTGCATTTCCATCCCAGAATTCCTGCTCACAGCACAGCAGCTTTCAAGATGGCAGTCATGCAGCTCTGTAAAAATCTTTGCTTTCCTCCTCTTCTTCCCAGCACTGGTCTACCCAACACTGCTGGCTTTCTTTGTCTAAAGACCCACTCCCTCATGTGGCCAACCTCTATGCTGGCCTAACTCAAAGAGCTTGGCTTTTTCCACCCTTTGTCTCCTGGCACTGCTACAATTCACAACATGCCTGCCCTGGGATTATTCTTTTGAACTCTTAAAAGAAAATTGTCTTCAGGTAGAGAAGGAGGAGGAGGAGGAGTGATAGATCTGTCAATCAAAAGACGTCATAAGGAAGGAAATCAAAGCAAGGTACAGGTACCCAGTACCACAACATGTAGGATGATGTGATACAGGTGAGAGCCGGTACAGGAAAGAACAAGGCCTGTCATTGGACGAGAAGGAAGGATGGGTGGGAAAAAAGTTTGAGGGATGTGGGGAAACTGGAGGAAGAGACAGGAGGACTGTAGAGAAGGCGCCGCAGAGAGATCATGGAAGTGGACATTAGGATTCCACGATGCACCTTTACAGGTTTTTATGAATGTTCTTAAGGGAAGGATGTATACAGGGCTTTGTATGTTTAGGTGGGCAATTGTATCTTATTAATTGGATCAAAGGTTATTGTGTTGTGTAGTTTTTCATGTGGAGAACTGAATTTGGGAGAATGTATGGGATGTGTGTTTCTGGCATGGAAACTGCCTGGGGAACTTGATAGGTAGAGAGATTGCTGCCAGGCTCAGAGAGAGGCCTTCAGCAGTGTGATATGGGACGGAGCAGAGCAGGTGAGAAGCTTTGCTGACTGAGATTAAGATAACTATCAGATATCTTGGGGCACTGAGATGCCAGACCTAGAGCAGGAAAAAAGATTGTTTTATTTTTTTATAATTTTACAACAACAACAACACCAAGAGAAAGCCTGACTACCAGGTGTTCAAAAAAACCTCATGATCAGAGGTGAGGAGGCCACAACTTGAACACAAATGCCAGCCCAGGTTACTGCATCCAACAAAACTCTCAATTAACATAGGTAGAGAAACCAAGATATTCCATGACAAAACCAAATTTACACAATATCTTTCCACAAATTCAGTTGTACAAAGGATAATAGATGGAAAACTCCAAACACCTGTAGTAACCGGGTCCCCCAGGATCGAGGGATGCAGGAACCCCCAACCAGCCAGTGGCACAGGTTACATTCTGGTCTGAACCAGTGCCCTGAGAAGACCTTGGGCACTGGCTCTGTACCAAGTACCATAGCACACAGAGGGAGCTAGATGCCAGTGTGCTCTAACACGTGCAGGATCAGAGGTGCTCTGAAATGTGCAGGATGATAGGATCACATAGGAAGCTCAACTCCCAGGAGATGGGACAAAACCAAGACCTTAGGATTAAAGGATCCCAGAGACAGTTGAACTCTGAGGAGTCCTAACACAACCAGGATCACAGGAGGGACAGGCTGCAGTCAGAGACAACAAGCACAAGTAACACTAGAGATAACCAGATGTCTAGAGGCAAGCACAAGAACATAAGCAACAAAAACCAAGGCTACTTGGCATCATCAGAACCCAGTTTTCCCACTACAGCAAGTCCTGAATATCCCATCCTACCAGAAAAGCAAGATTTGGATATAAAATCACATTTCATAATGATGATAGAGGACTTTAAGAAGGACAAAAATAGCTCCCTTAAAGAAGTATAAAAGAATATAGGTAAACAAAGAGAAGCCTTTAAAGAGGAAACACAAAAATCCCTTAAAGAATTACAGGAAAAAAAAAAACAACCAAACAGGTGAAGGAATTGGGCAAGACCATCCAAGAACTAAAAACAAAAATAGAAACAATAACGAAATCACAAAAGGAAACAACCCTAGAGATAGAAAACCTAGGAAGGAGATCAGGAATCATAGATGTAAGCGTCACTAACAGAACACAAGAGATAAAAGAGAGAATCTCTGGTGCAGAAAATACCATAGAAAACATTGACACAAAAGGCAAAATGTGAAAGTCTCCTAACCCAAAACATCCAGAAAATCCAGGACACAATAAGAAGACCAAACCTAAGGATAATAGGTATAGAAGACAGTGAAGATTCCCAACTTAAAGAGCCAGAAAAGAGCTTCAACAAAAGTATAGAAGAAAATTTCCCTAACCTAAGAAAGAGATGCCAATGAATGAACGTACAAGAAGCCTACAGAGCTACAAATAGACTGGACCAGAAAAGAAACTCCTTCTGTCACTTAATAATCAAAAAACCAAATGCAAAAAAAAAAGAAAGAAAGAATATTAAAAGCAGTAAGGGAAAAAGGTCAAGTAACATACAAAGGCAGACATATCAGAATCATGCCAGACTTCTCAGCAGAGACTATGAAAGCCAGAAGATCCTGGACAGATGTCATACAGACCCTAAGAGAACACAAATGTCAGCCCAGGTTACTGCATCCAACAAAACTCTCAATTAACATAGGTAGAGAAACCAAGATATTCCATGACAAAACCAAATTTACACACTATCTTTCCACAAATTCAGTCGTACAAAGTATAATAGATGGAAAACTCCAACACAAAGAGGGAAACTACACCCTAGAAAAAGGAAGAAAGTAATCGTCTTGTAACAAACCTAAAAGAGAGCCACACAAACATAATTCCACCTCTAACAACAAAAATAACAAGAAACAACAATCACCATTCCTTAATATCTCTTAACATCAATGGACTCAATTCGCCAGTAAAACAGCATAGACTAACAGATTGGATATCAAACAAGACCCAGTATTTGGCCGCATACAGGAAATGCACCTCAGTGACAAAGATAGACACTACCTCAGAGTAAAACACTGGAAAAAAACTTCCAAGCAAATGGTTTCCAAAAAAAGAGGCTGAAATAGCCATTCTCATATCAAATAGAATTGACTTTCACCCAAAAGTTATCAAAAAAGAAAAGAAAGGACACTTTATACTCATCAAAGGAAAATAATCTAGCAATATGAACTTTCAATTCTGAACATCTATGCTCCAAATGCAAGGGTACCCACATTCATAAAAGAAACTTTACTAAATTTCAAAGTACAGATATCACCTCACACAATAACAGTGGGACATTCAACACTCCACTCTCATCAATGGACAGATCGTGGAAACAGAAACTAAACAGAGTCACAGTGAAACTAACAGAAGTTATGAACTAAGTAGATTTAACAGATATCTGTAGAACATTTCATCCTAAAACAAAAGAAATACCTTCTTCTAAGCACCTCATGGTACCTTCTCCAAAATAGGCCATGTAATCAGTCACAAAACAAGCCTCAATAGATACAAAAAGATAGAAATATCCCTTGCCTCCTATCAGAATACCACGGACTAAGGCTGGTCTTCAGTAACAACAATAATGACCGAAAACCCACATACACATGAAAGTTGAACAATACTCTACCCAATGATAATTTGGCAGTCATTAAAAGTCTCCCAAATGGAAAAAAAAAAGCCCAGGACCAAATGGGTTAAGTGCAGAATTCTATCTGCACTTCAAAGTGCACCTTCAAAGAAGACATAATACCAATACTCTTCAAACTATTTCACAAAATAGAAACAAAGGGAACACAAACCAATTTGTTCTATGAAGCCGAAATCATACTTGTACCTAAACCACACAAAGACCCAACAAAGAAAGAGAACTTCAGACCAATTTCCCTTATGAATATCAATGCAAAAATACTCAATAAAATTCTCTCAAGGGCACATCAAAATGATCATCCAACATGATGAAGTAGGCTTCCTCCCAGGGATGAAGGGATGGTTCAATATACAGAAATCTAACAACATAATCCACTATATAAACAAACTCAAAGAGAAAAAAAAAAAAAACATGATCATTTCATTAGATGCTAAGAAAGCATTTGACAAAATTCAACATCCCCTCATGATAAAAGTCTTGCAAAGACCAGGAATGCAAGGCCCATACCAAACATAGTAAACACAATATACAGCAAACCAGTAACCAAAAATAAATGGACAGAAACTTGAAGCAATCCCACTAAAATCAGGGACTAAACAAGGCTGCTCTCTCCCTACCTAATCAATACAGTACTCGAAGTCCCAGTGAAAGCAATCAGACAACAAAAAGAGGTGAAAGGGAAACTAATTGGAAAGGAAGAAGTCAAAATATCACTATTTGAAGATAATGTGGTATTATACTTAGGTGACCCCAAAGATTCCACCAGTGAATTCCTACAGCTAATAAACAACTTCAGCAAAGTGGCTGGATATAAAATTAACTCAAACATTTCAGTAGCCTTCCTCTACTTAAAGGACAAATAGGCTGAAAAAGAAATTAGGGAAGTGACACCCTTCACAATAGTCATAAGCAACATAAAATACCTCGGTGTGACTCTAACCAAGAAAGTGAAAGATCTGTATGACAAGAACTGCAAGTCTCTGAAGAAAGAAATTGAAGAAGATCTCAGAAGATGGAAATATCTCCCATGCTCAATGGATTGGCAGAATTAATATAGTAAAAACAGCCATATTGACAAAAGCAATCTACAGATTCAATGGAATCCCCATCAAAATTCTAACTCAATCCTTCAAAGAATTAGAAACAGCAATTTAAAATTTTATTTGGAATAACAAAAAACAGAGGATAGCAAAACTACTCTCAACAATAAAAGAAATTCCAGAGGAATCATCATCCCTTATCTCAAGCTGTATTACAGAGCAATAGTAATAACAACTGTATGGTATTGGTACAGAGACAGGCAGGTAGATCAATGGAATAGAATTGGAGACCTAGAAATGAACCCAAACACCTATGGTCACTTGATCTTTGACAAAGGAGCTAAAACAATCCAGTGGAAAAAAGATAGCATTTTCAGCAAATGGTGTTGGTTCAACTGACGGTCAGCATATAGAAGAACACAAATTGATACATTCTTATTGCCCTGCGCAAAGCTCAAGTCCAAGTGAATCAAGGACATCCACATCAAACCAGATACACTCAAACTAATTGAAGAAAAATTGAGGAAGAGTCTCGATCACATGGGCACTGGGGAAAATTTCCTAAACAGAACACCAGTGGCTTATGCTCTGCGATCAAGAAAACGGGACCTCATAAAACTGTAAAGCTTCTGTAAGGCAAAGGACACTGTCAGTAGGACAAAATGGCAACCAAGATATTGGGAAAAGATCTTTACCAATCCTACATAGTAGTGGACTATTATCCAATATTTACAAAGATTCTCCAGAGGATCAAACAACCCGATTAAAAAGTGGGTACAGAGCTAAACAAAGAATTCTCAACTGAGGAATATCGAATGGCTGAGAAGCACCTAAAGAAATGTTCAACATCCTTAGTCATCAGGGAAACGCAAATCAAAACAACCCTGAGATCCCACATCACACCAGTCAGACTAGCTAAGATCAAAAACTCAAGTGACAGCAGATGTTGGTGAGGATGTGGAGAAAGAGGAATTGTTGTTGGTGGGATTGCAAGCTGGTACAACCACTGTGGAAATCAGTCTGGAGGTTCCTCAAAGAATTGGGCATTGTACTACCTGAGGACCCAGCTATACCTCTCCTAGGCATATACCCAAAAAATGCTCCAACATATAACAAGGACACATGCTCGACTATGTTCATAGCAGCCTTATTTATAATAGCCAGAATCTGGAAAGAACCCAGATGTCCTTCAACAGAGGAATGGATACAGAAAATGTGGTACATTTACACTATGGAGTACTACATAGCTATTAAGAGCAATGTCTTCATGAAATGGATAGAACTAGAAAATATTATCCTGAGTAACCCAATCACAAATGAACACACATGATATATACTCACTGCTAAGTGGATATTAGCCCAAAAGCTTGAAGTACCCTAGATACAATTTACAGACCACAGGAAGTTCAAGAAGAAGAAAGACAGTGTGGATTGTTCTGTACTTTAGAAGGGGGAACAAAATACTCACAGGAGGAAGTATGGAGAAAAAGTGTGGGGCAGAGACTGAAGGAAAGGCCATCCAGATACATGGGGATCCATCCCACATGCAGTCACCAAACCCAGTCACTACTGAAGATGCCAAGAGGTGCATGCTGACAGGAGATTGATATAGCTGTCTCCTGAGAGGCTCTGCCAGAGCCTTACAAATACAGAGGCAGATGCTCACAGACAACCATTGGACTGAGAACAAGGTCCCCTATGGAGGTTTTAGAAAAAGGACTGAGGTATCTGAGAGGGGGTTGCAACCCCATAGGAAGAACAACATTATCAACCAACCAGACACCCCAGAGCTTGCAGGGACTAAACCACCATCCAAAAAGTACACATGGAGCAGTGACCCTCGGCTCCAGCCGCATATGTAGCAGAGGATGGGCCTTGTCCGGCATCAATGGGAGGAGAGGCCCTTGGTCCTTTGAAGGCTGGATGTCCCAGTGTAGGGGAATGCCAGGACGGGGAGGCGGGAGCAAGTGGCGGGGGTCAGGGAGAGCACCCTCTTGGAGGCACGGGGTGAGGGGATTGGAAAGGGGGTTCTGGAGGGGAAACTAGGAAAGGTGATATCATTTGAAATGTAAATAAAGAAAATATTCAATAAAAGAAAAAAACAAAAAAAAAAGCCAGCTACAAAGTGAAGTGAGAATATTTACATGCATACCACAAACTGGTTTTAAATCAATTAGATGAAAAGCTTCTACCACAGCTTTTGGAAAAGAGTAGATGGGCTGGAGAGATGGCTCAGCAGTTAAGAGCACGGACTGCCCTTCCAGAGGTCCTGAGTTCAATTCCCAGCAACCACATGGTAGCTCACAACCATCCGTAATGGGTTTGATGACCTCTTCTGGTGTGTCTGACAACATATGCATAAAATGCACTGATATGCATAAAATAAATAATTCTGAAAAAAAAGAGTAGAAAACATAGTAGCATCTAAAATGAACAATACAAAAAAGAGAAAACCTGGTGGTCAAAAAATCCTACAAAAAGATATTGAGCCTCCATAGTCTTTGAAACAATGAACAATGGAACAAACTCTGTAACTAGAAAGTTTGCCAGGGCTAAGCTTTGGCAAGGAAGCACAGCTGTAGGTTTCTATGTGTGCTTGTAAGAGTGTTCTCTAGAGTAGACTTAATGGTGCCCTTAGCAAGTCTTTAAAAATAGTTTTATTTTGTTTTGGGGGTGCTGGTGATTTTTCTTGTTTTGCTTTGTTTTGTTTTGTTTTGGGGTTTCCTTGAGACAGGGTCTCACTATGTAGCTCAGAATGTCCTCGAATTCACTACTTCGTGGACCAGGCTGGCCTCAATGTCACAGAGTTATGACTGCCTCTCTGGTTCCATAGTTCTAGAATAAAAGGATGAGCCCTCATGCCTGACTGTTTTTAAAAATATAAAGCAGACAGAACAGAATACTGATCATTCTGGAACCTAGATAGGAAACACAAAGTTTTGTTATATTACATCAACTTTTAAAGCATTCATTCTCTAGGCTTTTATTTTGAAGTTGTTTCCCTTGTACAGAAATTGCAAAACCAACAGAGAATTTCTGTGTACACTTTGTCTATATTCCACGAAATCATCATATAAGCACAATTCGAAGCCAAAAATCAGGGAACTAGTGACATTCCACTTAATATCTAACTCTTGGGTCTTTTTCAAATATATCTGACTTTGCTAATTAAAATAATCTCACAGCTCTGCAGTTCATGTCATTCTTAGAGCATGCAGCAAGTTAAGCTGCTGTCAGCAGAAACAAAACTCACTCCAGTGCATGAGATAGCTATGAAGGTAAATTACACAAGGGATAGTAAATATTTCTCCTTTTCCTACAGATATTCAGGGCAGATGAAGGGCAGATGATTGAATTTTTTTTTAAATATTGCCCCTACAGATCTTCACAGTTACAAATACCAAACAGGAAAATTTTATCAAAGTCACTTTTAGAAAACATGTTTCATATTTTTATTATGAAAAGTCCAGGACATTAAAAAAAAAACCTGTTTCATTTGCTCTTAGAATAACAATAACACTTCAGATCGTAATGGGAAAGATAAGGCCTTTGTGGCCCCAGAAAAAGCCTGAGCATGTAAGTTTCCAACAAACCAAAGAGCGGCAACATTCCTTCAGTCTCTTTTCTGTCAACAAAGATTTAATGGTCTTTCCCTCCCTCTCCCTCACTCTCTCAGTTTCTCAGTTCCCTGTTGATACAAATATTGTCCAGGCACTTAATTAAGAGAACATAAGGAATTTGGAGAGTTCCTTCTTGGGTAAGGATTAAACACTTTCTGTCTCCAGTGGTTTAAGTATCTGTAGACTAGGTTAGGTTGTTCCTTCCCTGGGTTGACTTTATTGAGTGCTGTGGCCAGACCTCCAGAAGACACAGCACATGGGAGCTAGGCCAGTGCAGGAGTGGGAGCTGCAGAGGCAGAACTCAAGTCACTGCTTATTTGTTGCCCTGCGAGCCCAGGAGCCAAACTCAGCACTCCCCTGGCTAGACAGCAACTGTCTTCCAGGTTGTTCTCAAGGTTTCTCAATAACCCTTTCATTCCTCTCTCTCCTCCTCATACACTCATGCTCGAGCATGCACATGCACACACACGCACTCACATATTCCACTTCACCAGCAAAAGCCCAATGTCAGAAGACCAACCTTGGAAGCAGGTCAGGACGCCAGCTGGAACAGGTTTGCTGGCGTCCACCTTGAGCAGATGAGGGAACCTGAGCAAAAGGAACACAAGTTGAAGCCTGTGTTGTAACATTGGCAGAATCCTGTCAGCAGCCGATAGGCCATGGAAGAGATTCTTCTGTGTCTTTGTCTTCTGGGAATAGTGGACAGAAGGCAACGCTACCTTGCAAAACACTGGTATAGCTCAATGAGGAGGGCCTGTGAAGGCCACAAACCCAACCTCCAGACCTCAAAATATCCACCTGACTAAAAGTCCCAGTGGAGTAGAGACCGAGGGCCGACATACTGCCTGTATTGAAGTCATACCTGCTCTGTATCCTGTCATTTCAGAACAATAGTGATGGGAAGGGATTTCTTGAGTAACAACTGAGGCCAATGACTAGCCTCTAGGGACAATGATTGATGTTGGAAAAATGCCATGTATTTGCAAAATGGCTCACATCAGAGACCTTCAAATCTCGGGATGTGGGAATACAAAAAGATGAGGGCTTTGGTAGAAACACAGAAGAGTTGAGAGACTGTTATCAATCTGGAAATCTGGGACCCTGCCAGTCTCAGTAGCTGTCAAATCAAGTACGCACTCCAGTTAAGATACTTTATCTCATAATGACTTAGAAGGGCCTTCTCTGAGTTCAACCTATAAAAATTCATGGAGACAAGAAGCAGAAAAGGGCATTTTTGGACTGCAGTTGGGAAAAGAAAATTTAACACGGCTAACTCTGTTTCATGCAGCACCTGTTTACAAGGGATTTCGAAATGAGGGGCATTCGTGAAGTATTGCTAAAACTAGAGAAAATGTAACTAGAAATATCATAACTGCTACTGTGACACCAAGAAATTAGGCTAATGGGGTAATCACAGTATTTGCTGTCTCCTGCAGTCCTCGGAATGACCACATGAGCTAGCGACTGTCATACCCATTTTATATGCACGGAAGCTGATACTTGGGTGTCAAAATACTCCCTCAAACAGATTCATTTTCAGGGTCCAATCAGCCTGGGTTTCATCAGCTTTCACTGCATTACTGCTAAATGACTTAGGCTTCTGTCACCTTCCTAAAAAAGCCTTCGTCCTTTCTGTGGCATACTGTCACATTCTTTTGGTCAAACACTCCAACCCTGCTTACCGTGGCTCTTGTTTAATGGCGTGTTATACCATCCACTGCCTTCATTGTGTCCCAAGCTGTCTGGATGCCGAAATCGAATAGTATTAGCCCCTTCTCTTCTGTCTCAAACCCTCTGCAATTGGAGACACTTAGACGAGTGTTACTTTCATGCTCAGTGGACTTCATAGCATGTATTTGTAGCTTAAAGGATGAAGAAGATACTCATGAGTGGCTGGAGGTATAACTAGTTGGGAGACTGCTCACCCATTGTCCCTCAAGACCCCACTTTGAGGCCCAACATTGAATAAACTAGATGGTAATTTACATCTGGAATCCCAGTACTCAGTAGTTGGACACAGCGAGGAAAAAGTTATAGTCACTCTCAGCTAAGTCATAAATCTGAGACCAGCATGAGCTACATGAGACCCTGTATCACAAGGAAAAGGGGACTATTAACGAAGGCATTTTACAACCCACTTAATTCATCTGGAGATTATAATCTAGTGGTCTTGGTGAGAAGGCTTTCAAACTTGTGTTTATGGTTCAAGAAAAAAATTTTCCAGTATTATTAAACCTAGACTCCCCCGTGTGTGCATATCAAGCACTCTACCACTGAGCTACATTCTCAACTCACACCATTAGAAGAAATGAATGAACCAGTACATAATGAGTGGCCTGCACATAATGGAATATGCATTTTATAAATCATTTCTTTGCCAACCTCGGCTTAATCAACCACAGCTCACCCACAGTTAATGGCCACATCTGCTTTCTCTAAGAGGAAGCAACGATTTGAGAAATGAAGATTGATTGAGCCGCAGTATCTCCAGAGGTACCTATTTATCATCATCAATGACCCTGGAACTATAAGCATTTCAAAATCATTTACAGGAATGAAATTCATTATTCACAAAACCAATGGCAGGTGTGTCAAGGATATGAGGTTTTGCTATTCAGCATTTCCCCTCTCCTGCCTGCCTGTTGCTCAATCTAGGCCATATCTCCAGGATCTTAGGTAAGCATTCCTCACAGTAAGTTAACAAAGAAAACTCTCCACACAGTCTTCAAGGAGACCCATGACAACTCTTGACCAATGAGCTCTTTCAAATTTCCAATAAAAGATCAAAACTAAGGATATTTGTTTTACCTTGCCTGAAAGAATTTCTACAGAGACACTGTCCATGAGACAGGTGAATGTGCCCACAGGAGCAACTGAAGTTTGATTTAAAGAGATGTCATCCAGGCATTTTTAAGGTGGCCACTTCTATGTCATGGGTGCTATTAAAAACACTGTTACGGTGGGCAAGCTGAAGAAAGTGCATGTGACACATTTGGTCGCTAGTCTCAGCCCTCCCATGGAGTCTAAAGTGTTAAGTGATAACTTCATATGTACCTCAGACGTTGCTTTCTGTGTACTGTACCTACATAAATGCTGGATGTGGTGGCCGCATCTATATCTCCAGAACCACAGGTGGTAGAAGGTGGGTCCTAGAACAGGTGGTCCCACGGTCCTGTTAGTTCAATGAGATACCCTGTCTCAAAAGAAAATTGGAAATCAATTAAGGAAAACACACAACATCAATTTCAGGCCTCTATACTCCTGTGTATGTCCACCTTCACATACAGGTATACAGTAGACACACACACACACACACACACACACACACACACACACACACACACAAGTGCACAAAAACTAGAAAGACAGAGTAGCTTTTCAATATCTTAAAGATGTAGCAGGTTTGTCCCACTAAAAAGTGGATGTGTATGACTCTCTCTTAAGAAGCATATAAAATAAAAATCTGATTTTGTTCATCATTAAAATAGTCCACATGAAATATTATCTCCATACTTCAGACAGAAACCATGCCTTTTTAAAAAAAAAAAGTTCAGTGTGGCATGAGGAATACTGTGTAAGAACAGTTAATCCTAGAGGAAAATTCTTCTGTCAGAACACCTCGGGGTCAAGGCTTCCTTAATCCTTCACTGCCAACACTCAGTCTAATTGTGAATAGTAGATTAGTGTTGTGTGTTGAAGGTCTCTACATAGCTCTGTGGTTCAAGGCTGTCCTCGACTTGGCATGATCTGCACTTTAAGAGCAAAGAAAAGCAGTGGGTATCTGGTTTTGTTTTTTTTTTAAAAAAAAAAAAAAAGCTTTAATAAGTGATTCCTACACCCCATGTGTCCCAGGAAAGGGATATTGGCAAAACAGTATTAGGAGAGTTAGCTCAGTGGAGCTCTGTGCGTATAAGTTGCAACGAAAGAATTTTCCCAGCAACAGGAAGATATTCATCATGTTATATAAGTGGCATTATAAAACAGATAAAACACATAGTCCAAAAAGTAATAAGCAAGTCTGCTGGAACTAAGTTGATGCTGCAAAACTCCAGATTATAAATCTTGTTTACACAAGACTAAGCTTGAAAGAAGTTAAACTGTTCCAAGAAGGGGAGCATATTAAACTGTGCATTCCATCAGAGATGAACGGGAATGGAGATCTTTGGATTATGGATTTGGCTACTCATGAATACATCAAGTGATTTGAAAATGGTACATGATCCTCCTCTGTGAAAACTCTTTTGTATACCACGTCCAGAGTTTAGTTCGATGAGTCAGAGTTACTGCTTGCATTTCTGCCCCAGTGATAAGCTGCCCTTCACGCTATGCCCATGGATAGAAACTCTCAGCCAAGACTCCCAGGGGCCAAGTAGCTAGTACAATGGTCCTAGGACAAGCAGGAAGCAGTGATGAGGATCACAGTCTTGTCATAAGGAGCAGCTGCCAGCTGTGTTACCAAGAAGAAATTTGGGGCTGATTTTATGAGAGGAGCCAGAATACAGGATTTTTATGTAAAAAAATGCATATTTTTAACATACTGAACTAATTCAAACATATGAAAACACTACAAACAGAAAGAAATCAGAGCACATCTCTTAGGTAGAGCTAGAGTTTGTCCTATCAGTATGGGATTCCTTCTTTGACCTCTAAAGCATGATTGTGAAATAATGTTCCTCTTGTGATGAAGAAAGTAAGAGTATACGTCCATCATCTTCCCTAAGGAGGCACTCTGCTATTTTCAACTCTCCTAATCATGGATCATGTAATAAAGTGAATAGTGTCCCCTGCCCTGAAAAAATAGGTCTACATTCTATTCCATAGAACCTGTAAATGGCACTTTGTTTTGAAAATGATCTGGATGTAACTAAATCAAACTTTTGTACGAGATCACCCTGGGTTTCCTAGTTAGGCCTTCCATTTAGCAGTTTTATAGAGGGTGCACAGAGAATGGACTGAAGAATATGGCACCAGCTGGAGACTAGGCAGAGAATGGTCACAGGGTCTCAAGTCATAGTACACCCCCAAAGCACCAGAAGCTAGACAAAACAAAAGGCAGAATTCCTCCGGGAGCCTTCAGCAGAAGCATAGCCCTGAGGATAATGTCACTTTGTACTTCTGGTTCTCAAAACTGTGGCTCTATTGTTGTGAGACACCAAATTCGTGGTAATGTTTTTATGGTTACTCTAGGAGGCTAACATGGGTTGGTAGCATCATGCCTGTTCATGGAGTTTCTGTAAGTAAACTGCCACCACCTGATACATAAATGCACCTCCATGATAAAGAAATTATACCTCCAAACTACAAAACAGCTTCTCCACTTAAACTGGAGTCTTTATGTCATCAAAATTAAATAAGACATTCATATAACCCAAGGAAACCAATAATCTACAGAGAATAATGTCATTCGAAAAAGAGTTGCTTTGAAAACCAACCATACCTTGGCTGCTAGGGTTCTGCACTAGGAAGACAGCTCAGAAAGGAATGGGACTGTCTCTGAAGTCAGACCATGGAATTGTTTTTTTCTTCCTTTCTTCTACTTCAAATATCAAGACCATCATGAAGACTTTTCTAATGGAATCAGAGACTGTTGAGTTAATAGCCTGCTGTATCATATGCTTATCAAATCATATAGGTTCAGAATTCACCTCTCCTTTAAGTCCTATGGGCCTCTCTAATTTCTTTTTCAAAATATGATAAATAAAATATGATATATAATTTCATCCTTACACCCATCATATTTTGATGGCATCAATTCCTTAGCTTCTTTTAAGGCTTCTTTGTTCACCAACATATGTTATGTACTTCTGGGTTTCAGTCAGTGTTCTAGACCTTTGTATAAAAAGGGATCCATTATCTCTCAAGGAGCTTGCTTTTAAATAGAAGAGGAAGGATGGAGCAAGAGTCATTGAGGCAGATGATGAATGTTAGACTAGAAACAAGCACACTGTGTTGTTTTTGTTGTCTTCATTGTTGTGTTGTTTATGGTGCTACAAATCAAACCCATGGCTCTCAGCATACTAGACAAGTACTTTAAGCCATATCCCCAACCTCACAGCTTATGAAAGAAAAGTATTGATTGTCCAGTAAATTTTGTTTTAGTGCTAACTACTCTGATTGTAGCCTTGTGGTACATCCCTATTCATTAGGGAAAAATTAGTCAAGAATCACTCTTCCGAACTGCCTTCTCTGACCTCCTATCGTGTTCTGCATTTCCACTGGGCTATTATTCTAATATATGTTAATGTTTTCTTGCTCCTCCCATGAGCCTTGAACTCCTTAAAACAACAGTGTCCTCCAAACTGAAAAAGTTCCAGCCCTGTGATCATCTTGGCTCTACACAGCAGCACCAAATACGAGCTTTTGGTGTTTGGGTGATTTGATTTCTCTAGTCTTAGATTTCTTCTACTATTCTATGGATGTCATGGGAAGACTTCACTGAGATGTTGTACATAATAATTAAGATTATAAATGTTGAGAATACATTTTTTAGAGTAAAGAAAGTGATAAGCTATAATTTTATTATAGACCTTGTAATTACCTCATGAAGCCCTCTTCGGAACATTTAATAGGTTTGTATGAGTCTTTACTTTGAGTATAATTGAAACAAATTGAATAGGATCAAATAGATTGCTTTTACTTTGATATGTCACAGAGTCTATGTGAGGTCACCATGAAGGCAAAGTATGAGACAATTTGAAAGGGATGAATAAGCCATCTGAACCAGGCATGGGCAATAAAGGCAGTTCTACCAAGAGCCTAAGATGACATTTGGGTGATACTCAGTGTCGCTCACCAGTCCTAAATCTTAGTTGAGCTGACACACTAACCTGGATCCAAGCATATCTACAGTCTGAGGTAGCAAAGAGAGACCAGCTATGCTCAAGAGCTATGTACTGTCAGCTTACAGACATGCTTTCCCCCTGCCTCAAAGAAAGGGATGTTTCAAGTTCAGTTAGAACATGGATGTACCTAGAATTTCAAAACACTACCAGCAGGTTTCACGAAGATGGATGTTGATAGCATAATTCCTACAGATAAGTTAGTAAAAGGAAAGTTTCAGGGCAAGTTTGAATTCATTCAGTGGTTTTTCTACTGTGAACTATGATTTAAAAAAAAAAACTATGATGACCCATTGCTGCTTGACAAAGTCAAGAAACTGTAATGGTCCCTTCCCTTGTTGCTCTAGTTTTGGCTAAATGGAAGAGGCCCTCAGCTCTCACACTGCAATACCACAGATTATTTCAATGCAGAGAACTGCCACAATTTCTAAGGTGGTCCTGGAGAGCTAGGAAAGAACTTGGATGTGGGCTGCCAGATTGCCCAACCAGCCAAATTGAGACGGCTGGTACTGAAGTTTCATGTTAGAGAGACTCAGAAAGCTAAGAGATGTTATATAGATTTGCCAGGAGAATATGGGTTAGATCTATATTGGAGAAGACTATAGACATTTGCCATGCTCCAGATGAAGGCTTTGTGAAACCCAATGAAGGAGACCCAAAGAAGTAATCAGCATGAGTATCATGAGCCAACAGTAAAATTCTTCATTTCAAATCCTGTGGTTAACTCTAAAACACCCCCTTAACTCTTGGAGGAGTCACTGGTCTCTTCATAAAAAGAACGGAACTTCTCACATTATATTTTGCAGACGTTCCATACCCTTCCAAATACATTGCAACAGGGCAGTATTGATGCCTAGTTTGTTCTCTAAGGAACTATGAGACTGGGGTGGGGAGCCCTTACTCTCTAAATGCTAGTCACGTTACCTGACAGAAAAGGTGGCCTTGTGTAATACATCAATGTGTCAGTCACAGTAGAGAAATAAAAAAAAAAAATAGGCTGAATTGAATTTTAAGCTAGTGTAATTTTAAGCTAGTGTAAAATCTTGGCAAGAAATCTTTTTAATAACTAAAACCTCAAGAGAATTTATAAAATGATTCCATACTTCAAAATATAAAATGTAATATGGCAGATTGCATGAGTCTGAGATTGTATCTGAGGAAGAAGGGCATGACTTCAGAACTTTTGGGACCTGGGGTCATAAGGCTTACAGGGCCACATGAACCCTCAGGGGTGTGATTTATGGCTCAAAAGAAAGTGTTCAAAGTTCCTCTGTAAAGCCATGTGGTGTCCTTGACACCTTGCACACCTGCTCTCCTGTCGTGGAGTGGTCATCCGGATGAGCAGAGGGAGTGTGTCCGTTCTTCAGATGCATGAGACGGAGAGCTCTTCTCATTGAGTTTTCTCTCGGTGATTCTCCAATTAATCGGAAATTCCTGTGCATTGTATTTTTGAGCAAACGAAGTACATGTGTCTAAGTTTGGTGGTGTTGGTTGCTAGTGCTTTGAGGGACTTGCCCGTGTGTCTGGGGTTTTGGATGGATGACGTGTCTCCTTTCCCTTCCTTTTAAGTTCCTACTTAACACATGTCTGTTTTGTTCTCCTTGTTTCCCTGAGTCCTTCATTTTGACGCCAGGTATTAGAAGTACAGGCAAGGGGTCCCGAGGTAAGTCATTGTGGGACAAGGGGGCTGGGGGTGGAGTGTTGGTGAGGGCAATCATCACTGGGCTTTGGGAGGTTGGGGTGTTTTATCTGCTTTATCTGCTGCTCACTTCTCTCCATTGTCAACGAAATACTTTGCCAGTGCATTCATAGCTTAGAAATAAGATGTGTCTGTGTATTACCATATTACATGACATTACCCTACATTACAGTATCGGGTCTGAATTACCATGTCTTGACACATCAACTGTATTGCTCCTCAACTCTCAATCATGTACTTTCCCCCACGGTCTAGTTGGTCCCTTTGTTGGGCCGACTTCTGCAAAATGCATGCTATCTACTTCTGGAATTGTTAGACTCCTGGTGCGTCAGTATTGATTTGTTTCTAGTGGTAGCTTGTCCTAAATTGTGAGTAGAAAGCAAGTATTTCAGTAACAGAATTGTCGTGTAGTCCATGCTGTATGTGGAATTCAGAGGAAAGACCTAATTCAGCAAGAACAATACCCCCTGCCGCCAAAAGAAGCCAAATCGTCAGCAATTTTCAAATGACAGTGATGTCACTTCTCCTTCATGGCTCTTTAAACTGTTGTTATCTCCAAATCCCATTTTATTAGGCATCCATTTACTCCCTGGCCTTTTCTGGCATGATTTTTTTTTCTACACTTGATAGACCAAGTAGTGATATGTTTTTTTTTTTCTAGCTTGGGCAATTCCAAAACAAAAGTCTATATGTAGCTCAAGAGGAAAAAAAAACACATCAAAATAGACTGATGCCTACTGAGAATGGTTCAAGAATGATAAGGACCTAAAGCAAGGTCTTGGGGCTGGAGCAGGATGGAGAACAGCTGAATGTGATGGAACTGGATGTACTGATTGTATATGAGAAACAGGGAACAGAGGGCATGAAAAATAGCCGGATTACTGGCTGGACAGTAATGGTCTATGACAAGGAATTTTCTGGGATTGGGAGAAATAAAAACTGAAACTTAGCCATTTTGAAGTTCAGGGGTTCGTGAGACAACAACAGGAGTTCACTGGGCTAACTACATAGATGTGGAGACAAGCCTGTGCTCTGCAGGGACCTGTACTGGAGCTGAAGGAGAATCCACTTCAAAACAAGAGCAAGAATACTGAGACTCTGGCCTCTGGCTCACTTCACAACTTCTGGTGTGTCTCCAGTGGCAGTCAAGAGCCCCCACAGAGCATGGATGCTGCCTAGCCACTACTGTGCAATCACAATCCATTTCCCACTGGATTCAGACATAATCTTCTGCTTCCCAGAACAGATCCTTCAACCTTCTAGAGTTGAGTCTGTGCCTGAAACACTCAAAAGAAACATCTAAAACTCATGACCCAGATAATATGTAAGTAATAAGTACAGGTAAAACTGTTTAAGAAATGGGCATTTGATATAGCATTTAGTAGTCTTAGATCAAATCTCTTCTTGTGAGACATCATTTAAAATTCACTGTCTCTAATCAAATGATGAAAATTCCCCAAAATGGAAAAGACTGAGATATGCACCAAGAGTGTGATGAAACAGTCTTTGTTTTACTTATTTAAAAAATCAGGTTATATAAACTATAACCTGGAAATAAAAACTATAAGGGAAAAAACTGATAGCAGAGTTGGGAATCTACAAGCAGATTTAGTAATCTTCCATAACCTGAACCAACCTATCCCTGTACAGCAGTGATGCCATCTCCTCTGTGGTGATTCTTACCAGGGATAAAGAGATTTGAAAAGGACTATGACAACCTCAGTGTTTTCCCTTTCATTTTCTTTTTCCAGATTAACACTCTATTATTGCCTTATTACAAATGATATAGTCTCATCAGAAAACACAAAGAGCAGAATGTTAAATAAAATTTCTGAACATTCATAGTTTCTACATCCAAAGATAGTTTATGGAAACACTTTGCTGAATAGCTTTTGCATTCATTCTAGACAGAGATAAAGGTCATGGATACAGGTAATAGATTGCAGTTATCAATCCTGATATGTCTGATATGGTCTAAATGTGAAATGCTCCACCCTGACTCTTGTATTTGAGCACTTGGTGTATGGCTGGTGACCCTGTTTTAAGAACCTGTGGGATCTTTTGGAAATGAACCCCAACTAGAATGTACTAGGATGCAGTAGAATACACTAGAATTCACTAGGCCAAATGTGGAGGATTTGAGGATTACAACTCCTCTTCTGGAAAGATCTCTTCTAGATCCAACGGGATATAAAGAGCCATGCCACAGACCCTACCACCTTGGAGGATGCTACCCTCTCCCATTCCTTCCTCCACTTAATGTTCATTAAAGTATCCCCTGAGAAGAGAGCTAATAAAGCCATCCTTTGAATTGCTTCTATCAGATATTTAGTCATAAAACCAAAAGAAACAAATGTGTTTGTAGATATAAATACAGAGGCAGTTATGTTTATACGCAACTGTTGGCATAGCTACTGAACACAACTACAGAAACTGTTCAGAATGATGTTTCATTTTATTGAGTGGAAAGGCATATACTCATCCATGATCTGCCTTTTGAAAATTAAGACCTACCTTGCTTCATAAGAAATCCTTCCCCTTTAGGGTTGAAATCCCCCTTGGGTGTTCCCCACTAGTCTGGTCTTCTCGCCTCACTGTGCCTCTCCAATAAGCCATTCCTCTGTGGGTAACCCAGTCCAGGAAGACCTCAGATTTTCCTACCACAAAGAACTGGCTGCTCCTTGTGTTTGGGCCAAAGGGAACAAGGTTTGCTAATGTCATGCCAGTACATTCAAGTAGCCACCATGATTTCCTTTTACCCTCTTGGACTCAGGCATGACCTGCAATATCATTGCCAGTGGCAAATATCCTTCCCAAAATGGAACCAGTTGGGGTCTTGGAAGAAATGACAAAAATATGACTGTGAACAGATGATACTTGAGCTTATTTATTCAGCTCAACACATGAGAACCAAGCCTTGAAAGAACTCTTTGAAGTGAATATTACGGTTCTCCTCATTTACCCATGAGGAACCCAAGGCTTAAAGAGTTATCTGAAGCTTGACTCAAGCCAAAGGTTGCCTGACTCCTTACTGAGAATCCTGCTACACTTTGTCTCTGTGTGAGAATTTCTCACATGGGGAGTAGAGAGATTAGGAAACTCCCATGGCATGAAATCTATGCCCTAAATACTTCCTTCCCAAGGTTTCAGTTCTTTCTGGTTAAAAAAAAACTATTAGCATCTCTGGAGAAGGATCTTTAGCAAGCAGATTAGAAGCTTGCCTACCACTTGCAAGCACATGTCCATCCACAGAAGTTAGTGAGATGGGCTTCATAAGATCAAAGTACATCCTTCTTCTCAAAATAGCTTAGAAGTTTGGCCTCACTGGATAACAGCTTGGGCTCTGTGTGTCTGATAGTGTGAGTGCTGAAGAGGGCTCCTCTTTTGGGTGCTGAAAATTTCATTTGTGAGGGCTGGCTCAGCTTTACCTATCTAGGTGTTCCTTCCCTCTAGGGAAGACTTGGCAATTATACTAAAAGTCTCTGGGTCAGGCTCATGTGTAAATTTGATCTAACATTGCTGAAATAGATTGGTTAACAGCAAATGGCTTCCTATTCTTGAGGAAAATTCTTTTTTGTGGGCTATCTTTTGAGGTTCAGTTTTCATTAACATTTCTGTTTTCTTTCCTCCTCTCCTATCAGAGAATTATTGACAGACTGAGATTGGACTCCATTGTTCCATGTTTGGGTAAGTGTTTTCTTAAATCCTGGTTTGATAAGGACTAACAGGAAATTTTTAAAAATATTAAATAAAGAGTGAAAATCTTGGAAGACTTTGCAACACAGTATCTGAAGTGAAGACTTGAAGCATATAGCACACACAGGTCACAAATATTCGTATCTCTTGCCCAAAATGTATGTAAAAATGATTCCATGAAAACGATTTATGTGATGAAATTATGAGGTAGATGTTAAGACATAGTTATCTAAGCAATGGCACTAGAGAGGAGGGTGCAAAAGAACAGGCAACAGGTGACATGTGGAACCACCATTTTTCTCAAATTATATAACCCTGTGGGAGTGGCTTTAGCAACACAGAAAGATAAACACTGGTCAGAAGAGGGAATAGCTCTTTCACTGTAGCTGATAAGGAGGTGGGGTGGTAAGGACATAAATATGTCATAAAAAGGAGTCCTTATGCTTCAGATATATCACAGGAGGTGGCCCTCAATGTTCCTGTAAATCAGGAGACAGCAATAACTGTAAGGGCAGCTTAAGAGAGTAGAGAAAGTTCATCTAGACAGGGGATAAAAATAGGCATGGGCAGATTTTTAAGTGATCCATATTACCAAAAAGACAGGGTGGGATTGAAGGTTCCTGATTGCTTAGGGGCAATGGTGGATAGTTGAGCAACAGATTAAAAATAGAAAATAACCAGGCTGGTCCTAGGCTGGAAAGTGGGGAGACAGGTACAGCAGAAAGACTGTGGTGGAGGATTCATGCCCAGTTTGGTTAAGAACTAAAAACACAGCTAAGGATTATCAATCAGGAAAGAGTGCAGGATTGAGAACCTTGTATGCTAAAATGAGAAACTTGAGTTGTAAACACCGTGCAAATATGGACAGAAGAGAGCAGAAAGGATAGGAAGGAGCTGATAAGCAATTGATAAATCATAGCTTAACGTGTTGAAGGAGATAAAGCTTTCATTATTAAAACCTGAAGTGAACCAACCAATGGTAGTGGCCAACCAATGGAAAAGAGCACAAGGAGATAAAGATCCCGAGATCTGGAAACGAGTTTATTAAAAGAGTGTATTATTGGCACTGAAAATACCTATAATAATGTTAATGGCTTTTTTCTGGTGATAACCTGTCCATAATTTAATGCTTTGGGTCAGTTCCAATACTTGCAGAACAAGAAAGAAAACAAATATATAGAAACCCGAACATCATCATTGAATGTAGAACATGCCCAGATCTCTGTGGCCAGGCTCTCTTCTTCATGTTATGGCCATGGGGACTTGACCTACCTTGCATCATAAGAAGTTCTTCCCCAATTAGGGTTGAAATACTCTCAGCGATCCGATCCATTTCTGGAAGGGAAGTCTGTGGCTTACTTCATGGGTACCCTATCTCAAATGCTCCCACTGTATCATAGGTCACAAACTGTGTTAAAGTTTCCCCACACCCTCAAGTGACATACTCTGTATAAATGCTTATATTGACACTCGGATGTCCATCTAATAATTATGTGTGTGCTATTTCAATCCCCTTCAAAGCTAGGTCTTGATTGCCTTAGGGACAGGGTGTCAATGATATTGGAGACAGGAACAGGTCTCCTATAGGCTCTAAACCTCCTTCAGTCAGGCCCCAGAACACAACAGATGGCAGCAAATCTGGTAGAGAGCTGACTTCCTACCTTATAAATAGTCGGTTCTGACCACTAAACAGTGAGAGAGAACAAGGGCCAGCGTGACGTTAGACCTCAAACTTGTCTGCACACTTTCAGCCCTCCTATATACCCAGGGATCATATCAGACCCTTCACTTTAAGGTTAATTTGCTACACATCTTTGTTCCTGTGAGGGCAAGCACTTGAATTAATTCATACCTAATTTGCTTCCTAGTTGGGAGATACTCGCTGGATTGTAGGATAATGTCTTCTGAATGCTGAAGATTTCTAATCCAGAAATGAGAAGTGATGTGGTTTTGATAGCATTCCACTGACTGTTCCTAGCCAATCTGGGAAATTGTAGAGTTGGGAACAATTCCACTCAGTGAAGGGACATCGTGACAAAAAGGCAAAATTCTTGTAAACACTGGAAAGGCAGGCCTAGGCTAGACCAGGCCAGGCCATCTTCCCCCTTGGTAAGCTCTCTGTTTGGAACAGAGCGAGGAGTAACAGGGTAGAACCAGTTCTGGAGCATACATCAAGATTGAGGGTTTGACAATACATATTTTTGGTGACCATCTGGGGATTAAATTAACATATTTAAAGTTCAAAAGGGAATAGAAATTCATTACCAGAATGGGAGAGGTCATTTTTTTCCTGGATCACTCCCAACCAGAAAATTGAGAACAGGATTTGTTGCAGTAAAAAACCCAACGGGATTGTTTTTCCTTCAAAGAAGCCAACAGATGTTTTCGTTCTTTGTAGAGCCAACTCTTGGTTAACCAGCACTTGGACACTTAGAGTCTTGGTTAGTTTGCTTTTTCTTTTTATTTCACAAGGCCTGAAAGAGTATGTCTCTAGTCCATGCTTGAGGAATTTTTCTCTGTGTTAGAATATCTGCCATCACATGATGAGAGCAAATGATATGTAAATATCAATTTTTCCTGAGTTTCTTCTCACCTTCTCTTCCTCTTTCCATGATATGCTCATTGTTTTTTGTGCCAGCACGTAGGTGAATCGTTAGAGCTTCACACGCTCCTATCCACTCTCCAGATTATTTCCAAGCGAACCCACAAGCACCCCATTCCTGTGGCACAACATGGGACAGTGGAAAGCTACGTAGAGAAATCTTAAAAGCTAGCTGATACAGTCCTGTATATAACGGAAGTCCTTAATCACTGAAGTACTTTATTTCCTAACTAAAAGGATATATATTTATATTTATATAAATATAGTAATTAACAAAACATATTTATACAACATTAATATATGTTTATAACCTATAAATATAATACATTAAAATATCATATATTAACATTGCTATCATGTTATTCTATTTATTTATATTTTGTTTATCATTATATTATATAATTAATATATTGTTAACATAACAATTTATGTTAATACATTAAGATATATTATATGGAAATATAGATTTATAGATATATATCCTTTTAGTTAATTAGTATATAGTATATATATTTTCTATATATATACACTTTTAGTTAGAAAATTATATAGCTATAAACATATATTATATATTAATGTATTAACATATAAATTATTATGTTAACAATATATTACTTATATTATTAATTTAATATTATTAATTTATTAAAATAATAATAAATAAAATATAAATGAATAGAATAATATGATAACAATATTAATATATTATATATTTTCTATATTATATTTATAGGTTATAAATATATGTTAATGTTATATAAATATAATATTTTGTTAATTAATATATTGATATGACTATAAATATAGAACCTTTATATATAGATAGATATAGATATACTTTTCGTTAGAACAAACATCCCCAAAGACAGCTATAGGTACAGTACTAAAAAAAACCTCGGGGGTTGGGGATTTAGCACTTGCCTAGGAAGCACAAGGCCCTGGATTCAGTCCCCAGCTCCGGAGGAAAAAAAAAAAACCTCAAGTCATGTGATCATGTAATTTATACCTCCCTATGAGAAGGAGGAAACAACACCTAATGTATCTGGCTTTTTCACATTTAATTTTCTTCATAACAGGAGAGTGCTAGCCTCATTCTACAGACAATACATTACCATGTCAATGGATTGCTAGCTCTAGTCCATGCAGTTGGTGTTCTGACCAACGATGCAAGTCAGAGCTGCCTAGCACCGAAGGTATCCCATGTTTACTTCCTCATAGGAGTATGACAGCTTCAAATAGTGTTCCACCAACTGTATTTCCAAGTTGACTTTTCTGCTATCTTTAAGTGACTGTGGATCTCAGGTATCATCTAGTTTAGAAGCTTTTGGAATGATGGCGACAGTGATTACCAAGTCAGAAAGAAACTTGGAAAAACTAGAGAATAATGAAAGGTCCAGGCCATGTCTACATTTGACCATGAGCTAGATTTGACAGAGCATCCGGAAGTGCAGGACCTTTTATGACCTGGAGCATGCGTAATTATGAGCACCGTATAGAACTGAACCCAAGATTACTGAGGGTAACAATGAAGAGTTGGAAAGGGAGGTCAAGTTCAGTCAGCTGACCCTTCCGTTGTGCCAGTGGGGAGACTGCTGCTGAAGTTACAGATGTCACCCATGGCCCCATCCCCCCACAACTTGACAGTTGGGTTGAATGAGGAAGCTGAAACAAGGGCAGTGGAATAAACTTGCTGAAAAGAAACCCAGCCACAGCCAGCCAGCAATTAGTCCTGTCACCAGCATTGTTTACTTAACTTCTCCAGGTATCTGTTTGCTTTTGGTGTTGTTGTTGTTGTTGTTGTTGTTGTGTTTTATTCTTTGTTTGGTTTTCCAAAACAGGGTGTCTCTGTATAGCTCTGGCTGTTCTGGAACCCATTCTGTAAACCAGGCTGGCCTCAAAGACAGAGATTTGTCTCTGGAGTGCCGAGATTAAAGACACATGCCGCCATGCCTGGCACTGTTTGATAATTTACCTGTCACTGATACCAACCGTCAGCTGTTAGCAATTTGTTCAGCTTATCGGGCACTGTGTTTTTATTTAGTTACCTGATTTAGTCATCACAGCACTTCATAAGGACATCGTTATAGTCATACTGCACAGGAGGAGATCGGTTCTTCAAAGGATCAGGCCATTTATCCAAGGTTAAACAAATGAGAGAGACAAAAGATCACTTGTGTGCAATGGCTCTCTATCCAGGGCTCTAAGCACTTGCCACGTTTCAGAAACAGGTACAAAGTGTGGTATCCTCACATAAATTTCCCTGAGAAATGAAGGTCTTTCACCAGATCCTGTAAATACTTAGTGGAAAAACAGAAACTACCTTCTGAGCTTCACAACCCCACCCCCACCATGACACCAGTGCACACTCCATTTTCTTCCCCTACCCTCCCCCTAGAAATCCATACAATTCACTGTAAGATCAGAAAGTCCAACCCAGGCAAGGTAGCTTTGCACTGACAGCTTCTGCTCTCTTGAACACGTTGTTTTCATATTCGTTCACTTGCTATGACCCTCCAAAGGCCCAGCTTTATAACCTGGCAGTGAAACTAGATCTGAAGTGAGAGAAACCAGGAAACCAACCCCCACAATACAGAACTCTTAACCTTGTTGTCTTAAACCAGGTTGGTTCTTCCCCGGGGGATTCTTTATCTATTCATGGAGTTTCTCACATGTTTCTAAAAAAAATCTCCTCTACTAGCACATGAGACTGGCCCCTTTTCCCTCCTTCCTACCTGGTGAAGCTAGACCCCAGGGTTGGCTGATCATGAGTAAGCCCCTCCCTCGAGCCTCCTGCACCAAGCCCCTAACCTTCTGGAACATTTACCCTACAGTCTTTTTGACCTTTCTCTATCCCCTGCCCTTCACCCTTTTCACAAGAGCATGGTGAGGACTCAAAGATAGGATCCTGGACAGAAAATCCACCACCCTCTCAACCTTACACCTCAGTTCTCTTGTCTCTAGGCACATCAAGTTTTCAAGAGAACTAGCTTTATGTAACTACTTTTTTTTTGTAATTATCAAAAGTAGATTAGACTTAAATGTTTAAAACTAAAGAAGAAGAAAAAACAACTATATCTCACATCTTAGAAACTGGGAATGAAACAGAGGAGAAATCCAATCAGACGTCACAAATGACGAGGCCCATGCCTTGCTCGTAGTAGAATCCAGAAGAACTGCTACGGGGCTGTCAGAAAATTAATATGACATGGTCACAAGAAAAATTTTAGACACAACCACTTCAACAGCTTCTTGGAGTACTAAAGACTCTGTGAATCAGGCAGCACTTAGAAGGACAGGTTCAGAGAGATCCAGTTAGCAGTGTGACAGCAGACTTTTTAAAGCAATGCAGAAGCAATCTACACTAGAGGAGTGGCTGCGGCTCACCATTGGCCTTCTTTGCCGTCATCCATTGAAAGTCCCAAGACACAAGGTAGTTGGTGCTTTCTCATTGGCTACTGGTTACGTCCTAAAGGTTTGTTTGCGTTCACGGGAACCCAAAACGTTAGCGAGCTCTCAGCCCAATGTCCACCCAGTTAATTAATTCAATAAAATAAGAAAGAACTACTTCAGAGGCTTAAGAAATGGGCTACATAATTAACTATAGAGCAAAAGTACAATAAAACCAAGAAATAAATCTGAGAGCAGGAAACTCAATGGGAGAGGGAAACCACTAGCTAATCTTGTCGAGACTGAACTAAAGTAAGCAGAAGTCAATTCAGAGGGGTGGAGGGAAAGGGAAACAATCAGAACCACAAAGGGAACGCAGACTATTGTAAAGTAAAACTGAAAAGCAAACCATGGGTGAAATGTGGGGTCCTTCAAAACTGACCCGAGAAGAAAGGTAAAATCCAATAGATTTATTTCCCACACAGAAATGCAGATACCTGCTAAAGCATTATTTCTTAAAACATCTCCGTTTACATTCCTGAGACTTATTTTTTTTTCTGGTTACATTTAGATGAATCTTTTTCTGTTAATGAACTATTAAAACAAGCTTTCCACAATAATTTAGTATACAGTTCAGTCATGAAGCCTGAGATTGACCTCAGATTGGTTTTTACTTAGGAAGTCATGATTTAAATGATCTTAATTAAAGTCCCATAGAGGAAAGTGAGGGTAGTTAAATAATGATGTTTGGGGAAGTCCAACCAATGCCTTATCAATGCTATATTAAAATATTTATAAGAGGGATCAAATATCTTTCCATAAAAGGCTTATAAAATATTAAAAAGATATAATGTTTATATAACATCAAAGCATGAAGTATTTCCTTACATATGAAATAAATCTAGAAATGATACTTAAAACTGAATTAATCAGGTAAAATAAGTAACACAAGGCTAACTTGCATAATACTGTTTTTGAAAATCTATTTTCTAAAATTAGACTATGCCTTTGAAACACATCAAAGACTGATCCCTTTTGTAAAAACTGCGGTAGGCTCCTAAACACTTAGGAGATGCTCAATCTTACATATTACAGACATACAGCTTCTACTATGGATATGCGTACTGCCTTGCTAGCAGACATGTTGTAAGTGTATGGAGACTTAACCACTCTGGCATGGGTTTCAGTAGTATATAAATTACTGTAACCTCTTGGGACAGCAATGTACTAATAATAGCAAAAAACAAAACGAACATTTCTTAACATAGCAACTCTTGTTGGCTTTTTGTTTTTGTCATGACAGGGGTTCATCCCTGGCTCTCCTGAAACTCACTTTGTAGACCAGGCTGGCCTCAAACTCACAGAGATCTTCCTGGCTCTCCATCCGAAGTACACGGTTTAAACGCATGTGCCACCAGGCCTAGTTTTTAACATAGCAATTGTACATATGACTTATAGAAAGGTTAAAGTCAAAGATAAAAATGAATATTAATAGTTGATGGTATTGGGATATTACTGGAAATAATCTAGGTATTTACCGTTAGGGAACTATTTAAATACAACGTGAAATCTTCATATATGGAACATCATGTAAGCACTGAAAGATAGCAAGGCAGCCTGTCGTTAAGTTAAACCCATAGAGGTAAAACTGACCTACTACAGAAACATTTTGTGGTGGTGAAATAACAGTGATTTTTATTAAAAACATTCATGAGGAAAGTGTCCTACCCCTGGAGAAAAATTTAGAAACTTTCTGACGACTCAATAAATACAATTTTGTATCACTTTAGATCACCAATGAAATCCCAACTTATGAATATTACATTTTAAATGAACAGTTCTATGTCATAGTTAATGGTGACAACTTAAAGAGCCGTTGCTGGCTCTCTGTGCCCAGGGAAGGCTTTTCCTGGGGAAATGTGAATATTTTTTTCTCCAAAGGCAAGGAACCAACAACAGATCAAATAGATTATTCCATCAAACTCCAGCTTGGTGCACCGCTGAGTTTGTTGGGTTAACTTACCAAAGTATGGGGAATGGGTATGTGATGGTTTATCTGTTTGGCCCAGGGAGTGGCACTATTAGGAGGGGTGGCCTTGTTGGAGAAGGTATGTCACTGTGGGGTGAGCTTTGGGAGACCTTCCTCCTAGCTGCCTGGATGTCAGTCTTCTTCTAGCTGCTTACAGATTGTAGAACTCTCCACTCCTCCCTCACCATGCCTGCCTTGACACTGCCATGCTCCTGCCTTGATGGTAATGAACTGCACCTCTGAACCTGTAAGTCAGCCACAATTCAGTGTTTTCCTTATAAGAGTTGCCTTGGTCATGGTGTCTGTTCACACCAGTGTAGACCCTAACTAAGACAGGGTACTTTGGGGAACTTGAAGACTGGCTCAGAGATAACTTCATGGATGAGAAGTCCTACCTCGTCATAGGTGACAATACACAAAAGTTGTACCACTCTGGTCCTCTGCAGAGTATAATCCATGATTATGTCTCACAAAATTAGTAAGGAGGTTTTCACGAAATTTTCAAATTTCACCGATAATATTCACTAAATTAAAATAATCACTACACCTGATTTTATGTAGGAATAAACAGATGAGCCAATAGAGCACAAGGATAATGAACCTTAGATTTACGACCTGGCTGTGTGAAAAAAAAGGTGAACCTAGACTCAATAGGCAATAAGGTATTATTTAGAAAGTGATGTCTAAGTAACATTCATTTATTTATTCATAAATCAAATTTAAACTAAAATTTTAAATGAAAGAAATAAAGACAAAATAGAGTTAAACTGTTCTTGTTACTGGCAAGTCGGCGATGAACATATTTTAAGTTACATTAAAAATAACTGATAACACGGGGGACTCTCTACCAAAAGAGAATTATCCAGTGAAACGTGAATGCTAAATTCATTTTCCGAGGCAAAGGAAGTGTTTTGTTGGGTTTTTTTTTGTTGTTGTTGTTGTTTTGTTTTTGCTTTTTGCTTTATCATTTTGTTTTTCCTTTTTTTCTATCAGGTAATTGCTTCTGTGGTCCTGTCCCTAAAAATGATCCTTCTTCCTCATGCAGAGAACTGAAATTTGAAACCTGTCATGTGCTTTAGTTTTGGCTGTGGCAAATAGAACATTGTTTCCGATGGTATTCCAGACAGGTATGTTGAAAAACTTTACATTGTAAACCTTGACACAGCGACTGCCAGCAAAATTCTGTTGTGATGGCTGTACATGGTCTAACTGACTTCTTCTTTTCAGGCCTGGCATTAAATTTTTCTAATTCCAACTTTAGAGTATTTTTAGCCAGAAAGTTTAGAAAAGACGAAATGATGACTGTTCTACTTTAACAAGAGAAATCAAGCTGAAACTGAGCTGGAAGCCTCTACCCTATGGGATAAGCTTCTCTGTTCCAGAGGTACTAGGCAATGGGATCACCGTCAGAGTTGCTCTTTAGTTGTGAACCCGGGTACAACAATATCCACCAAGCAGGGAAGATGAGTCCACTGGTGTAATAGGAACGATTCTGTTAATGAAAGTAACCAACTGCTTTCTGACTGACTTGAGACCCCACTCTAAGGTAGGGAATCCACCTCTGGAATTGTAAACCCAATTAAAAGCCTGTGAAGGTCCTAGGGAAGCTACCACTGTTACTTTGATAAGTAGAAATGATATGCTCGTCTTCTGCCTTCTAAATAACTGTGTTTGTACCCATGGATTTGTGCTGCTGTCAACTTTGCTGCATTTTGAAGTGTTCAGACTTAAACACAGAGACCCATAACTGGTCAAAGAATGAGAGTGAAAGATGGTTAAATGTCCAATCATATCTCTCTCTCTCTCTCTCTCTCTCTCTCTCTCTCTCTCTCTCTCTTTCTCTCTCTCTCTCTCTCTCACACACACACACACACACGCACACATATACACACACACACACACACAGACGGCTCAGGGAATATTACAGAGGAAGGAGCAGAAAGAATAAAGCCAAAGGAAAATGAGGTTGATGGAACATGGATTTCTGGATGAGGCTACTGGCCTTTACCTGTTGACCTGTTCCTCTAACCACACATTTGAACTTGGATTAATGCATTGCCTGTCATGCATTCAGAAATCTTTCATTGTTGCTCTATCTGTGACCCTTTACCTTTACTTAAGTGACCCACTGTTGAGTTACAACTCACTTTTTAAAACTGGTATTATGCAACATTTTGATAAAGAGTATGGATCTTAAGAGATTGATGGCATTGATTTCAAGTACTAACCTCAATTTATTATTTCTGAGACTTAGAAAGAGTGACAACCATTCCCTCCGGCTTCCTTGCAGAGCTGTGATGTGGCCCAGTGAGATGCCCTAGCTCCAGCAAGAAGGGAAGCTTAGTTAGCTCCATGGCTTCTGGTATCTTCAACACCTCCATTCTCACTAGCCGCCTTCTGCTCTGCTATCGTCTTCCTTCTGCTTTTAATGTGATTCCCAGGATAGCTGCACCCCTTGCCGTTCATTTTTACCTTGGACAACGGTACATCACTGTGTTTTTAAAACATAAAACGGTAACTCACTAGGTCATTGAGTTTTCTATTTGAAGCACCTTGTACATCTGAGCCAACAAAGATCGGCAAGACAAGATGATAATGAGGACAGCCCATCCCGCTGCCCCACTGATCCTCCTGTGGCCCAAGTTCTTGGAAAATACGTAGGCGGAGTACCCTCCCATCTCACAGCTAAAATCTGCAACATAAACCTTTGTTTCCAGTTGGATTCATTCTACGGATGCTTTTAAAGGTTTGCTGTTGAAGAGTCAATCCACTCCTGAATTTAAAAAAAAAAAATGAAACAAAACAAAAAACCTTTTGGCAATACTCAAAGTGTCAACTAATTAGTTCCAAATTATGGCTGAACGTTTTGAAGTGTGAGCACCACCCACGTGGATAACTGAGAGATTATTAGAAATGGAATTTCCACGGCTGTGTAAGGACATGAATGGCACAGGAACAAACGAAGCTGAACACCTTTGTAAAAGACTTGCGAGAGCTCCCCTCCTGAGGGACAGAGTAAAACACACAAGATGGCTTTCCTTTCAGAAAAGGCCCTCTGTGTAGGAGGCAGAAGCCACTAGCATGATGCCTTCTGCACCTATCTCGGCTACCAACTTTGTGATATATTCACGGTCGCTTGTCTGTTTTGTGTAAATTAGGCCCTGTAGGACCCATCCTTCCTAAGGAATACTTTTTAAACTGAGTTCGGAGACATGTGAGATGGCTCAGTGGGTAAAGTACCTTCCACCAAACCTGATGACTTGAATTTGATATTTAGAATCCACAGAGAAGAAGGGGACAAACAATTCCTATAGGTTGTCCTCTGACTTCCACATCTACATTGTGGTACACACACACACACACACACACACACACACACACACACACACACACCATACACCACACAAACTCATACACCATACACACAATGACACACACACAAAAAAAACAAATAAATTAAATGGAAAATTTTTATTTAAAAAAAAATGAGCTGAGTGTGAACTGCTAGAGATGAAGTCACATGTAAGCAGTCACTGTAGTCGCAGGTCCCCATGGGCTCCTCGGGCAACTTGACACCTTTATGCTACTTAAGCTGCTCCGATGTTGGTGAGTACACAGGGAATTTCCTTCTACTTTGGTATGAGATAATGAATAAGAAGACAGATTAACTCACTATTCTGCGTGATCCCTAGGCTTAGTCTGAAAAAATGTGTCTTAGTTGGGGGTTTCCATTGCCGTGAAGAGATACCATGACCAAGGCAACTCTTATAAAGGACAACATTTAAATGGGGCTCACTTACAAGTTCTGATGTCCAGTCCATCATCAAGGCAGAAGCACAGCAGCATCCAGGCAGATATGTGCCAGTGGAGCTGAGAGTTCTAAGTCTTCATCAAAAGGAAGCCAAGAGCCAACTGTCTCTTCTACACTGGGAGGAGACCCAAAGCCCATCCTCACAAGCACACACTTCCTCCAACAAGGCCATTCTCCTAACAGTATCGAGCCTATGGGCCAAGCATGTTCAAACCACCATAGAGTGGTATTTAAATTTGGTGAGCTGACCTTACTGTCTCATTTTTGACAGGCAGATTTTGTCTGTCTCCTATCATTTCAGAGTTGCTTCTCCTTTACATTTCTTTGGTATATTGTGTTGACGGACCTAGGGCTTTACCTTGCATGCAGAGGGTCTTAGCAGCATCTCTTGTCTCTACTCATTGAATTTCAAAAGCCCTTTCCCATACTTTTAAGACCATTGCAACAACCAATAATGTCTACAGATAATCGCCTGCATTTCCCAGAAGGCAGTGTGGGCAATATCCTCCTCTATTTGAGAACCACGCGTGTGTTATACAAATAAATGTATTTCAAAGAAGTGAGAAGTGGGGCAAGAGAGATGGTTCAACAGTTAAGAGCACATTCTACTCCTGCAGAGGACCTGAGTTCAGTTCTCCGAGCTCACATCAGGTGGTTCAAGACTGTCCAGCTGTAGGGGATGTGACAGGCTCCTCTGGATTCCTTGGGCAGCCACACTCACATGTGTACAGTCAGTCAAAGACAGGCACATCCATACACACAATTTAAATAAATATTTCTACAAAATAGCGAGGACCCCGACATTGCCTTTTATCTTTAACAGCAAAGACCTAAAACATCTATATTCTTCTCACAGCTACTTCTGTCTTTCTATCCATACGTACTGTTTGGTTAACATATATGAAAAAATATACAGCAACAAAGAGCATGGAACTGGAGCAGAGTACTGGCCTTTTAAAACAGTCGTGGACACTTTTATAAATACTATTCCCAAACTCACCCAGCGGTAGCTATTTAAACATTGCTTTGTCGAACGCAAATCATTTTGTCTACTTTGTTGCTGTTTTGTTTTGTTTTCCCTTTACTCTTCTTTTGTTTTTGTTTTTGTTTTTGTTTTTGTTTTTGTTTTTCCGGAGCTGGGGACCCAACCCAGGGCCTTGCGCTTGCTAGGCAAGCGCTCTACCACTGACCCAAATCCCCAAACCCCTTCCCTTTACTCTTTAGCTCCTTCCCTTCAAGGCTTTGGTCATCGGAAAACATTGGCTTATCAAACTTTGCTGTTCCTTCAAAGGTGACACATTTTGCCAACTGTACAATTGGTACAATTACAACTTATAAACACATTTGTTAGCCTCATCACCAATCTCATGAGCAAAGCCTCTACCAATAGGATGTGGTCGAGCTTGTGGCAGTGGATCTGTGTCTTCTATAACTCTAAATATCCAGTTAAATAGATTGTTAGCAAAAGTGACAGACTCGCCTCTTTTATTTTTTTAATTTTATTTTTCTTGGATATTTTATGTGTTTGCATTTCAAATGTTATCCCCTTTCCCCTATCTCCCTGCTTCTATGAGGATGCTCTCACTTCCACCTACCCACACCCACCTCAATGCCCTGGCATTCCCCTACATTGGGGAAATGAGCCTTCATAGAACTAAGGAATTCTCCTCCTATTGATGCTAGACAATGCCATCCTCTGCTACATATGTGGCTGGAGTCATGGTCCCTTCATGTGTTCTCTTTAGTTGGTGGTTTATTCCCTGGGAGCTCTGGTGGGATCTGGTTGGTTGATATTGTTGTTTTTCCTATGGGGTTGCAAACCCCGTTACCTGCTTCAGTCCTTTCTCTAACTCCTCCACTGGAGTCTCCATGCTCAGTCCAATGGTTAGCTGAAAGCAACTCATCTGTATCAGTAAGGCTTTGGCAAAGCCTCTTACTCCATATCTGGCTCCTGTCAGCAAGGACTTCTTGGCATCAGCAATAGTGATGGGTTTGGTGGCTTAATATGGGTTGGATCCACAGGTGGGGCAGTCTCTGGATGACCTTTTCTTCAGTCCCTGTTCCAATCTTTGCCCCTTTATTTCCTACTGTGAGCATTTTGTTCTCCCTTCTAAGAAGGACTGAAGCATCCATATTTTGGTCTTCCTCTTTTTGAGTTTCATATGATCAGTTGTGAATTTTTTCTTACCTATTCCAAGCTTTGGGCTAATATCCACTTGTCAGTGAGTGCATACCATGAGTATTCTTTTGTGATTGGGTTACCTCACTCAGGATGATATTTTCCAGTTTCATCCATTTGCCTATGAATTTCATAAAGTCATTGTTTTTGATAGCTGAATAGTATTCCATTGTGTAGATGTACCACATTTTCTCTACCCACTCTGTTGAAGGGCATCTGGGTTCTTTACAGCTTCTGGCTATTATCAATGAGGCTACTATGAACATAGTGGAGCACGTGTCTTTGTTATATGTTGGGGCAGCTTTTGGGTATATGCCCAGGAGTGGTATAGCTGGGTCCTCAGGTAGTTCAGTGTCCAATTTTCTGAGGAACCACCAGACTGATTTTCACAGTGGTTGTACCTTGTTGGTGGTGCAATCCCACCAACAATGGATTCTCCATCCTCACGAGCATCTGCTGTTGCTGGAGTTTTGATCTTAGCCATTCTGACTGCTGTGAGGTGGAATCTCAGGGTCTTTTGATTAACATTTCTCGAATGATTAAGGATGTTGAACATTTTTAGGTGCTTCTCGGCTATTCGATATTCCTCAGTTGAGAATTCTTTGTTTAGCACTGTACACCATTTATAATAGGATTATTTGATTCTCTGGAGACTAACTTTTTGAGTTCTTTGTATATATTAGATATTAGCCCTCTATCTGATGTAGTCTTGGTAAAGATCTTTTCCCAATATATTGGTTGCCATTTTGTCCTATTGACAATGTCCTTTGCCTTATAGGAGCTTTGCAATTTTATGAGTCCCCATTTGTTGATTCTTCATCTTAGAGTATAAGACATTGGTGTTCTGTTCAGGAAATTTCTCCCTGTGCCCATGTGTTGGAGGCTCTTCCCCACTTTCTCTTCTATTAGTTTCAGTGCATCTGGTTTTATGTGGAGGTCTTTGGTCCACTTGGACTTCAGCTTTATACAAAGAGATAAAAATGGGCCAATTTGCATTGTTCTTTATGCTGACATCCAGTTAAATCAGCACCACTTATTGAAAATGCTGTCTGTTTTCCATTGGATGGTTTTGGTTCCTTTGTCAAAGATCAAGTGACCATAGGTGTGTGGGTTAATTTCTGGGTCTTCAATTCTATTCCACTGATCTACCTGCCTGTCTCTGTATCAATACCATACAGGTTTTTTTGTTTGTTTGTTTGTTTTTGTTTTTTTGTTTTTTTTATTGCTCTGTAATACAGTTTAAGGTCAGGGATGGTGATTCCCCAGTTCTTTTATTGTTGAGAATAGTTTTTGCTCTCCTGGGGTTTTTTGTTCGTTTGTTTGTTTGGGTTTTCTGTTGTTGTTGTGGGGTTTGTTTTTGTTTTGTGTTTTTTGGGGGTTTTTTGGTTTGGTTTTTTTTTTTTTTTGGTTGGTTGGTTGGTTTTGTTGTTGTTATTGATGATGTTGTTATTCCAAATGAATTTGAAAACTGCTCTTTCTAACACTGTGAAAAATTGACTTGGGAGATTGCATTGAATCTGTAGATTGCTTTTGGCAAGATGGCCATTTTTACTATATTAAGTCTGTCAGTCCATGAGCATAGGAGATCTTTCCATCCTCTGACATTTTCTTCAATTTCTTTCTTCAGAGACTTGAAGTTCCTGTCATACAAGTCTTTCACTTCCTTGGTTAGAGTCACACTGAGATATTTTATATTATGTGACTAGTGTGAAGTGTGTCATTTCCATAATTTCTTTCTCAACCTGTTTATTCTTTAAGTAGAGAAAGGTTACTGGTTTGTTGAGTTAATTTTATATTCAGCCACTTTCCTGAAGTGTTTATCATGTTAGGAGTTCTCTGGTGGAATTTTTGGGGTCACTTAAATATACTATCATATCATCTGCAAACAGTGATATTTTGACTGCTTCCTTTCCAATTTGTATCCCTTTGACCTCTTTTTGCTGTCTAGTTGCTCTGGTTAGGACAGCAAGTACTATATTGGATAAGTAGGGAGGAAGTGGGCAGCCTTGTCTAGTCCCTGATTTTAGTGAGATTGCTTCAAGTTTCTGTCCATTTAGTAGGATGTTGATACCGGTTTACTGTTTATTGCCTTTACTGTGTTTAGGTAAGGGCCTTGCATTCCTGATCTCTGCAAGACTTTTATCATGAAAGGGTGTTGAATTTTGTCCAATGCTTTCTCAGCACCTAATGAGATGATCATGTGATTTTTTTTACTTTTTCTACATAGTGGATTACATTGATGGATTTCTGTATGTTGAACCATCCCTGCATCCCTGGGATGAAGCCTACTTGATCATGTTGGATGATCATTTTGATGTTTCCTTGGATTCAGTTTTATTGAATATTTTTGCATTGATATTCATAAGGGAAATTGGTCTGAAGTTCTCTTTCCTTGTTGGGTCTTTGTTTGGTTTAGGTACAAGCATAATTTTGACTTCATAGAACAAATTGGTTAGTGTTCCCTTTGTTTCTATTTTGTGGAATAGTTTGAAGAGTACTGGTATTATGTCTTCTTTGAATAGAATTCTGATAGAATTCGGCACTTAACCCATATAGTCCTGGGCTTTTATTTTTGTTTGGGAGACGTTTAATGATTGCTTCTATTTCTTTAGGGGTTATGGGACTGTTTAGATGGTTTATCTGATCCTGATTTAACTTTGATACCTGGTATCTGTCCAGGAAGTTGTCCATTTCCTCCAAATTTTTCAGTTTTGTTGAGTATAGGCTTTTGTAGTGGGATCTGATAATTTGTTGGATTTCCTCAGTTTCTGTTGTTATGTCTGCTTTTTCATTTCTGATTTTGTTAATGTGGATACTGTCCCTGTTCCCTCTAATTAGTCTGGCTAAGGGTTTATCTATCCTGTTGATTTTCTCAAAGAACCAACTTCTAGTTTTGTTGATTCTTTGTATAGTTCTTCTTGTTTCTACTTGACTAATTTCAGCCCTGAGTTCGATTATTTCCTGCCATCTACTTTTCTTGGGTATATTTTCTTTTTTGTTTGTTTGTTTGTTTGTTTGTTCTAAAGCTTTCAAGCTGTCAGTGTATGCTCTTTTCCAGTTTCTGTTTGGAGGCACTCAGAGCTATGAATTTTCCTCTTTCATGTGTCTAATAAATTTTGTATGTTGTACCTTCGTTTCCTTTAAATACTAAAAAGTCTTTGTTTCTTTATTTCTTCATTGACAAAGTTATCATTGGGTAGAGTATTGGTCAACTTCCATGTGCATGTGGGCTTTCTCTCATTTTTGTTGTTATTGAAGGTCAGCCTTAATCCATGATGATCTCATAGGAGCCATGGAATTATGTCTATCTTCTTGTATCTGTTGAGGCCTGTTTTTTTACTGATTATATGGTCAATTTTGGAGAAGGTACCATGAAGTGCTGAGGTATATTCTGTTGTTTTAGGATGAAATGTTCTATAGATATCTGTTAAATCCATTTGGTTCATAGCTTCTGTCAGTTTCACTGTGTCTCTGTTTAGTTTGTGCTTTCATAATTTGTCCATTGATCAGAGTGATGTATTCAAGTCTCCCACTATTATTATGTGAGGTGCAATGTGGGCTTTGAGCTTTAGTAAAGTTTCTTTTTGGAAATGTGGTTTCCCTTGCATTCAGAGTATATGTGTTCATACTTGAGAGTTCATCTTGGTAGATTTTTTTCCTTTGATCGATATAAAGGGTCCTTCTTTTTTCTTTCTTTCTCTCTCTCTCTCTTTTTTTTTTTTTTTTTGTGGTAACTTTTGGTTGAAAGTCGATTTTATTCCATATTAGAATGACTGCTCCAGCTTGTTTCTTCAGACCATTGACTTGGAAATGGTCTTTACCAGCCTTTTACTCTGAGGTAGTGTCTGTCTTTGTCTCTGAGATGTGTTTCCTGTATGCAGCAAAATGCTGGGTCCTCTTTCTGTGTCCAGTCTTTTAGTTTATTTCTTTTTATTGGGGAATCGAGTTCATTGATGTTAAGAGATATTAAAGAATAGTGATTGTTGCTTCCTGTTATTTTTGTTGTTAGAGTGAAATTATGTTTGTGTGGCTATGTTATGTTTCTTTTGGCTTTGTTGAAAGATTACTTTCTTACTTTTTCTAGGGTGTAGTTTCCCTCCTTGTGCTGAAGTTTTCCATCTATTATCCTTTGTAGGACTTGATTTGTGGAAAGAAATTGTGTAAATTTGGTTTTATCATGGAATATCTTGGTTTCTTCATCTATAGTTATTGAGAATTTTGCTGGATATAGTAGCCTGAGCTAGCATTTTTGTTCTCTTGGGGTCTGTATGTCATCTGTCCATGAACTTCTAGCTTTCATAGTCTCTGGTGAAAAGTCTGGTGTAATTCCCATAGGTCTGCCTTTATATGTTACTTGACCTTTTCCCCTACTGCTATTAATATTTTTTTGTGTGTGCATTTGGTGTTTTGATTATTACAAGATGAAAGGAGTTTCTTTTCTGGGCCAGTCTATTTGGAGTTTTGTATGCTTCTTGTAGGTTCATAGGTATCACTTTCTTAGGTTAGGGAAGTTTTCTTCTATAATTTTGTTGAAGATATTTACTGGCCCTTTAAGTTGGGAATCTTCACTCTCTTCTATACTTATCATCCTTATGTTTGATCTTCTCATTGTGTCCTGGATTTTCTGGATGGTTTTGTTCAATTCCTTCACCTATTTGTTCGTGTTTTCCTATAACTCTTTAAGGGATTTTTGTGTTTCCTCTTTAATGGCTTCAAGTTGTTTACCTGTGTTGTGCCTGTATTTCTATAAGGGAGTTATTTATGTCCTTCTTAAATTCCTCTACCATCATCATGAAATGTGATCTTAATTCTGCATCTTGCTTTTCTGGTATGTTTGGATATCCAGTATTTCCTGTGGTGGGAGAACTGGGTTCTGATGATGCCAAATAGTCCTGGTTTCTGTTGCTTAGGGTCTTGTACTTACTTCTCACAATCTGGTTATCTCTGATATTAGTTGGTCTTGCTGTCTGTGACAGGAGCTTGCCCTCTTTCATTTTTTGAGAAAATGTCTAATAAGCAGTTAAGGATGAATAGCCATAATTTGTCTGTCAGCCATTCTAGTAAAAAAAAAAATGTATCATGAAAATGATGTATTTGCCTTGTACCTTCTACAATTAAAGACACACTTTGTTCCAGTCAACAACCATCCTTCTGAGTAGTATTTTGCCACACAGAATGGTGGGTACCTTGTGCACTTAAAATAGACTTGAATCTTAGGATATACTTACTAAGGACATTGTCACATGAAGCTTGCATTTTTCTCAGTGCAAAATACTATACACTTGCAGTGTAGGCTGCCATCTTGGTTTGTCTAAGCCACTAACTTCCTTGGTACAATTGTCAGCATGATAGAAAGAGACAGAGTAATGTCTTGGCTTTATCACAAAATATAATTTCAGCCTCAGGGACACTCAATGACATACTGTGTGTCTATGAAGATCTACACACTGCACACTTCTGAAATGATATAAAATTCACCTTCTAGTAAATTTGCACATTGCAGGCCTAGTTCATCAAGCTAGACTTTAGGACACCCCAAAAAATGCCCATACCTTTCCAGGAACAACTCCCTGCTACCACCAAGACTGTTAAAAGTGGTTATTCCTTCCACAAGAGCCTCAGAAGTAAATAACTCCCCCAAAATGTCTTTGCTTCCATTAGGAAGCTGGCTTTATGAACTTTCCCTTTATCTTTTTTTTTTTGCAACCAATTCCACAGTTTTATCCTGGAGGTTCCTGGAGTAATATGTTTCAAAATCCTCCTATCAACACAATTATCTGAGATGTATCAGATGGGCCCCCCACCATCTCAAAATGTGGGTTCCAATTCCAAGGGATTTAGTAGGAGAAAAAAAAGGTGTGCACACAACTGCCAGTGTGAAACTTTGTGCACATTAGGCACTCAATAAATACCCATTGACTATTAACTTGAACTGATTTAATCCCTTTTATAATCTTGATAGATCTTATAATATAGCTTTCTCTTCGTACATCTACACTGACGATGGCTACTTTTTAGATCCTAGGTATTAGGAGGTTAAAAAAAAAAGACTTTTTGGAGCAGGCAGAAAAGTTTAAGATGTTGCTCCATTCTAAATAGTTTCATCATGCAGGGTTGTCCCAGGAGGCTGGCACCCCTGACTGTCCATCCATAAGTCCAATGACTGAAGAGCCTCTCCAAGACAGATGATGCACTGATAGGCAGTATAAAGGTAGGCACCTCTATAATTCCCTGGGAAAATAGCCAGATGTCATATCCAGAAAGGCCTACTATTTGACAATACTCAGCTGAGACACACAGAAGGAAAAGGAAGATGGTATTCAACAGTGAAAAGAAGACAAGGAAGAGTCATGAGATTTCCCAGGACAAGTTTGGAGACTTCAACAAACAATTCTGGAACTGGAAGATATCTATATCAAGAGGAAAACAGAATATAGAGATTTCTAGGTGGACTTTGATAGTATTGAATGGCATTCTAGAAAACCAAATTTATTTGGGGACAACTAACAGTTGAGTATAAAAAAAGATGGTTAGCTTGGTACAGTATGATCCTTGTATCAATATTAAAGCCATTAACTTTTAGTTTTCATTGATGTGATTTGAGATAAAACACATGGATTTTAAGCTTATAATTTGATATGGTTTATAATGAAAAATAACTAATATCCTCTTATTAGTTAATCAGGAAATAAAACACAGTCACAGTGTGTTTCAGGGCTTAGCAAAAAGCAATGTTTACATGACCCTGTGTCTGGCATCACTATACTTTGACGTCACCAAGAGCTGAGGATTTTCATGTTAGGAGGTTAGGAGTTAGGGAACCTGCAAATATGGCAGCATTTAGAACTGATGATCATAAGAGTCTTCATCTAGTAGAGTTTAAGTTAAGAAGCTAAAGTATAGTTATGTACTTCAGAAAATAGGAGTTAGAGTCAGAAGAACCTAACATGTTCAAAGTGGTTCCTTCAAGCAGAAGTTAGAATGGGCACATTATAAGACAGTGACTCTGGGGGGCTGGAGAGATGGCTCAGCGGTTAAGAGCACTGACTGTTCTTTCGGAGGTCCTGAGTTCAAATCCCAGCAACCACATGGTGGCTCACAACCATCTGTAACAGAATCTGATGCCCTCTTCTGGTGTGTCTGAAGACAGCGACAGTGTACTTATATGTAATAAATAAATAAATCTTTTAAAAAAAAAAAAGACAGTGACTCTGGATTTCCATTGTAGAGTTCATGGAAATATACACTTAATGTTTCATGCATACTTTCACAACAAATTATATCAATAAAAATAAGAGTTAATGACTTTTGATTTCACCCAAGGACCACACCCTGTCCTAAATCCTATCTCTTTAAAAGCCCTGTCAAAGATGTCTCAGTTTCCATGGAGAAGGATATGACTGCAAAACCATACTTTCAACTGAACTGTTGCTGGTAAACCACACTATTTGAAATTTCTCTGCAGACTTGGGAAGCAGCTACGTCCCTGGCTTTCTGAGGCTTTGCTCTGATTAGAATATACCTGCCTCGTATCATTTCTCCTGAAAACTCTGCCCTTGTGTGCTTGCTGTATTAACTTGCACACAGATTGTCTTCTGTGTCTCTTGCCAGGTTGGTCTATTCCCCATGACTTGATTATAAGATGTGGCCAAAGTTAAATTATCTTCCTCCCTTGATCACTAGCCTTTAGCTATCAAATTTCTACTAAGGGCTCAAATTCCATTTCTGTGTGGAAACTATTATTGACCCTTTGGGTGGAAGCGTTAGTCCTATTTAATACCATATGTTTTAATAGTCTTTTAACTTCTTGAGAAATATATCGTGGGCACCATGTTACTTCCATTTTATCATTGCTGTGTAAAATAATAAAAACCTGATTGTGGTGGTTTGAATGGGTTTGGCTCCCTCATAGTTTGAATGCTTGGTCCATAGGGAGTAGCATCCTTAAGATGTGTGGCCTTGATGGAGTCAGTGCAGCCTTGTCAGAGGAAGTGTGTCACTGTGGAGGTGGAGCTTTGAGGTCTTCAATGTTCAAGGTCCACCCAGTGTAAAACACACACAATCTCCTCCTGACTGATTGTGGATCGAGATGTAGAACTCTTAGCTCCTCCAGCACCATGTCTGTCTGCACACTGCCGTGCTTCCCTCCATGATGATAACGGACTAGACCTCTGAAACTGTAAGCCAGCCCCAGTTAAACGTTTGCCTTTATAAGAGTTGTCTGGGTTACGGTGTCTTTTCACAACAATAAAACCCTAACCAAGAGACTGACAGAAACAATCCAAGGAAAAAAGTTTATTTGGGCTCATAGTTTCAAAGGGAACAGTTTTTGTGGTGGGACAGTCATCATAAAGTTCACTACAGTAGGAGTATGTGAAGAGGCTTCTCAAATCTTGGTGAACCAATACAGAGACCTTGTCTAGGAAGTAAGGTCTACCCATACCTCTCAAGCTATGGTCCCAGTGGCTTGCTTATACCCACAATCTAGGCCTTACATCCCAAAGGTTCTAAGGCTTCCCAAAACTGTACCGCTGTACTAGGGACCAAGTGTTCGAACACATGATCCTGTTGGGGGACATTTCATATTTCAATTGTAACAGATACAAAATGTAGCATCATTTGTAGGTAGATCATAAAATAAAACAAGTATCCAAAAGTCCACCACCTCCTCCCACCAAAAGCAGGGCAGCATCGCTTTCCAAAACTGCATCCTTTCATTCCCACTTCTCGGGGGATTACTGTCTATGATTTGGTTTTCTTTCTTTTATGACTTTTAAAATCATCTCTAGATGGGTCACTAAACTATATCCTAATGTGTCCTGCCTTGAATTTTATATGAATGTATCCCACCGTGTCTCTTTGATTTTTCCTTCTGTCACTGTTCTTGAGAACTGGCTATGTTAATGCACATGACTGTCAGTAATTCTTTGTCGTATACAGTGCCCAACTGTATAAACATACTATGAGTTATTTACAGTTTTCTACCTGTGCCATGAGGTGTTGTTAATATTTTATGATGGTTTATAGTATACATCTCAGGGTGTGTGTGTGTGTGTGTGTGTGTGTGTGTGTGTGTGTGTGTGTGTGTGTGTGATATGTTTCTTGAACTGGTAATATGAACATCTAATAAGATAGTTCTCCACCCTGACTTCAGACAGACTCAGGACCTCTCAGAGTGAGGCCCAGCAGTTTCTGTTTCAACCATCTTTCCCCCATGATTCTAGTGCATACTTGGATTGGAGAATTCCCAATCTGGTGCGTAGAAGACCTTGTCAGCTGTGCCATGATGTTCTCTTCATATTTACTTCATATATTCTGAACCTATATCATTGCATCTTTTAAACTAGAGTTTTGACATCTTTCTGGTGAGTTTAAGTTCTTTGCAGAGGTATAGTGGCTTAATTATTTCTAGTATTGCTGTGTTAAAGCAACCCAGGGTCAGTTTCCTGTGCAATTCACTATCATCTAATTTTCTGTACTGGCTTTCAATCTTGCTCTACCCATAAGGCTTTGCCAAATGAGGTTCATGTAAAACAGCATATTGCTTACGGCATATTGCCTTCATTTTAAGTTTAGTTTTACAGCCTTGTCCTTGATGGGTTAATCCTCCTACATTCTTTACTGATCTATTCCAAATCACCTTCGCATTTCGTAGTCTATTGAGTTAGGTTTTTTTTTTTAATCTTTATCTTTTCTTATTTCTTTGTTAGAGATTTGGGTTTTATTTTGTTTTGTTTGTTTTCCTCTCTCCATTTTTCCTTTGCTTGTTTTGTAGTGTTTGCTTAGCCTAGAAACTTTAACATGTGTTTTTTATCTTTTGAAGTCTAAATTTAAATGTCATTTGTAGGCCGAAAAATGAGAAAGGCTATGTTTAGATGGTAAATGGTACCACGGACAAGCTCTTTTAATCAATAATCTTCATGTTTAGTTGTTTTCATCTGTTTTGACAGGGATATTTATTTTTTTTATCCATTGTTCATGTTTAGATATCAGACACTTTTCATTGCTTGTTAGGATATTTCTTTGACAATCAGATTTTCTGAGGTCCATTTCCTTCTTCAGAAAATTTTTCACATGAGAGTTTCTTTAGCAAAGACTTGGAGGTGGGAAATTGTCTAGTTCTCCTTATTTTAAAAAATGACATTTTACTGCATCAACAAGTCTATGATGAGAAGTTGAGGTTTTTTATTTTGTTTTGTTTTGTTTTCTTCTGTTTTTCATCTCTGTAATTTTTAAAATAGTATTCCTATTCCTGCTCACTGAGGGTATAGCTCAGTAGCTGAGTGCTTGCCTAACGTGCACAAGCCATGAGTCCAGGCTCCACTACTACAGAGAAAGAAAGAAAGTAGGGTTCTACTACTGTCTCACTTTCATGCTGCTGATGAAAGCTCAGTTGTCAAATTGTTCTCCCTTCTCAGTGCCTCTTCGCAGTGCTCCTTTGCTGTGCCCCTTCCCTGTGCTTCTTTCCTTCTGTGTACCTAATCTGTTTGTTTTTATTGCTCTCTAAGTTTTAGGTTTCAATTTTTGTTTAACCAGACCAAAAATTTGTTGAGATACCTGAATCTAAGAATCTGTCTTTTAATAAAGATAAAAATTCAATTTGACAAATGTCATATAATTTTGAGTAGTTTTAAAACACAATCATTTTCTTTTCAATTGCTCTTTCTCCTTTATTCTTTCGATTATCTTTTCTAGCAATCTGGTGACACCAGGTTATCTTAGTTTATCTCAATATCTCATTTCTTTTACATTTTCATTCCTTTTCAAGTCTTTATATGTTTTAAAGACTATTTGTCTCTAGTCATATTTTGATAATTCTTGAATCCCTTTATCTATAGTTTTCATTTTTTTGCTTTTAATTATTATTCTTCGGTGCTGTGTCTGTTCCATATTATTGAGTGAATGCATTTACATTTTGTGTGTATGGTAAGGAATGGAAGAAGGAAGAGACAAAGAGAGAGAATATATATATATATATATATATATATATATATATATATATATGTTCCAGATGTTCCATGAAACTTTACACATATAAATTTATATGCAGCCAGGACTTAAAGAGGGTTTCTGCTTGCTTCTGTTGGGCATCTGAAGGCAATACCAATTTAGGACCCCTTAGAACAGAGGTTCTCAACCTGTAGGTTACAATCCCCTTGGGATCACATATGAAATATCCTGCATATCAGATATTTATATTACCGTTTATAATGGTAGCAAAATTACAGTTGTAAAGTAGCAACACAAAAATAATTTTATCATGGGGGGGTCACCTCAATATGAGAAACTGTATTAAAGGATCACAGTATTGGGAGGGTTGAGAACCACCACCTTGAAATATTATACAGGTAATGGTGATAATGGCCCCCCAAACTGTGTGGTTAGAAGTTCTCATGGGAAATACCTTCAACTCCATCCCACTGTTATTGTTCATCTGTGTTTTACCACATTGGTTCTTAGTGTGTCTTCACAAAAGCGATCTCTGTCTTCTGACGTCACTGTGAATGGTAACTACTCACAGATATAAATAAACTTAAGAAAATCTAAAGACCGGTTGATTATGACATTGGATTATTAGTGATACTTGGCTAGCACCAGAGGGAACACAGTCCAAGGTATTTGTTTTCAAGGGAGCTTTGACAACAAGAGCTGAATGAATTGATTTCAGAATGCCTAGGCTTCAAGTATGAGCAAGGAAAGCACAAAAGTTCCAACTCCACATTAAGTACTTACACGGCAGGTAAGATTCAAAGATGGAGAGCTCAGAACCCTGTGTGTAGTCCTTGCCCATGTGTGCGGGCAAAATGGAATGATGCGATTCATTGCAAAAGAGATGATAAAGCTTCAAAATACACTGAGCAAAAAAATACCCAGTGCCTTCCACTTGAAAATAGGAGGGACAGGGCTGGAGAGATGGCTCAATGGTTAAGAACACTGACTGCTCTTCCAGAGGTCCTGAGTTCAATTCCCAGCACCCACATGGTAGCTCACAACCATCTGTAATGGGATCTGATGCTCTCTTCTGGTGTGTCTGAAGACAGCGACAGTGTGCTCATATACATAAAGTAAATAAATATTTAAAAAAAATAAAAGAAACTAGGAGGGGCAGACTTGGTGCTCACCCAGATATGCAAAAGAAATACAGCAGAAGGGAGCTCAGGAAGCTGCAAGCATTAATCACCACTGGAAACAGGAACTGAATAGTGGACAGCAGATATGGGTATTTTTTCCTTGTGTATCTTTTTTGAATCTCTTGAGTTTTTAACCATGAAAACGTAGCATCGATTCACATGAATGGAACATAGCAGATAGCTCGCTGTCGAAGAGCCGCCATCATGGACAGGAGTCATGTGCAACCCGTCAAGCTTGCTAGGGTAACCAAAGTACTGGGCAGGACCAGTTCACCAGGACAGTGCACATGGGTGTGTGTGAAGTTTATGGATGGTACCAGCCACTCTATCACCCAAAGCATCAAAGGCCCCATTCTAGAGGGTGATGTGCTTACCCTGTTGGAGTCACAAAGAGAAGCTCGGAGGTTGTGCTGGCCTTGCTGCTGGGTCCTGGATAGATACCACTTAGCCCATGGAGTGACCTACAACTGTATTAACAACAACAACAACAACATAAATAATTATAAAGGTGGAAGAAACATTAGAGTAAGCGAGTGGGTAAAAGCCCACAACTGGCTGCTGCACAGCCCACTGTGCCTCAATTTCCTTGTCTGTAAAATGGGGAGAACAATATTTCCTTTGGGAATAGAGATCATAATTGCAATGAAGTTGACCACTTAGTAAAAATATTGTTTTTATCAGAAGCTTTCTAATGTTGGAAGATTGTTCACCTTTATTTGTAACTGGATTTTTGTCAGGATTCTCCTGCTTACCTCCTGGGGTAGGTTGAGGGTGGAGGCATATTCTGCAGAATTTTAAGTCTCTTGTGCTGAATTTATGAAATGTATGTTTCTGAAGTTATGAACTAGGAAGCTTCACCTTCCCAGTCCATAAATGTATGCTACAATGTTTAAGAATAAAAGTGTATTAGACTTGCTTCAAAATAATGAAGGGAGAAATGTGTAAGGGAGTGCATGAAACGGGAACGACCTTGAGTTGACAATTGTCATAACTGAGCAATGGGTACAAGGGGCTCACGGTGTGATTCTCTCGTATCTGTGTATGCTTGTACTTTTCTTTTTTTCCTAACAGAATTTTGGATTTCTTTTTCCAAAAGACTATGGACTAAAGCATCGTCCCTTGGCATTATGCAGCGACTACACAATCCCTGACTGAAGGTCCCAGCTGGAGAGCCAGTGGTGTCGTCCTGGCTGGAGTCCCATTATTTTCATTGGCCTTAGATGAATGACCAGGAACGAACGCTGGTAAGCAAGGAAGTAGATTTAGCTAATGCATAGAAGGAAAATGATTGTTTTTCCTTTAAAGAGTTTTCCTAATTAAAATCTCAAGTTTTTGATGTCTGGAAAGACACTAGCCCCCACAGGTTAGAGAATCTGCAAAGTCCTGGCACCTGACATTCATGGCTTTCAGCCAGAAGCCGTGAATGATTGCAGGAGCGTCTTTCTCCTGTTTAATGTCAGCAGCCATTTTGCCTTTATTCTTCGCTTCAGCTTTGAACACCAATTAAATGGTGTTGAGTGTGGCAGGTGCTTTCTTCCGTCTTTGCAAATGTCTTTTTTTTTTTTTTTTTTTTTTAGACCAATTACCCCTTCAGCATTTAACCTGGAAGAACGAACCGAGAGTCTCCACTATTGGTGTGTGGTCAGTACTGTCAAAGGAGCAGAGACTTAGAAGTGCTGCCTAAAAGTTTCCTTCTTTTTTTTTTTCCCCTTCCCACCTCTGTCTCCATGGAGATGAGGTCAGAGGCCACAGGGAGCTAGCAGAGAGCCAGCAGCTGAGAATGAGAAGGCTCACTTAGAGAGCTCAGCTGAAAGCTATAAACTCCTTTACAAAGACCAGCTGAGTCTGTTGGCTTCAGCATCTGAGGTGTTTTTTTTTTTTTTCACTGATAAATAGGGGGCTTTTTGTTTTTGTCTCTTGGGGTGTAACAGGGGGAGAAGAGGTGCAACTGAGTAAAAATCAGGTTTGTCTTTACAATTAGGCTTAGTCTGTCAATCAATGGAGAAATAATGTGCAAACGTAGAAAAATCCCCTAAAAGGTGGACTTCCATTTAATTAATACCTTTAAATAATACTGTGCGCGAAAAACTAAACCATGTTTGACCTTTGTTCTTTCAAGCTGGCCATTCTCATCTTCATTGCATACTGTCGATTGTAAATGGTTTTGTCTGATGGAACGCCACATTAATGCAATTCAAAATGACCGGTAAAAAACAGATCTGAAGGTACAGGCGGTTGGTCTCGTCCCATAAACACTTGCATGAGTTAAGGAACAGTTTACTGTCACCCTTGTCTCTCTCCAACTGTGGTCACTGTATGTCTGAGCTCTGTCCCTACCGTTACGGGAGAAGATGAGGGAGACAGAAGAGGGAGAGAGGAAGGGAAGGCAATAACTAATTTACTTCCTATGGCTTGAGATGAGTCACCACTTAAATATGTCAAAAGACTTTATCCCTTTTATTTATTGTATCGTTTTACACATTAACGGCTAGACATTTATTGAAACAATGTAAAATGTAAATTTAGGTTTGAGAAAACCCAACTGAGTCCTTATTAAAAGAAGATCTTAAAAAAAAAAAGGTTTCTCTTTTGAATATACTTTCCATTTTTGCCACATATCTTTAAAGCTCACAGCTTATAAAGTCAGCGTTATTCTCAAGTACGTTTGCAAAACTCTCGTTTCTCTTACATTAAAGGAGTCAGTTGTTAGCTTTAGCCTCCAGTCACACAAGCACTCCAAAGTTTCTAGAAAGTAGTTTCAGCAAACATCAGGACTACAGTCTCTCTGGGTGCTGTGAGTTCTCTCTTTTCCCTTGTCTTCTGTTGGGGCTCCCCACCTCCCAGCCCCCGCCCCACCCACCAGGCTCGCCACTTGTCACACAGCCTTTTCTCCTGTCTGTGCTGAGCCTTCTCTGTCTTCAGGGGAGCCCTCACTGTCTTGAGCTGAGCCCTCTCTGTCCCAGGCTGAGCTTTTATCCCACTTCCCTCTGCTCTCAGAAGTGAAACAGAACATCGTGTTCCCAAGCTACCCAGCACACAGGCCTCAGGATGCTGCCAAGTTCACAGCTGACCAATTGGCCTACTTTGGAGGACTTGCATTTATAAAATTTACAACCTTTCTTTCCACTACCCATCCTCACCCTCGTCCCCGTGAGCGCAATAAAGACTGTGTCAAATGCACTGATAAATCAAGAGCCCTTTGGTTTTGTTGCAACAAAACGGGCAGGCAGTTCTTTTCCTCTTCCGTGGCTTCCAGCCCTGCCAGTCACTCCAGAGTAAACGGAAAACATTGGCTGATGTGGTACGCAGAGACATTTGGAAGCAGCTGCCTCTGAATTCGTTAATTCATTTCTAAAGAAATATGCTGATGAGATGATATGCTCTTCAATCAGGGCAGGGGGCTGTCCATCTTTTAATTTCTTTCCAAAAACAGTTTCAGGCAAACTGGCCCTCTTCCCATTTAGAAGACAGGCTTGTGTCTGCCTTTTCCACCGAGGTCGGGATAGGCAGCTTTGGGAGACCTAAGTGCTTTGAGCATCCTTGTTTGGCTTTTCAGTAGATTCAAGACCAAGTAGGAATGAGAATTTAATAGCGTTGCTTTCCTTTGGTTTGGTTTGAGTTTTTGCCGTTTTTAAGAAGATAAAGGAATTGTTTCCTCTTGGAGCCAGTGGTTTCTTATTAATTATTCATCCGGTTCTGCTCATTAAAATCTATTTTTCTCTTAAGGGCAGACCCAGGTTTTCATGAAGCTGGTAAAACATGGCACCTTTGTTATGACCAAGGATGTAGATGTCTATTTCAAAATGAATAGGAAAGTCACAACTTCTTACAAATAGTAAGAGGCACCGAGAAGATGGCACAAACAATATCTTTGCATTGAGTAACAGGTGTTGCTTTTATTACACTTTAACTGCTTGACTCACTTTTAATTTTTTTTTTTTTTGTAATTCGTACTCTTCTGTTCCTTCATGGCAAGAACTGTATAGTATCTGCCTTTCGTCTGGCAAGCTAGATGAATTTATTTATTTATTTATTTATTTTTATTTATTTATTAATTATTTGGTTATTGGTGGATTAGAAAAGGTCCTTTGCCTTCAGAGCTCACTAGTCACAGCACAGCTGAGAGAGTCTCCTACTCCAGGGTGCTTCACTAGAAAGGTCCCTTTGATCTCTCTGGGCAGAGCTCCAGACACCCTTTGGCCATAACTTCAGTGACTGGCCTGGTCCTGTTGGGTGACCTCGGTGGGAGAACAGGGCACAAAACATTTGTGGCAGAACCTGGGTCTGGAGGGCCTTGGCAGAGGGATACCCATCTCACTCCAAGCCTTCTTTGTTGGTGCCAAAATTGGATTCCAGACTCTTGGGCAGGCAGAACATGGTACAGGGAAGAAAACTGCACGGAGTTCTGGGAGAGCACATCTGCCCTGCTCATGCTGTCACTAAGTGGGAATGGGCTCTTAATATCCATTCTCCTCACCCAGGCACTGACAAGGACACACAGAACCCAGAATGGAGGTAGAGTGAGAGGCTTAGAGCTATTAAATACCACAAAATTCTCCTCCTTCAGTGATGGCCATAGAGTAGATGTTTCTGAAACTGAACATGGAGTGGAATTCTCTAGCTGAAATGCCTCCTATTTAACCGGAAAAGTTTAAGTTTCATAGAAGAAGACAATGATTTTTATCTTCCTGTTTTGCTATTAAATTCTCACCATTTGAACAAGTAACAAGTCTTCCTCTGAGTGTGTCTCTGTGTGAGGAGGGGACCAAAATTAGTTAACAATGTGTTTGTTTTCCAGGGTTAAAACAGGGGGCAGGGGGACTAACAGAAAGCCACTAACTGTTGTTCACTTTGTGTCTTCATCCGTTCTAGAGATGCTTGCTTTTTACATCATCCAAGCCCCTCTCCATTGGGGTAGGACAACAAAGCAGAGTTTAAGCATTCAATCACTTGGCATCCATACTCCATTACTGCACAGATAGTCAAATGTCAAGGCCTTTAGCCTGGGATTCTTCTAGTTGGGGTGTAGCGGCTGAACTTTTTCAGAGTCAAAAAGGTTTTGACCCCCTTTTAAAGCCAAAGTTGATGGTTATTAAGAGAAGAATCTTGGAAATACAAACACATTTTCTTGCTTCCAGAGAAGGCTGAGATGATCCTTTTTTGACCCATGAGGAAAAAAGTAACAGCATGGTCAGTATGGGGGTTGTTAACTGTCTGCATGATGTGGTATGGCCGTCTACATTCAGATCTCATGAAATTCATAGATAATACCATGTATTAATGAGTACATGAGCATGTACACGTTTGTGGACACACACACACGAACACACACACACACACACACTCAAATAAAATGTACCAAAATGAAGTTCTCCCTCAAAATAAGTATCTTAGTCTATTTTGACTGGTATATTTTAAACTATCTTAGATGGGGTGACATATTAATAACAGAATATGTGTCTCACAGTTCTGGAAGCCTTAGGTGGACAGTCTGAGACAAAGATAATGACAGATTTAGGTTCTGGTTAAAACCCTTTTCCTGGTCCACAGAGGGAATATCACCGTGCCCTCACAGGGCAAAGAAGACAGAGGCTCATTTTTGAGTCTTTCTTGAGAGCTCCACAATCATGAGGTAATCTCCAGAAGATTCTGCCTCCTACTATCCCCTCAGGTGGGCAAAGTTTTTTAACCTATGCATTTCAGAGGGAGGTAAACATGCAAACCATGGCAATACGTTTTGGGATTTTTTTCCCCATCTGCGGCTCCATCATCTCCTATGTCTAGCAGTGCGATACTTGAGAGTTCTGTCTTTATAACATCTAGAACCGCTGTGTGTGGTGCGAAGGCAAAGTTGGAGAGTCCGATGGTCAAAACCATCTTCTAGGAGGAACTTGATACTGGTCTTGTGCTGAGCACCAAGTGGGAGCTTGAAGAATACTTAAATTGAAGCAGCTCAAAGGCTTTGGCTCTCTTAATCTCTGACTGCCTACACAGGACTGCTAATCTACTCCCTTGTTCTCTTATTCAGTTATCACACATGAGAGAGACCACTGTTCCACATAAAGCCCCTTTCTCAGAGGTGCTTGTTGATAAATGAAACACGGCCCACAAAAAAACACAAAACAAAAAAGAGAAGGGGGAGGAGGAGACGAGAAAAGAAAGAAAGCAAACAAAAGACAATTGGAGGAGCTGATGAAGTTCAGTGGAGAAGGCCAGTGAACACAGAAGACACAGAAGGACCCAGGATTTATTTTTTAGCTCAGGGTTCTACAGGTCAGAAATATCACACGAGTGGCTGGTCTGCTTAGGATCTCACGGTGCTAAAGCGAAGGTGTCAGGCAAGCTGTGCACTCATCTGGAACTGGCATCACATCCCGAGCTCACATGGTTGGGATAGATAGAATCTGCTCCTTGAGATTGTAGGTGTAAGTTCCTTGCTCACTGCTAAGTGTTCTAAGAGCCAAGAAGCTGCCTGCTTGTCCTACGGACCTCCCCATGCCCAATCAAGTAGAGGCCAATCATCTCTCCCTTGTATCCAATCCCTCTCCCCCTTCAAACTCCTTTTGAAATCTCCTTTCAAAAACATTGACCTTTACAGGCCCATCTCACCAAGAGTAATTCCACAGCCATGCCCTTTGATTTGGGCATCTGAGTTACACTGTGCAAAACTCCTTTGCCACATGACAATCTCTGGAGCAGTGGTTCACCGTGTCACTGGCAGAACTCACACTCGGCAGATAAGAATTGTACAAGAGCATCACTGAAGTCAACTTGAAGTTCTGCTCGCTGCACATAGCATGAGCGTTATCCACCGAAGGAGATGATGTATTAAGAGCTATGAGAACTCAGAAGGACAGAAGCAACTATGTCTAGTGGGATAGAATTTGTATGAAACAGTGTTTCTCAACCTTCCTAATGCTGTGACCCTTTAATACAGGTCCTCATGTTGTGGGGATCCCCAACCACAAATTATTTCATTGGTACTTCATAACTGTAATTTTGTTAATGTCATGAATTATAACGTAAACATCTGATGTGCAGGCTATCTGTGACCCCTGTGAAACGGTCATTAGACCTCCCAAGAGGGTAGAAACCCACAGAATGAGAACCTGTGGTTTAAATGAAAGGCAAAATTTGAGTGAATCATAGGAATGAGAGGTTTGGGTACTTTACCACAAAGGTATAGTTTATCTCTATCAGTGTATCCAAAGTCTGAGTGCACAAAGCATTCTACCTCTGGGGAATCCTACCTTAATCATTAATGAGTCAAGCGTGGTAAAAGATCTGTAGGTAATTATTAAGAAATAACTGGATCCTCTAACAGTGACTCACTCTGGTAATGCCCACAGTCAGCTTAGGCAGGAGGATTATCCTGAGTCTGAGGCCAGAGAGAGGGACCGTCTTTCGAAACAAAAGAAAGCCAGGTGTACAGGTCTATTGGTGCCTGCCTTTAATCTAAGTACTCCAAAGGCAGAGGCAGGTGAATCTCTTCGAGTCTGAGGGCAGCCTGATCTACAGAGTGAGTTCCCAGAAAACGATGAAATGAGCCCTGTTTTGAAAAATGAAAAACACAAAACAAACAAAAAAAAAAAGAGAACGGGGGAGGAGAAGATGAGAAAAGAAAGAAAGCAAACAAAAGACAAACAGAGAGACTGGCTATGGCGGTACATCCCTGTACCCTCAGTGCTGGGAACAGAAGGATTGTGACCGTGAAGCCCATTCCCTGGGACTCCAAGGTAAGGCTCTACCCCAAAACAACAACAACAACAAAAATTGTGCCGATTCAATGTTTATCAGATTCAAGATAGTCATATAATATTATACCTCTTGATTATTATATTCATATTCTACACTGACGAGTGATCTCTTTAAAATACTAACACCTGAATTTTGTAAAACAGTTTATATATATGCATGCAAGCCCTGGAAGAAGTTATATACACCCAATTGTTGGTTAATAGACTGACTTCTGATGTCCTTACCTGTTGTTTTCTGTGGCTCATTCTACTCAACTTAGCTCATTTTACCCCACTTCTGTCATTCTTATTCATATGTATCAGCATTTGGAAAAATAGATATACATAGGTAGATGAAAGATAGAGGATTGGTAGATGAATGATATATAGGTAGATGAAATTAGATAGGCAGAGGGATGATAGGTAGATCTATAGATAGATGATAGATAGATAGATAGATAGATAGATAGATAGATAGATAGATAGTACTTATTTCAGGGAATTGATTAATGGAGTTGTGGGGGACTAACAAACCCAAAGTCTAAGGCAGCCTAGAAGCGCAAATCAACTAATAGCTTCTGTGATTCACGTTTACAAAGTACTTGCATAGCAACAACTAGATTAATATTTGACTAAAAACCTCAGCAATGTAGTATCCTCATTGAAATATGAAATTAGGACAGCCTTGGACACTCAGAACTAAAGAAGCCCTTAGGAGTTTTCCTTCAGCTAACATCACACAACACAAGATGATCCAGCTATACCTAACCACCCTCGAATCATGTGAGTCAATAAAATGGTTGCTCTTTTAAGCCTTTAAAGGGCATAATTCGTTGGGGATAATACAAGCATCAACAGATTGAAAGGAATTGGACTCCTGAACCTTGAGGAGATGAGGTTGAGCTTCCAAGGAAACAGAAGCAAGATTTAAGTGCAGACCTCTGTGAGGAAGCCACCCACACGACTTCCCAGCCTGTTCAACTTCCTTCAGGCAGCCACCAGACATTTATTTAATCAGCCTTCCTCCTCTCAAAGACAGCTACATTCTATCTGGGGATCCAAGAAATAGATCTCCTACACATCCTGAAAGTACATGACTTTGCCTATAAGACCGGCACCTCCCCAGACAGAGTAAATGATTCAAGAGAGGACATGTGCTCTCTGGAGGTTAAGGGTGACAAAGAAGTTCTTTCTGCCTCGCTGAGAAAGTGCTTGGCTCCTTCCAGGATCCAGTGGCAGCCAGTGGGTGACCTTGATAGGATTCAAGCATTAATCCAGTAGACTGGGACCTAAAACAGAGATGGATGGACCACTTCCTGTGCTACCGCACTGATGGCTGCCTCAAAGTCATCCTCCAGGGGAACTAACATTCTGTTGACTTTTTAGTTCTGTGAACTGGTAAATTTCCTTGAAAATCTATTCAGGTTGGGCTTTCAAGGCGTTGCATCTGAGCGCCTCTTTGTATCCATACCAAAAGGAGAGATCATTGCTAAGAAGTGTCTACATAAGGGAAAAATGAGACCTTCAGCCCTACCAATGACTGCTTCAGAGTGGGGAAAAGAGGAGGACATTATATGTGCCAGTCATACGACATCTATCCTCACAACACACCTCTGAATTCCACATGGCCTGTTAGGAATGGAGGGTGACAGAAAACAGCCCCGTGACTGAGGCAGGCTGACCAGCCACTTTATATGAAAGGCTGACCGTCCTTGATGCCTTACATATATTGTTCAGTGAGTCCCTACAAAGCCCTCAGATGGCCTATTCTAACCCTTGTGAGTGTAGAAGCTGAAGCTGAGAGAGAAGACCACTCAGTTAGCCAAAGCTCCATTCCCAGTTCCCTCTGACCTCAGCAGCCCTTCCCAAACCTTTGCATCTCAAAAGCAGGCTCCATTATCAGTGCCATTATCACCACACCAGAGACTAACAAAGGTGCAGATAAGGAAATGGCAGCCTGAGAGCAAATCGGGCTGAAGCCAGGAAGACCCAGGAAGGCTGGAGGGACAAAAGCCAAACTTAGCTTTACTCTACTAGCTGCATGCAGAGCAAACTTTGTGGTCATATGCTCTACTTAAAAATCTCTGGAGTGCTGGGACAGGCTCTCTTCTGACCGCCCAAAGAGGTTAGATGACCATTTCTAAAGCCACAGAGCTGGGTGCAAAGTGGGAACTGGAACCGGAGACTGTCTTGGCTCCGTCGCGTTCGTTTGGTCCACAGCGATTGAGTGTTGAGATCTTGGAAAAATGAGGAGGAGGCTCCCTGTTGGTCCGCTACTCATCATTAAAGTGCTATTTTTTTTTAACCTGTTAAATCTGAGGCAACAATAGCACCTGCCGTATATAGACATCAAGTAAATCGGCAGTGGGAGCGTGGTGAGCAACGATTTTAAAGTACTGCTGAGCTATTCACACCTTGTGCTGTGTAATAATGGCTCCCTACCCATCGAGTCCTATCTTGAGTGCCCACCGGAGGTCTTTTCCACTATGGCGGACTCCGCTGAATCTCAATTTCAGTTTGTCCGTAATCTGCTCTAGAAGAGACTCTTAATTACGTTGCCACGAAGGAACAGGGGAGAGAAGAAAAAAACAAAAAAAACAAAAAACAAAAAACGAAGTTCCCAATTTCCAAGTAGATTTTGTGTAACTGTGGTTCTTCTTTAGGCTTTCCTCATCTGGTAGAAAAGGGGGACGAAAGGAGGTTTCCGTGTCTTTCTCCACCCTTCTCTCCCACTGTTGTAATTTGCTACCAGAAAGAACCCAGAGGCACTCAGTCAGTGGTGACTTAGGAATAGGGCTTAACCGATGGCATCTGCCTTTCAGAGAACTTGCTATTACACCAACGTCACAGCTCTCTGATGTTAGGATCTGCTGTCAGTCTAGAGTGGGATGTGTCTGTGTTTGCCTTGGTTCTGCTACTGTGGGATCAAGAGGAGGAAAGGGAGGAAGCCTGGATCCCTCTTCCATGTCCAGGTTCTGCTCTCCAGGATGGAGGTAAACTTACCAGGTAGTAAAGAGGAAAAAAAGGGTGCTAAATTCTTCTTAGGACTTTCTGAGACAGCCTGGCTGGGGTAGAAACTGCTTTCATTTGAACCCAGAGGTAGGGGTGGAAGACACATCCCCTTAGAACCAAACTCTTTAATAAGGGCAAAAAAACAGGGTGGGGTGGGTGGGGTCAAAAACACACACACACACACACACACACACACACACACACACACACACAGTGTCCTGTGGACAACCTCAGGACGGAGGCAGAGCCCAAAATACACACACCTGATTTTGTGCTTAGCTGCTACCCTGCTGTGCCATGGATGGGACAGATTAAGAGCGTCTAGATGGCCAACATACTCTCTATTACTGCTGACTCTTGCTACTCTCAGGACTGGCTTGGTACACCTTCCCAAAAAGTTGAACAATAGGGCTGGTGGAGGTGACGGCCAATTTCACCCAGAGTTCCTTGAACTTTAGAGCAACAAGATGAAGGAAGGAGAAAGGGATCCTTAGTAACTGGATGTCTGGGTAGAGTGTTCCCAGTGCCAGGAGTCCTAGATTAGCAACAAGGGGTTGAGCATAGGGGCGGGGTGTGCTAGCGGCAATGGGACAACAGGGCAACAGTAGGCATCTTCTTAGGGTCTCAGGCATCACTGCAAAGTTTCTTATAGAGAAAGAACTCCACACAGTCTTCACAGACACATAGCTTCACACAGACTAGCCTCTGGCTTTTCCAATGTGTACGGAAGCACTAGTGTGAATTTGTGATATATATGTTGTATTATGAACAATTAATATATATGTATATCATATCTACACACACACACACACACACACACATGTATATAGATTTCAATCTGGCTTTGACAACCCATAGGCAAAAAGGACCATATGCTCTCTCTGAGCTTTCAAAGGTGACACGCTGTTGACTGTAACTTGAAGACCAGAAGTAGAGATGGAGAGATTGATAAACATAAGTGGTATTAAATAAATCATTCTGAGAAAAGTAAGTCACTGGGGGAAGTAAGACTATCATGAAAGTGACGTGTATCCCTACTAGAAAGGCCACAGTGTGAGGATAGAATGATACCCTACAGAAACCTAACCAGAGGTCATGGTCAGCATCTAGAGTCATAAATCATGTTCGACTGTCAACAGACCCATAGTGAAAAGTTGTCATTGTACCTATGTGGTCCTCCTCCCCCAAATCCATTACAACTGCTCTCATAGTGAAAGAAAAAAAAAATCAGACAAATCCCAGAAGGGGCATCCTCTTACCACTAGCAAAGTCAGTTACCAGGGCTCCTTAAAACAGTCAAGGTCGGGGGCTGGGGATTTAGCTCAGTGGTAGAGCACTTACCTAGGAAGCGCAAGGCCCTGGGTTCGGTCCCCAGCTCCGAAAAAAAGAACCAAAAAAAAAAAAAACAGTCAAGGTCACGGAAACTGGAAAGCCTTCTGAATGGCTGAGAACAGACAACAAACATAACATGGGAGTCTACAGGGAAACCCAGGTGGAGGGAACACGGTGGCTCACAACTGCATTCCCACCATTTAGGAGGCAGATTCAGGAGGATCTCCAAGAGTTCGAAGCCAACCTGGGCAACAAAGTAAGTTCCAGGCTAGCCTAATCGACAGAATGACATCCTATCTCAAACCAACCAACCAGCTCACCCACCACCAAGTAAAAACAAACACAGAAACAACAAAACCCTAAGGAAATCTGAATAAACTATTGTCTAACTTCAGTTTATCTACGGAAATTTTTAAATCATAATGTATGTGACTAATGTACGTACCTTAAGGACCATGTTAGGAATAAGGGACCAAGAAGACAGTTTGGAATAGCTCTTTGTACTATTTTCTTTATGTTTCTTTAAATATCAATGTGTTCTTAAAAAGAAAATCTTTTCCTAAACGTTGTAAGACCGTGTGGCCTATTAGCAGTGAACAGACAGGCTCACAAGCCCAGGCTGAGAAATATTTACTGGAAAAAGAGTTTTGTTTTTTTTCACATGCATAATTTTCCAGAACTGTAATATTCTCTGTAATGAAAAGAGTGGACAGTGCCTTGTATCTGAATCATACATTTCTTCTTTGTTCCCATGGATAGGTCACCTGCCAGGGCCACAGCCAGTAGCTTCAATGTAGACTCTGTATGGCATAAACTAAGAACTTTCTCGTACAAAGTGACTGTTATTTTTAGACTCCTACTGAGACCGGGTTTCTTTCTGTAACATAAGCTGTGTAAAAAGGTCGGACGATTATCCTCTCTGAAACTCAATTTTCTCTTTTATTTAAAAAAGAAACGAAAAGAAAAAAGAAAAAGAAACAAAGAAAAAGGAAATAAAGGCAACGACCGAATTTTGAAGGGTTGTGTCTACCGAGGAAACGAATCTAAATTCAGTGCCTGGCACCTAAAAGTTCTTGGTAAACGAAGTCTGTTAATAAACACAGTTATCTTTCCCAATCAGGAGAAGATAATCCCCTTTGGTCCACTGGAAATATGGCTCACAGCTCTTTCCTCGGCATGCTTCCTAGTTTAACTACACGAAGCATCTAGAAGGCACTCTGCCAGCAGCAGCCTCTGGTTTGTATCTAAGCAAGTCTTGGTCATTAAGCGAAGTCAGGGCATCACCGGCCAAGCAGAGAAAGGCCACGCCACAGGGTACATCTGTGCCCACCAATGCTCTCTGTTCTTGAAACAAAACAAACACACACACAAAAAGCAGTAATTAATTAGTTAATAATGATACAATAACAACAATAACCCAGGACAGTTAGACAGTTAGTGTCAGATCTGGGGGACCCAGACTGGGGGCACGGGTGGGAGGGCTCCTTCCTCTTCTTGTTCCTCAGCACCTGTCACGGAGACGGGATGCAGGCTCAGCGGCCGCTTCCTCCTGCCCCCGCCGCCCGGCGGACCCTCGGCTCCCGGCAACGCGCCCGCGGCCCACGCCGACTAGAAAGCGCCCATTGAGCGCCTGCAGCTGCCGGTGCTGCTTGCCCAAAAAACTAAATAAAGCCCCGACTGCAGTTCCAGTGAAGAAGACACTACTGTGTTCTTCCCAGCCCAGTCACGGTTATAAAGCATTAAATGCAAACTGCTGATTGTTAACGCTGCATTTGTTTACACCCCGAATCTTGAATCACAATGGGGTGGCTCTCAGGCTGCCAGGGCCGGCTAGGGCCGGCTTTATCCTTTTTTTTTTTTTTTTTTTTTGGTAGATGTCTGCTCATGGAGACCTCAGTGGGATTTTGTTCCTGGTGGGACTGAAGGGAATGTATTGGAGAAGCCTTACTCTATTCCTGGATGTGTAAAACGTTCAGGGATTTGTAAGGTCTCCCAAAGGAGAAATTCCACACTGTATAAAATAAAGTAGACGCGAATGAATGAAAGGATGCTGGGATCCTCTTAAAGGGCTGCGGGGAAGCGAGAAGGTGGGAAGTGTGGCCCACTGGCTAAGCTTCCTGATGGATAGCTGCAACATTTATCCATCCCTACCACCAATCATGGCCATATGCCTTTAAAATCCAGCAGCCACTCTCTCTACCCGTGAATTTAAATGATTTTTCACTTGGAAATTTTACAGTGAAAAAAGGGGGCCTTAACACTCTTCCTTTCCAGGCGACAATCTGTGACATAACTTTTCTTTTTATTGTTAAAGGTTTTTAGGTTTGTCATCGTGTTCTGCTATTGCTATTCTTTTCTGGTCAAAAAAAAAAAAACATGTTAGTGTAGTAAACGGGGAAATGTAAACAGAAGCACGATGAAGTTCATGTCATTAAATTAGGATGTGCTCATATCATTATGAGACTATTTTCAATCTTTATACATACACAGAAAATGTTAAAATGTTAACTTTCCTAAACAAAACTCCTTTGACTCAGGCTCTTCTGTTTTCTGGTGACCCATCTCTACACCATTCTTTTTTGTTTGTTTGTTTGTTTGTTTTGAAAAAATACAAGAGCACAAATCTACTTTTATTTATTTACTCTCCATTAGTTTAAATCCGGGATTGGTACAGCATCACACGGATTCTGTGTCCAATGGCCTTTGCAGGAAGGTTGCTTTGGAATTTGGCAGGAACCATGCCACTGTTTCCATGGGCCCCAGTTACTTTTCCCCAGATCACTCTGGTTTTGTTTGGTTTGCCTCCAGAAGTCACTGTATTGTTTTTTGCTTAGTACACATAAGCACACCTCTTGCCTAAATAGAACTCAGTTTCATCTCGGGCATAAACGCCTTCAATTTTTAAGAAGAGCTGTATGCTCTCTTTGGTTCCGAAGGCCTCACTTGTAGCCAGCAAAAATGGCTTGCACCACAGCCTTGCAGACATACTTGTTTTTTTGTTTTTTTTAGAAGCCCTGTTCCCAGGCCTCCCAAGGCGCCAAGATGGCAGAAAGAGCCTCTATGCCATTCTTAAAACAGTGATTCATAACAAGTAGATTCATAACGAGTAGAGTTATGCTTCACATTAGAAAAAAAAAAACAAAACAAAACCTTCCGAACAGAGTTTGCTTGCACCAGAGTGGACTTAAAACCTAGAATGAGCTAGCTACTCATCGCTAGCAACTTCAGGAAATCTATCTGCACTGGAAACACACCACTGTCTTCAGAATAACTGCAGAATCATAAGCTGGTTTCAGCACAGCATTCGGAAAGCACAGACGCCTCGGCGAAATGGCACCTTCTCACCTGCGGATGTAATCCCTAGGGAAACGAAACGGAGCACAGGGCACTGTGCGGATGTGCGACAAAAGCTGGGAACCAGAGAGCTGGAGATGACTCAGTTCACACAGGCACATGCTGACTGCTGGCACCTTGCATCGGCCGACATCGTCTTCATTCCGTGGTGGAGAGCTTTCGAGTCAAAATGCAGAAGGATGCAGTGAAAATCACAACGGGGCAGATCTGGGAAGGGACATTGACAAAGTGTCAGCAGGAGGACCACGAGGCAAGCGCCTTTGGTGGTGATTGAGCATCTGTTCCACCTAGAGCCGGTACCAGCTGTGACGGAAGAGAAAAGAGAATCTGCAGTTTTGGGGGAGCCCCTGGAGAGGGGGGGCTCACTGTGTGATGGGAAGATGGGATGTACACAAGTCATATGAGCGCCGTGCTGGGTCTGCTTGAATGAGGGCATTGAAAGGCTAATGAATGGGAGACCAGTAGACAAGACACACAATTCACAGGAAGAAGATCGGAAGGTCTCCCACCAGAGAGAACGCTGGAGCAAAGGGAGAAGACAGGCTTTGCCAACAGGGAGAGTTTCCACAGCTGGCTTAAAAACACAACTATAGCTTAAAGGGTCCTTTCTTCATAGCCAAAGTTGGGACCCAGCACTAACACTATTAGATGCGGACATTGCCTTCCTTTTCTGTCATAGGGAAATTTCCAAAAGGTCTGCCAAGGACGAACTCAGACATTCCCAACGTGTTCCAAATAAGAGTGGATCCCCCATGTAAAAGAACCATTACATGAATTTGTTATTTAAATGACATCTCTCTCTTTCTCACATGGATCTTAATCCACCCGAACTTCAGGCAATCGTGAAATAAGTGTTCTGCCATTACTCCCAGGAATTGGTTTCAAAGTTTGTGCACACCCACCCCCCCCATACACACACACACACATGTCCCTAGACATTCGCTCCCTCATGGCGTGAGTATTCCATTCAGAAGGCAAAATGCAGACAAGTGACACAGGCAAATGGGACCAGGGTGGACACAAATTATTAAATTAATTTTTTGAAAAGCAAATTTAATCGTCATTAAATTTGAAAGCTTACACATTTTCAAAGTTGGTTTGGCATTTAACTCTCAGACTCTTCATCCTAAAACCATTTGCTTCCCTTTCGAACCTACCCAGTGACTCCTAAGGTCAGGTAGAAACGTAATTGCAGCTCTCCAAATAAAGAAGTCGAAATGAAGAGGCAAGCCTAACTATGTTCCCAAGGTAGGAACTTAAATTGTCTGAAGTCACGGGAACCTAGATCAGCAGACGACAGTCTGTCCAGTCAGGCAGCTGTCATTCTTTGTTTGTTTTGTTGTTTTTGTTTAGAGACCGGGTTTCTGTATAGCCCTGGCTGTCCTGGAATTCACTCCATAGACCAGGCTGGCATCCAACTCAAAGATCTGTCTATTTCTGCACCACCCCCCCGCCCCCCGCCACACACCCCTGCCTGGCTAAAGCTGTCATTCTAAGAAGGGGCTGGGTTACGGTTCTCCTCCATTTGAGTTAGAGCCCTTGAATCTTGATGACGTCAGAAATATCTGTGTTAAGATTTAAAAAATAAAAGACCAAGTGTATTTATGAATGTAGAATAGAAGGATCACATGACTCACTGTGGAGCACCAGGGTAGGAGGCGGAGTCTGCTCTTATCTTCAAATAGTTTTCCTCTGATCACCAGACCAGAATGTGTCTCAGTGTGGTTAGAGTAAAAAGAGACTCAGCGTGACTTTTTTTTTTTTTCAAGCAGAAACAAATACCCAGTCATCCAAAAGTACACCAATAATGTGAAATAGAAAAGTAACTAATTTAAGGGCTTGCTTTTCATTAATAAATTGAATTATTTTTTTCCTAACACTCATATCTAGCCTGTGCATTTCTCGTTTGAAGAAATTTAAACCATATTTCAAAGTTAAATTTTTAAAAGCACAGAAAGTTTTAGAACATAGCGTAATTCTCTGTTTGGAAATTTTAGGACAGTTGAATGACTTTCTATGTATATATCTATAATCTATATGTATCATTTCTGGAGTGGGCTATATGCATTAAAAATCTGGTGATAATGTGTTACAATTGTGTCTTTAATTCTTGGTTCTTTTAGAAGAATATTGGTGAAGACATTGCTATAGTCACTGCTAATACATAATTAATTACCTCTAGACTGGCAGCTTAGGCCTGTGTTTTCATTTTGTTCCCAGCTTTATGGTTGAGAACCCAAGGAGGGTTTGGTAGGCAGGGTCTCTCCCAGGACCTTTCCTACAGGTGCAGTCAATGGTACCTGGGGCTGATGAGGGATGTACTGAGAGCTCGGAGTCCCTACTGACGGCCTAGTCGTTGTTGACTCCTACACCAGCCAGACTTCCTGTGTGGTGAATGACCTTACCTGGAATATGCAGAAGAAGAAGGCAGGACTTTGACTCTCAGTTGCCCCTGACATTGCACCTCCCAGTGGGAGGGGTGAGGGGGTCTTTGAAGGCATGCTTTGACGCTGTGCTGGATTTCCTCTGGTTGTGGCCTTTAAGAAGAGCAATTTGGTGCTTAGTTTCTTAAACTAAACTATGGATCTTCTTCAGGACCCCATACATTGGGGAGTTTGTTTTATGCTTCTAGAACTCAGCACAGGGCTGCTGCATACCAAGTGCTTCAAAACAGAATCAATGGCCTACAGCCAAAAAAATCCGAGCCATCAAAGCAACCAGTCAGGTTTATCGTGCTGATAAAACCGCCCTAGAGAGATAACCAATACACCTTAGGGTCTTTGAGTCTAAGAGATCTGCTAATCCAGCTCCTTTTCCCTCCCGTGGTGTAGCTGAGGTGAAGCTGTACAGCCAAGCAGCAAAGACAGGATCCTTGGTGCCTAAGGTCCAGTCATTGCTTCTGGTCCAACCCAAAGCATCATTTTACCAGTTACTGTCTGAGGGTTTGGCTTTATCAAAACTCAGAGGGACTCCAGCAGTTCAGATCATTCTTATACACCAGGATGGGGCAAGACTTTTACTAATCTGCTGAGTGCAGCAGGAGCCTTTCCCTCCTTGACCTCTCTGACTATTCTAGGAAAATAAAGAGAAGTCCCAGAGGTCTCACCAGGAGGCCTTGGGACTCTGATCTCTTCAGTCTTGAAAAAAACTAACTTCCTGGCCTTTTCTTCATGTTTCTCGGTAAAAACTTGTAGTTTACATGTCTGGGACCAAGAAGAGTCTGAAAGGCTTCCTGTGACTTCCACACAGTCTGTGAGGAAGTAGAGATGTCACAGAACCTTCCTGGAATTTGACATAGTGTTATACTGTGTTTCGGGCAGTGCCTATGACTTGGAAGTGTGATGTAAGGCATTATCCTGGCCTCTTGGTATGAGAAAAAACAGAGCACCAGTCATCACGGAGATGCAGGTTTGCAAAACATGGAATTGTTAAAGAGCCTTCCTAGTAGCTAACAGGAGGGTAGAAGTATTGCTTTTTGGCTTAAGGTTTGTCCAGTTTTCATGTACTGTGGCTGTAATTAAGTGATTCACATTCACAATGCTCGGTATTTATCTAAAACACTGTAAGTCCTCATTAGAAGGGGAAAAATTCATTAACATTTGACTTCCTGAACTCACTAATATGATGCAACCCTCTCTAAGCCCTTTTTACCAGTAGGGTTCTCCAGAGAAACAGAACTAATTGTGTGTGTGTGTGTGTGTGTGTGTGTGTGTGTGTGTGTGTGCGCGCGCGCACGCAAAGACGCAAAGAGATTTGTTGCAAGGAATTGGCTAGTATCATTATGAGAAGTTAACAAGGTTCAAAGGAATGTCTGAACAGCACACAAGTGCCTCAGGAAAGCCTGGGTCACCACACCAGTCCAAATGGCTTGACTTAACCAGAAGCCAGCTGGAGTAGCTCTAGGCAAAAGCCAGTAAGACCAGAGATCCAGAGTAACTGGTACTGAAGTCAGAGCCTGAAGATGAGACACAAGGCAAGGCAATGCTTCAGCTCTTAGCAACCTGAGGGAAGGAACCATCTTTGGTGTAGTAGCCAGCCTCATTGTTCTAGGCTTCTGCAATCTGGTTGAGTCTCATGTTAGAGAGAATGATGTATTACCAAGTCTACTAATTCAAGCATTAATTTCAAGCACAAACACCCTCATATTCAAAATAATGTTTGATTAGATATCTGGGAAATTTCTTGCACAGCTATTTTTGATACAATTAGCTATCACACTTACTGCGAGGGGTTCATACACTATGGAGGACTAATTATATAGAAATCCCAGATAAATCCCCATGATCGTAACAGGAATATCTCTCTGCTTACTCTGATGTAGTATACATGTACAATATATGCTATGTTCTTCTTGTTTGCTATATGCCCATAACATTTCGATTTAGGATCTGTAACTAAGTGGGACAGCCCATGGATGTTTGATCTTTATTGTCATCTTGAATGTATTTAGACTCATTAGGAGACACATTTGTGTTATGTCTGTGAGGACATTCTAAGATATTTAACTGAGGGAAGACCCACTCTAATTGTGGTCTATGCATCCCAGGGGCTAGGGTCCCAGACAACACAGCACCCACTTTTCTGACTCTGATGCTGGGGCTGGCATTGTTCCATCATGATGACTACTTTGTCAAGCTCAGTTCTTGCGTGATAGGAAATTTGGCTAAAGAAACAGGACAGTTGACTTCCCGGTCCACAGAATCTCTGGAAAGTAAGAAAGCCAGAATCATCCACCCCAAAAAAGAACAGAAGAGAGAGGCCCTTCCCTGTCAAGGAGTCCCTCCCTGTCCCAACTCAATCCCCAATGTTCTAAGATTCTCTGCTCACAATTTTTATCCCAGACTCCTAGAAGAAGAGTGGTCTAGGAAGCCCAACGTTGTTGAATAGCATTAATACGTTTTACAGCACCACCACCCCCCACTTAAAAAGGAAAGCAGATAAAGCCCTTCATCTGCCTACTTCATGACTACGTATGAATACCTTTCTCTCATCTCTCCATGACTGCGGATGGATGCCTTTCTCCCATTCCTGCCATCATTGATTTCCTGATCCCAATAGACTAGTGCACCCTTTACCTGTGAGCCAGGATAAACCCATCCTTCTGTAGGTTGCCTTTGCCAGACATTTTGTCACAATGCTAAGAAAGAATACACCTCCTTGATCCCTGTCCCTAGAAATATGTTCAGTGATAATGGGGGTCGGGGGGAGAAGATATTCTATGTATTGTGAGTATTTTGTGGCCATCTCAGGAAGAACATTTGCACAAGCGCTTATCTGTACAACAGAAGATCCCAGGCTTGCATGGAGTGGGAGTTTGTGGGGTGTATGTCAAGGAGTAGAGGTTAAAACGAGCTTCACAAACAGTCTCAGACTGAGGCATTTTGTTGTCTGTAGTTGGGAAACAAATTGTTAGTCCACTTTTGATCTTTCTAAACTTCAGAAATCAGAAACAGTCTTCACCTTGATCTGAGTCATAAATCAGGAGCCCTTTCTCACCTGATGGTAGGAAGTTTGTCTTGCTCTGTAGAGGGAAATTATTGTAATAATTCTATTATAATACAATTTTATATTGTTATATATAATCTGTTTTATATGTTGTTTTATGTGTAATCTAATATTTACATGGTAAAGCAGGTAGTGTTATTGTAATCCACATAATCTAAATGCATATACTGTGAGGTGGGGACTGTTACAATCTATATAATCATATGTGTACATGATGAGGTGGCTATGTTACTGTAATTTATATAATCTAGTGCACACACTGTGAGGTAGGAGGTGTTATATATAATCTGATGTGTATTCAGTGAGTTAGAGACTGTTATCAACTGCATGATTCCGTCTGGAAGTTGGAGTATAAGGAACACCAATAATTCATCCTGAGGTCACCAAGCAGCACTTACCTACAGGGATGTGAAACTAGGGAATCTGGATCCCAGTCTAAGCCCCAAATTAGCTATACTACCCTTAGTCAGGTGAGTGTTCCTTGTGTCACCAAAACAATTCTTTGCGTGTTCTGCTGCACCCTTGGGGATACTGCCTTGTGCTGTGAAGTTCAATAGGATTGCTAGACAAATGGTCCCTTTCTGCTCTCGTGCCATATGCCTTTAGTCACAGGCCAAAACCCCAGAGGGCAAAGCAGATTACCAGTAGGGGTCTCTTCCAGGCCACCCATCATTCCATGACAGAGCCCACCAGTAGCCCGCCCTCCTTGTATCTTTATCCTGATATTTGACTGGAACTCTACGTTCCTGTGGACATCGTTGTTACATTGATACCAAACCACCTCCTCCATTTGGGCTTTACCCTGTCCTTCTGCAGAATACCTGGCTTTCTCATAGCCACGCTTGTTAAACTGGTGACAAGACTCGTGTTGTAGAATCTGTATTCCACAACCAGTGAGACAATCCTTCCCTCTTATGGTCACTTAACACCCAGTGAAGTCTTCTGCCCTTCTGGCTGGGAGTTACAGTCGTGAGGGATACAGAGTCTCTACTCTCAGACCGTGTAGTCTGATGGGAAAGACAAAGAGTATTCAAAGAATGACATGGAAATAGAAATGGAAATGCAGAACTCGGGAGAGACAGCTGCCATCAAGGAAGGGTGTGGCTTGGGAAGAGCCCACACTGGGAGTGGACCTAATCAGAGAAGGCAGGAAGGCAAGCTTGTCTTGGGGACCACAAGGACTGCTCCCAGCACAGGAAGCATCTCCATAGGTGGAAAAAGACCGGGTGTGGTGGAGGGACGGGGATGAGCATGGTGGAAACAGGGACAACCATGCTCGGTACTTGGGCCTATTTTCCTAGAGCTGTTCATGCCTCACTCAAGCAGAGTAGGGGCCCACTCTGCCGCTACTCAATGCAAAGTTCCCGAGGTGAGAGGAAGGGTACGATTTGCTGTTGTTTTGAATTTTTCAGATAAAATTACAGTAAAGCAACAGGTGAGGCTCACTGGCTTCCTGAAAAGCACCCCACAGAGCTGCCTAAAGATACGGGGACTGTTTTGAAAGAAAGATGGAGGGGCTGGGGATTTAGCTCAGTGGTAGAGCGCTTACCTAGGAAGCACAAGGCCCTGGGTTCGGTCCCCAGCTCCGAAAAAAAGAACCAAAAAAAAAAAAAAAAAAAAAAGAAAGAAAGAAAGATGGCACTACCAGATTTACACATGTAAAAAAAAAAAAAAAAAGTCCTCAGGCTAGAAAGGAGAATCAGAAAAGACACCAAATTGGTGACTAGAAAGCCATGAGAGTTTGGGCTTGGGCAGCTGTAGTTCTGACGTAGGAAAGAGCACATTTCAGAAGCTGCTAGAGCAAACTCCTGAGAGCCATACTGTATTAGTCGCTTTCCTCAGTTGGGTGGTTGCGGTGCAAGCCTTTAATCCCAGCACTCCAAAGGCAGAGGCAGTCAGATCTCTGAGTTTGAAGCCAGTCTGGTTGCTTACAGAACAAATTCCAAGATGGCCAGGGTCACACAGAGAAATGCTGTCCCTGCAGGGGTCGGGGATGGGGGTGGGGACATGACCAAAGGCAGCTCAAGAAAGAGTTAGAGTTCCAGAAGGCTAAAGTCCATTATGGCAGGGGTGGCACAGTATGGTGGCAGGGGCTGCACAGTATGGTGGCAGGGGCTGCACAGTATGGTGGCAGGGGCGGCACAGTATGGTGGCAGGGGCTGCACAGTATGGTGGCAGGGGTGGCACAGTATGGTGGCAGGGGCGGCACAGTATGGTGGCAGGGGCTGCACAGTATGGTGGCAGGGGCCGCGAGCCGGTCCCATTCAATCCGACAGGTAGCAGAGAATGAGCAAGGCTATAAACCTGTTAAGCCCGCCCCTAACGCAAGACTCCAACTTTTAAAGGGGCCGTAACCTCCTCTAAGTGCACCAACATCTGGGGACCAAGTGTTCAAATAGATGAACCTGTGGGGAACACTTCTCACACAGACCATCATGGACACAGTGATGGGATGACTAGAATAACGGACTCTGAGGGAAATGGATGGGCAAATCGCCCAGCTTCTGCTGAGGTCATTGCACTGAGGTAGGCGCAAAGATCAGAACCAGAGAGAGCTAATTCGGTTGGACTTGGATTTTAACCACGTTCCAGCATACTTCTTTCCTTTTCTCGTTAGGCGATCAGTACGTCATTTACGAATTGTTGCCACTTATTTACCGAAGCACAGTAACATCAGGAGAGACAACGATGACCGAGCTTGAAAAGCCTTATCCTCGTGTCAGCCCCCCAGTTGGAACATGAAGGAGAAATCAACAAATACAGTTCCCACACACGACACATTTATTTTCCTAGCATAATTATTTATCTCCATCTTGTCTTTTAAAAATGGTTTATGACATCTTGTGCAATATATTAAACGTCCCACCTGGATGAACTAAGAACAAGACATCGTTCCACCTTGAGGGTATAAAAATATTTTGTACATCGTAAGAATTAATGTACAGGTGGGGCTGAGCAAAGCCCGTACATCGAACTGATGGTGTTGTAGTTCTTTCTCTCCTCATAAATCAGCTTCCATCACATTTCTTGTAAATATAAAAAACAAAACAAAACAAAATTTAAAAAAAAAAATGGGCTGGAGATGGCTCAGTGGTTAAGAGCACTGACTGCTCTTCCAGAGGTCCTGAGTTCAAATCCCAGCAACCACATGGTGGCTCACAACCATCTGTAATGGGATCTGATGCCCTCTTCTGATGTGTCTGAAGAGAGCTACAGTGTACTTGTAGATAATAAATAAATCTTTAAAAAAAAAAAAAAAACATTGCAAGTGACAGCAGCCTAGGGTTCAGTCTAGACTTTAGACATTTCACCTTTTGGGGAACACAAGTCACACCCTACCTTCTCTGAACCAATCAGCTGCACCAGGAACTGGGACCCAGGAAAAGGTTATGATAGTCCCACTTGATTCATATACCTTGATACACTGTGGCTGAAATCAACATTCTCATAGCTTAAGAGGCCTGTATTAGAGCTGGGAGAGTAAGACATGAAAAGAGGAACCGGTGAGAAGTGGCCAATGCATCCTGCTCTAGTAGGGCTCTTCAGTGTTTTCTAAAAATTCACAGGGCATGTGACAGAGGCCTGTGAGAGTCAAGGCCTTGTGGGACATCTTTAGGTCACTGGGAACGGAGCCCTCACAGAGGGCCAGGCCCTTGGAGAAGGATCAAGCCTCATACTTCCCAGCCAAGGGGTGAATGGTATTGCTGTGTTACTTGTTACAGCTGTGGTGGATCACCACAGTCCCGTGATACGCCGGCCGATCACGAGATAAAACTGCCCAAATGTGTGCAATTGATTGATTATCTACAGAAAGATCACCAATAGAATTCCACCTGACCGAATTATTATGCGTGCACAACATGACTTAAATGAAGATACCTCTAGGAATGCTTGTACTTTTACAAAATATTTCAGTTTTTAGAAATTATTATTACGGCATCTAATGCTTCCAAAATGTCATATGAATGCCAATAGACTAGTGTTTACGTGATTTGGACTATGGGGTTAGAGCTGAGACTTTCAACAAAGCAAAATACTCATTCTGAAATTATGCTAATTTAAAGCATCATTTGCATTTCTATAGACAGAAAATTATATAACAAACCCCAGCTATTTTGGTTCTCATTTGACGGACATGAAGACTCCTCAAAGTCCCGAGAGAAACAGCAGACCCTGGATTCCATTGCGTTTGGGGAAAGACAAATGTGAGAGACAAGTCTAGGGATGCTGGTGTGGGTCGTGAATTCTTTGTCGGTCTGAGATAAAATGAGGGCTGGATGTATTATGTGTGACGAAAATAGTTGCAAAGAAAAATCTCCTGTGGGTTGTTTTACGGACAGCGTGAAAACAAACACTAAGAAATAGTAGCATTTCATTCAGGCTTCCAGGATGTAACTCTAGGAAGGACAAGGAGACACACTTCCTACTCCAAGTGCTATTGATCTATTGACCTTCCCCCCCCCCCCCCCCCCAGGGAATCCACAGCCTTTAGCAAGAAAAGACCTTGGGTTCCAAGCTTGGGACAATAGGCCTATTTAACATATCAAAGCAGACTTGGCCTCCAGGTCTCTTTGGTTCTCCCAGAATCCCACAGTCCTTACCTGTTACAAAGTAAGGCTGGCAAATCCTGCCCTCTACCCTAAACTTTCCAGCCCAGGGGCTGGGCTTCCCCTCCCTCATAAGCTCTTTCCTTATATGGTCCAGATGATTGGTCTCTCTGTATCTTTGTCTCTGTCTCTCATCTGTCTGTGTCTCTGTCTCTGCCTCTCTCTCTCTCTCTCTCTCTCTGCCCCGCCCCCCATTCTGAATTTCACCCTGCATGGGGATGCTTCCCCTTCCTCCCCCCATCTTCCTATCTGCTTGGTGATTTCTCTGGCCCTACTTCTTGGGAGAGGTGAACCTACCCAAGAGCTGCCCCTAAATAAACCTGACCCTTTTAACTTTCAATTTGGCATGAATTGTCTTATTTTGTTGGCAGAGAAAAATCCATTGTCTTGGTGCCAAACACTCAGAAGTCGATCACTCAGCCTGGTGGGCTAAGCCAAGCTGGCCATTCAGAGCCACTCCTCTACCCCTGTATTTCTCTGCCTGATGCAATTGACTTTTGGCTTGATAAGCCCCTCCCCGCTACTTTTCCAGCCATTGCCTTAAAAAGTGCCAATCTTTCTTCCAGGTCCAGGACCCCAGGATCCCCTGCCAAGACGCAAGTTCTTGAACGATGGCAGTCTCTGTTCTGGAGAGCCTTTGGATTTGAAGACGTCCTTTCTGAGGCTACCTCATCTCCATTGCTCTACCCCCAGCTATCTAGTAGGATGCCACCCAGTACCTCTCTAGTCTCTCTGCTCTGTAGTTGATATTCTACCGCTCAGAGTCCTACTAGCAGGGACTTGGGTTCCAAACTTTTTATCTGGTGCACTCTGTACACACTCCTGCTCCTGTCCAAGCTGCTGATCGGACGCTCCTACGCTATTGCTGAGGTATGTACGAATCATCTGTCTGTAAATTTGAATCTAAATTCTAGAGTCTAACTCATAAGCCCACTTTGTGCCCTCCACGTGGTGCTGGCACTTGCAGCCTGTCCATGTGGACCACTCCATTGGCTTTCTGCAGCCAGCCTGTGCTAAGTTCAGCACGCTCTCTCTTCCTTCATGGACTCAGAACATATTACAACAGCTTGGCTTCTTTCAATGGCCAGAAATTGGCACACCCGATTTCCAAATTCCCACTGTCACTCAGCGACAAACGATTCACAAATATCTTATATCTAAACTTGCTCTGCTCTATGCTCCCAAACCTCCCCAACTCTTAAAATTTTTTAATTTCTGGTTTCTTTTCACTCTGCTCTTTAAAAGAAAAAGAAAACAACAACAACAACATAATACTTTAGGATTGTGCTGTAAACTCTTAACTAAGGATTTGTAAGTTGCTCATTGAGTATGACTTAAAATCTATATAATCTGCAACAAAATTTGGCTTTAAACCTTTAACAAAAGGCTTATGATTAAAAATCTATACATGGTTAACTGTATATGAGAGTGAACTCTTGTTTAGTGTATGTGTACATGTAAGTTGGATCCAACTCTTCATTTAAAAATATAGATAGATTTACTAGGAAAGAAATGTTTTTAAATAGCAACTATGTTGGCCAACATGGCTTTCTACCTGCCATGTAATGAACTCTGTTTATCATTGTACCTCCTTTCAGATTAAGAAAGCAGCAAGTCCCAAATACTTTACATTGGTATGGATTTTTCTGTGGTGATGATAGAAATTTAAGGTTATACTTGCCACAACATACTGTATATGAGGTTCAATTCTAATTTCAAATATTCTGTATGTGATGATGTAATTATAAGATAATTAAGGCCTAATGAGATTAACAAAAGCTAGTTTAAGATATCTGTCTAGCTACCTACATGTTTGCTAATTGTTCAACACAAGCTACTAAAAAATTTAGATACACAGCAACATATGTTTAATGAATAAGGTATATTTGATAATCAAGACCTATAAAGTCTTAGGGTCTGGTGAAGTTCACAGTGGTGTTTGTCTAGCTTCTTTGCCTTTTAAGCCTTAGCTGTTTGGGTAAACTAAACCACACCAAAACACACCTGCAATCTTCATATTCTATAATGGTGTGTCTGGTCCCCCAAGAAAAGTCCTTTTCCCAAGGTCAGGCATTGAGACAAAAGCCCCCATTCCCTCAGGGGTTTGAAGAAACTTCCTGCTACCTAAAATTGGAGTCATTCTCCTTATTTCTAGTAGGGGGCAATTGTGATCCTTCCATTAGCATATAACTGTGGTACATATTAACCAGTCAAGGTCAATGCTGGCCACAAGGTTCCCAAAGTCCCTGTTCACAAGCCTTACCCCAGCTCACAAGTTCCCTTTCTCCTAGACAGCCTTGGCAATTAGGAATAATTTTTGTTTCCTTTTACACCCACAGAAAAAGCTATTTTGGTTTCTTTACTGTGTCCATTTTCAGGATCAATAAAGTTGTTATTCTCCCTATGGATTTTATGTATGATTAAAAGTTAAATTGTTGGCCAGGTGTGGTTGCACATGCCTTTAGCCCCAGCAATCCAGAGGCAGAGGCAGACTGATCTCAGACCAAGCTTGTCCCACTTACAGAGCAAGTTTCAGGACAGCCAGGACTGTTACCACAGAGAAACCCTGTCTTGAAAAAAATAAAACAAAAAAGTTTGATTTTGATACTAAAAGATCTTCAGTTCAAAATCATGATATTTAAGGCTCAAACCTAACAGGCCTAAACCTAAATTCCTAGCCTTATGATAGCTACTAAATTATTATAAACTGTTAGTGATAATTAAGAAATACAGGCTAATAGTCACCTTATAAATTATCAAATCCTTTATTATGTCTAAAACTATATTTGTAGTCATGCTAAGTACTGATATAATTATAGGAATAAACCTTATTTACCCTCCTGTATATGTTTTCAAGATTAAGCCTAGGATGAAAACTAGAATCAAGCAAAAAGTGTCCATTCGAATAAACTTTAGATAGACAGATTGTGCTTAAACACTTCAGAGGTCTATAGAATACGATATTTAAAATGTTTAATAAAAACTTTTTTTTTTGTGATAGACATGCTAGCTCCTGATAGTACCCCTAATCTCCTCAAAAGAAGAATGGGCACCTGAAACCTGCTTTACATGAGGCAAATCCGGCCACTGGGCTGTAAACTTGCATCAACTGCTGACAGCACACTGTCCAAACTGAATAGGCAGGACACTGGGAAGTGAATTGTTCCATTTTACCTAGACGAAGGTAGGATAGCTTCCCTCCCCCAGATTCCTGCTTCATAGAAAAGTCTGTCAGATCTTCTGGGCCTGGTGGATGTCCCACCCACTACAGAGGAACCTTTGGTGACAGATTGTCCAGGTAGTGGTAAGTCTCTGCCACTTTTATAGACTCAGAAGCAGGTTGGTCTGCATTTCCTGCTTACTCAGGTGAAATTTATCCTTCTCAGGTCTCCAAAGTGTGGGAAGACTAAACTCTCAAAAGACTGATTAGTTTAACAGCAGAAATCCAAGGTTTCAGTTGCTTTTTCTTCATATGTAAAAATCAGGCCACAGGCCTCATTCTCCTATAGTTGCCACTACTAGGTCTAGACACAGTTTACCAGACTCAGAAAACAGGTTCCAAAGTAACTTTTTATTATTCCTTTATCTAAAGGATCTCTCTTTACAGTGACTGCTCCCCAGTAATCAACCACTTATGTCTTGTGAATAACTGGATAGGAAAAGCGTAAAGTTTATGTAAGTTCTGAGGATGGGAAAATTTCTGGTGTGAAGAGCTAAGGAAGTGTTTTAAGGTTGGCAAATGCAAGTTATGTAGTTTGGAGGGTGTGGAAAGCTTAAATGGTGATACATTTCCTAAGCTTCTACTCTGATACAAAGTTGTGACTGTGTGGTTTTCAGTACAAATTATAAACAATGGGAATGCTAACATGTCTAAAGCTTATCTTGTTTTGTAAATTTAAAAGACTTTTGCAAACTTCAGGCAATAGATTTAGATCAGCCGGTCACAGGTCAAATGGACTCCAGATAAACACTGTGCATCAAAACCTGTTTCCCGACCAGCCTTTTCCAGAGGGTGGGATCCCTTTCCCTGAATTTGAAACCCTCTTTCCTCTAACTGCCAAGACCATGGGTCTAAAAGTTTCAAGTATACACCTAAGAAAAAAATTTTCTACCAAACTCCTTAACTTTATCTCCTATCCCTAGCATATATCTGTTCCAGCAGATTTTTCCAATCAATCAAAGACTGCAAACTGCTCTAACTGCTCCCTTCACGTCTCTAGCCCCAGATGTTCCTGCAGAGCCTGGACAAGTGAAACAGTCTGCTCTTCCTGGACTTGGCCAACATTCTAGCTTTTGGGGCCCTCCATACTGATGCCCCAGTGTCAGCAGGAAATAATCATAGATGATTATCTCACCCCATATTCATTTTTAGTCAACATGCAGCAAGGAGGTTGCGTTTCAGACCCGGGACAAGTAGCTGAGATGCCTGTGTAACATATCAAAACAGACCTGGCCTCAAGGCTCTCCCAGCAGTCTTCAGTCCCTACCTGTTACAGGGTACGACTGGCATACCCCGCCCTCTACTCTGAAATCTCCAGCCCAGGGGCTGGGCTTTCCTTCTTCTCCAGAGGCTCTTCCCTATATAGATCAGACAATTTGCTCTCTGTCTCTCTATCTCTCTATCTCTTTTTTCTGTCTCTCTTCCCCCTCTATCTGTCTCTCTGTGTCTCTGTCTCTGTCTCTCTCTTGGCATTTTCCCTTGCTGTATGGGCTTGCTCTCTCTCTCCCTTCCCTCCTCTGTCTCCCAGTCTGCATGGTCCTGCTTTTGAGGATCAGTGAATTCATCCAAGAGCTGCCCACAAATAAACTTGCCCTATTTTACTCTCAATTCAGCTTTAATTGGCTTATTTTATTGGCAGAGAAAACCTATTAAACACATATATGACCAAAAACATGTATAAAATAATCCACCACTGAGTGCTCAGTAGGCACAGAGAGACAGTGAAAGTCCGTACAGGCTAGATAGTCCTTCCAAGGGCTGGCCTGGACAAAGCAGAGGCTGGTGTGTCTTCCTTTAGCCTTCCTGCATTTACTACTAACTTCATCCTCCTGCTGGGTGCTACCTAACATTCCTGGCAGTCCGACTTCCTGAATTGTAAGGGCATGAATTTCCTCTCAAAGATGTCATTGACAGTTAAGTGTGAAGCATAACAGATCTGCCAGGGTCCTCTCCCATAAGGTAATTTAAGAGCAGTTTATTCTCCCCTTTCTCATATCAATCTGAGTGGTGAGAAACTAGATGATAAATAATCCTCAGTTATTAAACTGTTGATCTATATAACAGGGAACCGGCAGGATGGGTCAGCAGATATAGTCACTCACCTTCAAACTTCATACCCTGAATTTGATCCCCATCCCTCAGCAGTTGTCATCTGACTTCCATATCCATACCGTGACATATACCCCTCTTCCCCACCCCTACCAACCAACCAGCCAATCAGTCAATCAATAACTGTTAAAAAATAGAGGAAAAAAACTACCCTCATATACCCCTCTTCCCCACCCCTATCAACCAACCAGCCAATCAATCAATCAATAACTGCTAAAAATAGAGGAAAAAAACTACCCTCATATACCCCTCTTCCCCACCCCTACCAAATAAATAAGTAAATAAATAAATGTAAAAAACAGAGGAAAATAGCCCTCATATGTACTTGTCTGTTTGCAAGGTGACAGAGGGGCAAAAATTACAAGAGTCAATGGCCCATCCTGAAAACAGCCAAACAGCATCCATCTTGAGCGTTGTGAGCCATACAGGTGGGTTTCGGTGGTGTCCACCAAAACAGTTGTGCCCCCCCCACGCTCACTTCATGAAAGCAGCCATCAGATTAGGTCAGATCTGGAAGTACAGCTAAGCTGGAGAGCACTCGTCTCACTTGGGAGTCTGAGCTTGATGTCCAGAGCTGCAAACAGTAAAAGAGCAGGTATGGACCTGAGTCACTCTACGCGGTGTGGTATACAGATCCTTGTCTGCAGCAGACCGGCTTGGGCTCAACACTTCACTCCTGTGTTTTTCTGTAAAAAGGAAAGATGTCACTGAAGCTCTTTCCTCGGACGTTTGTAGAAATGAAGTGAATTAATATGTGCAAAGCATTCCCCTGTGCAGGGACTTCTACTTGAGAGCTCAGACACAATCAAAGATCCTGCCTCAAACTTAACGCTTAACAATAGAAAGCCAGAGTGCTTCTGGATCCCTTCCAAGAAAGAACGAGGGAGAAAAGAAAAACCAGAAACTTGGGGAAGTTCTCTCTGCTACAGTGCTGACTACAAGTTGGGGAGAATGCTCACCTCAGAATGCTCACCTCAGAACGCTCACCTCACACTTTCACCGCTAGTAACCCCAGTTTTTCAGCACGATGCAGAGCTTGTGTCATGGATGAGGAGGATGTGGGCATGCAGCTTTAATGGGGTCTGATCTGGGTTGTGTGATAGAATTGGGAACAAGGGTGTTTGCAAACATCCAGAGTCACATGCATGTTTGGGAACAATGGCTGTGTATTCTCTTTTCCTTTCAAGCTCAGTAGCTAAAGAAAAGGCAAGGAACCTGCCATTTCTTTACCCAGAATTCTGTGGTACAGGATTTTGTAGCATTCCACGTCTGGGTAAGTTCTACCGCGGATTGCATCATCGGCTGTATTGCTCCTCGTGTTTTTCTTATGGCATGACACCTGAATTTCATACACAATTACTAATCTTTTACAAGGGCATTGTTGACTTTTCTTGTCATCGTTTATTTGTGCCATAAAGCTCTTCTTCAATAAGTTGACGGTGCCTGCTATATTTACCAAGTATCGCCAGGCACCAAGCAGATCCAGAATGGTACCATAAGGCCAGAGTCCATTCAGCCCGGTTTGGGGCTGGTATGTACTTCAGCTCTTATCATGGTTCTAGCAAGAACCAGCTCTGTGACTTAGGGCAGCAAATACCTTTGCAGCAGAGAGACAATTGTCAAACATTTTTAGAGCTCAGCTTCCTCATCAGAAACCCCAAAGTCAAGCTAGTAGTATATGACACCTGCTCATTATACAAAGATGGGGTAAAGCTGTCTGACATCCTCTTAGAACTCTCCCAGAGTTCCTCCCCAATGTGCGCAGATAATAGGTTAGTTAATTATAGTCTTAGGTGAAAGTGCCTAGATATGGCAGGTGACGAGTGCAGAATTGGGAGCAAACTGGGCAACAGGTGGTGTGGTCCTCAGGTGGGAAGCAGAAGTCCTGTTCTTTCTTGTATACTCCTGGGACCAGGGCCCGAGGATATGACCTCCCTGAGACTGTTAATGTCATTTTCAATATGAAACTCATCATACAATTTCTGCCTATGATCTAGGGCCAATGAATCGAAAACAACTTTTGTAAAAGCCCCTGTAGGAACCAAACACTCAAATCTGACATGAAAGCCAACCTAATAGATCCCCGCGGACAGAAAGACAGAAAGACAGAAAGTGCCCCTTCCAACACTGCAGTAAAGAGATCAACATCTCAAGAAACCAGATACATGGCTGTTAGTCACACCTTCAACACACACTTCGTTTATGACAGCCGGGAGAAAGCGCTCATTAGCATCCTGATGTTCACCCAATAAGGACTTTGAGTGACAAAAAAGATACCAGGGCTGCTGGAAAAATCATGCTGTCAAACCAGTCTCACCTGGCCAGAAGCATTTTCGTAACATGCACATCATGGTGGGACCGGAGAAAAGGCTATGCGACTGGAGTTAGATGGAGGAGGCTGGGTCATGTGCTTCCTGCATCCCGAGTGAGCACTCCGGACTAGGTTGTGTCAGCAGTTCCAACAGTTCTGGGGCTCATTCAATGGAGGGAACAAAGACTGGGGTTTCTTTTAGCAAAGTCTCTGAGCGGTGACATTGTCCAACACAGTTTCTTTGATAAAGGGCTCATTATCTATCCGTGTGACTTTACCCTTGGTTTTTATGCTGGCAGTGCCAACGAGAGCATATTTAAGCAAATCCTTTTACCCTGACAGCTGTAGCGGCACCCCGACAATGTGCGCCAGCGCTGCAGGCTTGGGTGTGGAATGCAATCAACCCTGGGCTAAATTTCCAATTAGCTGAATCAACAAGGAACGTAATTTATTAGCTCGCTCTTAGGTCGCGTTCGCCCTCCCTGTTTCTTCCTGATGCAAGCTCATTTTTCAGACTGAAAAGAGGAGAGAATGCCTTGGAGTTGCTTCTGGAATTCAGTTGGCATGCTTCCTGTGTTCTCAGACTGTTGCTTGGGTCAAAGTAAGGCCACTCTAGAACACTGGGGGAAAAAATGACCTCAAAGAAAAGAAATCAGTGTGGTAATTGATACCTACATGAATCATTCTGGGAGACCGTCTGTGAATGGCAGTGGGGAAATCTGGTACCATCAAGTCTGAAATAAGTAATTAAGTTTTATAGTCTCTAAGAAGTAGAACTGAAATCCAATGCCGTGTCAAGAAGTCCAAGGTCTAGGAAAATTGTACTTTTTGTGGAAAAGGTTTTAATTAAAAGCGTGGTAAGCGTGCCATCCAGAAAAAATTAGGAAGAGAGGGAACAGGAGTGTGTTCCTCCTCTTCAGACAATCCACAGCACTCGGATCTGCATTCCACCAGGCACTTGGGAGATTTCAACAGGGGTCTTTGTAGTCAGGAGGAAATACACTACAAGAGTCTCCACCACCATTTACCTATTAACAGCAACCTTTCAATCCAGACGTGTCAGGGCACACCTCTAATTCAATTCCTCGGAAGTCTGAGGCTGGACGGTCGCCAGCTTCGGGTCAGCCTGGGCTGCATGGTGAGGCCCATTTCGAAACAGCAGCTGCACAGACAGCAATCTTTCACCGGATCGTTCCGCTTCTCAGTTGCCTTAGAACCAGGAAGGAATTAAGGTGAGGAAGAAGGCTTTCAGGCTCCTATGCGCGCTGTGTACTAGACAAGAGTTATCAATCATATCAAGGAGAACATCAGTTATGGCATGTGCTTTGTAGACTTCAATGTTTATTATAGCAACTTTATGGAAGACATTAGAAAACTCCCATGATTTTTAAACTGAGTTATTCATTGCAACTTCTGGCTGAACGTAGAATGCTTTGGGGAAAGATATCCCTTTCCTTTTTCTTCTAGCTTTACCATGGTGTGCTTGGCAGAACAGACAGCACGTATTTGATGGGTAACATTAAGTGAATTTTGACAAAAACCTGAGGCCAAGAATCCAACAGCATAATACATACAATGAACATAGTCACCGTGCCCCAAAATTTCGACATGCCTTTGCTTAGACTATGCATCTCTCTGTACCTATATCATCCAGGCAGACCAGCAGTCAATCATTAATCCCAGGTTAGCTTGTTTTCTCTAACATTTTAAGTACATTTAACCATGCCCCATGTAGACCATTTATTTTGGACCCCTTTTTCCTCTCAGCATCATAATTTGAAATTGATCAGATTGTGTGTATCATCAACAGTTTGGTTTTTTTTTTTTCTTCTTCCTCTTTTCACTCTTCTCCTCCTTCTTCCCCTGACAAGTAGTAATATCCCACTATGAGAGGATACCAAAGTTTGTTTACATGCTCGTCCATTTGTTGCTGCTAGAACTGCAAAATAAAACTTGTATGGACGTTTGCGGATCTCCTTGTGAGCCTATGCTTTCATTTCTCTCGACCAAAATACTGAGGAGGGTGTAGTGAGTAGTTTTGGCTACTCTGCTTTGAGCTCCCAGTGAGTCGCAGGCGCTCAACCGCCCAGGAGCTACCTCAGATCCACAGATGAAAGACAGGTTAGATCATTTTTAACCTGCTTTATTGGCTCTGTGGCTGGGCTCTTCTAAGCCTCCAGCAGCTAGCGTGCCCTTCCCTTCACTCCTAGCTCAACACCTCTACATCTGTCCTCAGTGTAGCTGCACCGTTGCCTTCTGTGGAGATCACCGGTCTTGCTGCCCAAGACGCTTTCAGGCTGCCATCCCACAGGCCACTTTCCTCGTCCACTTACATTTTGGCAGATCTTCCCTATAGCTCTTGAGTCTGCTCCATCTGTCCCCACCAAGTATGTCCGTCTTCTCTCCTAGCCTACAGAAACCTGGAAGCCCCTCCTCTTTCTTTCCGACCAGCCACTGGCTGCTGGTACCATTATTGATTGATCAAGGATCAGTTGGGGACAAGGACTTTCCATGTCACTACTCACAGATTCCCAATTCAATCAGAACATCAGAACCACTCCTCTACAGGAGGGGGACAGCTTGGTACTATTGTAGTATTTAAGTAAACGACACAACTGTTTCCTTGACTGCCCCATTCCATATCATCTCTGCCAGTGTAATGGGACTGCATTTGTCCCGCCTGCTTGCCAATACTTCACAAAGTGACGAAGAGGCAGTAGTTAGTCCACTCTAAACTCCCTGGTGGGTGTGCACACTCCTCACTACCTGCCTAGGTGTTTGAAAGACACACACACACACACACACACACACACACACACACACACCCTTCTATTTTAATATGTCTTAAACATTGCAATGGCTGAGTACTTCCAAACCTCCCCGCAGCTAACATACCCTCCACTCCGATATTCCTGAATTATTACTAAAACTCATTTTCCATTCTGGCCACCATGGACCCCAGGCCTGCAGCTCACGTGGGCCGTGACCCTGATATCTTGACAGTGTTTCCTCTCTCTCTCCCTCTCTCTCTCTCTCTCTCTCTCTCTCTCTCTCTCTCTCTCCTATCGTCCTCAGGCTGGGACCTTCTCCCTGGCAAAGGCTATTTTCTGATTCCCTCACATTACTTGCCAGGGAACCTCAAAGTCCCTCTTCTGTCTCCCTGCCCAGCCATTGGCTGCCAGCAACTTTATTTACCAATTAGAACCAGCAGAAGGCAGGGACCATCAGCGTCTCACACACACAGTTGGGAAACCCAATTAACATAATATAAGCAATAAACCGAATCGACACCATAGTCAACCTTTAGAATTTTCAGCATTCCATTAGTCACATAGATGTTATCTACTCAAATATCCCTTTTTCAATCCAACAATCACTTACTGAGCACTTAGAAAATGCAAAATAACATTCCTTAAGTAAATTTGGTCCTTAATTAAAAAAATGTTATTTCATTAAAGTGAATACGATAAGATTAACCATCTTTTCTACTGTAAGGGTGCAATGCAGTAGCATTTATTATTCTTACAGCATTATGCAACCATGACCACTGTTTGCATCAAATGGAAATGTGCACCCACCAAACCCTTCCTGCCACCCTACTCTGAAAACTCACTTTCTACAAATTTTCCTAGTCTACATATCTCATGTCATGGTGTTTGTGTCTTTTTTTCCCTCTCACTAGGCATGATGTTTTTAAAAAGTTCATCTGTGTTCAGTAAGTTCACTGAAAAGTATTCCTACACACACACACTCACACATACACACACATACTCACATATACACACACATACACCACACACACATATACATGCGCACATACACACATATACATACACACACGTGCACACACACATGCACTCACATATACACACATATACACATACACACATACACACATGCACATACATACACATACATACACAAACATGCACATACACAAACATGCACATACACATGCACTCACACACACATATATACACATAAACACACACAAATACACATGCGGGCACACACATACACATACTCACATGCACACACATACACACACGTATACATACAAGCATGCACACAACATACACGCACACACACATACACGCACACACACATACATACACACATGCACACACACATACACACATACACGCGTACACATGCACACCCAGACATATACATGCACACACACATACATACACACAACATACACACACACATACACACATACACCCAGACATATATACACACACATATACACACATACACACACATGCACACATACATACATACACACATATGCACATACATACACATACACATATACACACATACAACATACACACACATACACAAGGCATATATACACACAGACATATATACACACACATATACACACATACATGCACACACATGCACACATACATACATAAACACATACGCACATACATACACATACACATATACACACACATACAACACACACACATACACACACATACACACATACAGACATAAACGCACGCATATACACACATACATGCACACACATGCACACATACATACACACATACGCACATACACACATACACATACACATATACACACGCACACAACATACACATACATGCACACACATGCACACACACATACACACATACACCCAGACATATATACACACACATATACACACATACACACACATGCACACATACATACATACACACATATGCACATACATACACATACACATATACACACATACAACATACACACACATACACACAGGCATATATACACACAGACATATATACACACACACATACACACATACATGCACACACATGCACACACATGCACACATACATACATAAACACATACGCACATACATACACATACACATATACACATGCATACAACATACACACACATGCACACAGACATATATACACACAGACATATATACACATGCATATACACACATACATGCACACACATGCACACACACATACACACATACACACATACACACATACACATATACACATATACACACGCACACAACATACACACATATACACACATACACACACATATACACACATATACACACATTCATGCACACACATGCACACACACATACATACACACAAACGCACATACACATACATACACGTGCACACACACATACACACACATACACATACACACATATGCACACACACATACGCTCTGTGTTATATGGCAGTATTTATCACTCGCGTAGTGATAAACCTTTGGATAGTTTCAATCTTTGAGCTACTGTTGAATGCAGCTCATGTGGACATGATGCATGTAGTGTCTGATGGGCATTTGTAGTTTTAATTTGTACTTCCTTACGGGTTCTTATATATGAGCTGGTTTGCCATCCACATATTTTCTTTGTTGAAGTTTTGTTCAAAAGCCTTTTGACCATTTGTCAAAACTACAGTTTTTATTGTTCAGTTATAAAATTTTCCAGTGTGTGTGTGTGTGTGTGTGTGTGTGTGTGTGTGTGTGTGTGTGTGTTTACCAAGTTTGGGTTTTTATTTTCATGTCACTTGGGGAGAATTCTTTTGAATTTTGATAAAGTCCAACATATTTCTTTTCCTTTCATGCAAAGCAAGTTCCGTGTGTGTGTTTGTTCTAATGTTTTAGAAAGCTTTTCGAAGGCTTCCCAAAACTTTGAGAAGCCCTATTGTTTTGGCTGTTAAATGTAAGTTGATCCATTTCAAGTTAACTTTTATGTGGTGAGAGGTAAGATTAAGGCTCTCTTTTCCTTGTACATACCTTCTCACATGTCCCATGCCCAGTGATGGGTTACACCATGTACAGATTAGTGGTCTGTTGTCCCCATTGATCTGTCTTCAAGTCTGGCTCTGCCTCCCTCATGTGCTGCCTGAACAGCACTTACGTTGTATTATTTTAACAGTCGCAGACATAGTAACCCAGCAGCGAGTCTTAAATCCTGAATCCTTCAGACCCCTCTCCTTTCCTGAGTGCACACAAGGTACTCTACCATCTGATAAAGCTGTAAAAATGAGAAAACATACTGGTTTCCAAGGAAATGCATAAAATTTGCTTGTTTTATATTTTGTGTACTTAACCAATCTTATAGCTTCGAAGTCTACCTTCTTTTTGAAGATGGTTTTAAGAGACGATATTGGACAAACTTTAATTGAAATGCCCACTGAATACTTGCTTCTCTCTCATACCTATGGAGGCAGTCGCAAAGCATGACTGCACTTGCCTGTGGAGCCCTGGATCCAATTACCAGCATCCTATGTGTACCCATGCATGCATGCTCATACTTACATACACTTGCAAAAGCCTCTAGACCAAATGCCATCACCAGAGATCTGTAAAGCATGCACTTCTGCACTAATCCACTCTCTAGAACACAGTGGGGAGGTTCCCTCTTGCAGAATTCACACGCCATAATTCACAGAAGCTCATTACAACTGGATGAGAATCATAGGAATGCTAGCTTTTTCAATTCTTACTCTGGTATTAAGCATCCTGGTCAATAATTCCACCCTCCCCCCACCCCCAGAGTTCTGTATAATATGTGCTCAACCTAGATATTTACAATAGTTGAAGATATTGAGGTAAGTAACACACAGCTTGGATTCACCCCAAGTACTTCTCAACCATTAGGCATTTAAAAAGGGGAAAGAAAAATACTGGGCAAAAGCCTACATGATCCTCAGTAGCCACCAGCTCTGAGGCATCAGTTGCCTACAATGTTCATGAAGAGCAGAAGATGTTGGATGCTCATACCTTCCTGTCAGCACTGGGATAACCTGAGCACTCTCGGCTGAACTTACTTATTTTAAATCCACAAAGATGACCATCACACTGTTCGCTTAGTCCACGTTAAAAAAAAAATAAACAATAGCTTTCTGACTTAGTCACTACCGTGTAATAATCAGGAAATTTCCCATAAACAGATTTCCAGCTTCTCTCTGAAAACCAGAAGGTATGGAAAACCTGGCTTACAGTCTAAGTGGCGCCCATCAGTTGACCTCCAGCATCAGCTGTTCTTCATGAGGTCAGATGTTTTGACTCCTGTTGACATTGCTGAAGATACCTTTCCTACTTGGATTCTCCAAGGTTGTAGTTCTTAAAAACGGGATTTACCTTGGTGTCCTGTGAAGAGACTTAGAAATGATTGATGTTAATGGCCTACCTCTAGACATTTTATAGAATCCATCTCGGGGATATAGAGCAGACCAGGGATTTTGGTAAACTCTCCGGGCAATATTGTTCTATGGTTAAGATTGAGGGCACTTAGGTACATCCTTTAGCTTGCATATGCATCACCTGGCAATCTTGTTCAACTGCAGCTTGTGATCCAGGAAGTCTAGGATAGGACCTGGTATTCTGCATTTGTAACACCATCTTAATTTCTGCCAGTGCAGCTGGTCTGTGGGTCTGGTGCTGAGGAAGACTCCAGGACACTGGTACTCATTTGGTTTGTGTTTGAAACCCTAAAATATACACTTAGGTTTCAAGCCCAGTGGAAAAATATTCTAACATCACAGTTACTACAGGTGGCCAGTGGATGCTTGAGTTTTTTTTCGCTTTTGAGGATATAGTCTCAATTTGTTTTGGTTACTCAAAGTCGTTCTCTGTAATGCAGGTACTTGATTGACTGATTTCCACTCCATCTTCGCTGCTATGCAAGAAGCAGTGATACTCTGGTATTCCTGTTGGAAATTTCACGTCTTCTGACGTTTTTAGGCAATAACCAAAGCCAACAGCATGACAAGGATTGGTTGTGTTGTGCATGCCGTTTGTTTGTTTGCTTGTTTGTCAGTTTGACACGAGGTAGAGTCTTCTGTGAAGAGAGCTTCTCAATTGACAAAGACCTTTGATTATATTGGCTAGTAGGCAAAACTGGGGGTTATTTATTTATTTATGATTGATGTGGAAGGGTGCAGCCCACTGTGGGTGATGTCACCCCTGGTGAGATGATCCTGGATTGTACGAAAAGGAAAGCTGAGGAGCAGGAACTGAAGCAGAGGTCATGGAGGAATCCTGCTTGGTCTTTCCTCCATGATGGACTGTGGGCTGTAAAAGGAAGTAAGCCCTTCCCTTGCCTCCGAAAGTTGCTTTTGGTGATGGTCTTTCTCCCACCAATAGAAAGCAAACTAGAACACTGTGTCTGTATGACATCTGAGCATTTTACTGGGGTGAGTTTCAGTATGTCCTAGAAGGCCCAGGGTAATCATTCTCAACCCCCAGCATACAAATGGCTTGGAAAGTTTCCTAAAATACCACCCCCCCGCCCCCTTATACTCCAGTCTGACGTTTTTGGTTTAGGGAAGACAGATAACTTATATTCCAGTAAATTCCAATGAGATTCTCATAGTACTGGCTATCTGGAGGTTTTGTAGAAATGAAGGGAAAGCTCGTGGCACAGGGGCCCCCTTTGTCTTATGATATCAGTCTCTTGCTTTAGAACAGTTACCTTTTGTGTTTCCAGATAAGATTTTGCTCAGGAAAAGTTTACCAAAAAACCACAAGCTTAAGGCTAGAAACTTGTCACGCAAGGGTAAGTACCTGAGTTCAGATCCCTAGCTATCATATAAATGCTGCGTGGGCATGGGGGCTCGACTGTAAATCCCAACCTACAATGTGCAGAGGCAGAAAAATCTTTGGCACAAACTGGCTAACTTTACTGTCTGATAGGGTGCTTCAGGTTCACGTGGGAGACCCTGCCTCAGTACATCATGTGGAGAGTGAAGAAGACTCCATTGTTAAGTCTATGTGTGTGCCCGCACATCATGTCTACACGTGAAATAGTGAAATATATACATATATATATATATGCGCACATAGGCACCCACTCCAAGTATAAATATTCTTATTGTTTTGCTATTGCTTTTAATATGTAAAATATATGGGAAACGGAAACAAAATATCATACCAGTGATGGGTGGGAAGGTATCAGTTTGATACAAGTGAAACAGATGGATCATTTGGTGCCTTTGTATGGAAAATTTATTTTCATTTCACGTGACCCTCTTTGGACATATTTGTGTGTTGTGTTCAATTATAATGAAAAAAAAAGTCACAGAAAGTGTGAGTGCATGATCAATTGCTGAGGACTTTTCTGTAAGGGGAGGTGCGATTGGGGATTATACACTGTTTTATGGCTGAATAGTAAACTCTGTTGGAGCCTCTTTCCAAGACTCTAGTGAGCACCGAGGGAGGAGAGAGCTAGAAATGCTTGTGTTTTCAGCTTCTTCAGAGGAGAGGGAAACTAAGGAAACCATTTGTGAACGTTTTGTTACTTTAGTCTTCTTGGTTTGGATTGGGTCCAAGGACTTCTACCACAGGAAACGCACTATTGCCTTCTCCCAGTAGGTTCATCGTTTCACAGACTGCAAAGAACGTACCCTGCTATCTTGGGTTCTAATTGCCATGACTGAATATTCTGACTGAAGCAACTTAGAGGAGAAAACGTTTAACTCGCAGTTCAGAGTAGTCTACCATCGTGGGTAAGTCAAGGCCATCGGAACTTGAATGAGTTGTTCACCTTATGGCCTCGATCAGAAAATGCTTGCATGCATGGTACTCACTTTGCTTTCTTCATTCGTACAGAACAGAATTTCCTGTCCAGGGAGTGATTCTACTCACAGTTAAGATGGATCTCCCTTCACCAATTAGCATAATATTTAGGGAGATTCTATAAAGACTGGGCTGGCTTGAACTTGAGACTATGGCCCCGGCTTCAAAGGACTGGGATTACAGGTGTTTGTCACCACATCCTGAATGGTAGGCCAATTCTTAAATGTGATGTGGGTGGCACACTGCTTTTTTTTTTTTTTTTTTTTTTTTTTTGGTCTTTAATAGATACCAAGGTTAACAGAAACATTAACACCTCAATGGTGTGCTGAGATCTCTGTGGTTAGAATGGGAGTCACTTTTAAACCTGATTGCATTTGCTAAACATAAACTCTGAATTTCATTTTCCCTCCCTCTACTCCCAAAACTCACAGTGATATACTATCAAATTTAGAATTTGGTAATAGACTAAGTACTTGGTTAAGGAAAAGAAGTATTGTCAGAACACTGGAGAATAGATGCGAAAGGGAACTTTTGGGCAAGAAGGGTGGGTGGCTATAGGTTACTGAGCTACAAAATAAGCCATGTTTTGGGAGCAAATCTTTAAAAGTCCATGAGGTTCTGAACGTTTTTATGAGGACAAAACATGGGCTAGCATCTTTTCTTATCAAGGAGAGGTTGAGTCAATATCACTTTTTTTCTTGAGCAGCTTCCATAGTGGTTTCTACTCCAAGGATCTATATTTTTACATTTAAGAAACATGGACTTCATTTGAGCTTCTCCAGCCTATCGGAAGCATGAGAAGGCGGTGGACTGGCTCAATGACCTACATTGGCTCTGCCTTGCAAAGACTGCCAGAGATCATCCGGTGAGTCCTCCTCACAGAACTCTCTTTCTCCTCTAGGTCCCGCCTTGGTTCCTGGAGGCAGCGGTGCCAGGCGGCTGCAGGCTGCGGGCACTCGTTGCTCCAGCTCACCCTTTCACCCCTCCTTCACCCCGGGAGTGCCACGCCGGGTGGCGCGGTTTTTCTGACCACTAGGGAAGCTGGGCAGGCGAGGCCAGGAATTACAGGGCCTCCCCGCTTTGGCGAGCCCTAGTATCTGCATCCTCCTGAAGCCAGCCACTGTGCTCTAGCGGATTCGAAAGAAGCAGGGTCTCGCAGGCAGCAAGTCGGGCCCCAGGGAGGCCTGAACTATTTCCCACCTCTCCCAATCCCCATTTGAACTTCCAGCTTCGGGCCTGGGAGACGCCCCGCAGCCGAGCCAGCCTCCAGCGCGCAGAGTTAGAGCGCTCCGTAGCGGAGGGCGAGCGGTCCAGTCGCCCGGGGCATCCCCGTGCCGGGGGCGGAGGCGAGGGCAGTGGGGGGCGGGGGGCGGGATAGGGTCTGCAGCACGGAGTGTAGCGGCTGGACCCTTGTAGCCCGCCCGGAGACTGGCAGAGGCGGAGGGCGCGGCTCGGGCGCCGGGGGCGGGGTCTCTGGTGCTGATTGGTGCGTATCTGGGGGCGGGGCGTAGGGGCGGGCTCGGGGTGGGGCTGGCGCCAGGCGCTGGAGCTGCGGGCTCAGGGCGAGGAGTAGCTAGCAGCTGGAGCCGAGTTGGAGGAAGCAGCGGCAACGGCAGCGGCAGCAGCGAGGACGGCTGTGCAGCCAAGGAACCGGGACAGCTAAGCAACGGCCGGTCGTAGCTGGATCGAAGGAACCTGGGAGCTGGGAGCTTGAGAGGCCGCTGAAGCCCTGGCCGGGCAGAGGAAGGAAGCGAGCCGACCCGGAGGTAGGCGGCGGCGGCGGGTCCCGGTGTGCCCGGGAGGGGGAAGCGGTGCGAACGCGCACGGCTGCTGCTCTTCCTGTCACAGCAGCCACTTCTGCTGGCGAGCCACTCAAGGGGAAGCGAGCCGGCTGCCAGCTCCTAGTCGCCAGCATCTCCCGGCCACTGGGAAGCCTTCTCGGGCCAGTAACCAGCTTGTATGGTCGCGGCCACCTCCTGCTTTCATTTCCTCCGTGCTACCCCGGGCCGGCTCTGCTAGTCGCCGGGCGCGTTCTGTCCCGGAGTTGCCAGCGGTCGCCGGCTCCCCTCCTCCTCCGTCACCTCGCGCTTCCGAGGGTCTCCGATCGCCCTGCAGGTTTCTGAAGCCGGGAGCGCGCGAGGAGGGCGCCTGGAACGCTGCCTTTGCGTTAGCGCGGCATACCCTCCCAGGCCCGGCAGTCGCAGCCCGGGTCTCCGGCTGGGCTGGGCCACAGTGGTCCCCGGAGCTCGCCCCCAGCCCCCGCCCTCCGAAGTTTGCCTCCCTCCTCTTCCGGGGTGGGGGAAGTGCGCCTCGGGGCGGCCGGTGGCTGGGGCTCTAGCTTGGCGTCTGGCGCCCGCCGGGCTTGGGCAGGTTGCTGGAGGCATAATGAGTGGGATCCTGGCACCGCCCGGAAATCCAGCTTTTCCTAACGCGGGGCGACCCTGGAAGGACCTGCCCAGCAATAAGCTGCCGGCCAGGGAGAACCGGCCCGCGTGCAAGCCGGAGCTAAAATATCTGGGGGAATTGTCTGCAAGCCACTTCCTTCCCAAAGGCAGAAACTGCCCGGCAGATCACGAGACAAAGAGAATAGAAACGCTCTGGCCAGGCACGCATGTACAGAAATGCATTTTGGTAACCAGCTTTCGCGCACAATAACGCAAGGGTGTGAGCGGAGTGGCTGTGACATGTTGAATGCTGTGTGCCGGCACTGGATTCAGGGGAATTCTGCTCCCGGCGCTGGTAATACTGGAAAGGTCTCACTTCCACCGTTAATTCTTGAAGGAGCTGCAGGCTCTATTGGTGTATTGGTGTGAATTTATGCTTTATTTCGGGGTTTGATGATTTTAGGACTTAATTCCCCCCCCCCCTTTCTTTCCCTCTCTTTTCCTTTGTCAGACAGTGTGAAATAGGAAAGGATGAAGCAGTTCCGGGTTTTGAGTGTAGCATGAGATTGTCATTTCAGTGAGATCGAGTTTCAAGTTTTAGGTGGTAGGGTTACTCACAAAGCTGATTGACCTAGGCTCCTTGTGCAAGCCTATCTTAATATTTCGTTAGCTTGTGTTCCATGTTGAGCACTTGAAAGATGGTAAATTATGAGCTGAGAAAGCTTGTAGTAGGCAGATGGGTTTATTTCTGCCACAGATAGCAGATTCGTAGATTTCTAAAGTAGATATCATTAAGACTTCAGGGCCTTTTGCACAGGTGAGAAGTTCATGCAGCTTTTGTCACTGAGCAAAAGCCCCCCCCCTCCCCCTTCTCTCTTTCTCTCCCTCCCTCCCTCTCCAGTTGCACACAAGTAGATCATTTTCTTAGGCACACAAGTTGCTTAAACTTTGGAAAACACGTGTTTTTGCTTATTACCAAGAAAATGATCCTGGTTTTTCTTGCACCTCCCGTGGTTGAAAGGCAGGTTTAAATGGGGAGTGGGGGGGGAGAGCTCCTTGCCTTGCAGAAGTTCTGTGCTGGCTGCCTTCCTCTAAGTGCTAAGTGCCTGTTGCAGGCCACGCTACTTTTCCATAGCAATCTGTCAGTTTTTATGATTTGAAGAAAGTTGGATGGAGCTGATGCTGGCTCTCAGGCTGTTGTGGGAGTTTGCTTTTAACTTTCATCTTGCACCGGGACCTGTTCCTAGTTGCATAACACAACGCCACCATGTGCACGCTGTTATCTACTGTTTTATTTGTGTTTTTATGATAGCATTCTGCTTTTTCACATCTGGGATGCGCTGTAGTCATGTTAAAGAAAAAAAACCAGTATTTCACTGCCCACTGACTTGATTTATTGTTTTCTTTAGTGCTTGCTCTTGCTCTCTCTCTCTCTTTCTTCTCTCTCTCTCTCTCTCTCTCTCTCTCTCTCTCTGTGTGTGTGTGTGTGTGTGTGTGTGTGTGTGTGTCTTTGGTACATTTCTAGTATAAAGTTAGATTGGGAAAACTGAGCAGTCGAATACATTATGAAAATATGTACTTAGGCTGCTGATGGTGGGTGGTGTGCACGTATCTTTTGGAAATGTTAATTACACCTAACCTGATTGGTACACCCCTTACCCTTTTTTTTTCTTTTATTAAATATATATTAATTGTATACAGCAGTGGGTTCGGGGAACATTTTTATACACGCAATATACATTTTTATACATTTTGTTCATATTCATTCCTCCTTTAGCCTTTTCTTGTCTCTCTTCCCCTCTCAAGCTAACCTCTGAAAAGGCTTCAAGTCTTAAGTTCAAGTTTATTCAACTTACACAGACTTTGAACCCTTAAACGGTTCCTGAGAACACTGTGGGACTTTGAGTTTGTTGTATTGATTGAGATTTCCTTTCTGCCCCCTTTTCCCTAAGTAGTTCAGTAAAGCGTTGTAAAAGGCATTCACTTTGAGAACATTATCCACAGAACTTGCTAAAATAGGAGCAATTCTGGTCCAGATTTTACTGTGTTTGCATTTTTGACTTGCAAAATGTGTTTTATTGGATAAGGAGATAGTGAATGTGAGTCAACTGGGGAAAAAATGGTTTTATGGTCAGGTTGTCTATACAAGCTGAGCCAATGTTTGCATGTGAGCTTTTACTTTTAATCTCTCATGAATAAGGTGTACACATGCAGAAGAAATTAGCTCCTATCAGTCTGTTAGGCATATTAGACAGGTCAAGCACAAAGCCCCCCTTGCATGGTGGGCAGGGTTTTGCTAGCTAAGGCAGGAAAGCAAGCATTCTGATAAAGGCAAGTGATTTCAATAAGAGTATTGGCAAAACCACGACCTCCCTCCCCCCAAAAAAATTTCCATTAGAGAGGAGACAAATGAGACTTTAAAAATTGCAATAAATGAGTGCTTTTGTAAAAAAAGATACAATTTACAGCTGTCTTTAAAAAAAAAAACTGACAGTTGAGTTTGGTGGCACAGGGCTTGAGAGGTGGAGGTGAACAGCTCAAGAGTGCAAAGTCAAGTTCTACTACATCAAGAGTTCAAGACCAGTGTGGACTACGTGAGACACTGCCTACAAACTGAGTGCATAGTCACACATACAATGAATGAGCCCTTCGACTCACAGGTGACTATCTGGCTTTCGAAGCTTCATCATTTTTTTTGGACACCAAGCTAAATGAACTGAAAGATTGAGCGTGTAAAAACGTATAGCTTGTCCATTTGGCTCATGATGGTCTCCAACTCCCCCCCCCCCCCCATTTTCTGGAGAAATGTGTAATACATGTAGTACAAGCTTACTGGAGAGAAAAAATGAGACTGTAAACGTCACTTGGTTCTGCCTCCGTTGTATATCGTAAAGTAAATCAAATATATACCTATAAGCACCTGTAGTCAAAATAGTTCTCAGGTTAATGATCACCTGGGGGAGAGTTGAAGTCATAGCCTGGCCAAAGGGTCAGGAGGCTCTACCAGTGGGTGTTGTTAGAGGAGAGCTGTCCACCCAGCCGTTCAGCCTTTGCCAGGTGCCTTCCTCCTGAAGTGCCTCTGTGGCCTTGACAACTGGGCTTGTCCCAAGAGGAACCAGCGCCTTCATTCTCTGCGGGCATTGCATGACTGTGTTCAGCTTTTCCTCTTTGAGGGCAGCTCCGGGAGCAGCGACGAAACCCAACTGGACAACAGCCTCGTGGCTCCCACCCTGTGCCCTGCCACCAGGCACACTTCTGTCCCCCTCCCACACAACACCCCCTGACCTCCCCTGAGCCACCTTCCACCTTGGGTCTGGAGAGAGTGACTTGGACTAAGTCCACACACAGGCAGGCTCTATCTGCCTGTATTTACAGCAGCGTTTTATTTTTAGGTAGCTTCAGGCTTCTTTTAGAACTGCTTGAAGCACTGAAAGGCAGCACAAGAGAAAATTCCTGGCAGGCACCTGTCTGTTTCTGTTTTAAATCTGCATTGTGCAAACGGCAGTGACACTCAATGCCGATATTGCCTAGCAGTCCTATTGTTACCAAGAGCGCTACAGGAATGCCGTAACTTCAGTCACTGAAGGCACGTTTTTTCAGTTGGCTTGTTTTCTCATCTGCAAAATGGGGCCGAGAGTCACACTAGAGTAGTTGTAAGGGTTCACATCAAGCCCCAAGAACCGTGTCTGGCACATGGCAAGCACTGAGTCAGGGTTAATTGTACTAAACTTGTACTGAGAAGCGCGGTGCTATGTGCTTTTGTGAATATAATTGCCTTTAATCCTCATAATGACCTGGTAAGGTATAGATAGGTCTGCCTCTTGGCCGTACAGGTGACTGGCCTCACAGGATGATGGAGAAGAGGAAGTTTCGGCGACTTGACTTGTCCATAGTTACATATCTAGGCAAGGACCAGGGCAGTCACTGTTAGCTGCGACTCCAAGTTCACCCTTCCTGCCCTGAATTTAAAAGAGTACCATTGCTTTCTCACAAGAAGAAGCACTTTAGGGCAGCTCCCTCAGTTCACACCTCCCATGGCCCCCTTTCTTTTTTTTTTTTTTTTCCTTCTTTTTTTTCGGAGCTGGGGATCGAACCCAGGGCCTTGCGCTTGCTACCACTGAGCTAAATCCCCAACCCCCATGGCCCCCTTTCAGTCCCACTCTATACGGTAGTGTTGCTGGAGGCACACCTCTTCCAGGTGGTGTGGATCTCTTCCTTAGCTAATAAAAATATCATGGCTTTTAGTCCTGGCTCTTTCCATCATGACCCTCTCAGTCTAGTAGGGCTGCTGGGGGTGGGCTGGGGTGGCTCTCACCACTCCTCTTCCTGGTGTGCTCAGGGACACTCGGTGTCCCTCACAGCCCTCCCTCTCCACTGTGTCACCAGGGTGTGTACTCACTACCCCTATAGGGCTTGCAGGCAAGAATTACAGCCTCCATCCACACCCTGCTTACCCACACTGCTACCCAGCCTGAAGTGTGGCAGCAGGCAGCATATTCGGCTTAGCTTGTCGGTTTGGAAATGAGTTGAGCTATTAGATGCCTGTAACATTTTTCTGTCCTCCTCTAACTGAGGTTCCTCGGCGTCTCTACTACCCTGTATACAAACACGGTGTTTACTAGGACCAGTTTATAGAACATAACTTCCGGGATTTTGAAGGGTAGACAGATTTTCAAGTAACCATTCTTGTATAAGTTGAGGTAGGATGTTCGTGTGAAACTCTGAGCTAGCCCATTAAACGGGGAAGGATTACACATAGTGGTGTGGGCTACCCCATTCAGAGTCCTCCTTGTTTTCACTATAGACACTCTGGTTACTGCCACCCACTGTCATACCACTAATCTCAGGGCAAAATGGCAATGCACATTTTTTTTTTTACCTTGATTTTTATTTTAAATGGGCTTTGAAGATAACCATTATTTCTGCTCTCCAGTCGGGTTTCTCGAATCCTGTCCTTTGTAAAGGTGGATAGAGTAAGTCAGGGCCTTTCAGAGGAGAGTTTGTCTGGCCCTTTTCCGCCATGCCTGCAGGTTAGAAGGTTGAAAAAAGAGAGAATCCGCTTCTAAGCCGTCGCACATTAAGGAGTCATGGATTTCTATGTGTCAAGCCATCAGACACAATTTTCTTTGAGTCAATGAGAATTTCTCAGTATGTTAACCAGAGAAAGAAAATTTACTTTCAGTGAGTGGGCTTGTAGTCAGCTATTAAAGGGTTAAAAAAAACTGGAGCAAAATAATTCCCCTTAAGGAAATTATGGATGGTTGCATGTGACCTTGTATAAAAATAAGTTTTGTAGTTTGTTCACAGGATTCCATTATGCTTTAGGGTGTGTGTGTGTGTGTGTGTGTGTGTGTGTGTGTGTGTGTGTGGTATACCATATTCTATCAGCTTAGAGCTTTTATCATAAAGTTGCCTGGATTTTCTGAAAGTAATAGTATGTTGATGACATAGCTAATGACCTTTACCCTGTGAATCCGGGTGGAAATATTCACCAGGCAGGTGTTTGTATCTAAAGAGAATGGGAGGCATAATTTAAGGAAAGGGCAAACATCTGTTCTGTCAGAACTCCAAATTGACTTCAGGAGGGTCACAGGGGCACTTTCACATGCTTCAGGCTGCTGGGTGTCCCGTTGTCCTGGGGACAATTTGAAGAAGAGCTTGCCAGTCCTCTAGATGTGACAGTCCTTGTGACTCTGGATAGCTGTTCCACTGATCTCCCCAGGGAGGAGCCAAGTCGTTAGAACTTGTGCAATGGGAGGCCCAGGAGAGTGACATGGGCAGAGAGGCCAAGAGGGGTACAGGTGGCAGGATCGAAGTTTGTAGGACACAGAAAGGCAGGAATCCAGAAGCACTTTGCTCAGTATACTACTGTTAGTCACTGATTTATGGACTTCTTGGGCAAGGTTGCATTTTAATGAAGTGCTTCAGAGAAGCACATGCATGGTTTAGGTGCTGGGTCCGTGCACTTTGCAGGCATGCTGCCCAGCTGTTGTGGCTTTTTTTCGTGCAGGTGTGTGGGAGCCAGACCCACTCATCCGCTTGGCTGTCATGAAGGCAGGTCTACAAAATTCTCATGGGGGACCAGTCCCAGTAGGCAGGACACTGCTACTGTGGGACAGCTGGCCCCTGGAGTCCAGAAGTAAGTCACGGTAGTGTTAAAAGTGGCTGGAGATGTTTGGCTTTGTTCTCTGGTGGCGAGAATATCTGTAGTACCCTGGTTATCTTGGGTTGATGGAGATGCAGCTCCCAGTAAGGCGTCACGTGATAGCTGTGATAACGGCCTCATTTAAATGGGTATGGCATACTGGAGAAAGTGTGCAGGGTGCAGCCAGAGAGGAGGGCTTGCCTCCTCTGCCTAGCCAAGGTCTCCCAGAGCCTTGTCACCACATGATCAAGTCCCCACCCAAAGAAATGACTTGTCTGCGCCCTCTCAATTTTTACTGCCCTTCACCGACACTGAGTCATTGATCACCTTGACTGCTAACCTTAACCGTCTGTCTGCATTGATCCTCCTGGCCATGTTTGGGCCATCTGAGAAGACAGGCATGCTCTCCTTGCAGTCCCTGAGTCATAAGAGACTGAGACCCAGAGTCCTGCAGAGGTCTTAAGATTCTTCTGATAGGGGCAGAGGCAAGGCATTTGCAGAAGCCTCAAGGTCCTCTAGGGGTGGGGATTGTTTTCTCTAGAATCCAGACCCCTAAAGTTAATCAGACTCCTCCCAGGTTTCACCCCCTGTGCAGACTTTAGCCCCAGGCACACTCAATCAGATCTCAGGTTTAGAAAGCCCTCAGAAGGTGGGGAGCAGGTCTGTGCATCCTGTGTGGAATATGCCTAGTTGTTCTGTGTGCTGCCTGCCGGGATTTGTTACTCTGTTGCTGGGGGCTGGAGACATTTCTTTCCTGTTGTACTGAGAATCCCACCAAACTGGGCCTCTGGGTGGTTGAGATTGAGGAAGTGCCCAGCACCAGCTGGCAGAAAGCTATCTACCCGGGCTACTGATTTAGGACATCCCCCTTCCCAAAAGACACCCATTGCCAGGAAACGCTAACAAAAATTTCAGGGCAGATTTGAAGGAATTAAATTATTCTTAGGCATATTGCCTGGTTTCCAAGCATTTAGGGATATGTAAATTTTCATGTTCTTTGGAGTTCTGTGTCTCTTTTGTACAGAGCACATTAGTACAGAAAAAATGAGATTTGCTAGTTCTACATTTTTGTGTGAATTTATGCAATGAATATTTAATTTGATTCTGGATCTTTCAAAGGAGAGGCCTTCTTCAAACGTAATGTAGCTTATTTTTCTCATATGCTCCACTGGCTGCATTAATTTTTTTTCCCCCCTCTGATGCCTGAAATGCGAAGTAGAGTGCTACCCCAGATTAATAGTCTGTTACACAAAGATTTCCAGTGTTTGTTTTTACTTCCTTTGAATATGCTGCCCTCTTTAGAGTGTTATTGTATAACGGTAAGAGGCTTTAGCCATGTGAAGTTGAATACTTCACACTTCTGAATGCCAACATAACAATTAATCTGTGATTAGATTTCGCTTCTTAAGATTCCTACCCTGAAGAGTGTCTGGAATACTCAGCCTCTCAAGTGTTTCATTCTGTAGACTTAGAAAAGTCCCCTTGACGAGGCACCCTGAGATTGTGTGGCTGGTTTTTTCTTGATTTGCTTTACTGTGCAGTTGGTGAACTGAAACCTTTAGCTTGAGTTTAGTAAAGGTAACATTGGGAAATAAAGCGGAGTGCCGCCAGCCTGGATCTCTACTGCATGCTGTCCTGTTGGTCGTCCATAATGACTCCCAAGTTCTCTTAGCTTTGGCTCACCCATGCTCTGCCCTCAGTTGCTTTGGCAATAAAAAGAAAATAGTTTTCATTACCGTGGCCTCCACCAAACCTGTTTTACATAGTACTTCCGTAGCATTAAGCGTGGCTACTTCCTTTTGTTTCTTAGCTCAAGAAATGAAGTCTACTCATCACCCTCATTACTGGCCTGCAAGTCTGGGATCTCAGAAAGACACTGATTCCTGGATGAGCAGAAGCCTGAGTGACCAGGCCTTAATTCAGCCTCCCAAGTGTGGGGTCCCCTGACCTGGGGATCCCCTGTGTTTACCTGCTTGCTTAGTCCTATTTTTAGGGTTTACTTTGTATCTAACTAAGCCTTGACTTTCCTTCTCAGATCGGCAGAACCACAGTGTTTTTGTTTGTGTGGATTTCTACCTTCCCTGCTCTCTGTCTCTCTCTGTCTCTGTTTCTCCCTCACAACCCCTCCCCCCCCACACCCAGGTGTGTGTGTGTGTGTGTGTGTGTGTGTGTGTGTGTGTACACTCGAGTGGTTTTCTCATCCCACTGTAATCAGTCCAACTTCATTTGCAGCTAATTACAAAGCCTCAGGTATACTCCTGATTTCACCCAGAGTTTTTGGCTCTCACTAGCACCCCTGCAGTGCATGCTTACTTCCTGTGAGCCCTCAGGCCTCTCCCTCAGGCCCCTCACCTTCCTTTGCCTAAGGTTGGTGAGGAATTGCTTCCTCCAGAGAGCATTCTTCACCTTCCACACCTTCTCCCTTCATAGCACTTGCGCCTTTATGGACCTGCTCCTGCCTATAGTCTCTCAGGAGCCCTCACCCCGTTCTCTCCCTGTCCTCGTCCCTCCCTCCTGGGCATTGAGGGCAGCTTCTCCACAGGGTCCGTGCAGTGCTCCCTTACACTTGGAGACTTCATTTCCCCTTGGTGTGCATTTCAGGTGGCCCTCTTGTCTTCCCAGTCCAGGTTCACCGCTCCCTCTTTGTCTTGTGATGGATGAGACTGCCCGTGCTTCTTTCTCTGATATGACATTTGCTTGGTCTCGCCCATACCCAGAATCATGCCACACATTCCATTGTGTCTGCAGATTCCTGCAATTGGACGTGGTCTCCCACTTGAACCCCATGGCAATTTGTGTCAGAGTCTGTTACGGCCCGGTATGGCATCTACCTAATGTTATGGCTCCTCCTGCACTAGTCCTATCTTGGGAACATTGCCACATGCTAGCACTTCCACCCCTGTCCCGCCCAGTGTTCTTAGAAGGCAGGGACTGTCTTACTAATTGTGGTTTTGTATACTGTGTCAAGCAGTGGCACACCGTTCTGGGGCCTGTGCATGTCGTCTGCCAAGTTGATTAAGTACTTGTTGAATGGGGGTAGAAATTCAACTCCACACAGATGGCGAAGTGTGACGTCCATTCATAAGCCTTGTTTTTGCTTTGCTAGGTGAATGAAGCCGGGAGCGGAGTGTGACAGTAAAATCAGACGACCGATGGACAGTGTGACAAGAACGTCAGAGAGGATTGGGCCTCGCTGTGAGAGTCAGCCTGAAGTCAAGGTGTTGACAAGTTGCTGAGGACACGTGGGAGGACGGTGGCGCGCAGAGGGAGAGCCCTGTCTTCAGTCACACCATTGATGGAGGACAGATGGACACCCGGATGGCCAGTCACCTCTCTTAAACCTTTGGATAGTGGTCCTTTGTGCTCTGACGGACACCTGTTAGGGATTCTAGCCCGTTCTCTGAACTCACTTTCCCTTAAGACGTAAACTCGGACTGCAGCGTGTGAGCCGGCTTCTCCGTAGCGGGGCACCAGAGCTGCAGACATGAGCGCAGAGGGGTACCAGTACAGAGCGCTGTATGACTACAAAAAGGAACGAGAGGAAGACATCGACCTACACTTGGGGGACATCCTGACTGTGAATAAAGGCTCCTTAGTGGCACTTGGATTCAGTGATGGCCAGGAAGCCCGGCCAGAAGATATTGGCTGGTTAAATGGTTACAATGAAACTACTGGGGAGAGGGGAGACTTTCCAGGAACTTATGTTGAGTACATTGGAAGGAAAAGAATTTCACCCCCCACTCCTAAGCCACGGCCCCCTCGACCTCTTCCTGTAGCACCCGGTTCTTCAAAAACTGAAGCAGACACTGAGCAACCAGGTCAGTGTGACGAGGGCTTGGCTACTTAATGACCTTTTGATTCCATTTCATTTTTTTTTTTTTTACTTTTTAATTGGTAAGGTGTTAGTCACCTTTGGGCCTAAGTCCTCTGGGCGAGTCGACCTGAACTGGTATACAGTGTAACAGTTTGGTTGGTCCCTTCATGGCTAGAAGTTTGCTTCTGTGTGGTTGGGAGTCTATATTGGAGGATGGTGTCTGAGAGCGTGTTCTGTGAGCGTCATTAAGCACTCTTACTGAAGTGGCCATTGAATGCACCCATACGGACAATTCTTACAGTTGTTCTTGCTTTGGGAAAGCAAAGGGTAGGTCTAATATAAGTATATGTAATGTCAGTGCGGTTTGTATGGAAAAAATGTAGCGTCTTAAAGTGACCACAGGGCTCAGCAGAGAAGAAACCATTGTTTTTCTAACCCCGAATCGGCCTCTCGGTTTCCTTTCTAGGCTTGGAGTTAACATAAAAGGAAAGGATTTTCTGTTCCCACAAGTGCAGTGTAGTACCACTGTGGCAGCAATGGCTGTAGTCTGCCTGGCCTTCCTGAGGAGAAACTCGGGTTCACGGGGTGCTTCTCTTAAATGGAAACCACCTCCATTCAAAATCCTCATGCCATAGATAGCCCACGCTCAGGCTGGGCACAGCTTGGTAGACGTCTTCTATTAGGTTTCTTACTGTGGAGGGCTTCATGCTCCACTTTGGTGTCTGTCTGTTCTGTTGGACAAATCTCAGGCTGCACAAGGGGTTTCTGGAAGGCTTTCCCCAGATGAACGAGTGACTAAGAACGAAGAGGCAGATTTCAAGGGTGAGAGCTACCCTTTTAGCACTAGGCAACAGGACTGAGAATGTAGTGTCTGAGTCAACGAACAGACCTAACATCTCCCCAAAGGGATACTTGGAGACCTTTATACTGTATTTAATCGTAACAAGTAATGTAGTTTTAAAAACTATACTAAGATCAAAAGCATTTTTTTTGCATGCAAATCAAAAAGCTCTGAATTCGTGCGTGTGTTCCGGGCACATACACTAAGTACTGTGTTTCTCTCATATGGTGGATTAGCAGACTGAAGATAAAAAAAGTCATTTTTTTCCCTCCATCAAATACCATGCTTTCTGACCCGACGCCTCTCTTTTTCTGTTGTGGTTTTGAAAGATTTACTTATTTTTATTTCATGTTTATGTGTGTGTGTGCCTGACTGTGTACATGTGCACCAGAGGCATACCGGTGTGCGTAGATGCAGTAGGGGGCATCAGATCCCTGGAACTGAGGTTACGTGAAGTTATGAGTTACCATGTGGGTGTTGGGCACTGCACACAGGTCTTCTGGAAGAGCAGCAAGTGCTGTTAATTGCGGAACTCTCTTTCTCTGTTCTTCTTCTTCCCCCTCCTCCTCTTCCTCCTCACCTCCTCCTCCACCCCCTCCTCTCTTCCTTCTGCTGCACTGCTGCCTCTTCTCTCCCTCCTCTTCCTCCTCCTCCTCTTCTTCTTCCTCTTCTTCCTCTTCCTCCTCCTCTTCCTCCCCCTCTTCCTCTTCCTCTTCTTCTTCCTCCCCCTCTTCCTCTTCCTCTTCTTCTTCCTCCCCCTCTCCCTCCCCCTCTTCCTCCCCCTCTTCCTCCCCCTCTTCCTCCTCTTCTCCCTCCCCCTCCCCCTCTTCCTCTTCCTCTTCCTCTTCTTCCTCCCCCTCTTCCTCTTCCTCCTCCTCTTCTTTTCTTCTTCTTCTTTGTTAAACTTAGAAACAGTTAAATAGGTTCATTTAAGAAGAAAAATGACTTCATTGCGCCCAAAAATATAAAGGGTTGCAGAACCATAAAAAAAAAAAATAGCTCAGTTAAATTAGAGATGATTCATAAGGTGGGGTTGAGGGTGCCAGGTCATAATTACCGACAAAAAAGACTTTGTGAAATAGTTTCTAAACAAAATTGCATGTGACCGCTGCCATCCGGTGTGAGTTTATTCAGCTGTCATACCCAGTCAAGGGATAGGACTAACAGGCACAGGGCTTTCTTTCTCGTAAGGTGCTGCATGTTTGCTCTCTCCTCTCCTCAGCAGTGAGTTGTTCCCCCCACCCCCCAGGCTTTTATTCTTCTTTTTGATACATGGGAAAAGGAAAAAATGAAAAAAAAAATTGAGCAGGGTTCAAGAAGGCTAATATGATAATATCATTCCCATGATAATGCATGTGGAAGCACTGGAAAGAAAAGGGCCTGAATATAAACGAGAGATTTGAAATAGCGGAAAGGTGGGGGGAGGGGGGGCAGCGGAGGGAGGGCATCACCAGGAGGGCATGGTGTTCGCATTCATCAGATACTCCAGAAACGTCAGCCCCACACACTCACTTCGCTTCAGTGTGGCTCATGGGACATGTGAAGCCAGCAGTGCCCATGTAGGTACAGAGGCAGATTTCTTTTGCCCAAGTAAATATTCATTTCCAAAGCTTTCGTGGTGGACAATTGTGTGGTGGCAAGAAAAGGAAGTTCTTTTCCTCTCTTTTCTCCTCCTCGGTAATAATTTCTTCACTCTTGTCTTTTTCGTCGTCTTTTTCCCTCCATCGAACTTGAGTTCATTGGTTTTCTTATTGAAGGCTACTCTTCAAGCCTAAGAGCTGCGTGCATTCTCTCTTCTGGGAACCTGGACACCAGACGCCTTGCTAATGGACAGCAATGTAGGCAGAGGAACCTTGGATCAGTGTGTATCTATCTAACCTACTTTTATCCTGTCGATTCCCCTTAATCCCAAGCATCCCTGTTTTTCAGCTCATGTTCGACAGCAGGTTTTAAACTCCTGGGCTCACCTCATCCTCCTTCCTCTGCCTCCCAAGTACCTGTGACTACAGCTGGGTCCCACAGCTCCCAGAGACCACTCTGTGTTTCAAAGGAAAGTGTTATTCAGCCCATGGTCCAAAGTAGACTCTTATGAGCGGTTCCTCCTTATGCAATACGATCTACCTTTTTCTTTCTTTGTACTGCATGCATTTCGTTCGTTATGGGGTTGAAGAGACTAGCATTTGAATTGGGGACCAGGCAGGCACTGTTACGTAGCTAGGCCGGCGAGTGCCAAGTACATAGTAAATGTCAAACACCAACCAAACGGCAGTGCAATCTACGTGAACATCTGATTAAGCACCTCCTCTCAGGACTTGCTCTACCAATCCATTTTGCATTCAGTTGTCTAGAGCACCTTGGCCTGCGCATGGAATAAGCTTATTTCCTGACCTCTGCGTGCCAGCGTGCCACACGCGGGCGCACAGGCCGAATGGACGAGCCTGCTCCTGGCCACCATGTGCTCTTCCATTCCTTCCTGTGAGGTACCCTGTGGCCCTGTCCTTCAGAGTTGCTGGCTGGGCCTCCAGAATGCTTATCTTCTGCCACAGCCTTGGGACAGCTCGTTCTGCTGCTGGGGAAAATGGGTGAAGCTGATAGGGAGCAGAAGGTGTGTCCTATCAGCAGGTGACCTCGGGCACAGATTTTATATTATTTGTAGTGGCCTCCTTACCTCCTCAGCGCCTTTTATGGCTCTCCCTTTGCATGAGGGCCACTGTATTCAAAACGAGGCTTCCTGTTTTACTTGCCTTCTTGGAACCCAGTGTCCCATTTGAGCAGCTTTGGAGACCCCTCTTCCTAGGTCTTGTTGGACTGTGCAAGGTATATCTTCCACACCGAGACATACAGACGGACATTCTGCCCTACACACAACCATCCTTTGTGGGGGGGGGGGGTCTCCCGTTTCCTTTCCTGTACAAGGAAATGAGCCGCTGTAAGCGAGGATTCGGGGATGAAGGATACAAATACGTTCTCGGGTGCAGAGGATGTCTGTGGGCTGCTTTGAGCAGCTTGAACACATCCTTCGCCGTGAGATAGGCAGCTTAGGTTTACCTGTCCATCTCATCCTGTGAGCTTCTGACCGAGAGAGTTTGTGTAAAGCGGTAAAACCTGCCAACTTGAGGGGCCACTTGGGCACCGAGTTTACATAAACTCAGGCATGCCTCCTGCACCCATGACCCGGCAGACTCCCGACGACAGCCGGTCCCAGCTGGTTTTACATATAAAACAAACGCAGCCATTGGCTCAAACTGTTTTACTTTTGGATCAAGAACCCCTTCTAAACACAAGAAGAAAAGAGCCTGCATTTTGTTTGTTTTCATGGTCTCCCCAGACGTGGTATCTTTACATTTTTTTACACTCTGGCTTTTGAGTGTCCCTCCATGCTTGTTACTTACTTCTTGTCCAGCAAGTGAGGCTGCAATAAATCATAGAAGTCACAGGGGTCACAGAAGCTAAGAGAGGCCTGATCCCAAATTATACACCTTGGTGGGGTGCCGTGGTCTCAATGCACGACTCTCTGCGGGAAGCAATAAGCGGAGAGGCCTTCCTGTCTGTGGGACTTGTGTTTGAGACCCTGCCTTTTCTTACCGTTCTCCATCTCCTCTCCACCTTCCGAGGGAAGCATTGCTGGGAAGCTGGAGGACTGTCTCAGGCATCTGACTTTGGGTGGCGTTCACCTGTTCTGCATTCTGTAACCATGGCAGTCTGTGGAGAAAGCAGGGCAAGGTGCAGGACCCTTGATGGGAGGGCTCTTGAACCTCTACTCAAGATAGCCAGAAAAAGCTTGAATGTTTGCCTTTCTGTGTTTTTTTAGGAAGCAGAATGTATGTCTGAAAGATGGTTTGTATAATTGATTAATCACAATTGTCATAGTTAATTTACTGGCCATAGTGATAGTTCTGTACTGAGAATCAAGCCCAGGATCTCGTGCGTCTGAGGCAAATACCATGCACCTACCTAGCCCACATATGCAGCTCTTTTTTCCTTTGGTGTTTGAGATACAATTTCGACATGTAACTGGCTGGCCCGGAACTCACTAAATAGACCAGGCCGGCTTGGAAGTCCCAGGGATCTGCCTTCCTCTGCCATTGGAGTACCAGGATTAAAAGCATCACCATGCCTGTGTAGAAATGTGATTCGTAATTTTGGTAAAAGATGACCTTAACCACTTCTTTTGTGATCATAGACTGTATTACTTTTAAATTATTAGACATTGCAATATAGCCCTCCCCTCCATATATAGACAATTGATATCCCGTCACTAAATCCTTGATTTGCTATTTTTCTCGTTAGTTTAAAATGTAATCATTCCCCCCCCCCCCCCCAGAACTGTTTGCAAGGAAGAAAAGGAATCCTGGAGAACAATTTGCATATCTACACTGATTTGTAAAAGGAAATCCAGAAGAAGAAAAAGGAGTTCTTTTCTGAAGCAACTAGTTAGGAACTGACAGAGGAGCCCTCTGGCAGCTGAGTCAAGGCTGCCCTGGGCATTCCCGGCCCTGAGAGGAGACACACGTCCTTCTCCTGGGTATTACTCACAGGGAAAGACCAGAGTTTCTTTACAGAATCCATGGCTGAGGCGGGCAGCTTGGGCTCCTTGTTTTTCTTCCCTTCCAGATTTATTTCTATCTTTTTATTATAGATACCGTTCTGTGGGTAAGTGACAGTGACTTCGAATTTCCCCAGAGGTAGACTTAGAGATGGCTGTGAGCTTCCTGACGAGGGTCCTGGGATCTGAACTCTGGCCCTCTAAAAGAGCAGTACATGCTCTTAATCACAGAGTCGTTTCTCTAGTTCCACATTTTATTTTTCCCTTAAGTGAAATACAGTAACCCCTGGCAGGCGCTTGGTTACCCGAGGTCAAGGGAGATCTGAACATATTACTATACAAGTAGGCATTTGAGGGAGAGAGGTGAAGTGACTGTATTTCCATGATTTTTTTCTTTTTTCTTTTTTTGCTGTAGTATATTGTGATTATTGCGTTTGTATTGTTTACACACTGCTCCTATCACAGATGTGTATGCACAGGAAGACAGTAGTATATATAAGAGAACGGAACTCTTTGTGTATTTAGGTGCCTACTAAGGGTCTTAGAACGACAGTATTCCTGCATATTCTATGTTAAATTTTTGGGCATAGCATTGGGGGGGGTGTTGGAATGTGTGTATGTGTGTTTGTGAAGTGTTGAAGGGCCACAGGCTTTACCTTTTCAGTGTGAATGAAGCCCTCCCACCTCCCTTCAAACGAGTTATTTAAGCCAAAGTCTCCTATTTTCTTCACTAACAATTGAATTAATGTTATTTTCCTAAGTTTTCTCTGTCATAAAGATAAAACTCCGTGGACTATACCATTAGTTCACTTGTCACCAGAGTCTTTGACAAGCCTGATGTCTAGTCAGGTTCCTAGGTGTATGTATGTATCTTTGTCCAAAAGGGATTAGTAAACATGTCTTTAGAACATTCACATTCGAGAAAATAAACATTAGAAAATTTGCAAGTCAACAACACATGGTGCCTTACATCTGCTAAGTTGTATCCCAAAAGGAGAAAATTTTGTACCTGTGGCAAGTTTGCATGCCAAGTGTGTCATATCATTTGCATATTCATATTTTAGTTAGTAACGAACAAACAGAAAGTAAATGTTAGCTGTGCGGCTGGCTGGTGTTTATAGGTGTGTGCATGTTTTTTGTTGCTGACAGATTGCCATGGGAGAAGGTGTAAAATGGACTGAAGCCCGGGATGGGGCTGGGGGGGTGGGGTCGTTTGGTGTGATAGCTGGACATAGGAACAGCATTGCTTCATAGGCGCTACCGAATGTTTTCACGTCTTGGTTTAATTTATAGCATTTAATATCAAAGCAATCTTTTAATAAAACAAAATCTTTTAATAAAACAAATCTAAATAGAGACCAACAAGATGAAGTAAAAATTGCTTTTATTCCAGTAACTAGGATCCGATTGCCATCCATTTAACAAAATAGTATCAGAATACTCTATAAAGGTTTTTTGTTTGTTTGTTTTTTTTGTCTTTTGTTTTTGTCTGTGTAGCCCTGGCTGTCCTAGAACTCACTTTGTTGACTAGGCTGGCCTTGAACTCAGAGATCCTCCTGCCTCTGCAGCCAGAGTGCCGGGACTGAAGGAGTGAGCTACCACTTATAAAGTATTTCTATTTGTCATTATTTATAAAGTTTCCTTGCCTATCCTTATTCTACTACAGTTGCCGTGTAAACATTGTTAAGGAACAATCTTGTAACTAAACGTCAAATACAATGTACATTGTTAAAGTGCACCCTTGTGTTGGAAAGAGAAAAAAGTGGCAGAACCTTCTACTTTCTCAGCTGGTGGCTTTGTACCACCTCATAGCCTGAGTGTCATTTGTAGGAATTCTTTCTCTTTGTTGTTTCTTGATTAGAGATAGATGCTGGCAGTCTCCTTGTATTCATCCATCTTACCTGTTCTCAGCTCCTGTCATGCATTACGAAAAGCTTCCATCATTCTGTCCTGTCACAGTTTGATGTATATTGAAGTTAGTGAAGAATACGATCTGATTAACTCTGATATCCAGGACAGGAAGGAATATTGGCATGCTTGAACTATCGATTCTTTCTGATATGTTATTTAGGTCAGAAACTGCCTCGCCTCCCCAAATATTCCATAATCACGTTAATACCAGGGCATACGAATTGTAAAACGGACAGTTCAATATTGGCTCTTCTGAGAGCAGGCTCTGTTTTTGTTTCAACTTATGAATTTCTACCGCTAAGAACTGTTGGAGAACTAACTCTCCTACCCTCCAGTGATATGTTCTTTCCCCTCTAATAGTCCAGCAGCACTGCCCTGAACTGAGTTTATGTGGAGGACCGACTTAGGATAACTGGGAAGAGACACTCACAGAAGCTCATTACAAGATCTGCTCGAAGTTTCTCTGGCGATTATAGGAGCCATTGCTAATGAAGTCCAGCTGGTACTTTTTTGTCAATCTATATGATACCCGATCTTAAGACATAGCTCACCATGGTATAACAGCTGTACATTTATCGGTGGGCACTTGGCAGTTGCTGCCTTCCACATTGGCTCTTGACTCTTCAAGGATCGTAGTAGCAAATGAAATGGTGTCCGTGGACTACCGTCCCTTCCCGTGCAGCCTCTGGATTCCCCCTTGTCCAGGGATCTCACGGAATATGTGAATTACAGCCTCCAGGATCAGTGAAGGATGGTAGTCATAATGTGTTCGTTTGGCTTCTGACGTTTTGCTTATTGAGGACTTCACATCTGTAGAAGAGGTTAACACATTTTCATGTTAGGCAGGGCTGTCCTGAAGCCAGTCCCTGTCTTTTATGGTCATTATCTTGGTCGAGCCTTCTGCTCAAAGGGAAAACACCTAATACTGGTCCCAGCAAAAAGGAAGAAGCTGTCTTACTTGTTTCAATAAAATGCAGTTTTCAGAGTTATTTAAAGGTGCCGAGAAGGTGCTGTTTTGTGATATTATGTATTCTAATGAGCTGTGGACTTTTAGACTATTGTGACTGCATTCATTGCTGCTGGCTGTAATTTTACCACAGGTTTTAAAAACGACTTTTTCAGGGGTTGGGGATTTAGCTCAGTGGTAGAGCATTTGCCTAGCAAGCGCAAGGCCCTGGGTTCGGTCCCCAGCTCCGGAAAAAACAAAACAAAACAAAACAAAAAATGACTTTTTCTTTTGTTTTCTGGTGCTGGGACTTGAACTGAGAGCCTTGTGGATGCTAAGCAGACACTGTAACACTGTGCTCCACCCCAACCCTTTGATATATATTTTAATTAAACATAAGAATATTGCTTTTTCACTAAACGATCCATTTGAACTTTTTCTATCTCTTGCTCATTTCTTTACTAACTATAGCCACATAGTTGGGTATCTGTGTCACTATTAAACTTGATGTGTATGATTATTTATAATTTTTAAATATAACATTTAAAAACTATGCGTTCGTATATTATGTACAGTTTTAAAGCATTCTGTATCAATATCAAGCTTTACTAGGTTATTTTAAAGGTAGCCCCAAGATGAATATTTTTGAGAGATATATTGAAAGAGCCCAGAACACTGATATTTATCTAATTTCAAGGACTGAGGTGGAGCAAATATGTTTAGAATAAAGATTACTGTCCCATACTTTCTCATACCTGTATTTACTGAAAATCTTTGTTTCAAGTTACACCTTAACACTGTGTAGACTTAAGCGTCGGCAGCCTCTTGCTGGGCCTTTTATGGACATTTCTCAACAGGACCCACTCGTCCTTTCAAAGGTTGGTTCTTAGGACCGTGTTGAGATACGCACAAGCTAGTCTCTGGAAAGAAGGGGGACTCCTTAGTAAGGAGCCTTTGCAAGGGCAGAGCCACGCCAGGCATGGTGGCAGCCACAGCATGGGCCTTGACTTGCTGTCCCCTCTGACGTCCCGGGCAGCTGAAGTCTTCATAGATATCTGCTAAGTGGCATCAGTCATTCCATTCACTCGGCCTTAAAGAACTTACCCTCGTGTTATATATGACTCCTTTCTGACCAGCACATTGAAGAGTCGACTTACAAAGAGAAAGATGGGGCTTCAAAAGGAAGACCACGTTTTGGGTATATGCCAATTATACCCCCCCCCCCAATCCCATGATTATATAAAACTATATAATTAAAGTTATATAGTTTTATAAATGTGCCCCAAACTCCCGCCTCTGTTATTTTTGAAGATGCCAAATGCCGCTTCACATGCGTCCAGGTTTCAGGTTTTCATATTTCAGGCTCACAGCCTTTCTATTAGAATGAAATGCAGGCCAGGCCTGCCCTGCTTCAAAGCCAAAATCCTGAGGATATCCAGTCCAAGAGCTGTGTGTTTTGGCGTGTGAAGACCAGCTGCTTGGATCTGTACCTACGAGAACTCTCACTGACTCAAATGAATCCGGAGCCTTGTTCCCTGAATTATGTCAAGGTTAGCAGTAAATGCTGCTTTAGAGGACTGAGTAAATTACCGAATTCCTGTGAATGTCAAACTCTATTTCTCAGCAGAGACGGCCACTGCCAAGTCTGTAATGTACACATTGTGTTCTGTTCCCTGACCTCCAAAGACAGGAGGGTGGATGGAGGAGGGCTTGCGTGGGGCACAGGTGAATTCCATTTCTAGGGACTTGCCACGGCAGCGTGACACTACTGGTGAAGTCACTGAAGCACTGGACGCTGGGAAGACTTCTTGAATACTTTGATTTTTTTTACTTTTTTTTTTCCTCCTTCAGTCGAAAAAAAATTATGTAAAAAGTTCCCTGAGTTTATAAGGTCCTAACCAGGAAGCAGCTCTGGCATAGCTTTCTGAGAGCCTCCAAGAGGACGACCTCTCTTCCCACCACAGCCATAAGAGGCAAGAACAAAACCACATTCTCGATTATTCCAGGAATCAGTTCTACTTGGAAAGTCTGCCTGCTGTGAGGTCAGTGGACCCAGTTTCAAAATGTAACAGAGCAACATTTGACCACTTAAAAGTAGCCAGGTAGCCCCACGATGCCCCTGTCTCTGTTTCGTCATCTCTCCAACCCTACCTTTCTTCAGTGGAAGGTAATAATTCAGAAAATAACCAAGAGCCATGTGTGTCGGCTCAAACATGTAATCCCAGTGCTCAGGAGACAAGGTTCAAGGATTTCAAGTTCAAAGCCAACCTTGGTTACCTGATGAGATCCTGTCCAGAAAAACAAAGAAACAAACAAATGCATAAAATCTTTATATAAAGCTGGGAGGGGTGGCACAGAGGAGTTGAGTCTATAAAGAAACAGAGTGCTAGAGGTGTCTCCGAAAGATAATAGCTAAGGGAAGTTTCGTGCATTCTAGACTGTCGGTCATTCAGGACCTCAGGCAGCCAAATCAATACCAGGAAAGGATTTTTTTTCCCCCTTTCAGATTAACAAAATGACGTTGAAAGGAGAACCAGTTTGGACATTGCCTGGGAATTGTTGGTTTCAGTCTGCCATCTGACTTTAGCCTCGAACCCAGGACCTAAGCCCGTGGAGAGGATGGGCAAAAGAATGTCTGGGAGAGATCTTACTCGTTGGTAAACAGGAAAGCCCTCCCAAGCCTACAGAAAACCATTTTGTACACCCCGTGGGTGGAAAGGCAAGAGGGACTTCTAGAAGTGAGTGTTTCAAGCTTTGAGTGGACAGAAAGCAGCTGTGCAACTCCAAGCTGAGGAGGTGAGGGTGGAGTACAAGCAGGGAGTTATTAAAGAAACTAAGTGTGCTAGTGGTGGGCAGCAGAAAGGGGAACGGTCAGCGTTAAAGTAAGATCTGTACTGAGCAGGATACAAGAAGAAAGGACTTGTAGAATCCGGAGAAAAAGACTGAATGGAAGTGGGCAGGGGGAGATAGTATTCAGAGTCACGGTGAGAAAGTCAAGAGTCCGTGAAGAGGAGCTCATTTCAAGTAACACGTAGGAACATGGCTGGAACAGCTTCAGGACTGCACGGATCTGAACCTGTTCTGTGCTGTTCCCACATGACGTCACTGTAAAGCCACCTCTAGATACGTTTTAGAAAAAAAAATTAGATTAAAAAATAATATTAAAGTTCTTTGTCAGAATGTATAACAAGGTATTTGTTGCCAAGCAACAAAATCACCTTCTGCCTCTAGCAGTCAGTGTTGAAGAGCTGCTGTGTTTCAACCCAGTTTTGAGAAGAACTGATGGGGACCAGGGTGATGGGCTGCCTCCTTATACTTTATGTTGGCCGCAGTAACTCAGGAACAACACAGGAAACCGGTCACATCACTTGGGGGTGGGGCTCAAAAGTTCCATTTTTCATCCTTAAGTTCACAACTAGAGCATATGTTAAAAGTGATTTTGATTAATTTAAGGATTAGACATATGCAGGGTGCATCTTCCAAATCCTGAGAACTACAATGATATAACAAAAGTATAATAGTGTAGATGGAAAAGGCTTACTGTGCATAAAAATTTTAAAGAAATATATATATGTATATATGTATATGCATCGATGTGTGTGTATATATATGTGTATATATATGTATATGTTTCAATGTGTGCACACATAAACCTAAAACTAGCTTTTATACCTGCCTTTGCACACATTTCAGGTTCTCTGCTAACACCTTCCATGAAGGTTTTTGAGTGTTAGCTCCTTACTTTTCATGATAACTCTATGATGGTGACTTTATCCATACACCCATTGTAAAGCCAAAGTGTAGTTAAATCCCCAAGTTACACAGTAGGAGTGTTGAGATTTGACCTCAGTGCTCTGAAGCAGATATAGCATGCTAACAAGAGCCAATAGATAATCATGTTATACCGTGTGACTAACCCACTGCTGGTTCAGTCAGGGTGTGTCCTGGAGCCAAAACCAGAAGAGGCCCCCCCCCCCCCCCCCCCCGGCTTTCCAGTGACCTATGGTCTGTCAAGACAAAAGGAGCTAAACAAAATGGATGCTTCCTGTCTCAGGACATAGACTCATGAACGACTAATGGATGAAGCAGACACGAGTGTCATTTTTCCTTACATCAAAAGAATGACAGGTCAGCACACTCAGATTTTAAAGACAGTTTATCCCCTCTGCATGTTGGATGGAACCTTCTTTGTTATTGTTGTTTTGTGTGTGTGTGTGTGTGTGTGTGTGTGTGTGTATTGTTGTTTTGTGTGTGTGTGTGTGTGTGTGTGTGTGTGTGTGTGTGTGTGTGAGAGAGAGAGAGAGAGAGAGAGAGAGAGAGAGAGAGATTTTGATTGATTGATTTGGGGGCCAGAGGACCAGGTCAGGTGACATTCTAGGAAGGCCATCTGTCTCCACCATGACATTCAGACTAGACCGGCTGATCTATGAATCCCAGGGATCTTCTCCCCTCTGCCTCCCCAGGACTGGGATTACAGGTGTGAGCTACTGTGACCAGCATTTTCCTGTGAACTCTGGGGACCAAACCCATGTCTTTATCCTTGAGTGGACAGCCCTGTAGTGACTGAGCCTTTCCCTCTCAGCGCCCTGTGCATCTTATAAGATTGATGAAATTATTAACTGTTAAATTAACCTCTCCTTGACTTGTGGTTCTCAATGTTATATATCACATGTATACAACATATAAACTTGTGTTTCTGTACAAATTCTTATGTGCTTATACATAATATATACAAAATTATATTTACATAAATAGATCTGATAGTAGCGTATAAGATCGTAGCAAAAGTTTTGCTGGGTTAATTATTTAAATAAAATGCCTTTCTGTTGGAACTGCTTGCTGGTTCAAGCTAGCTGTAACTTGCTCCTTCACTAGCCTCCATGTTAGGAGTTTTTATGGACAGTTACATTGTAACTGTCACTTGTGGTCTAATCTTCCCCTTAAGGGAAACTTGAGAAACGCTGTCAGCTTTTTCGAGTAGAGGAAGTTTAAACATATTGGCGCAGAGGCTTCAACATTGTTTAGCTTAAACTCCCATTCTTGTCAGACCACATCTTTCCAGGCCCTCTGCGGCTGGAGTCAGCTCCCTTTGGCTCTCATGAAGGAAAAGGTTTACCCAGTGCAACAAATGTTTACTCTTCTTTGCCAGACCTGGGGTCTGCTCAGCAGATCTGAGACCTGCTTGCTCATCACAGTTTGGTCAAAGAACTGGCCTGACATCAGTCTGCAGATTTTAGTTGTATAATTGCTTTTGGCCAATTCCGACTTAATTCTAAAACCTAGATAATACTTTTGGGTGATTTTGTTGTTGTTTTGAGACATAGTTTCTCTGTGTAGCTTTGGCTGTCCTGGAACTCACTCTGTAGACCAGGCTTCAAACTCCTAGAGATCCTCCTGCCCCTGCCCCTGACTCTGTCTCTACAGTGCTGGGATTAAAGGTGTGTACCACCACTGCCCAGCTATCACATATATAATATATATGTACTTATATATAATATATATACATTTTTTTTTAAACTGGGAAAACAATCTTTCCTCTCTCCCTTTCTGCCCCCCCCCCCTTCACACTTCTCACTGGCTCCTTCCCTCCCTCCCTCCCTCCCTCCCTCCCTCCCTCCCTCCCTCCCTCCCTCCTACCTACCTGCCCCGTGCTTGGAGAGTCCACTGTGAGAGGCTGGTGTATTTCACATACCTCATCAGAGGATAGGTGAGTTTTACAACCATCTTTCATGAAGTAGAGCCAACGTCCCACCCTCACCTCTCAGGTAGCCATGCTTATCCGTTTTCTAGCACACACCGAGTCTCTGGCTCTGGTTTTTACTTAGATGACATCGTGCCCCTGGATTCAGTTGTTCCTTGAGGGGCCATCTTTTATCAACAGCAGATACCGTGTTTAGTTCACATGTGGAAGTGTTGTGATTTTTTTTACACCCCACCACTTAACAATTAGTACTCTTCCAAGTTCCATAGTTCCATTTGGCATGCCATGTGTAATTTCCTAAGAGAAGAAAGGAAGGGTAGTTGATTGTAAACTCTTTTGACATGAGGGTAAAAATGTTTTGTTTATAGAGGACAGAAAAGGAGTTAATATTTAGCGACTCTGGCGAAGGAGGGGCAGGACCTAAGGAATGTGGTCACCTGATCCGGGACCTCTCATCTGTGGGCATGCACCTGGATAATTACCTGGTTTGCTAGAAAGGTTGTGATCGGGACTTTCATTTACATTTTCGTTGTTCAGCTCCTGGTCCTAGATTCCACATTTTCTGTAAGAGGAAGTGCCCTGCTCGGACGGGAAAAACTCTAGCTTCAACGTGGCTGTTCGTAAGTTTGCAGAAATGGTGGAGTGCTTGTGGTGTGCTGGACACCAGGCACTGCAGTGTGGTGCACCCACTCGTTCCGATTGCATGTTGGGGCTTAGGAGAAGGATCGAGGCCGGGGTCAAGCAAGGCTGGCGGCCAGTCAGCCATCACAGCAGACTTGCTTCTGAACGTGTGCTTCTCAGCATGACACACAACCTTCAAAGAGCCAGGCTGAAGACGGACCTCTAGCCAGTCATCCCCATGGACTGAGAAACAGCAGTGTCTAAACCACAGGCTTAATACAGTTTCGAATTTCTCTATTTTTTGCATAACACTGCTTTTAATCTCAGTTTTACAAATACTCCGGGTATGGATAGCTAGGCTGATGGATGCTGTTTGTGTCAAAATCGTGTACTTGAAGCATGTATTAAACCAGAGACCTGCAGGAGACAATTTGTATACTCATTTCTTCTGAAATTTTATTTAATTAACTTCTTATTATATAGGGTATGACAAGGCTATTTTCATACAATTCAATGTACATAGGACATATTTCCCAGCATCCCCCACTACCTCCCCCGATACTTGTTTTCATGAGACCCATCCATTTCTTTCTCAGTTTCTTTGTGAGATCTTGCAGGTGAAAGCAGTGACCCCTTTTATTTAGCAAAGACACTATTAGTTCATTATTAGTTTTGGAACTTGGATTTGAAATCCTTAATAGCTACCTCGTCTAAAAGAATATTTGTGCTTTATCTGACCAGTTAGGGAAATGTTCAGTCTGACAAAAAAAAAAAAAAAAACAAAAACAACAAAAAAAAACCAAACAGTTGGGGGCTCTTGGGTGTGAATGTTTTTCTTGTGACTTGAAGTTGGGTCTTGCTCAGAGAGCATAGTGTTCAGACACAGGTTCACATCTTGGGCATAATTTGCGAAGTTGAAATTTGTAGGGGTCGTCAGGTGGTTCCATGAAGGCATGCCGATGGATGGATGCAATGTTCATCTTTGAAGTCCTGTTTCCAGAGGACACGGGGCAAAGAAAGAAAGCTCTTGTCTTCGGAAGCATTCCAGTGTTTTCCCACGTTGTGCCCACAAGGCTGAGTAGAAGGCTGTGAGATGCCATAGCTCCAGGATACATCATTCCATCCTTTATAGGAATCGGGTATTCCCGGCACTGATATCAGGCTCAGGTAGGCAGTGCACCAAGCCCAGGCTTGCCCACAAAGCCAGTCAAGAGCTTAGCACTCCCCACTGTGGAAAAGTCCTTCCTGAGTTTGGACTTGGCACCCCGTGTCTGGGTCAGTTGCACATCTATCCAGGGAAAGCCCATGGCTTGGCAGAGAACACTGGATCTAAGTGGGAAACAAATTCGCTGACCCCTGCCTCGGAGGGTCACATTTTTCATTTATATTTCACATGACTCCGTAAATTACAGTGCTTATAGATAGAGAACAAACCCTTCCCCCTTCCTCCTTCTCCAGATACCACATAATGGAAAATGCAAGCTTTCTACAGAAAAACTGCTGCTGTTGCTGCTGCTGCTGCTGCTTCATCCTCCGCTCCCCTTCTCCCCTTCCCCTCTCCCCCTCTTCCCTCTCCCCCTCTTCCCTCTCCCCCTCCTTTCCTCCCCTTCTCCCCTCCCCCTCCCCTTTCCCTTCCCCCTCCCCCTTCTCTTCTCCCTTCCCCTCTTCCTCCTCCTCCTTTCTTTTCTTTCTTTCTTTCTTTCTTTCTTTCTTTCTTTCTTTCTTTCTTTCTTTTTTTTTTGTAAACTAAACAAAATGTCAGTCTCTGATGAGACGCGCTTCCTGCCAGAATTCCCACTGGTCTACTGTCACAGTTTCCACAAAAAGCCAAGCTGAAGGAGGGAGACCCGTTTTTGAACCCTGTGCTTTTGCATTATGGGAAAGCCACATCTCTGCCTCAGGATGGGGAGAACTGTTAAGTCCTAAACCTCAACGACAGGCACATAAAGCTTTGTCGTTCATTTCCTGTTTAATAAAAAAATAAAAATAAAAAAAAAAAAAAACCCACCCTGTCCTATGAACTCCCAGAAGATGAGAAGATTTTCCTCAGAGAAAATTCAGCTCTGGGAGGAGCCCATAGGGGTCATAACCTACAAAATTCTTGAAGGGAAGTTTCAGTGAGAAGAGGGCAGGCAGGGTTAGGAAGCTCTGAGTGCTGCAGTGGGTGACTGGTGTGTGAGCCCCTGCTCTCTGGAGCTGCAGCCTACATGGGATGTGTAGTACACATCTGCAGAAATCTCGGGAGGAAGTTTTAAAAAAAAATATAGCATGAAGTTGGAGGGAGCGTAGTGGAGGCCAGGAAAGGTAAGGGAAGGTGAAGTGGACTTGATCAATGTATATGCATGCATAGCTATTAAATAAAATATTAAAAAATAGATTTCAGCTTCCCGCACAGGGCAGGAACAGCCCCCCTCTGACACTCCCTCTGCCTTAGTAGGAGTTTGCATCAGTAGTTATATCTTCCCCAAATGACTGCTGGAGAAAATAAGTGAAAGCCATTGTCAGCAGGTTGTGGAAGGGACAGTTCAGCTCTCTGTCTCCCCAAAACTCCCCTCACAGCAAACGCAGCCCCAGCCCCAGCCCCAGCCCCAGCCCAGCTTTCACATAAAGCAGGTATGGAGTTGATTTTGGTTAGGATCAGATGCAGGTCATCTTTGGCACCCAGAGTGGACAAGTCTGCCATTTGTTGCACAATCATGTGGACCCAGGAGACAGAGGACTGCTTAATTGAAAGTATATAGAATGGCTCCTTAGCTGGGCAGCAGTGGGGCACACTCTTAATGCCAGCACTCTGGAGGCAGAGGCAGGTGAATCTCTGAGTTTGAGGCCAGCCTGTTCAATAGAGTGAGTTCCAGGACAGCCAGGGCCACATAGAGGAACCCTGTCTCAACCTCTTCTTGCCTCCAAATAAAATGGTTCCTTAGACTTCGTGGACAATTGAATAACTCCAGTTTCCTTTCTTGACCCATGGTCACTTCCGGCTCCTCTGGAATCAAGCATTAAGTATCCTAGTCTCTTACAGTGAACAGATTAAATGGCTGTAGCTTACATTAATTTGGAGTTGTCTGTGACTACAGTCACTCTATTCTCTGTTGGGATTAAGTTCCTACGGATTTGACAGATACATAAAGGTGCTTGCCCAGGGAAAATAGAAATTCTGCTAGCTGAAACCCTGAGTGGTATTTTAGCTTTCTGTTTATATTAAAACCTTTTAAAATTAAAATGATTTAACTTGGTTTTCTTTTTCTGGTAACCTAAAAGAAGAAGAAGAAGAAGAAGAAGAAGGGAAAAAAACCCCCAAAAAACCAGAAGCATGAAGCAAATGAGTGTATTACATGGAGACAGGACTGAGTGATGGAAAATTCTTCTTCCTTCAAGTAGGATTTAGCAGAAAGCATGTGTCAAAAGTCCCTTACCTAAATGTGTCATAATTAAGGATGTTGGGGCTTATTTATTTTAATTAGAAATATTAAGCGCAACTCAGTGGGCTTCATGGAAAAAGTTTTTTTCTAATTGCATATTTTATCTTGCGTCAAGTAGTAAATTAAATTTTTGTGGGTACAAAAAAGACTTTTAGCTCTAACCACAATCATAACTCATGCTAAATATATTAATGTTGTGTTGATTGGCTAACTAACTGCTTTGGGATAGTTAAACTGGTGAGACCTATTGTTTTGTTTTGTTTTTTTTTTTTTTTTAGTTTTTCCAGTAATAGTGACAAAGCAATCAGTGTGCTCTGGAGAAATGTACTTGTTTGAATTGTTCAGATCAATACAAATGACTGGATACAACTCGAGGTAAAGAGCAGTGCTTAGACTGTGTTTCCTTTAAAATTCTGTCTGATGCTATTGCATTGTCTCTCCCATGGGTTTTACAGGGTTTCTGAGAAATCCAAAGTGGCAACTTTCTCAGCCTCTTACACAGAGGCAGAGTGGGTGAGCGGGCTCACTCACAGTTCGTGGTGGGATTAAACCAAGTTGCTGGCTTCAGGTTGACTCTCAGACTTAGCTGTTGTCTGCCGGATAGAAGACCACATCTCAGCGTCCTCCGTGTATAGCACTGAACAAACCTTGTCACCCATCTCGTTTTCTAGCCAAAGAGAATCCGTAGAACAAAGCAATCAGACAGCTCGAGAGCACTGGCCAATCTCGATTGTCTTTGACAGTTCTCTATTATAGTAAAAACAAACCCGTTCAGCAGCAGGAGCAGTTTTCTGGGAATTTGTACAAATATACTTTAGAGAAAAAAAAAAAAAAAGACAAACTGGTCGGGTTTTGCATCATTTATCATGTGCGAGTCCTTTAGGTCAGGTGGAAAGTGCGTGGGATGAAGTCGTAGGGCCATCGGTGAGGCTGGTGCACTTTGGTTCCATGTCCCCTCCTGTTGGTCTTGCTTACATAGTGAACTTGTGAACGAGCCAGGCATTAAGGACTTCCAGTGGCATTCTTGGCCAAGAGTCCATCTTAGTCACTGTGAATTATTTGTTGTACGTCCTAAAGATGGTAATGTCCATACATAGCCCTGGCTTTCTCATCTCTACAGTAGGCTCACTGAGCAAGGATGAGCTGTGAGGGCGCTCTCTCCGTCACACCTCGAGTCCCAGAGGACCCGAGGATTTAAAGCTCATTGTTTAATGATAACACTCAAACCAGAAGGACACATAGAACACAGACACACACAACGCGTCTCCGACTTAAGTGATCTGTCTGAACCGGAGGAAAATGAAAGGGGTTGAAATCGCCCGGCCACAGGAAATGAAGGCCGAAGGCCAGTTTAAACAGCTGAGAACTGTGCGAAGCAGTAGTTCATGGGAGATAGCGAACACTCTGTCGCTCTCTTTGTGGGCGTTCCAGGAAGAAACAAAGTTAAATGACAGCAGAATTAACCATGGTTAGACCAGCTGCCTCTTCTAAAAATCGCTCCCTCACCTGAGAGGTCCCCTCCTTGTAGACAGAGAAGGAAGGTAGACAGAGCCCCCTGTGTTCTGTGGCAAAACGTGTTTTCTCCAGAGCTATGTGCACGCTCCCCCAGACACAGGCATGCCGGAACGGTTTAGTTTCTCAACACAGAGTCTTCATTTATCATTGAACAGAGTCTTGTTGCTTCAATGGTGCTTTCTTGGGAGTCTCTATGTCCTCCTTCGCCTGCTTCACTAGTGTCTCATTTTTTTGTTTGTTTCTTGTTTTGTTTTCCAGGACTACTCTTTTTATATAGTCCTAGGAGACTGACATTTACACACACTCTCCAAGCTTACCTTTAAACTCATGACAGTCCTCCTGCCTCAGCTTCTCTAGTGGTAGTTATTATAGGCGTATGCAGTCAGGCCCAACCATTTGTGCCACTTAAGTGTAAACCATTCCAAGGGCCATGGATTCTGTTAGGCAGAGTTTTGTAGACTTCGTGCTATTTCTTCAGAGGGCACAGTACTGGCAAAATCATGCCCAGAAATGCAGTTCTCTTCTGCCTTGTCTGTTTAGTCTATTTCTTTTTGAGGAAAACCTTCGTTTTTTTCAGAACTCCATTTTCCTTTACAAAGCCAGAATTGTCATAGCAAAATAACTTAAAAATATTTTGTTTTCTCGTTCACTAATTCATTATGAAGTAGCTCATTAGTTAAAAAAAAAAAAAAAATTGCAGGACCTTGGAAGGAAGAGGAAATGCTGGCCTGCTCTGACGCTGGTTCTCTTGCCCAGTAGAGGTCGCCATCTATTGGTCAAGGAGAGAAATAAACGAAACGTTTGGCCCACATTCCTGGTGGTATGGTGGTCACAGGGAGGTTGTTTTGGTAAAGCTCTTGGCTAAAATGTATGAAAATGCACGACTCACTAGGAACCTAAAGCCCAGGGTTTTGATTGATCATAGACGGTCTCTGAAAGTCATGACAAGGAGAAGTGGCTACATAGCTCTTTTAAATGCATATTTCTTAAGACCGCCAGAATTCCACTTTAGTGAAATATTAAATGGAGTTTTAATTAGACAAATTGATGGCCGATTTTGTAACTCTGTGGTTGATTTGGGCTTCCTTTCTTTCTAGCCTCTGGAGTCTGGTGTTTCCTGCCTAGCTGACTCGAGACAGGCTCTGTAGAATGGGCAAACTGGTGACTCTTGATGCTGGGGTCTCGTTAACTTGACCATGTGCAAGGTTTAAGTAGTGGCATCTATGCATTTGGCTTGGAAAATTCTCAATCAATTGCAAACAGGGGAAAGAGTTGCTTTCCTATTATTAGGTGGAGAGGCACACACACGCACACACACACACACACACACACACACACACGCACGCACACATGCACGCACGCAATGACTAGGACAGCTTGAACTTAAATAGAAAGGACCAGTATAACAATTTTTGTTATTAATAACACATCATTTTAAATATATTTCCCATCCCTAATATTTAAAAATATCTTAAATCCTGAAAGCTAAATTGTATACACATTAGTGCTTTACTTGTCCTCCCCGCCCATGTTGTGCGTGTGTGCGTGCGTGTGTGTGCGCGTGTGTGTGTATGTTGGGTAGTATCCTAACAGACTATGAATAAGGCTCACATTTTAACCTTGCGGCTTTATTTCTTCCACACACGCCTGCTCGTATTTTTGAACGTGAAACTTTTTAAAATGCTATGTACTACCCAAGTAATCATCCGATGCCCGGGATCTGGGTATTTAGCGTTCAGTTAATTAATTCATGTGCCTTCCACTGTGAAGTAAGGACGATGACAGCTAGAGAAAGAGGCGGTCGTACAAGAGAAACCAGGAAACCCATATGTTATTTGCTTCCATTTTCACACAGCACACCTATATATGTGTGAAACAAATATATAAACTGTCACAAAGCAACATATTGATGAACCGAGACGAGCAGAGCACGATTCGAGCAAGAAGCGGGTCGGAGTGGGGCTTGGAGAAAGCAGGAGTTTTTGAAGGGAGGGAGTGAGTCGTGTTTATAGTGTCTGCTACAGGTCAGTGTTGGGCTCACCCTGGGTGGCGTAATGTGATGTGAAAAGAGGGGTTAGAGGAGAAAGGGCCAGGCCATGGAAATCGGCGAGCAACTCAAGGCACAGCCATGTCATGTGGGCAAAGCTGAGATGCATTGTTGAGGTCAGGCTGTGTAATTTCCTTCTGAAAAGGCCTGCCCACTTACCAGTAATGATACCTTTCTTTCTCTTCTATTTTTGTCCCTTCCTTTAGGAAAAGGAATATATGCTTACTTGTTATTTACAATTCAAAGTCATTTCCCCGGTCTGGTTGCTTTTGTTCCCCGCATTTAAGAAGAATTGAGTTAGGTCGGCAGGAAACTTTGTCCTTCTTTCAAGTCTCCATTATCTGATATGTCTTCCTTTTTTAAAATGCTCTCCCTCTCATCCTTCAGATCTGTATCGCGGTACCCTTCCTTGGTCTTTCTCTTTTGGATTCATAAATGCAGATATACTGGGCTTTAAAATCCTACCCGGGCAGATTAGCTACTCTGGCACAAAGTGGCCCTGCTGGAAAATCCAGAATTGAAGAATACACCGTTGACCTCTTTAAATACAGTTTCACTTTTAAATAACACTGGACCAGATTGTTGGACATCTTCATAACTAATGTAGATGACACAGGTTAACCCAGCCAGCCCTTCTAGGAGTTCTGTTGCAACTGGTACCCTATACTACTGGACTACCATTATAAATGATTTAACCTCCTGCAAAGCTGCCTTTTAATAGGTGTTTATAGGCATCACTTACCAAGTATTTCAAGGGCTCTCTGCATGAAAACGGCCAGGGAAGGAGGGTTAACACTAGCGTTTCTCTGCAAACAGTTATAAACATCCCCACCTAAGGGAGGGTTGATGGACTATTGGTGAGGGAACAAACACTAGAAAGGACAGTGTTCCATCTCCTACCGTTGACCTTCCCAAGATAACTGGAGAGAATTCCCGGGTGTGTGGTATGTATGCACTCATTCTGTTCTGGTTCTGGTCCTGACCTGGACTGGACACCCTGGTCAACGCTCATCACTTAATGGTGGGAAGCAGACTGCATGGTATCTTGCCAGGCAAGTAGTGGCCCTTGGGATTGGAGCTGGGTCGGAGGCATATGTGTTTGAGGCATATGTGGGTGGTGTGCCTCCCTTAGTCTCCCACTTATTCCTACCAGCAGCTGACCTTTCCTTCTGGGGTTAAACAGCTGGGGTTTGATTTTTTTTTTTTTCCAGCTGGTTGAGACAGGAAGCAGGACTGTATCCCATGGGATCCAGACCTCAGTCGTAGGCTCTGTGGGATAAGGTAGTAGAGACCCATGCATTGCTGTCCTGCCCTCTCCTCCTGCCTCTTTTCTGCCTCTTGTGTTTGCCTGCTTAGTCAGGTGCTTGCCTGTGATGAGGGTGGCAGGGGAGAAGACCTGACTCTCTGTGTTGGTAACATACCAGTATAAAATGGAAACTTCCCTAAGTGTGTTAGATTTCTAAATTCTTTTACTAAAATTTGTGTGACCCATAATGTCTTGGCGTGCCCATTTGCAGTCATCCATACAATCTTGAAAAGTGACTTTGGTGTCCTAGTCTGGAACCCTAACCTTCAGATATATAACATGTCTAGGGGAAACACATGTTTTAGATCTTAAACATACAGTGAGCTCACAAATGAGCTTGGGAAATAGTATCCACATGCAGGCTGGAGACTTCCTGTGGCGACAGTCAGCCCGTGAGGAGAGCTTGCTTCGGGAACGTGACTGTGTTCCTCTCTTCGAGTCCCATTCCTAAGAGTAGCACCCAGGAAGGGAATGAACTGCGAAGTTGGGTTTATGAAGGTGACTCTTGTGAAAAAACTGACTTTGTGTCTTCCCAAGACTTTGCATAAACTGTATTAATTCTGCGCTTTGTTCACAACTCCCAAGGGAAAGGGAGAGATCAGAGATCAGTATTAAAGGCTCCCCTTCCAAACCACCCACCTCTACTGGCTCACCGCTCCTTCTGTTGTAGGGGTTCTTTAGTTTGTGTGTGTTTATATTTTAAGATTATAATTACATAGCTTTTTCTCTTCCCCTCTCCCCACCCAAACACTCCTATGAACCCCCTTGTTCTTTTTCAAATTCATGTCTTCGTTTTCTTTAATTGCTGTTACTTGTGTGTGTGTGTGCGCGTGTGTGTGTGTGTGTGTGTGTGTGTGTGTGTGTGTGTGTGTAAAACCAAATACATAAATACAACCTGCTCAGTCTGTATAATGTTACTTATAGGGCTGATCATTTGATCATTTGGTATTGGAGAACCAGTTTGTGTGCTCTTCCCTGGGGAAGCCTGTTTCTTGCACACTCAGCATTCCTTGGTTGCCCGCAGTTTTGTTTTGTTTTATTTTCTTTATAATTGAAGCCTTGTGAGCTTTCCCCCTTCTCTATGAGACAGTGTCTCCTAAATATGTCAGAAGCTACAGCCATGAAAGTCTCATCTCCATGACTCCCTAAACACAAGCTGAACAAGGATGGCACCAATAGACATCGTTGGATTTTGTTGACAGGATTTTGCTGCGTAGCCCAGGCTAACCTTGGATTTGAGAGCTTCTAGCTTGTGCCTCCTGAGGGCTGGGATTGCAGGCTCTATCACCAAGCCCACTTGTTATCTCTGCTGCCCACTGTACTCTGTAGGATAGATGACACAGCGGTGGTGCAGGCAAGCCCTGCCTTTGTTAGAAGTAAAAGTTCCAGTGTGGAACTCCTAGCACTTAGAAGACAGCAGCAAGAGGATTTTGAGGCCAACCTGCTCTACATAGTGAGTTTAGGGCTAACCTGGACTATAAGAAAATTTCTAAAGTTGGGTATGATGGCGCACATATGTAGGCTTAACATTATGAAGCCAAAGCAAGGAAGACAGTCAAGACTTCAAGGATCACCTGGGACACAAATGGAAACCTTGCTTCCAAAGAAAGGAAGGGAAGAAAGGAGAGAGAGAGAAGGAAAGAAAAAGAAACTAGAATAGAACTTTGAAATAGCCATGTTATAGTATATGAGTGACTTTGTACTTTGGATAAAAGCTTACAAAGCACTTCTGATAACTGCCTGCTGTACCCAAGGTCACTCAGGTTCTCAGCTCAAATGGTATCAGCACCATTTTGAAAACCCATTGGTTTTCCAGGGTATCTGGTTATATTTAGGTAGGCTTTTTTTTTTTTTTTTTTTTTTTTTAAATACTGAGTATGTTCTTACAGTCCCTTATGGCCTGCGGTCCTTTTAAGTTATCACTTTCTAGGCTATACTGAGGACTCTGAGCCAGACTTAGTGGTGCACTGTGATCCCAATTGTCTGGGAGATTGAGGCAGGAGAATCACAAGCTTAAGACCTGCCTGGGCTACTGAGCAACTTTGAGACGCAGTCTGAAAATAAATGAAAGAGTGAAGGAATGGTAACTGGCATTCGTAGGGTCTCTATCGCTATGCTAAAACCCCATGGCCAAGAGCAACTTGGTGACAGGATATATTCCAGGGACCTTAGGGCAAGAACTCAAGGCAGAAACCCAGAGGCTGCTGATGCTTCGGCAGTTAGAGGAGTGCTGCTGACTGGCTTGCTCTTCATGGCCTCCTCAACATGCTTTCTTTACAGCACCCAGCACCAACTCAAGGGAAGCCCTGCCCACAGTGAGCTAGGTCTTCCCTTAGCAATCGTCAATCAAAAAATTTACCACAGGCTTGCCCATGGGCCAATATGGTGGGGGGCATTTTCTTAACTGAGACTCTTTCTTTCAAAATTGGCTAATTGCAATAAAACTAGCCAGCATAGTGGTAGAATGCTTGCCTAACATGCAGGAAGCTCTGGGTTTAATCCTAGTACCACAGAAAACAAGAAAAAAAAAATGGAGGCTCTGGGTCCTTGTAAGCCATTCTTGGGTCAAGTTGCCTGTGGGTGGGGGCAGCTTTGAGTTCCTGTGGATGAATCAGCCACTGCCTCCTGACCCTGGACCCAGCCGCAGAGGGTAGGAAGCGGATTTGTGCACTCTTACAATTTCTGTTCGCTCTTTCAAATTTTCCAGACTGTTCTTTCTCATTTTTGCACTTTGTGTGGTTTAAACGTCTTTCTAGATGCACAGGGCAAGGCACACAGTTGCCTATGTCCTGAGAGAGGGAAAAAGAGAAACCTAGAGCTCCAGGTTAGGGGAATCTCTGGAGCCGTGACCCTGGTTTGGGGTTTGTGGGGCCTTAGCTGTGGTCGAGAGTGACACACCTGGACATACTCTGCTGGCATCTTGTGGTCCAGGGTGGGGTAGCAGAGCCTTGGTTTTATCAGTGACAGTGAGGACGATTTCAGTACTTAGTGTATTAAGGTGTCTAGCTGCCAAGTATTAGAGTAGTTGGTTCCTGGGTCTCCTCTGCAGAAGTAGTGCTGGTTAGAAGCCCTGCAAACTGAGAATGTTTGCCCCTGGGTTCCTTCTCTGCTGTTAAGTCAAGGGCTGTGTTCTAGACCCTCTGGGTCCCACCTCTCCTAACTTGAGGATCAGCGGAATTACAGGCTCAATTTCAGGCCGAGTTGGGCTTGCATCTGATGACAGCAAGGACCTCAATGTGTCTTTCATTATCCTGTTGCCCTGGGAGATGCTGTTTAAGTTGGCAGATGTCCTTACTGAAAGCAAAGCTTGTCACTGGTGAGATTACTAACCCCCCTGCCCCTAACCTCCCTCCCCCACCAAAGGATCAAATGCCAAGGAAAGGAGGAAATGTGTAGCTTTGAAAAGTGTGGTGAAGCCATCAAGTTCACCAGAAAAAGTAGGGGCAAGATGTGGTTTCAGTTTGTTTACTGGGTTCAGGATGAGAGTATCTTAATAACAAACTTCAGAGTGTGTGTGTGTGTGTGTGTGTGTGTGTGTGTGTGTGTGTGTACAGATGTTTGCACATGTGTGCCTGAATTTCAAACTCCTGGTAATTGTTTAGAAGCTGTAGTTTGTTTTGGTCTTCAGTTCCATACTTTGACAGTAAATTTCAAGAAACTTACTGAAAAATCAGACCGAAATTTGTGATTTCTAGGTCAGAGGTGCCCAATCTTTTTTACTTTGCAGAGAAGAACCATTTAAAAAAAAAAAAAATCAACAATTTCCTCTGGGGCCTTGGGGCCAGACCTGTTGTAGAAAAGACTGAGTAATTCATGCTCACCGAGCAGCTTCACTGCCATCCAGTGGCGGCTGGCTACACAGCACAGGAGCTGACAGCCAGACCCACTCTTTCTCCCAAGGCTTTTTTTTTTTTGTTTGTTTGTTTAACTCTGCTGCTTAATTTTCAATTTTTTTCTCCATGTGATACCTGCACTATTTCCTGCCTCCCCAGTGGTAGGAATTGAACCCAGAACCTAACCCATGCTAGATTAACACCCTGCCACTGAGAGAGCTTCTCAGCCCCTGAAAGTGATATTTCTAGAAAATTTGCCACGGGCTTGAGGAATTCCGGGTAGCTGTAACTCTATTTACCTTGTCCCATCCTCCCAACAGTACATCTTGCTATCTGGCTACCTACTCTCCTCCCCCGTCTAGGTATAAAGTGTGTATTTTCTCCTTGAATATTTCTGTTCCTTTGGATTAATGCTCAGCGGTGTGTCTGTTCCACACACAAACTTTAAAGCTAGCTTTCCATCTCCCTTTGAGTTTTTGTACTTTGAGCTGCGGTTGGCCAATATCCGAGCATGGTTCATGACACTTCGCCTGCATTTCAGTAAAGGGTTATGTGTCCCATAGGATCTAAGCTGGGCTCAGAGAAGGAGCCAACTAGCAAATGGAATTATTTTGCCTTGTGAAAAGTTCCAGCCTTTTAAAACTGGGCTCTGAGAAATTGGAAAAAAAAAAAAAAGAGAGCAAATATTCTTGGGAAGAAACGGAGGTTTGTTGAGTACTTGGCTAAAAAGTTTAGGGAAGGAAAGACCATTTCCTCTGGCCTCAGGAGCACATTCAACGTGAAATATGACTGTTTTTAAAAGAGCCCAGTTTAAATTTATTTTGGGGTTATTTATTTGCCTTGAAAAATAAATGGATCCAGTGCTTATAAAAAATGTTCAGAATCCTATTTAAAATAAAGCGATATTTTGCTAAGTTGGGCAAGGTGCGCCCAGCATGTACTATTAATTAAAAGCAGCTGGGGCCTTCAGATGTGTTTGCAAGTACACACCAAGAGCAGAACTGTTGGAATCTGGTGCGCACGCCTGGCTGGCCTGGCTGGAGTTCTTTATTACCATAACTGGAACTCATGCATCTTGCCTACCTCAGTGGGTTCATAGTCTCCCAACATTGGATCAAGCAGGTGGGGACATTTCCTTGGCAGGAAGAGTGGCTGAAACAGAAACATCTAACCCACCTGTGGCCCCTCTAGGAGAGTGGCGTTCTGAAATCCCATGGATCCCAGCATTAGGTTTTACACTCTTACAGACTTCGTTTTGATTTTACTGTGTGTGTGGTGTATCTGTGTATTTGTATGTGTTTCATGCGTGAGCACATATTCGTTCAGGTCTCTGTGTGTTGAGGCCAGAAGTCAGAGCCAAGTGTCTTTCTCAGTTACTTTCTACACACACACACACACACACACACACACACACACACAAATTTATAATATGTAATAAAATGCAATATAATATATACCTACATGTACTATAGATAATACTATATAATATTAATATATATGTATACATATAAAACATTAATATTTAGTGTGTAGGGGTTTGCCTGTGTGTATTTTTATATACCATATGTATTCTTGGTGCCTCTGGAGGCCAGAAGAGGGCGTTTGATCCCCAAGAACTGGAAGTTACAGGTAGTTGTTAGTTGCTATGTGTGTGCTGGGAACTGTACCTACGTTCTCTGAAAGAGCAGTCAGTGCTATCAGCCATCAGTATTGGGGATGTAAACTAGAGTCCAGTTGCTTGCGTAGCACATATTTCATCGAGGAAGCCATCTCCTCAGTCATGTTTCCAGGATCTCAAGAGATGTTGGCCGTTTGGTCATCTGTATGGTCAGTAAACAGGAATGCATACATTTGAAAGACAGATAAAGTCAATGTCAGAGTAAACTTCTGGGGACTCCTGTGAGGTCCCTAGTCACCGGGTGCAGTCACCCAAATAAAGCTCAGCCAGGAGAGATCCCCAAGAAAGCAGTGACTGTTCCCCTATGGACCGTCAGTAGGTGTTTTGTTGTTCTCTGTGGTTACTTCCTCTTCTGCTGTCTTCTCTTATGGATTAGAATAGAAAATTGAAAGTTTACTGAAAAGAATTTTGAGTCATGGATCTCGGATTAGAAAATGACTGTATGGGTTATCCTTCCCCACCTACACTTTCCTTCTAAAAGAAAAAAATAAATCCCAGGAGGAGGAGAAGGAGGAGAGGAGCATATGATGTAATACTGAGATGTTGGATTCTTTTCCAAGAGGTTGGGGCATCATCAAGGTGTTTTCTGTTCAAAGGTATTTAACGTCTAATGAAATTTTCAATTAAAATGTGACCCTGTCAAGATCCTAAGGCTAGGCCTGAAGAAATATCAGTTAAACATGTAAATACATCATGCTTCCTCTTGGATTGCTTAGACTGACAAGTGTCTTGGTTTCCAGTTGTAACTTAGGTTTTACCTTTGGAAACATTTAAGTAATGTTTAGACTGGTAATTGTTTGTTGTGTTCTTTTAAGTCTTGAATCTTATAGAGTGCAGAGGTAAAGCTTACCTCAGTTGCCTCTTGCTTTTTTCTTCTTCCATGAGACAAACAAAACAGTATCTTAGATTAAATCAGAGTTTCCTGAGGTTCTGGAATCTGATTCCTAAATTTTCCACTGGGACACCTCCAAGGCCTTCTCTTGCCTGTGTCCCCAGTTGACACGAGTCAGGTCCTGACTCCAGGGATGGATTCGATGTGGCTCTGAGGCAGCGTTTTTGGGGAAGAGCCTTCCAGGGGAATAAATGTAGAAGGGCCTGGAACACTGGTAGCCCCTGGGTTGTTAGCCTTTTGGAGCTTGTGAGATGTCTAAACAAATGATGGAATTCATCACTGTCCAGTTTTCTAAAATTACCAGAGAAGCATCAATCCTTGGTTGGTTTTCGTGGACTCATTTAGTCTACAAGAATACGTTGTCAAAGATCTTCTAGCGCCACACATGTAAAAAACTCATTTGTAAGAAAAAGGGGGGAGGGGCAGTTAATATGTTCAGGAGTAAATACCGAAGTCAGGGCCTTCCCAAAGATTTGGTTGGTATCCATTCTTGATTACCTGTACTGGAATAATTTGATGACCAGAGTCAGCCTCCAGTGCAACTCCATTGTCTGCTTCAGGAACACAGCAAAGAGTATCACTTGTTAACTACTGCTTTGTGACTCTCATGGACCAAGAGCTAATGGAACCCTGCCTGCAAAATAATCCTTGAGGAGCATGAGGCCGGAATTAATGATGAGGTTGAGGGACGTGAACACGTGAAAGTGCGCTGGAAGAGAGCTATGTTTTCATCTCAGCCTCGATGTTTGCACAGCACTCTTCGAGCTTCCCAGGTTTCCTCAGGTCTCACTGTACCTCACCTAAAGGGAGGAAGTCAGAATGACAGTGCAGTAGTCAGCCTACAGCAAGGATCCATGACTCCCTGCAACATCAGATCCTGTGGTCGTTCATGGATATGGTGGGGGCCGTGGGTTTCCAACCCCGAGACTCTTCTTACGTCACCTTTTGGAGTATTAGGCTTCACAAATTACACAGAGGGAACGTCATGCCTTTACCTGTATTTATTGACTTGATTCCCGATTCTGTCACTTGCTGTGGTGACTGCTTGGGGGTTTGATCGCCAGGAGCCAGGAGCCATAGACACTTGGGTTTTGTAGTCTGAGTGACTCAGGGCCTTTAGGGGTACAATTTTACTACTTCTCTGAAATATCTGCCTTCTGGGATTGAGACCCTGAATTTGTACACTCATGAGTCTTTAAAAATGGATATCTGTTGATTCAGAATGGCACAGTTCAAAGTGACTGATTTCCCTAGTCTCTAATGAAAACAATTTGTACTTACTTATTAGAGTAAATTTTCTCTATCCCACTCCGTGTTTCTATTTAGTTATTTGGGTTTTTTAAGTTTTTCTTTTTTGGGTCTCTAAACAACATATACAAAAATATTTTGTAAAGTTTTACATGCTACACCAGTTTATGGCTTGCTTATTGTATGTGATTCTGGTCAAGGCTGTTTATCTCGATCTCTGTAAATCCACTGTTGTGTGGAGCATGTTGGTAGTCTTGGTCAGACTTTCCCAAGAGTCCTGTCAGTGAGCAGTTGTTTTCAGGAAAGACTGTTCTTCACATCTTTGCAATGAGAAGAATTTGGCTTGATGCTCCATGAAAATTGACCGTATCCTGGTAGCCTGGGTCATTTCCATATCATGTTTCCTGTATCAGTAAAATGGTTTTTTTTTTAGTGAGTTGAAGAGGGTAGCTTTTGTGTGAGCAAAGACAGAGAGTACCTTGAAGCCTTGGTCTGGGGAGAATGGCTCAATGAGAGGTAGGTAGGGGAAGGAGAGAGACAGAGAGACAGAGATGAGAGAGAGAGAGAGAGAGAGAGAGAGAGAGAGAGAGAGAGAGAGAGAGAGAGAGAGAGAGAGAGAGAATATATATGAATATAGAGGAAAGAAGACATTGGCAAGTTAAGAAAAGGGGTTAGGAAGGGAAGAAAAGGCAGCTGTTCAACAGACATAAGCTGGTGTCCTTCAGCCTCCTAGGCTGGCCTTACTGACCTGCAGTATATTCACTTGGGCGTTTGTGCTTTTGTGACTGCAGATTTCAGGGGAGGTGGTACGTTGGGACCTATTTTGCAATATAGAGCATCGTTAGGTATGGCCACTGGGGAGAGGTCAGAAGTACTTCATAGAGGCTTCTTGGATATTGCTATGATAGGTGCCACAGAAAGCAGGCACGATGGTGGTCTGTACCAAGATGGGAGCAGGCCCAGATTGCTACCACATCTGGGTTTTCCCTAAGTTCCCTTTAGCATCGTGAGTTCAAGGAGCAAGAAACAGAATTGGGAACTTAGAGAAATACAGACAGGTGGACCCAGGGAAATTCCCTTAAACTATCTAACAGAAAGATGGCTGGCACGACGGGGTAACCATGAACTTGACCGCTTGGCCTAATAAAGTCATGGCGGCCAGTTGGAACATTTCATGTACAGGTTGTAAAGCACTCTGAATGTATTATCTTTTTCTGCTGATGGCTTTTATTCGTATGTTGCCTGCAAAATTATATTCTTCCTTTGTCGGATAATTTTTCCAGAGTACATTAACATTTCTAATCAGACATTTATTGTATAGCTTAAAAAAACAAAAAAGAACTGTCTTTTCTGACAGAGACTCCATGCCTATTATCCGGTCCCTGTCCTGTGTTAGCTACACTCGTGCAGCATCTGTTACCCAGGAAGTGACATCTCCAAGGCAGATTCCCCTGTGGAGAACATAACTTTCTTGTTCTCTTGCTGCTTTTCCTAAGTAACTTTTTTCTCTTTTAATTTGGTGGGGTTTTGGTAGTTTTATAATATGTGGTCCAAGATGGAAACCATCTGCAACTCTAGTTACTGCTACCCCAACCCCTATACCTTAGAACGAAAGAGCAAAAGCTGCACACTTGTCTAAAAGGAAACTGCCTTCTAGCTGGAGGCACTATTAATGGCTACTTGAATTACGGAACTCATTGCTTTTCTATACGTGTCAGGTGCTGGGCTGAAGTTTCACATCCGTGTGCTTAGGAAGAGTTGGGTTTTAGTGGGGGAGCACCAGGCATCCCAGCCTCCTCAGGCAGGAAGACAGGATTGCAGCAAAAGGAATTGCTACATAGTTCAGCCGTTCTCTGTCACCATTCTTAAGCAGTGTGTACCTCAGACTTCAGACTGTAACCACCAGCCTGGAATAATAGTCCCATGTCTTTGTAAGCGTGAGGTCATGAACCCGAAAGACTGGATAAAGACTGGATTGGTGACGACCCTATTGTAAAAATGTGTGCCGTTTTGTTCATCAATACCAAGATGTCTTCACCATCTTGTCAAGAAGAAACCCAGCTCTCCAAGGAGCCTGCCTATGCCTCTACTATTGGTAGATGTTTCATATTGTAACTTCTGTTCATTTGTCTTTCAGCCAATATGGGGACATGTTAATGACCCCTAATTTTATAAATGAAATTATTGCTGCTCATCTTGTCCAGATGTGAACCTAAGCAGACCGTGGGCTTTCTGACTTTAATGGCTCAGCGATGCCAGCCTTTTCCCTGATAATTGAACCTTCTGTCATCTGCAGTCTGCAGATGATGGTCTCGAAACAGGAGGCACATGGTCAAACTTCCTGTTCATTTCAAGGGAAGCCAGGAACAGATGGAGAAGCATCAGATGCAAGAACTTTATTAATCACACCGTTTCAGTAGAGCCCTGCTCATATCCTGACCTCACACTGGGCACCATGACAAGCTCTGGGATCGCTGGTGTGGTGTCCCAACAGGAAGGCTGTGGGCGTTCCCAGCTCCACTCAGCTCAGCCCAAACGCCTTCCCAGGAGGGCTGAACCATCTTAGGTAGTTATGTACCCCCAGGAAAAGTGTGCCTTCTTATTCGACCCACTTGGAACCCTATAATATAGTTCATTAGCTTGTCTTAATAATTTATATTTTAAAATGAATACATTCCCCAGATTGGCCAAAGCCACACAGAGGAAGATTGGAAAACTTATCTGAAAGACCACTGCTGTCCAGTCCCGAGTCCACCAATCACCTTGAGCTGCTGGCAGATCCTTTCTCTATACTGACATTGTTCTAAGAGTGACTAGGGCAGGAATGACTGTAGAAATTTTGGTTAATTCATTTTATGTTATATGTTGAGGAGGTCATATTTTACATCTATAAGAGTAAGTAAAGGATTAAACTTCTGTACCTGCTTCTATTCAGAGCCCCTGTTGCAGGGCCCTGTGACTCCTTTCTGTCTTGGTTGGAAGTCTACATGGTGGCTGTGTCGTGTATTCTGTGTGGTTTCATCTTGGATCCAGCTTTGTCCCTTCCAAAGTGACTGATCAGTTGGGAAAGGATAGAACTCTGCCTAAACTGTCTTCACAGACACTCTTGTGATTTTTTTTAAGAGTGAGGAGGAGTGTGTGTCATCATGATGGAGCCTGTTCCCATCAGGGATCCAGCAATCAGATATGCTATGCATAGTGAACTCTCTTAGGAAAAGAAGAATATTTTTTGTAAAAGCCAGAGCAGCCAAGGAGCAGTTCTCACTTCCTGAGTCTGTTCTCTGGCCACAGAACCATTTCTAATGTTGCCCTCTGGATCTGAACAGTACATTTTTGAAGTGCGTAGTACATGGGGGTCCCTTGAATTGAGTGCTGGTTGGTTCAGCTGTGGAGACTGAACAAATTCTTTAACTTATCTGGATCACTGGCCTCTCCACCTTCTCATAAAGATGGGGTGATGACAGAGCCCTCCACGGTGTGGTGGACAGTTATATCTGGAAATTTCAGTACAAGCACTCAAGTCCAGAACGTAGCACGTATTAAATGCATCATCATGTTGGCCATGATGACCATCATCTTTGTACCCACAGTTCAGATGCTCTGGGCTCAGTGCATGGTTTCTGATCTTGTGTGGTTTGGGATTATTTTCCATGACATTTTAAAGAACATACAGTTTTATGAGGAATTAAATGACTGAATGGCAAATCTCCCTCCAGGGGAATGGATAAAATTAGAAAGCCCTGGGGCCTGGAGAGCAGAGCAGTCTCCTCAGAGTAGGCCACCTTTCCCTGTACTGTCATTGACTGACTGTAGTAGTTCACAAGTAGACTTGTTCTCCCTTCCCTCTTTCAGAGCCCTAGAGTGCTGTACATGCATTGCTCAGAAATCCAAAACCATCCCAGGAGGTTGCTTTGACAAATGACTCAGAAGTGCAGAAGAGTGAGGACAGGGAAGTCAAAGATAACTGGAAAGGGGAGCCAAGTGCTCCTGGAGTCTTCACCTTTGTTGTGCCAAGCACCCATTGGGGTTTTGGGGTGGGGGTTGGTGCACACACCCCGCCTCTGAGTCTGTCCCAAACAGATGCTCTTTCCCAGTCTGCTGTCACACCTCCGGGAGGGGTGTGTAGCCTGGTTTCCACCGTCCCTGTTCCTCCCTCACTGACTGACTTCATGCTTCCTTCCCCACCAGATCAGCACCCATAGAAGGTCCTGTAGCCACTGTCTGATTTGTAGCTGTCAGAGCTTTGAGATTCACTTAAGACCACGTGGCCCGTTGTCTTCCGTGAGGTCCATGTTCGGAGGTCGACAGAGCTCTAAAGTCTCTTTATTTCTAGCAAAGTGAAAATTAATACTTAAATTTGCAAAGCCCACTTTAAGCCCCACACCTTAGGTTCAGAAGGAGAGGTCATTGTAACCAGATGATGTGTCAGTGACTGCTACCACCCTCTCACTTCCTAACGTTGGGCACACACATCGTGTGTGCTGCTGACGCCAGCCGTCCCTATGGGCACCTCACATTATTGCCGGGGTCACAGTAGCATGGCAGCTGAGAAGACATTTTTAAATCCACCTGAAACGTGTTAATTGAATACTCGAGTATTTAGCTATGTTTCCTCCACCCAGTCCTAGACTTTCAGAATGAGAAACAGTTTAATATGGCTGTTCTTATTAGTCATACGAATCTGAGATCATTTCTCAGCTACACAACGAGGATTCTGAGATACTGGATGTTTAGTTCAAAGTTACCTAACTCTCATTGGCCATAGAGAAACCAGGAACATGGGAAGCACGTTCTAAGTCTTTTGGATTTTTGTTTTCTTTTTCTTTTCTAGATAGAGTGATAGTCGTGCCTAGAGGAGGATCTAATCATACTTAACATAAAAGTCACAGAGAGACCACAACTGTTTTAACCCCTTCTCTGGTTTCCCTAAGTGGCCTCAATGAACGTCCTCGCAAGGCTGTTGCAAAAGTGACCAACAGGCGGAGCCCTAACGCAGTCTTGCGATTTCTTTTAACTCCTCCTCCTCCTTTTAACGAAGTTGCCCAAGCGCTATTGGAGCCAATTGAAAACATCTGCTGTTATATTTATAGCTACAATTTCTAAGAAGCATATTCTATAGCGGTTGAAAACGGAGTTGACAGCTCATAATTCATAAAGTTACTGGGGCTAATCTGATAGAACAAAATGTACAAAACTCCTTCCCATGGCGCGGGCGCTATCACTTCCTGTTCAGCCCTCCGAAGAAGCGGTGGCTAAGAGAGGGGCGATGGGGGTGGGAAGGAGCACAAAAAGGGTCCTCTCTGAGATGCTAATGGCAGAAGAGAGCACCCCGCAGAGCAGCGCGGCCAATGCCTTCCCCTCCGCCAGCGCCCCGCCAGACTGAGTCACTGGTACTTTTTCATTAACCACCTCCCAGGTATTTCCATTTATAGAAAATCAGCATTTTCCCACCATTCCCACTTTGCGGCCAGGAAGTTTCAGCTGCGTCCTGTCTGCAGGACGCCGCGCTTCCACTAGGAGCTAAGGTGTTGATTAAAAAGCCTGACTGGTTGCCTCCCATCTGGGCGGCAGCTTATTTTTGCTCCTTTTCATTCAGTGGTTTGCTCCCTTATGTTGAGTAGCCCACTTCACCCCCCACAGACCTTTAAACAATTATTATGACACGCGGGCACTCCTCGAATGTCATCTCCCTGTTTGTTAGCTTATTCTGAGAATCTTTGGCGGAACAGGGTCAGATGCAATCAATATATACTTAATATTTTGCTACAGTTCTTTCTGCAGCGCTTCCTGGTACTGCAGTTAAGGTTAAAAAAAAAAAAAGATTAGGCTGACATAGATGGCTCGCCGTAGTTTAGTACTATTTCCAGCTGGAGGTGGTTTTGAGAGACTGGACTGATACAGCCCATCTTGCTTCAGCCAGCCCATTTAACATTCTTAAAGCCAAAGTCACTTCTTTAATGAAGAGGTGGGTAAGCTTGTGCTCATTTATTTGATGAACAGGGCGTCTTTTGGTAGAGGAAACCGTGTTAGCCCACCAGAATTAATTGCCCGGAACAGAAATAGTAAAGACGTATTGCTTGATTTCTTTCAAACCATGATCCTTCACGCCGTTAAGGCGGTGTTTCCTTCTATCTCAAGATCACTTGCTGTAATCCGTGGAGGTAGGATAGCTTTCTGCCTGTGATTTTATTTATTTTTTTTTTTAAGGTTTTGTTAAACCTGACGGTTACAAACTTCGTTTTTTCTCATGTCCGTCCCCCATTTTATCGGAAATTTCCCACTCAATATTTTTGAATCATTCATCTTTCTTGCCCATTCCATATGCAGTTCATCTTCCTCTTGTTCTTCCTCCTCTGATATTCTGGACACTCTATATTTTGTTTTTATCACTTAATTTTACATGTGTGGGTGTTTTGTCTGGGTGCCACATGCATGCACTGCCTTCAAAAGCCAGAAGTCACTGGATCTGCTGGGACTGGAGTTATAGCCATTGTGGACTGCCGTGCCGGTGCTGGCAGTCGAACCTGAGTCCTTTGGGAGAGCAACTAAGGCTCATAACCACCAAGCCACCTACCTCTCCAGTCCCCAGGTCACCATACTCTTTACTGGACCTTTCCTCCACCTGGTGACTCACAAAGAGCCCTTCATATTTTGCCAAATATGATAAGTTGGCGAGTTATTTTTAGCTGAATAAACCCAGTGACACTCCTGAGGAAGAATGAGCTTAGTTTAGCCTTATGAGAAAAATATTTAATAAATGCTCTCCCAAAAATATTTAGGCTGGCTGAGTGGGCTGGCAGGGCCTCAGGCCTGATAAAGGAGAAGCTGGCCCACCAATCCAAGCCTGACTCGAACAAACATGCTTCTCAGTCACCAAGGCCCGGAAACGTGGCCAGGAGCGTTTATATCAATCTCATGCAAAGCTTTTTGCAGCCCCTGCTCTTGGCTGGTTGGCGTTTAGAATGCAAGTGGGCCTCCCAAGAAAGCAAGCTGGGTTCTTTCAGATCAGTTTGCCACTTAACTGCTGTACTGACTGGTTTTGGGCAAATCACTTCGTTATTTTAAATCGTCCTTTTCCTCATCCGTAAAATGGGGACAATTATACGGCCTCCCAAAGCTCTTTGGGTTCTGAGAGTTAAAGTCAAGGGGCTTCTCACCTGCAGTCGTGGTAATTGGCCTCCACTGCTTGTCCAGTCTCTCTAAACCACACATGAATACTAAGGAGTCTTGCTCTTGGCCGGAACTCATCTCCAGACCTTGTCCTCCTCACATAGTGGTACAGAGATGCACTGAACAACAAAGCTCTCTGCCCCTAATACCTGTTGATACGACATTCGGTAGGAATGGTAGGACATCAGACCTAATCACTGAGACAGGGAGACCTGCTTAGCACCATCTGCCCAACACAAGCTGAGGTGCTTTGCTGAGTTCCATCGTAAAGCCAGTCTGTGAAACCAAGCAAGCACAAGTAGGCAACAGGTATCAGTGTCCTGTCATCCTTTTCTCTCTACAGCTGGGACACTCATCCTCAATTCTTGTTCCTTGAAAGTTGCGGTCTGAGATCTTGCTCAATTGGGATTATTGATATGTGCCTGAAAGTTTACGCAGGCCCCTATATCACTGTCAGAAACGTTCTTATGCTCAGAGGAGTTTTCTAAATACTCGAAGAGTTCGCTACTGACTTTCCCTAGACAAAGGAAGTCTTTCCACTTTGGCTGTGGTTGCTGACTTTTGAGCTCAAGTTACCATAGAACCTTAGTAAATTCTGCTAACTTAGTAAGGACCTGGTGAAGAACTCTTCTTGGGTTGTATATGGCCTCTTTCCACGGATTCTCCTCTGGAAAGGGCGAGAACACTGATCTCATCATAAAAGGACAATCCCCGCCCCCCACGCATGTGCATACTCGAGCACGCACAAGTGTTCTCACACGTGCATACACACACACACACACACACACACACACACACACACACACACACACCATTTAAACTCAATAATCTTCCAGAGGCTGTCTCTTGGGTGCCATCACTTTGGAGATGGGAGTGGCATCTCGAAGGGCTTCAACATATGAGTTCTGGGGAACACAATACAGTCCATGGCAACTAATTCACACCCCTTACCTTGAAATGTACTCCCAAAAATTACAGATAACATTTATGGCAAAATATTAACTGTAGGGTAAAGTGGAGTGTATCCAGGCATTCAAGTTTTCAGCATACTTTTAAATGTCAGAGAAAAGCCCTGGCTCCTTGGGCTGAGTAGGATGGGGTTTGGTGGTTCTCTGTTGCCTCTGATGTCCATTCAGGCTTTCTTAAAACTCTGAGCATTGTTCAGCTGAAGCAGTTTGCTGCTTTGGCAGTTTCTCCTTCTTGAGCTCTGTCCTCCCTCGACCACTCTTGCTTCTGCCTGGGCAGTGGCTCGCCAGCCAACATCAGACATCTTTCTGGCCTGTGCTGTCACCATGATAACTTTCCAGTCCCTTCCATTTCCACTAATTGCTTTGGGGGCTTCTCAAATTCCACCTTATGATCTGGCTTCATTGTAGAAGCTGTAGCATGTTTGATAAGTTGGACGGTGAGGTCTGGTATCAAATGTATATGTGCGAGACATGAGCATTGCTACCAGTCCCCCCACCTAGCCTGCAAGGTGTCCCTCCTCCCATCAGCTGTGAACAGGGGTGCCTATTGCTCCACTGTGTGTTCTGTTGACTACCTGTGCGTCTGACTAGTGTGAGGAAGGAGAAGGTACATCCACTGTCTGACGTGGGGCAGGATATTCAGAAGCAGATGCTGCCATCGAGGTGGCTTTTCTGGAACCCACCAGAACAGATTATGGCCATTGCCGGATGGGACTGAGGGTCCCATGCCTTCTGTGTTACGTGACACTCTTACTGCAGTTACCGCTGAAATCTGGGAACCTTGAAATTTTGGGAAACGTCGTAGGTTTCTTTTCCAAGCCAGGGACTGATGCAGAGAAAATTGGCCCGTGCTAAGCACGTGCACCCGACTTAGGAGCTTATGGCATGGCCCAAATGACTTAATTCTCAGCTTCTGTTTCCTTGCCTTTAAGTCAAGAATAAGAATGACTAGATCTCTTTGAACTGGTATAAAAAAAAAAAAAGAGCATGCATGTTAAATGGTGCGGGACAGGGCTCCTAGCTGGTGTCATTAACTGTTCTTCACACACTCAACAAAGAGCCAGGTGCCCATCACCACCATGTGTGTGAAGTGTGATTCTATCCCTCCCCCCTCAATCTCTCTCTCTCTCTCTCTCTCTCTCTCTCTCTCTCTCTCTCTCTCACTCTCTCCATCCCCACCTCCCCATTCTTTCTTTTATGGGTCATCTGAGTCATGCTTCAAATGAAATCTTTCTTAGCCAACAGACCAAAAGACCAACTTCCTTATAAATAAATCATTGGCCTTTGAAATTCCTTGGACTCAACTATAAATTATTTTCTTGGTAAGAAATGGAGGAGGAGGAGGAGGAGCTCACTTTCCTTCCTATTTACCTTCTGCTCAGCGTTTTAATTTTGCTGTGCGCTGTAAGTTGTCATCTTTACATCAGATTCCAATTTAGGTGATAAAGATCACAATTAATTAGCCTGTCGGTCAAAGATTAAGTGTAACCTTGCACTTCCGTATGCTGGAGCCACTTTATGGCTTTAGTAGAGACCTGTTTATGCTTCCTAAGACCTTTGCCTGCTGTTTCTGAGGCCAACCTAGAAGCCAGTCTAGAAATAAGATGAAGTGGGCAGAATCTCCCATTCTTCTCCTCTTCCTACTTGTAGAACAAAAGCATGAGGCAGGGGGATGAACTTGGTGATGAGCAACTTGGAGAACTAAGGAGTGTAGAATACCTCCAAGGACTCAAAGGCTTCAGTTCAGATCTGTTAGCCATTTTGAAAATGTCCGCGTCACCTCTGAAAACTGTGGTTTCACCTGAAGATTTACCTTCACGTCTTCATTGCCCAACCCTCAACCGTCATCCTCCAAAGCAAAATCTAGTTTGCTTCTGGAAGCTTAATAGAATTTATTACACAATCACTCCAACTTACTTTTCCCTTCAGATTCAGAGAATTGAAGTCAAATGGCTTAAACAGATCAGTTTTATGGTCCTTCCTGGGAGAAAATATAGTAAGTTCAAAATAGTATAGTATTTGAGTTGACTTCTGAAAAGATTGAGTATTATTTACAGAGTGAGAGGCAAAACATTAATATCTACTCTGTCAGCTATACCTCATGCTCCCCTCCTTTAAGAAGTATTAAGAAAACTGACCAAATATTATAGTCTGCTCTTAAATTTTGTCATGAATGAATATTCAAACGTCTTTTAACGGAGCTGGGGAGATTGCTTAGTAGTTAAGAGCACTGGCTGCTCTTGCAGAGGACCCAGGTTCCGTTCCCAGCACCCACATGGCTGCCACAACTGTCAACAACTAAAGTTCTAGGCCACCTGGCACACATGCGGTCCATGTACAGACACGCAGACAGACATTAATGCGTGTAAAGATGAAACCTTTTGAATCTAGTAATCATCCTGATACACATGATTGTCTTTCTATACCCTGGGTACTTTGTCCACTGAGGATCTCTTGCTCACAAATCCTTACTCAAATAATTACACCCATTTTACAGATGAAAAAACTCAGGTCTAAGTTAATTAACTTGTCCAAGATTACTGTCACTAAGTGGTACCCCAATGATGGAAACCCACGTCTCTTTGTGCTTTTAATCGTGTCAGCACTACTGAGGAAGCCACTGTGTACCAAAATTAACGAACCCCTAGTTTATTTTTTTTTACTTTGTTTTTGATTCTTAGTCTTTACTGTCTTGCCCAAAGAGCACACCAGCTTTTGATGTGGCTTGCAGCCCTCAGAGCTTAAGAAGTTTGAAGTCCAGGGTATTAGCTGTCATAGGTAGGCAGCATGAGCGTGCTCACAGCGTTTGTTTAGGAAGAGAATTGGGGTTGCTTTGATTTGTGTCCACTGTTTTTTTTTTTTTTTTTTTTTTCCTTTTGAAGTTACTAGAGACGATTGGCTCAGACAGAAGTAAAGCTTGGATTCAGCAAGTCAGTAGACAGTTTAACATCTTGATTTAATATTGATCCCCATTTGCATATGTCCTTTCTTTCCTGTGTATTTCGTGCTACATTTTGAGTGGGAACGAGCAGTTTTTCACACACTTCCAAGCCACTTCCATTAGGAATGAAATACTTGGCTTGGGCAGTCTCTGCGTTTTGATGTTTCCGCTTAAACTTTCCACTCCCTCCTGCCAGGCACTAACTTTAAAATGTCTTTTCTTTAAAAAAAAAAAAATTTTTTTTTTAATGGAGAACGCCTCCAAACGCTGCAGCTGTGTGGTTTCGTCTTCACTTGGTAGCGTTGGCACCATTGAGAGCACAGAAAGCTCCTATTCCCCCCACACCGCTGGTGCCCAGGACTGTTGAGGCTTGCCCGCTTTGGTAGTTTGGGAAGGGCTTCGGTTTAGAGGGGAGGTTCTCTTCTGGTCTGTGATTGGCTGTCACCAGGGCCTGCAGAAAGAGCAAACAGAAAATGCAGCCTCCGATGTAGCATGAGTAATTCCTTCTATGACCTGGGGCTCTCGGTTCACTGGAGTTCGGAAGGCTAGCCTCATCTGCCTATGCCTAGCAGTTATTCGTGGTTGAGACTCCTCTCAGACCTTTCGACTGTTCTTTGTTTTCATTTTCCCTTGCACAACGTTGGCTTTTCCTCATGAAAAAACGATTTGGCTAAGTGAGAAACCGGGCTCGGGTGTGTCAGGAAATCTACTGATGTTTCCAGATGCTTGAGGGTGTCTGTGGCTCTGCAGACCTTAGGCAACGAAGCATGGCAAACCTCCGAACCGAAGTGCATTCTGATTCAGATCCCGGATATCTGTAACTCTGTGTAAAATGTAGATGTGCATGCTGCTAATTCGGGTTTTGCTGGACAGCCCCAACCTGTATGTTCTGTAGTTTATTTTTAAAAAAATAATTTGTGGTACCATTATGTTTTATCAGACTTTGATTTGATGCTTCACCGTGGACTAATCAGGGGAAAGCTAACCTGTATTCCTAGCTACTTCCTGCTAGAGTCTCTTACGATAAAACCTACTGACAGAAATACAGGTCTAGATATGCTTTTAATGAATTAGAGAATAGTTGGGTTTAGAATTGTTGTAGAAAGTAACACTTGTTTTAGAATACTGTTTAGAATTCCAGCGCTAATCCTATTTTTTGCCTAAAGCGGGTGATAGGACCTTTCCGAGTCTTCAGTATTTCAGAGAGGAAGCGCGCTGAGTGAGAGACCATATACCAAGGAGTAGGACACCCTAGAATTGTTGTTTTCATTGTCTTGTCTTGTGAAGTTCGTCCTTTCAAGTTCCTATTGCGAAGTCTTGATCAGCTGTCGTGAGTCATGCCTTTGCGCAATCGAGCTCCTTCGGTATTAAAAAATTCAGCTGGGCATCCTCTCAATGCGGCGCCAAAGGGAGAACTCTTGCTTCACTGTGTGTGCACAGAGCTTGGAGAAGGCCGGCGTTCTCACAGACATCTGGTGGTCACCACAGTGGTTTTCAGGGACTTCATCTAACAGTAGTGTGGGCAGCCTTCTTCAGAAGATGACTCTCTGTAGCTCAGGACAGTGACTGGTTTTCTTTCTTTCTTTGTCTTTTTTTCCAGCTGAAGCAGAGGGAGATGGAAACTCCTGTATGTGCAGATGGCAACATTTGCCCAGCCAGCAACTGCTGGGCGCATACTTCAATAATAGTTAACATGAAATTTTTAATTACCATTTAATTTAGTTTTCGTATTTGCCTGCGGAAATGATTGTGTTGATAAGATTTTGGAAAAAGATAAACTTTATTAAGCAATTCCCATCTCTGTGCCGGTGGGTTTTCTTTTTTTTTTTCCTCCATTAAAAATGCTTGTGTCCCATGTAGAGGGAAAGGGGGAGGATTAGCTGTATGGGTGCAGCATGGATAGGCGTCTTTACTGCTTAACCGTGGGCCTTTGGACTTGGGGCTGTGCTGAGGTTAGCAGGAAGGCTGTACTGGATCCTGCTGGCTAGCCCTTCTCCTTATCTTCAGTAGCTCTTCTAGCACGGATGTACATGGACAGGATGACCTTCATTTTGTTCCTCGTAGAAGGGAAGGTATTTGTGGGAGAGGATTCTGTTGTTGTGAGCTGAAACTCTAAAGCCAAGGGAAGTGGTTTACAGTTTGTCAAAGGAAATAATGGTTTGCCCTTTGCTGCTGCTGTTAGTGCTGTGCGTGTTTGGGCATGCGCTCGCAGGTGCGCGCGTGCGTGCGTATGTGCGTGCGTGTTTGCTTTCTTCTAGCCAGGGTCTTGCTATTGGAAGATAGGCTGGGCTCTCTCTTACCTTGTGACCTTCCAGCTGTAGCCTCCCAAGTGCTGGATTACAGTTCTGCACTCCCACATCCGTGCTGATCTTTGGTACTTACAATGGGTGAAGTTAGAAATTGTCTTAACGTCGTGTATGTCTTATAATAATTGTAACACTGAAGCCTCACTGAAACCCAATTGTGGCCATTTGGTGTCTCTAAGGGTATCTGAACTGTCTGTCCTAGCTAATTATAGACAGCTGAACGGTAAGCATTAACGACAAGTTAGTCCTGAAGATGTTGTCAGTAAGATCCACAACCTAGATTTCGGAGTTCGAGAAATTTAAGGGATGAAATGTTTAGCTCCCTCTTCTGGCACAGTTTTGAAAACTACTTTTACTTCATCCACTCACACACTCTTTTTGAATAAGAACGTGGTCATCACTGTAATGTTGCAGAGAGAGTCGTTTGAGGTTGTCACCCTATTAGACACCATTGGTAAAATGTACACGTAACATGCGAAGGCACAGCTTATAAAAACATGGCAATTCTTGGTTCAGAGTACTTGTTGCTCTGACAGGATTTAGGTTTAGTTCCCTGCGCCCACATAGTGACTCACAAACATCTGTAACTCCAGTTCCGGGGAATCTGATGCATTTTCTTTCCTCAAAAGTACCAGGCACACAAGCGGTACATATATATCATATACATAAATGCCAGCAGAACACTCATACACATAATGTGAAATAGATCTTAAAACCCTTTGAAGTATCTCATTTCCTATCCAGGTGTGTGTGTGTGTATGTGTGTGTGTGTGTGTGTGTGTGTGTGTGTGTGTGTGTGTGTGTGTGGTGTGTCTGTCTATCTGCCTGCCTGCCTGTCTGTCTGCTATGTGTATGTGGGTGTGTATGCAAGCAGAGGTTTTATAACAACAGTTAAACAGGGGCTTGTTGTTGGCTGGCCACTGGTCACTTGTGTTGGCTTGCAATGATCCCTGGGCATTGATAGAACTGAGTGCCGGGGTACAAAAGAATACCAAGCTAGTAGGAATTTAGATATGTCAGTTATGAACCATGGTAACAGACTATCTCAAGATTCTATCTAGTCTCGTCTACCGAAGCAACAGTTCTTTCATAATAACCTAGAAGCCAGACTTGGTTTCAGGTTTTCTGGACTCCCCTGGTTGTGTTCAGGACATGGGGCAGAAGCATCTCTTTTTGTTCTTCTTGAACATACAAGCTGCAGCCAAGCCTGGATCCCCTCTACCTAGACCCAGCCTGTACTCTGAGGTGCCCTAACATAGGGCAGTCTGTCCTAGGAAAAATGCCCCAGAGGTGAGAACATGAGAAGCCAGTTGTTCGGGGGTTCTGGGATTTTTAATGGGCTTTCAGAGAGCTCTCTCTGGAAGGAAGCAACAGGTATGTCTTGGGGGGGCCCAGCACTATACAGCATGGTGTAGGAATCCCTTTAGGAAACTGAGTTTCCTACGGTTGGGAGTAATCGGATTACTTGTATTGAAATATTCCCGATTGCAGTTGAATGTGCTTGACTGCCTTGCATGAGGTCTAATGTTGGCATTGTCTCTCTTTCAGTGTTGACCCTTCCTGATCTGGCCGAGCAGTTTGCCCCTCCTGATGTTGCCCCGCCTCTCCTTATAAAGCTCCTGGAAGCCATTGAGAAGAAAGGTAACTGCTGGAGGAAGTCAGTTCTCGAGTTTTATTTCATGACTGTTATAATTTATATGTATCTCTGGACCACTCGTTATGTGTCTGTCTTATTTGCTGGGGACAGAGGCTGTGCTACCCACACTAGTTGTGTGGGGACTCTGTTCTAGGAAGAAATCCTGGCTGATAATTTCTAACTCTAGGTCCATGGAGTGGTTCTCAGTTTTTCTAATGCTGAGACCCTTTAATACAGTTCCTCGTGTTGTGGTGACCCCAACCATAAAATTATTTTCGTTGCCTCTTCATGACTAGTTTTGCGATGTTATAAATCATATTGTAAATATCTGTGTTTCCCTGTGGTCTTAGGCAATGCCCACCCAAGGGGTCAGGATCTACAGGTTGAGAACTGCTGCTCAGAAACCAATATGTGGTTACTATGTGGGAGCTCCCACATAGATAAAGATGATTAATCTGCTTTTTAATAGTCTGCTGGATTTGCCAAAATTATTGACATACCAGATAAAATTAATTGTTGAAGTTGGCTTCCAGGAATATTTAGTACACATCTGAATAGATACAGGATGGAAATTGGAGTGTCCCTCTGGCAGCAGGCTCATGGGTTCTCCCGAGAGCTGTGTTTTGCATACACGGTCTGTTTTGTGTCCTAGGACTGGAATGTTCAACTCTATACAGAACACAGAGCTCCAGCAACCCTGCAGAGTTACGACAGCTTCTTGATTGTGGTGAGTGTCACAGGACTATTCTAAGTGAGGATCGAGTTTCTGTTTTCGACGATGCGCCCCCACCCCCATTCATACAGAATTCTCCAGTCACGCGCAGGAGTTCCTTCTACCCCATGGCATGAGCAGTACATGCTTTGGCACTGGGCTCCTGAGGTGGGGTTGGAGTATAAGCTCTCAACCCTTTCCACAGACACAAGCCCCTGTGTCCAGCAGGAAGTGAGGAAACTTATCTTTTTGGCGTTTACCTGACTCTGCCTGTGTCTCCGTCATTGTTCCTAAGCCTTGCTGTCAGGAGCGTCTCATTCCTGTGGGGTCAGCCAAAGGGTTCTAAGTCTGTGTCCTTTAAGGAATGTCTCCCAGTTTCCTCTTCCCCTTTCTTCCCCATCTCTTTTCTTCCCACCTGGCTTGCTGGCTTACCTGCTTGCTTTTCCACACCCTACACACGTTAGGTAATATGAAAGCCGGTACTTTATTCCACCATGTAATGAGAACCCTGCTCTCTGCAGACAGAAAGTACCAGGTTAGTGTATTAGGCCCTTGTGTGATGTAAATATCCCCCTCTGTGGTTGACTTCATGCTGACTGACACGAACATGGAACATCTGGTCTCCTGAACCAGGCAAGCCAGCTCCAACACACAATTACCCAAGAGACACTCATTTATTCTGCCAAATGGCAGCTTCATATGGCTTCCTCTTTACTTTGCCATACAGGGTAAAGTAGTACAGCTTACCTCAGCAGGCTTTCTTCTCCTGTCAACGTCTCTCTCTCGGGTCCTTCAGTCCCTTCACAGTGTCCTGTCCCTTCCTTTTTCTTTCTACCTCATCTCATTTACTCGAGTTTATATTTAAATGGAAAGGGTTGCATTTGCCATTGTTCTTATTCTGCGCAAAGTTCCTTCAAAGCTATGCCCGCATGAGGATGCCCATGTGACCCTCACACTCTGAAGAGAGAAGCAACTTCAGGATTAGGCAACTCGGGAATTTCTACAAAAGGTGTGTTTCTTAGAGGAAAGACTAGATGGCTATCAGTACGTGCTTTCCTCTTGAAGCAAACCCAACCAAGTGTCTGAGCTCCGGATCCCTGTGTGCCTTGAACTCAGCTGAGCACACACGGGGAAATATAACCTTTTACCACCTGGGTCATTAGAAGCTGATGGGCAGCAGAGTCGAGAGTGAGAGACCTTTCTATTTTCTGTGTTTCTCACAGCCTTACCAGGGCATCAAAGAAACGCTGAATGTTGTTCTCTGCCTATTGAAATAGAGTTACATGTTTGGCTTACAAAAAAAGGGAGGGTGTGTGTGTGTGTGTGTGTGTGAGTGTGTGAAATTGAACACATGCTAAAAGTCACAGGAAACGTAAAAGACACCAGAAACTAATGAGACTATGAAAAGTTGTGGTTAAGGTTTTAATGTTACCAATACAAACCGATCCAGGTTAGCTTTGGAAAAAGTTTTTCTTTCTTTCTTTTTTTTTTTTTTCACACCACTCATGAGATGGCGTAAACCACCAAGATTCTCTCGCGTCAATGATGTATTTTGACAGGCAGCTTTCTTTCCTTCCCCACTGACATCAAAACCCACATGTAGAAGGCTGGTACACTTTCCTAGCCACAAAGAGCAGACACTTTCCAAACTTGGGAGCGCATCTGCCAAAAGTGTCTCTGGGTCGTGGACGTTTCAGCCCATCAAGTTATTACAGTATTCATGGGAAGCCTCAGTTTCACCTGACAAATGCTGGCTTTCAATTACCCTTGTGTTTGCAATGCCAGACAGACAGGTGAGCAGCAGCAGCCTGCCTGACCTCCTCCTTTTAGAGCATCTCATGGTAACTTAATGCTGATGTTATTAGTGACTCTAAATCTGTAGAAAAGAAAGCCCACGTTCGGCAAATTCCTCTAACAGGATTTAGTGGTAGAGTGGCAAAGCTGCGATTTATATCCAGATTATTCGGATTGTCCCTGATTCCCCTTACTTTACTCATTTTACCCTAAAACAATTTTTGTTGTTGTTGTTGTTGTTGTTGTTGTTGTTGACTTACTTGAATTTTAACGGTCTAAATTTTCTCTGGACACCTTTTGGTTTCTCTTAACCCCGAGTAAGGCTGATCAAGAGTGGAGGAATGTCACATTCACAGCCCGGTATTTAGCCACATCCCTAGCCTCTACCCACCAGGTGCCAGGAGCATCCACCCCCAGTCACGACAGTCAAGAACAGTCTCCAAATAGTGCCAGACTCTTCCCACTCTACCCCCACGCCCTGGGAACCACTAAACCAGATAGAGATCAGCCGGTGGCTGGCTGGGGGTTGGGGGTGGGACTTCCCCGGGGAAGTAGAGTAGTGAAGCCTTAGAGGAACTGGTTACCCATCAGTAGTTTGGTGAAAAGTGGAGTGAGGGACCACTGCCTCTTAGCTGCGGGGAGCTAAGCGCTGCCTGGTGGCATTCATGCGGAAGAGGAATCAGGCATTGCACAAGTCAGCGACCCCAGGACACGTGAGAAGCCACTTCACAGAAAAAAAATAATAAGTAAAACCAAGTGTACCCTATCGTCAAGTCCCGTGGGCTTTTATACATGGTGACTTCATCCCCAGGCTCGTGTGGTGTAATTTCATTCACACACTGTGAAGACCCTGTGGACAGAACTCCCTAGGTTCTTAGGAAGGGGGTGAGCATCTGCCCAAGGGTTCCAGACCTTAGCTGCCACAGTTCCTGTGTTGGCCACTAGGCAAGGCTGGAAGAAGAGGGGAGAAGCACACTCTGTCCTTGAGGCTCCCTAAGTGTGATGTGAGATACATATAGACTACTTGCCAGGTGTCCTGGTGAAGGCTTTGCTCATGAGCCCTGCAGGAAGGAGCACCAAGGGGATAGTGTCTGAGAGAGGGACACGTGACAGGAACATCTTGAAGTCTACACATGTCTCCTAATGGTTCCCGCATACATTTTTCAGGATGAGCAATTTCAGAGCTTCTCCTTTTCAAGGCAGAGAGCCAGGACATGAGGCACACCAGGGCAGCGTCTAGAGGAGCCAGAAGCTTCAGATAGCCTTTGGAGTCTGTACAGGCGCCCGTATAATCTAAATTGGCATTATATAATTTTACAAATAATTGCTGGGTTTCAGGCTAGACCCTTTATGCAAAGGCCAGTATGGCTCGTGCATGCTTGTTAAGATGAGCTGTGGTATCTCTGGTTAGCTTTCTAGGATAGTTAGTGGCATAGCGTTTTATCCTCTGATGCCTTAACTTTTACAGTTTTTTTCTCTGCCTGGCCTATACACAGCCTATACTAGGCTGTGGTGTCATAAGCTACTTAGTGGGACAAGGTTTGCTTAAAGGAACGATAGGCCCAAAGGCTTTTTTTGTACCTCAGTCTCAGCTCAGATTCCCATAGCTTCTCCTTTTGTGGGTCATTTCCCATAAAGGGGTGGGTAACTTCATGTGGTGGTCATAAAGAAGTTCACAACAATAAAGGTTTGTGAGCCAAATTTTTAAGTTGAAACCAAACCCGTAACATTCTAAGCTGTTTTGGGCTACATTTACCCACGCACCACGCTCCACTTTCCTCAGTTCCGAACATACAACATTCACGCTTTTCACTGTGTATGTGGTCCATGCTGTCAGGCCACACGCACCTCAACTCAGATTCAACACGATTTATTGTATGTTATGGGTTATACACACACGGACTCCTGCTCCGTAGAAACAGTGTGATTGGGTGTGAATTTTCCTGCCATCCTCAAAATGTTTATCTTTAGGATGTCTGTGTATACATTTACAGACACACACATATATGCACATACATATATATTAGTATGCCTTTGATTGCATTATATAGAAATGTTAGATTGTGAAAATTGTTCTTTGAGTTTCATTTTTTAAAAAGTTAAATAAATTTTGGGTTGGAATCATTAAGAAAGAATATCCAGAAATATTTGGAATGGCCCTTGACATATAATTCTGTCATTTTGTATCATGTACTTATACAAACATCCCAGCATTAACAATTCTTTTATGTAAACATTGATTACCTCCAAAAGCACTGAAGAAGATGCTCTGTATCTTGAAGCATCAAATACTTCAAGATTTACTTCTGTATAAGAATAAACAGGGGCTGGGGATTTAGCTCAGTGGTAGAGCGCTTACCTAGGAAGCGCAAGGCCCTGGGTTCGGTCCCCAGCTCCGAAAAAAAGAACCAAAAAAAAAAAAAAAAAAAAAGAATAAACAAAGAAGGGGCTGGAGAGATGGCTCAGTCGTTAAGAGCACTGACTGCTCCTCCAGAGGTCCTGAGTTCAATTCCCAGCAGCCACATGGTGGCTCACAACCATCTGTAATGGGATCCGATGCCCTCTTCTGGTGTGTCTGAAGACAGCTACAGTATACTCTTATATAAATAAAAATTAATTTAAAAAAGGGTAAAGACAGGAAAATCTCAAGTTTGAGGCCAGTCAAGGGTGTGTGGTTTTGTGTGCATATATATAAAAGAATAAACAAAGAAATCTCTCATTAGTATGCAAATTAGCTTTTTCCATTTATCAATGGTAAAAGTTATATATATTCTTAGCAATTCTTGTGAAATAAACTACTTTATAATTTCATTATTTGCTTTGCGTGCATGCCTGTTTTATGAACCTAACTATCTTGGGTCATATAGAAATTTCTTGGGTACAAAGAGGTCATGAATGGGCAAAGGTTTTATCAGTTTTTAATTGAATGGGGAAAGTTTGTGGACCCTGTTTTACACTACCATCTTTAGTTCCAGGATAGCCCAAATACTGACCTCTCCTTATGGAGAAACATCTCAAAGGGACTCTGGTATTTTCTCATCTCCCAGTCACTGCCTGCACCAGCCACACGCTGGGTTATGTATTATCTTTATATTGTCTTGCTCCTTAGAGCTCCCTGACAGCAGAACCCAGTGATAAGTGAAGGCAGGAGAAAGTGTAATGTCAGGTCCTCCTCAGCACACTCTTCCCCTGATAACCCTTCCCATGTTGTTTCGATGGCCAAATGCCTTTTTTATAGACGCCATCTTGCTCTTGGTGCCCCTTATTTCCTTTCCCATCCCAGAGACTGAACTACATCGCCTCACATGGGCAGAAAAGTACTTTAGGTTACTGTTTCCCCTTTGCTGAATGTAAGGCGTGACCTCCTTACTGGCCGATGGTTACATAGTAACAGCATTAGGGAAGCATTCTGAGACTGTTCAGATTGTTCTAGAGGTAATCCTTAAATCGTTTGCCAAAATCCTGTAGTATCTAGATGTTCAGTCCATCACTCTCTTAGGGTTAAATTTCATGCAGCATTTAGCAGTTAAGATTTGGGAAAACCAGGGACTTCTCATCTTCCTGTTGTGGTTTGAGGAGACTTTGGTTAGCCATTTCTAGGCCAGAGCCTTCTCAGACAGGGCAGAACCACTCCAGAAAACAGAACAAAATGTATCTCTCACATAGCCTTGCAGGCTGGAAATCCACATTGCTTGCTTTGAGACCCTCTTTCTTGGCTCTCCAACAGCTGCCTCTCAGTGTAAGGCCTTTCCTCTCTTCGTGTAGTCCCTGTGTCCGTGACTTTGTCTTTTCCTATAATGATGCCGGTTCGTGGACATGGGGTCTACTGTACAACCTTGTTTAACCTAGTCACCCCTACAGGATCTCTCTCCAAACTGTACTTAATGAACACTGGGGCTCTGACTTTTAATCCAGGCATGGGGAGGGCACCACCTTATCAGTGGAGAGTATTAACAGTAACAGTGGCATGATTTTTGTTGCCCTAAGAAATATGAGACTAGCCTGATAGCTAATGGTTGGGTGTAAGACAGAACTCCAGGAAGAAAAGCTGTTCTGTCCAAAATTCAGAAATGACCCTCTGAGAAACAAGCTGATAGTGTGCCGCGGCACTTGTCCCCCCCTCCCCCACCACTATCACCCCACCCCGCATCGCTCCCTTCCCTATGTCTCATTTAAGTCCCACACTTGGAAAATTGGCCCTACAGAAGTCTGAGGGCCTCAACGTTTCTTCAATTGTTTTCTCTCCTAGATGCCGCCTCAGTGGACTTGGATGTGTTCGATGTACACGTTTTAGCAGATGCTTTCAAACGCTATCTCGCCGACTTACCAAATCCTGTCATTCCAGTAGCTGTTTACAATGAGATGATGTCTTTAGCCCAAGGTTGGTTCTCTCTTTTCAGGGCTCTTGGGATGGATATTGAGATAAAGCCATACTTGGCATGCTGGGAGGAGTAGAAGGCATCTAGAAAATACTAAACTGCCCCCCTCATGCCTCACGTCACCCCACATCTTCCTCTTTACCACACAGCATCTAATAGTAGAGACCCAGATTTGTGTTTGCTCAGAAGCCGACCCATGTGTTAAACTGTAAACTTTTGATCACTCTCTGTAAAGCCCACTGCAGCTGTGCAGGTCACAGCCATGCAAGTACCAGGGTCAGGTTCAGAGATCCAGAACTAGACTGCAGGCCGAGGACCATTCTTGCCCTCTTCACTGAACACCCAGAACAAATCGTGTTGAGGGTGGAGCAGTCAGCCTCGGGAGCCGAGGCTCTGCTCAGTACTTTGGGGACAGGAAATTGTGGTCCGTGACCTTCAAAGTTTAACCTGTGATACTTATCTGATGATCCGAGGAAGTAGCCAATCATGCTTGGTCCTGGCTGATGGAGGCCAGGCTTCGGAGAGCACACCCAGAACAGTTTGTGGTTTCTTTACAAGCGGAGTCGCTTGCATTTCGTTTGACCTGAGATCTTTACTTTCTCACAATGCCCGTCTTAATAAGAGGGAGAGATGCCCTAGGTACCTTTCCTGAAGATTTCCGTATGAGCTTCCTCCTGTAGCTGAGGGAGAGAGAAGAAATGCTTCAAGCGCTGGCTCCTTGGCACCTACACCTAGCCTCACTCTGCTTCCTGTTTTGTTCTGTTTTGAACTTGCAGAAGTACCAAGCTCCGAAGACTACATCCAGCTGTTGAAGAAGCTCATTAGGTCGCCTAATATACCTCATCAGTATTGGCTTACGCTCCAGTATTTGCTCAAGCACTTCTTCAAGCTCTCTCAAGCCTCCAGCAAGAACCTTCTGAATGCAAGAGCCCTCTCTGAAATTTTCAGCCACGTGCTTTTCAGATTCCCAGCAGCCAGGTAAATGAAGGATGAAAAGAAGGTTGGGGGACGGGGGTAGGGGTAGGGGGGTAATGAGTGGCCCTACATTGAAGGCTCACAGATGAACTTTTGTGTAGACTTACTTCACAAGCATCAGTAGGATGCAGATAAATGAAAACAGCATTCCTCATAGAAACGACGGTTCTCACAGAATGCTCTTGGTTGCAGCTCTGATAATACTGAACACCTCATAAAAGCGGTAGAGCTTTTAATCTCAACGGAGTGGAGTGAGCGACAGCCAGCACCAGGTAAGGCTTTACAACATTTGACATTCACTTCCGGCTCAGCTTTTTTGGACCTTGAAATGGGTGGTTTTTGAGTTCCCTAGAATCCACACAGGTCTCTGGTGTCACTGCAGTTGATAGTAATATGCTAATTTATGGTTCGTGGAAGAATAACGGCGGAGGCTGGAGGTATTTGTGAAATGTCAGATGTCGGGTTTTGCAGGCTTTAAACTTATCTTGGTTTTGCTCTTTTTGTATTTAATTTACTAGCTTGAGACTAGGTCTCACCATGTCCAGGCTGGCCTTGAACTCACTTTGTAGCAGAGGTTGGTTAGCCTTGACCTCAAGATTTCTTCCCACCTCCATCCTTTTGTCTTAGATGAACACAGAGGGAGAGAGAGCTCCCTGGACCTTACACCTCTTAGGCTTCAGGTTGCTGAATACATTTATGGAGTTCGTTTTAGCTGTTGACATTTTGTTGTTGTTGTTTTTCTGAATCTTACCAAGTTGGGGGGATTTATAATTACTATATAATATAAAGTCTCTTGGCGTGTGTGTTTTGGAAGTGGTTATGCCAAGAAATTTCTGTCAAAATAAACATTTTCAGTCAGGCAGGCAGTATGGAAGCAGTGTTCTGCTGGGGCTATTTAGACCAAGCCAGATGCCTTTCTGAAAGCAGGTGGGCCTTCAGCTAGCCATTTAACAGGGCAGGAAGTGTAGACTCACCTGAACAGCAACTTCTCATTTAGAGTTCAAACAACCTGTGATCTAGTAGCAGCAGTCAGCTTGCAGGGCTGGTCGTGTAGATTACTAGTCAGCCCTTAGCAGGGGCCCATAGTTGTAGAGTTAAGTTCTGCTTGTACTCTCCCTTGGTGCCCAGGCTTTTAAATGAAGCACCCTGCTTCTACTATTTGTGATGGGAAACCAATTAGCACAGCGGTAGGAGCAGCCTCTGGGACTGAGCATCCTGCTGTGCTTTTCCGAGTGGCCAGCTGTGGTTCTTTGAATCTGGATGGAGACCCCTTGAGAGAGGCCAGGACTTGGGCTCAAAACATCTGGTTGAGCACCGGGGATGTGCAGGACCTGGGGGAGAGGTTCTGTGGATGGGCCCAAAACCCAGTCCCTAGAGATCACAGATGCATGGTACACTCCAAAGGTTCCAAACCATAGCAAGCAGCATTTCACAGGGGTGCCCGTAGCTATAGACATCGGGGAACCTCAGCCTAGCTTGGGATTTGAGGCCAAGACCATCATCACCCCATATGACACTAAATTTACCGGATAATGGATTTGGGAGTACCGGGTTATGCTCAGGAGCTGCTTTTGACTTTAATGGGGCCAAATGCCCATGGAGGCATGGATGTGGCTGTGAGCCCTAGAGATTGCCTACCCAGAGGCTAACCACATGGGCTAGGAAGGAAGATGGGCACCAAGAATAGCCAGGCCCTGAGCCAAACAAAGGGCCGAGCTGCAACTGTTCACTTCCTCCTGCTCGCATTTTAGCTACTTGTTTGGAGAGGAGGCACAGCGGAGCTTTGTTTGGGGCTGAAGGACTTGGGGTGGTGAGGGGTGAGGAGTGGGGATGGGGTGGGGACGTGGAATCTGAGGAGTCCGTCATCACAGTCTTCTTAGGGACACCCACTGGCCTCATGGGGAATATACACGGAAGCCCAAAGCCAGACGGGACTTTTACAAACGAATTGATTACTAAGGGCTTATTTGTCTGGGGGTTTGCGGGGAGGTCGCCACTGTAGTCTAATATAAATGGATTAAATGTCTTCTGTAAGGCCGACTTACAAAAGCGAGCATGTATCAGCAGCAGCCATTTTCATAATGCGGCCTGATACACAGGAGCGGACTCCAGTGGCCCTGCACAGAGTTGGGTACTAATTTGAAAGGAAGATTAGTTCCGTCAGCTCCGCTGAGGAAAGAAAGGCAGAGATTTGAACGTACTGGATTGTCCTAGCCCTTGTGCAGCCTCTTCAAAAAAAGAAGGGGGTGGGGTGGGGAGAATTAAATCCAAATGATCCTTAAGCCCTCCGTGAGCCATTTTCACTTCTCGTGATATTTCTCAGCCGTGCTGAGCACTCTGTAGGCCCCATGGGACGAAATGGACGCTTCGGTGTCTCTCACCTGTGAAAACATTTCACTCTCCACCCGCAAGAGGGTAAAAGAAGGTGCCTTTCCTACTGAATCACCTTTGGGCTCTAGGACAGCTCCAGTGCAGTGATTGATTGGCTCGGCATCCCCAGGCAGGGGGGTTGGAGTGTGGGACCACAGTGAGAATGTAATGTCTTCCCAGAGGTCCTCATTGCTAGCTCGGCATGCAAGAGTCCCCGAGGGCTTTGGAAGTTCAGCTCCAGAGCATCTCAAATGAAGGCTCATAAACCAGTCATTGATAGAGACTCCTGCTCTGAAAGGAGTCGTTGAAGGGATCCTTAAGTGTGGGCTACAAGGACGTGTTTGTTGAAGGGTAGATAGGCGTCTTCTCTGGGCTGTTACCAGGTAGTACTTGGAATGATAAGGCTGACGTCTGAGGCACACTATCAACTTAAATAAGGCCTGTTAAGACATAGTGTCTAAAGACTAGCTGGGAGTGCACTTCTCCCAAGAGAAGCAGAGCCTTAGAGGCACTGTTGGTGACTTTTTGGGGGTAATTGAGTAAGTAGGTAAGCTTAGGGAAGAGTACATCCTGAAAAGGGCCTTGAAAAGCAGGTCCGATTTTAACTGGGGAAGGAAAAGGAAAATAGCATTTTGGTTTGCTGGCAGACAGCAAATCGAGGTGTTGCAGACTGTGCCCTACAGGGTGTGTGTACTTTCTAGGGCATTTGTGTATCACCATCTCTTAATGTGTTTCTCCAAGCTGGCGCCAACACAAGGCCACATTTTAAGTGTTATAAGGCTTTGAAGAAACAGAGCTGAGAGGTTTGCTCTATGCTGCTTGACTAGTGTTCGCCATACCTGAATCTGCCCAGAAGCTACCTTTGGGTCCAGCCTGTCCCATCTGCAGATCACCAATGCCTCCATTGTTGGAACCATTAGGAATCCTGGGCCTGCTTTCAGCGTCTAATGAAAAGGCCTTCCGAATGTTGTGAGCTAATAATGAGAGAAGATCCCAGGGGCCATATGCAGCAAAGGGCCACAGCACCATGTGGACTGTTTGAGATGGACAGTGGAAGGAAAGTTGAGCCTCTCTCCCTGGGTTGTTAGGATTGAATAAACTGTGTGTCTTGGTGGGTGGAGTGGCCTGGATGTCAGCGCCACTCCCTCTGTCACCTTGCCAGTGTGCCTTTGCGCAGTGCACAGAATGTACAACTGTACACAACGTTCCCAGTGCCATTCACTTTATCTGTGTCCCAGTCTGCCCTGGTGAGCTTTCTGTGCAGGCTAACCTGGTCCATTCACTGTGGGTGTTCTTCAGACCCCGTTCCCTTATCTTTAGCTGCCCTGTGGGTTTTTGTTGTTGTTTTCATTTGCTTGCTTTTTTTTTTTTTTTTTAAACCGTTGGTGTAATTGGTTCAACTACATTTCTAAGAAGCAAAGACAGAGGCTATTCCTCATTTTGATTCATTCCAATTAGAGATATGGGCACAGTCTACTAATTCTCCAAATATACCCAGACGCTGATAAACTGTTTGGTTTTCAAAGAAATCTTAGAAGCCAACTAACCTATTTCCTGTATCCAGCAGCCCTTTGAGGTAAAGATCCTTTGAGGTAAAGATCCCTTGCTTTTATGGATGGAGGCACAGTGGACAGGTGATGGGGATAGTGTATTTTCAGAGCTCTCTTAGCTTGCCGTTCATCCCCTGTGGTCGGGAAGGCTTCATTGTTTGAGGCTGAGTAGCGGGTTTTCTGGAATTCCTTACACTCCTCAGACGTGGGGAGCCGAGCTGATGTCTACAGGGCAGCTGCAGTAGGAACAGGTCCAGCAAACACAGGGTGCCTCTGAATCCATGTTTTGGATTTCATGGATGTATTCAGAAACAGTAATATATCATAATTGGAGTCTAATATTGCACCGTCAAGCCTGGAAGAGAAGTGACTCCTTCTCCCCCTGCTCTCCTACACCTGTCAAGGTTAATTTTTAACTGCTGGTGCATTGCAAAACATCCCTCCCGAAGAGCTGAATTCATGCATCTGGTTTTAAATACCTTGGGCTGGGTTCTTAGCTGTAGACAACGTAAGCAAACACCAAGACAGAAGGAAATAACTTTCAGAGTTTCACTTTTCTCTGATTTGTTTTTTTTTTTCCTCCCATTGCATTGAAAGTATGTTCTGACTCGAGAGAGTTGTCTCTAAGGTAAAATTGAAACTTCGATATAGATGTAGACCCCAAGAGGGGTATAGGTGTATTGGGGGAGAGCCTGATCCATCTCATGGAAACTAGAAAGTTTACCCACGATCCCCAAGTGCATTGTGAGCGCCACCCTGGGCACGTGCTAGGCAATGTTTTTACTTTTGTTTTCAGGCTACAGCTTTCTCTGAAGGGATGGACATCACGGGATGGGTGCTGGGGAGTCGGAGGGGGAGTTCCTCTGTCTGCTAGACAGTGGGTGTGGGCGTGCCTTCTCAGAAAGCCTGTAGCCTGACTGTGTCTGGATTTTTTTTTTTTTTTTTATGCAAGCCTAGGTTTGTTTATTAACTGGAAAGGGTGTTTTTCCTTCCCGTGGGTTCATTAAGCTCACTGGAGTCATGGATTAGCCCTATCCGGGAGAGCCCTACTTTCTAAGATGTCTCATGTTGGAATTAAGAAGGAACGTGTTCCTTTAACCGTGGGTAACTTTGGATAATTCACCCCCCCCCCAACACACACCTGATTTCCCTAGTTTTTGTTCATTGACAGTGATGCATGCAAGTCTCTGAGAAGCAGCAAGCCTTTCAGGTCTCCCTCGGTGGCCTGAAGAGGTCTTGTTTAGAGCAGACAGCATGCCACAGAACTGAGAAACACATGTTAACGAGCAGGGGCATTTCCTGGCTAGCTGCAATCTACTGAAAAGTACAGTCCTGGCCTGTCTTTGTCTCTGAAGCACGTTGTACAAAGCCCTCGGCAAGGGGATGCTCACTGGCTTGAAGCATCCAGATGAATAAGTGAGTCATATTGTATGCAATGGGTCTCAGCAGCCCCAGATAAATAGGACACCAAGAAAGCCAGCGTTTCTTAAAGGGGCTTATTAGCCAAATGGGAATTAATTCCTAGGCACTGTGACATCTGTGCCTTTGGTTTAGTAGTGAATCATGTATGGTTATAAGCTATCTATAATTATGTTTTATTAATTTGTGGGGCCTTTTGGATACAGAGAAGGTGAAACTGGAAGTTGGTGGTTTTCTCCTAAGCAGGCGTGATTTACTCAGTTTTGCCAGCAGAGGGCTCCCTCCTTAAACTAATAAAGAGCATGTGTCTGTATCAGTGGGGAAAGAGTCTGCTCGCGCTTGCAGTTAACGTTCATAAGAGAGCCTCTGTGGTAGGTGATTTTACATATCATGAGGAATTTGTCTAAAACAACATGTCTGTGGGTATTTGGAATCTTTCCTGCTATATACGGCTTTACGGTAGATACTTTTGATCTGAGACAAAATAGACTGTCAGATTTACATTTTAATCTTCTAGAAGGTTCTTAGGTAGGTCCAGACAGGTATGCATGAGAAGCCAATGTGTCTGATGTTTCTTCCAGAGAAACTCTTTTGAAAGCAGGGAAATGCATGAAAATAAGAAGGCAGCTTTTTTTTTTCTTCTTAAGCTAAAAGAAGAAAACAAGAAAGCCAGGGTTTTGTTATAGGTGTGAGGGTTTTTGTTTTTCTTTTCAGTGTAGGCTAAAAGAAAGTAAATTCAGTTTGTTAGTTCTTTCTTTCCATACCAAGAAAAGCAAAGAATAGGGCCTGTGGGCTGAGAATGGAGTTTAGGACCAAAAGTCTAAAGGTTGAATTCTTTTTGTGAAGCCCCCTTCCCCCAATAGTATGAAGGAATTACTAAGTAATGATCTCTAAATTACTGTCATGTTGAGGTTTGGGGCTTTTGTGATTTCCTTTCGTTAATGGCTCAAAAGATTGAAGTCGGGGCTTTTGGGTAGATGCCATGTGAACATTTCCCAGGAAAAGACTTGATTTCTTTCCTGTCCAGCTAGCAATCATAAACTCAGAAAGTTATCTGCAACTTTCTCAAATAAAAGACTAGAATCCCCAAGTCGGGAGAACACGCCCTTCTCTGTCCCTTTGCCTAGCACAGCCAGCAGTTAACCCAGTGCAGACACAACTCTAGATTGTCCGATTAGAAAGTCCTAGGGCCATTTGAAGGTGAGCTGAAGTTGACCCCTTAAAGATTTGGACTTGCATAGAAGATGCCCTCCTGGGGCTGCCAGCCAGCATACGATGAGCTATGTGAAGGGCTTTCCTGTTACACCTGCGGGGCAGACTGTGCCAGTGCGTGGGAGGAGGAGGACGTGAGAGCAAGGCACCCTGTCCTAAGCTGTTCTGAGAGGTTCAGGCCTTCACAAGCGCGTCTTTGATTCTATTTTTTGCTGAACTAGGTGGATTACTTCCTGTGCTGCTTCACTGCGGCCCACTTGAGCCCCCGGAGCGGGGGCTGCCAGCACATTACAGGCACCGTGGCCACCAGGGAGGACTATTTTCAGCACCCCCTTACAATGCCTTTCTCATTTCCCGGGTGAAAATGAGCAAGTTAGTCTTGCCTCGGCCACTTGTCAGCCCGATGACAACTTTGACTTTGACTTGGGTGCCCCTCCCCCTCCCAAAATCCTTAGCTCAGCAAATATTTGAACCTGCCCGAGTTAATCATGAAGCCGCGATCTTTATCTGAGCGAGACGTGCGAGCGCCCGCCGGGGCTCCTTTCTTCCCCCTTGCAGTAGCGCGACCCAGGGGAGCTCTGCTCGCGGAGCCGGGGACTTGCTGCCGGGGCGGGGCGCGGGGCGGAGGGACCCGCTGCAGCCTAGCCCAGGGGAACCGGCAGCCGGGCTGAGAGTCGCGCGCCCCCGCCTTGCGCGCTCACTGCCAGCTAGGTTCCTTACTGCCGGTACCGGGCGGGCGGGGGAGCCTCGGGGGCTGGAGCCACTTGGTAGAAGAACAGCTTCTTTGGATTTTTTTTCCCCGGTGGGATACTGGCAGTTCAAAGCGAAACCGTTGAAATGCATAACCTGCAAAGTAAGTCGTTTTTCATTTATGCACTTCTCTGCACCGGCCTCTTTATCTGCAAGCCGTCCTCTCTAGTTTGGCTGGGCGGGCGGGTGTGTGTGAGCGCTGGAAGTGTGTGTGCCTGGGTGAGTGCTGCCTGGGGAGAGCAGATGGGCGATTAGGGGAGACACTCCCTTCTGTCCTCCAGGGGGGGACACTGCGGAGAAGAGATGGGGTTTAGGTTGGGAGTTTAGAAAGTACTGGGCAGGAAGTTGGGGCCGAGCCCGGGCTTGCAGAGACCATGGAAAATCACCTGTCTCCCAGACCTGCTCGTTGGGTCCCGGACCCTTTGCCACTTGGTAGCAGCAGTCTACAGCTAGGCTGACTTACTGAGTGCTCCACACACGTGCCTAGGGGCTAACCCTTGGGCCGTATTGCCCAGAAGACATGTCACTTTACTTTTGGGAGAAAACTCAACATTTTTATTCAACTACTTTTTTTTTTTTAGATCTTATCCAAGGACATATTTCCTTACCATTTTTATTTGACTTTGAGTTTAGACTTACTTAAACTATGGATTTATAGTTTATTGGCAGATAGAGAAGTGTGAGCTGGAAAGGACAGGTTGAGTCTCCAATAATACAGAAATGCCCTAGAGAGGGGACGCAAGTGGATGGCAGCCAGAGAACGAAATGCCTTTTAGTGCTGTGTGATTCCAAATGGGATAGAAACCTAAAGTGGCCGCTGTGTTCTGTAAACCATCCCACCGGTGCACAGCATTCACAGCCACAAAAGCCCACTCTTTAAAATGAAGCCACATTTACATTGAAGCACTACCCCCTCCCCCAAATAATCATGTAAATGTCAAGAGGTTCTGGCTCCCAGGGGCAGCGTACATCAAGCTCCAGTTGTGGTGACAGAATTGCATGCAGAATGATTTAAAGAACCAAAACGAATCGTTACATTTGTAGGGGAATTGATTTCTTTATATTGAATACTACTAAGAAGGAGTATTCGTTCGTCTCCCCCCCCCCCCCCGCTTCCTCCCCTCCCCCAGTAAGGCTCTGAGCTAAAGAGAGAAGGGGGAGGGCAGAGAGAGAGAGAGAGAGAGAGAGAGAGAGAGAGAGAGAGAGAGAGAGAGAGATTACATCACCTTCCTTTAAGCAGCTAGCTGTGAGGTGGGTTCCTGGGTGAAACACTTGGCAGAGATCACCTGTCCTCTGCATTCTGATATATGGCCTCGGGTTTTTTGTTTGCTTGTTTTTGTTTGTTTGTTTGTTTGTTTGTTTTTGCAGAAGCGTCCTGTTGCCCAGTGTCATTAGGCTGTAACACTGAAACTCCCATAATGCTTGCCATTTCTATAAAATTATAGACATCTTTATTCCTGGGCTGAATTTTCATGATTGTTCGAGAAAGTCTTGTTTTGACCTTGGGATATCTGGTAGAGGCATTTTGTCTAAGTGCTGTCTCTAAGCTTCCCTTTTTTTTTTTTTTTAAATATGGTGCATCTATGGCAGAGTTTAAGATCCAAGCTCTTGGTGAACTGTGGAGGACTGGATTTAAATATCCAGAGTGCTCAGGTCCTTTCTGCTCCTAATATGCGGGTGACATCTAAGGGCTGTAATAGAGACAGTAAGATTATTTTGATGCCTTTGTAAGATTTTTTTTTTATACCAAGGAATAGCCAGGCTATCTCTAAGCCCAGATGCACGAAGGGAACAGGGCTGGAAGCTGCAGTTCATCAGCTTTTGTCAGTCTGCCAACAGCGGGCTGTACCATGCTGCAGAGTAATAAAAAGGGAATTAGAGAGCGCACTGCTGGAAGAGAGCAGGCAAATTAAACACCTTTGGAAACGATGAGCATGTAGACGCCGCAGCTGTGTGACATGTAGGTTCTCCGAGAGAGAGGCTGGGGCTGTGTGAAGCTGGCATCCAGGAGAACTGACGAAGCAGGAGTGGTCTGGTGACATTTTTCTGACTTGATTGGCTGGGGCGTGTGATGTAATAGGTTACAGTGCGGCCCCGTATAGGTTTTAAAATGAATTCCAAGACACCATTACAAAGAAAGCCGGACTCTTTTCTTGTAACTGAGCACAGCCAAGGAAACTCTCGCACAAATGTACACCACGGTTTGGACTATGGAAGACCTGGACTTAGAGTGTGCCAAGACAGATATAAACTGTGGCACAGACTTGATGTTTTATATAGAAATGGATCCACCAGGTAATGCTGCAGTATTAACGGAGAGAGATAGTTAATTTTGTGACTTTAATTTTTTTTTTTTGAAAGCTGCTGTAACAGATCCTCTTGAGGTTGCTATTTTTACTGATTTGTTTCACGGTTTAAAATTAGTTTGATTAGGACTTTAAAATTAAACAGACTCTTTGCCTGCCTGTAGCAGCAAGCGGCTCCCTCAGGCTGTGTTGGAGAAATGCTGGTTCTTGCTGGATGAATGGGAACTGGTTTCTACTTTCTTCTCTGCTGCTGTCTTTTGTTAATTGTGATCCTTGGCAAGTTGGGCTATACTGTTGTATATTGTTCCTTTCATTAAGGGGACTCGTCTTTTGTGCCGCTTTGCTCTCCTTTGCTGGCTCTGGACTCTGTGCTACTTTGATGACACGGGGTGCTTTAGAAAGCATGTGAGATGTAGCAGTGACTCAGACTGGTTTCTGATGACTTGAGAGTGTCTCGTAAATCAGATGTGGGGACACTCTCTCTCTCTCTCTCTCTCTCTCTCTCTCTCTCTCTCTCTCTCTCTCTCTCTCTCGCTGAGATACTACAATGGGAAAAGAAGTCGACTTTCCTCTCCTCTGTAAAATAGTCTTGCTAGACACCTGAAATCTTCCAGGGCATAAGTTAAAGCAGTTACAGTGCTTTCTAAGTTAATGGTTTGGGATTTAGCTAAAAAAATCTTAGGCTCATTGGCTGTTCCCTCTGGGGTCAGCCCTTCCTACCATGAGGAGGCTCAGAAAGGCTGAAGGGATTCTTGTCACCCCTGTACATACTGATTTGACATTGAAGAAGTGGGTAGGGTTTTTAACCGGACCTAGCATGTAGAGCCCAGTGTCCCCCCTCCCAGCAGAATAGTAACATGAAGACTAAGGAGATTTAGGTCACAGATGAGTTTCTTAAAGTGGCTTTGGCAGAGCTGTGCCTGAAGTACCAACATAGAAAAACCCAGTTCTTAAAGCATACTTGCTGTAAACGAGGGCTGTTTGAAAATGCGACCTCAGTGCTCAGGCAAGACACAGCAGCCACATTTGTCTTTCATAATTGAGGAGGAGGAGGGGGATGAAGGCTTCGGTTATTTCTGCTTCTCAGATGTCCCTGCTTTCTTACTTTAGACAAGTTACCAGGGTGCACAACTTTAGCACAGCTAAAATCTAGAGGTGGAGGATGTCAACTCTGGGTTTGCTATGAGGTTTTTTTCTCCCATAGCCAGCCCCATTTATTTTCGAACCTCTAGGCTGGTCTGTTGGTCTGTCTGTCCGTCTGTCTATGTCATCTCCCTACCCCCCAGTGTCGTGCACTACTACTATTTTCCTTTTTAAGTTTTCCTTTTAAGTCAATTCTGAGGTTTCTTTCAAAGGCAAGTAAGTATCTTCTGTGGTACATGATATCATGAATTCCTGGTATCCATCCTCTTCCCCCCTCCCCCCACTGTAAATGTCTTTTAGCAAATTCAGTTGCCTTTTTAACTGAAAATAGAATTGAATTTTTATACATTTTAATTGAAGTAGAATCTCACCACTTCCCCGCCCCCCTTTACTTTTTTTTTTTCTGTTTTTGCAATGAAAAGATGCAAGTCTAATTTTAAATGTACACTTGGAGTTCAGATTGCAAACAACTTTTTTTTTCTTTTGTCTCCTCCTTTTTGTCCCGCAGCACTGCCCCCTAAACCACCCAAGCCCACTTCTATAGCCAACAACAGCATGAACAACAATATGTCCTTACAGGATGCTGAATGGTACTGGGGAGATATCTCAAGGTAAGGCCACAGAGCCCTTCTCCTTCACCAGCTGCGGGGAAGTTTCGAGCAAGAGCAGAAGGCACCAGCTTGCTCAGTTCCATTTTTAGGGCACCATCCAACATAAACATGAAGCACAGTTGGGTCTCCTCCAAAGACGACAAGAAAAGTCACCGAGCTTTGGAGTGCTGTGGGGCTGGGTGACACAGGACATTGAATACTCGGGAGGCCTCCCCATTGCCAGAGATGCCAGGAAGCTCAGGGAAACAGGGCACTGCCTGCCTTCTCTCTAGGCCAGGGTTTCAGGAAGAGCTCCTTTAGCTCTTCGGGTGCTGGTGCTCAGTGAAGAAGCTGCTAGAGCCTTTTCTGTGGAGCCTGATTTTCTGTGCTGACTTGTCAGAATCTGTTTTTTTTTAAAAAAAACAAAAACAAAAACCCAACAACTTTTGTATTATAGTCCCCAGTAATGTAAAGGAGTGTGTATGGAAGTGTGTGTATGGACGTGTGTGTAGTGCACTTATTTTCAGTGGGATGAATTTGTAACACTTCTGTATAAGCAAAGAAGGAGTAAACTGTTAGTGACCTTCGAAAATGAACAGTCCTGACGTGCAAATGTCCAAGGACGGCAGAATGTAAAGATAGGGAACATCTGGATTTTCGGCTCAGCGTCCTAAAGAATAGTGTCTGTTAAAGCTAAGGTCAAGCAATCCCCAGTGCAGGAGCGGGGAAAGTTGTGTGTGTGTGTGTGTGTGTGTGTGTGTGTGTGTGTGTGTGTGTCTGTCTGTCTGTCTGTCTGTCTGTCTGTCTTTGTAAGTGTGTAGTTATTCAACATCAAAAAACAAACCATTTTAGGGAAGAAGTAAATGAAAAACTCCGAGACACTGCTGATGGGACCTTTCTGGTACGAGATGCATCCACTAAAATGCACGGTGACTACACTCTCACACTAAGGTGAGCCAGGAGGTCAGCCGCCTTCTCCTCCCTCTCCCCTCAGGGCCCTCCTTCCGCATCAGAAAACTCTAATAATCATTATTTTTGTGTTGTATTTATAGGAAAGGAGGAAATAACAAATTAATCAAAATCTTTCACCGAGATGGGAAATACGGCTTCTCTGATCCATTAACCTTCAACTCTGTGGTTGAATTAATAAACCACTACCGGAATGAGTCCTTAGCTCAGTACAATCCCAAGCTGGATGTGAAGTTACTCTACCCAGTGTCTAAATACCAGCAGGTAATTCGCACAGAACTCCTCACACTGCGGTAACATGGGGGCCAAGAGACTCTCCAACATAGAAAATGATTTGAAATTGGGTTTCGACAAATTTACACCTTGGCCGGAACTTTTTAATGGCTAAGTCAGACACCGAATTGACTATGTCTTTAAGGATTGGTATTTAAGTAAATACCTTATCAACTGAATTCTTTTTCCCTGCTTCTGTTTCCTTCCAGGATCAAGTTGTCAAAGAAGATAATATTGAAGCTGTAGGGAAAAAATTACATGAATATAATACTCAATTTCAAGAAAAAAGTCGGGAATATGATAGATTATATGAGGAATACACTCGTACTTCCCAGGTGAGTTTAAGATATTTTGGACTAACACATCTTAGATTCAGATTCAGAAGAAGAATTAAGTGTCTCTAACCCTTTTCAGGGTAGCCCATGTGCTTATAAAGTCCCACATGAAGCTTGCTTCTAACTGGCAGGGTTATTGTAAGCCCAGTTGATACAATTCCTCACTGGATACTTCTGCCTAAGCTGGACATTGATAATAACTGCTAATGTCAGTTTGTCCAAGCTCTGGAATGGAAAGTTCAGATCCATCTCTTCCTGCTGTGAGGAGAAGTGACTGTGCTGATCATCAGAAAAAGCAGCATGGATGTCATAAAATAAAATGGCTTTTTAAAAGACTGACCAGCTTGTACTTCATACTTAGGAACACACACACACACCACACACACACGCATGCGTGCAATATAAATTTGAAGGAGCAAGGAGGGGAAATATGGGAGGATTGAGAGGGAAGGAGGAAATAATGTAATTATATTATAATCTCAAAAAAAATAGAACATAATTTTAAAAAGTGAAATTAGTCAGAAAATTCTCCACAAGGAACATGCGTTTCTTTATCATCTATTTGATAAGTGTTTGTGAATTCCTGACCAGCTCTGCTAACAGCTTACACTGGCCTTCCCTGTCTCCTGCTCCTAAATCCTGATGCTGTTGCATTCTGGGAATGAGACACAGAACAGACTTTCCCCGGCCCCTTGCTGCTGTAGTCTAGGCCATACCACACAGCTGTTTACTTACATAGCACTGATGTGGGAGCAGGCTCAAGCAATTTAGAGGTGGTTTGGGGTCGATGACAAAATTGCACAGGCTCTGTGTGGCCATTACATCACTTCAATAGGGGACTTAAGTACCTGACTGTTAGTGGCCAAACGGGCTTCTGGTCCCTATGGGTGGCTGTGCTGACTAGCGGCTCATCTGCGGTCCATCACCTGCTAGCCTGTCTCTCTGACAGTACAGAAGTCGTACTCTGAAAGTAGTGACATTGCCTTATGTGAAACTTGTGTTGCAGGAAATACAGATGAAAAGAACAGCTATCGAAGCATTTAATGAAACCATAAAAATATTCGAAGAGCAGTGCCAAACCCAGGAGCGGTACAGCAAAGAATACATAGAGAAGTTTAAACGCGAAGGCAACGAGAAGGAAATTCAAAGGTAGATGATGACCCATGAGAGGTCCCCATTATCCCTGTGATGGGAGGTAACAAAAAATTGTGTTTGAGACCAGTCGACAAATGAAGTAAACAACGTGTTCCGTTTCCTCTGGGCGCTTTGTCCGGCGTGGGTAGGCACTTATTGGTCTGTTTGCTCCTGCCTGCAGGATAATGCATAATCACGATAAGCTGAAGTCTCGGATCAGCGAGATCATCGACAGCAGGAGGAGACTGGAGGAAGACTTGAAGAAGCAGGCAGCCGAGTATCGCGAGATCGACAAGCGCATGAATAGCATTAAGCCGGACCTCATTCAGCTGAGAAAGACAAGAGATCAATACTTGATGTGAGTGTTGGAAATAGGGCCTGGAGACTTTGACAGTGGCTAAAATCAAGGAGCAATCCTCAAGGTCCTTACTTTGCAAAACTCTTTCAGGTGGCTGACGCAGAAAGGGGTCCGGCAGAAGAAGCTGAACGAATGGTTGGGAAACGAAAACACAGAAGAGTAAGTAGCCGCGGAAGTCGGGAGGGAAGCAGACAGCTGCAGAGCTGAGAGTTTTGTCAATGGGTTTTCACTGACTTTGGGGCACATCCCAAGGAAAAACTATAAACTCAGTGGCAGGACCCAGAGCTTTACAAAGGGAGAGTTGGGCCCAGGAAGATTGGGTTTTTGGCATTGTTTGTTTTTTTAACCCACAGTTATATAAATTGACCCTGTATGTATGTCCATAATGATGCCCCTGAATATCAGAAAAACCCCCAAATATTTTTGGAACAATGAGAGGAAACCGACAATTATGTTTAGTATAATTTGAAGGTTAAGTATATGTTTGGCTTGAATTATTTCCGAACGGGCAGTCTTCTGATTTCTGCCCCTGCCCGGGTATCTAAGGGTGGCCTCGGACTAGCAAGAGGAGGTAGTAATAAGGTTCTGCTCACCGTTCACCCTGGGGGTTGGTGAGAAGGCCAGACACAAGGAGAGCAGAGAGAGCTGAGTCATCTGATTGACTTGCTTGGAAGGAGACCTGGGGGCAGGCTGGGTTCCCACACTCTTCAGTCACAAACCTTCCCTTCTGCCTGTGCAGCCAATACTCACTGGTAGAAGATGACGAGGATTTGCCCCACCATGATGAGAAGACGTGGAATGTGGGGAGCAGCAACCGAAACAAAGCCGAGAACCTATTGCGAGGGAAACGAGATGGCACTTTCCTGGTCCGGGAGAGCAGTAAGCAGGGCTGCTATGCCTGCTCTGTAGTGTAAGTAGCTCAAAGCCACTTCCTCCTCCTGTTTCAGCTATTCGTCGGCCATTAGAATGTGAAAACGATTCTGTTTAGAACACCTAACGGAGAGACCCCTCTGCCATTTGGTTGGACAGCTGGGACAAGTGGTTTTTCTTTCTTTCTTAGTTATAAACAGAGATGGCCCACTATTCCCACCCCTCTAAGAGTCCATATAGTTAGAACGCACAGTCACGTTTCTGTGAGAACACCTGAAGTAGACCAGGCACTCCTTCAGGGATGACCTAAACAAGAGCAAGGACTCCATTGCGATCGTTCAGAGATACCCCCAGAAGTGGACACATTTCTATCTTGTAGTCTAGTTTCTTTTTACCCCTTAACTCTGTGGAAGGGGTACTTTAAAAAGTACAGTCGGAAGGCGGAGTATGGCGCCTGTAATCCTAGCACTCAGAGGCTTGGGCAAGAGGATGGTGAGTGACTGAGTTCAGCATAGGCTGCCACATGGAGACCCCAGTCAGCCGAAAGAACGATGCAAGGAAGGTTGGGAGTCACTAGCATCACAGGGACAGAAAAATAACCATCCTCTTGTATGGAAAGACACTAAAAAAAAACCACGGCTTCGTTTAAGAGCTATCCCTATGAGAAAGACAGGGAGAGCTTTTGAGTTAGGATGAGAGACTAGGAGAATGCAGAATAAATGCCAAGATGGAGAGCTTTGATGGCATTTCAAGGAGAGCTGAAGAGACCTGTTGATTATAACTGGAAGGAGGGAAGCTAGCACGTGGTCCTACTGAGATAGTAACAACAGCACCTGAAAGGTCGGAAGCTGCCATTTGTCACATGCTGGCCACATGGCACATCCAGCCACACGTCTAGCAAGCGCTCACATCTCGTAGGAACCCTACTCCATACACACGGGTTATGCCTCTCCTTTTGTTAAAACGTTTAGCAGTCTAGTGAAGGAGGCTCAAATGCTGTGCGTGTTGCTTCCCCAGCATAAAGGGCACTAATAGTCTACTGTGGCTTTGGGGCTTTGGTTCTCCAGGAGTGAAACAGACCGTTCACTGTGCCCCCTCCATGAGGACAGCTTTGTTAAAAATACCCTACAGCGGCATTCCAGATTGTCTGGGACCAGCTCAAAAGGCTTTTCTTGTTCCCTTCCCCTTTCCAGGGTAGATGGCGAAGTCAAACATTGCGTCATCAACAAGACTGCCACCGGCTATGGCTTCGCCGAGCCCTACAACCTGTACAGCTCCCTGAAAGAGCTGGTGCTACATTACCAACACACCTCCCTGGTGCAGCACAATGACTCCCTCAATGTCACACTAGCATACCCAGTATATGCACAACAGAGGCGATGAAGCGCTGCCCTCCCTCGGATACAGTTCCTCACCTTCAAGCCACCCAAGGCCTCTGGGAAGCAAAGGGCTCCTCTCCAGCCCGACCTGTGAACTGAGCTGCGGAATCGAAGCCGGATGTCTGCACATGGGACTAGAGCTTTCTTGGACAAAAAGAAGTCGGGGAAGACATGCAGCCTAGGGCTGTTGGATGACCAGACGTTTCTAACCTTATCTTTCTTTTTTTTTTTTTTTTTTTTTTTTTCTTTTAATTTAAAGCCACAATACACAGAGGAAAAAGAAATGCAAAAAAATCTCTCCGTGCAAGGACAAAGAGGCCTTTAACCATGGTGCTTGTGAACGCTTTCTGAAGCTTTACCAGCTACAAGTTGGGACTTTGGAGACCAGAAGGTAGACAGGGCCGAGGAGCCTGCACCTGGGGCCGCTCGGTCCAGCCTGGTTTAGCCTGGGTGTCACTGGGTGTGGTGATCCCAGACACATCGCACTGTGGATTGTTTCCTTTTTAAATGAACGGATGACATGTAGCAGAGAGCCGCGTCTGCTCAGAGAGAGAACATCGATGCAGTGCGTTCGGAGGAAAAACAAAAACACCAGAAAACCTTTTTGTTCAAGCTTGTCAAACCAACAACCTGCCAACAGAGAAAAAGAGTGTGGACAAGGGGACTTAAAAATGACATTCAGTATATAAAACATGTACATAATAACGAGTGACTAACTATCAAATAGATGGATTTGTATCAATACCAAATAGCTTCTGTTTTTGTTTTGCTAAAGGCTGAACGTGCAGCGCTATGCAATTCTCGATTTTTATTACATTGTTACCAGTTTCCGATCACCTTCAGAGTAAGCTTTCCTCACCCCAGGATTTTGTTGCTTGAAAATACTGTCCCTGACTTTTGTTAATATTTGTTTTTGTTATTCTTACTTTTTTTAAAAAAAAAAATAAAATAAAATAAATGTACAGGATGCCAGAAAGGAAAAATGGCTTCAGAATTAAAACTATGAAATATTTTACAGTTTTTCTTGTACAGAGTACTTGGCTGTTAGCCCAAGGTTAAAAAGTTCATAACAGATTTTTTTTTTTTCTCGGACTAAATGTTGGGCAGGGCCCTGATAAGCTTCAAAGCTGCTTTATTCAATAAAAAAAAAGAAAAAGAAAAAGAAAACGATATATGATATGACAAAGTATGGCTGAGTCCAACAGTGTGAAGACTCTTGAAATACGGTACCTGGCAATGTTTGTTTCCTTATCAATTGTGAACTTGTTGAATCTGGAGGGAGGGGAGGCAGTCATGGGTTGTAACAGGCAGGGTTAAGGGGAGGGGGGTGGTAAGGTGGTGTGCACTTTCTTGGGATCCCAGAGAAGGGGAGAATCGAGGCTGTGTGTCTCCCGTCTTTCCCCATCTGAGTTTATTACCAGTAACTCCAGACCTACTGTATGTAACTCGAACCCAGCACAGCTGGCCAGCATCTCCATTCTCCTGAGGGAAATGCTGAGTTCATTCTGGGGTTCCTGGGACGCGCCCTTTCTCGTTGTCCTTGTAACACACTGGCCTCAAGGTTGAATCCCTGCATTTAGAAAATGTGTTCTTTTCTCTTTGCAGCATTGGACTAGTCACAGCAGCCAGTCACCATTCATTTCAGCAAAGGCATGATCTGAAAAACAGTACTTCTAGCTGGATACTTGTTACTTTCCTAGCTCTCTGTTCAGTTCCGCTTAGATCGGAAGACAAGTAGACCCAAGTGGGCGGTCCCTGTGCTCTGTGGAGATTGTTAAATGCAAACTGACAGTTCTGACGGTCCTTCTCGTTAGCATAAAGGTGCATGTTGTATACGTCAGGGTGTGAGAAGGGAGCAGTTGGTGACATCCTTAATTTAGGACAAGAGTTTGAGTTTGCCCACCCTCATGTACGTGTGCAAAAGCTGGTGTGATCGTGGGGAATCACGGTCACAGCCTAGGTAGATTCACCAGCCATCCTCAGTTTCTCTTTCTCAATTACCAGATGCACCCCCAGCTTTACCTCTTCCCTTTATAGACTAAGGTGAAGGTGTTTGCAGGTCTCGTAATGTCGTTCTTGTTTGAATCTTAGAATTTGCAGCCCAGTGGCCAGGTTAATGGTCTGTCGAATGTATTCTTTTCCTTCCTGTGAAGCCACTGCTCATCCTCAAGAGGAAGAGTCAGTCAGCGAGACTGTCAGCCTGCAGACTTGACCTGCCCACCTCCTGACTGCCAGGCCATTGATCCCTGGCTTCACCCCAGGCTTTGCAACTTCCAGTGGTAGCGTTCTGCCATGCCACATGTGACTGAAGACTTAACACTTGTTTGTAAGCTAGGTTGGTGGTTAATTGGATTCTGTTTCTTCTTTCTTTCTCTCTTTCCTTCCCCCTTTTCCTTTTTGCAGCACATCACGTATGCTATCAAACACAACTAACTTTAATTTTAAAAATGGATCTGAGATTGCACCGTTACAAGTTCTGTTCAATGGTTTTTCTTTTCTTTTTTTTTTTTTTTCTTCCTTCAGCACTCTTTGCAGGATGACTTGCAACTTTTAGGCAGTTGCCTCAATTTCTCATCTCACCAACACACGTACAATAGAGCTTTCATTTGTCAGAAGGCAGGAGCCACTGAGTTAAGTCACTCAGCGTCCTGCTGAATGCCTTTTTGATGACAGGCTGGTATGCTCACCGGCTCTGTCCTTAGAGAAGCTTGACCTGATTCTATCCAGGCCTCCTCTAGTAGCATGATCGAAGATAGAGAGGGCATGGCTGAGGTGTGAGCATTCCCGCATCGGTTTTTCTCACAACCTGTCACATCCTAGAGCCAGCAGACACTAAGCTGCTGAGAGACAGAGCTAGGCTGTAGACGTGGGAGGGTTGGGACCTCGTGTTCCACACCAGAGTGATCATAACCACGTGATGAGGCAGCAAGCATGTTTTGCAACATTTGACAACTTCACAGCCCTGGATATATGTATATATGTATAGTGTGCATGGACTGTTTCCAGTACACCTTTCAGCCACGCAGATCCACAGTGGAGTTCAAGTATGTAACAAGCGGATGTCCAGTACAGGTCTTGTAGACGCTGTGTGTGTGTGTGTGTGTGTGTGTGTGTGTGTGTGTGTGTGTGTGTGTGTGTGCGTGTGCGTGTGCGTGTGCGTGTGCTATTGCTTTGTTTTGTCTTATAAAGGTAAAGCTTGTCGGCACGTGAAGCGAGAAGTCCATTAGTTGACATTTTCCTGTTTTTAGAAGCTACTCCCTTTTGGGGAGCAGGTCTGCATGACTTGCTTACCTGATGTGTCCCTGTTGTCAGGTCAGAGTGTGTTTCTGTGAGCTGTCATTGTGGGGAACCAATTGCTTTGTCATATATCTGGTTCCGAACTATAACTTGTTTGGGAAGTCTACTGATGTTCCTGCTGGTTTTCCCAAGTGTGCTTTCGCAATGCATGGTATCCACGTCACTTGGAAAGTGGGCTTTGTTGTCTGTCTGAATTTAGGGTCACTTAAGAAAGGGGCAGTTAAAAATAAAGCACAATGCCTCACATGGGACAAAGTTCCAAAATGCCAAATTCTTCTATTTTTTACAACAACCTGTAGTTATGTAAAATAACTAGTACTGGGGGAGGGAAGGGGGTAGAATTGGCTCAATTGGAAAGACTCTCCCACTTCACACTAAGCTTGTTTGTCACCATGAGATAGCATTGGCTGCCCAGGATGCTGCTATTTAAAAAAAAAAAAAAAGCAAAACAAAACAAAAAAAAAAGAACCCTCATTTATATGTGTGTATTTTTTAAAGCTACACTCTGTTCAGTGTTTTTACAAATCTGTTTATATGACATTGATAAACTAAAGTTGGTCTTTTGACGAGAGGGAGGATGTCATGGTTGGTTGTAATTTTGCCTTTACAAGGTAACTGGGGTTGGGGTGGGGAGGGAGTGTGCCTCCTTGACATTTTGTTCAAGTTATAGATTCAGTGAAGCTATGTATTGTTTTAAGTTGCTTAATGCATTGTATTAGGTCCTCAAACAGAATAAAGGTTGTTTTGAAACTTAAAAGTTTCCATTTGAAAGTTTAGTTTTCACCGGAGACATTTCTAAACTCCCGCCAACCTGTTGGTTTCACCATTCCAACTCCATTTTATAAACTGAAGGTACAAATCGGTCACTCGAATGTACTGGGTGTTATTTAGATAGCATCTCAATGTGTTGGTGGTAGAAACAAAAATTACCTCTAGGTGATATCATTTTAAGGCATATTCTTGCTATTGAAAGGGTCTCATTTCCCTCCATCTTTCCTGTCCTCCACCCAACCTTCACAATTATCTACTAGTACTTTTGGGTTTTTGATAGCTTCTGGTTGTATCTCTTGTACAGTGGATTATTTAAACTCATTGTACAAAAAACAGGATGCCATGATGTGACCTGAAGCTATAAACAGGGCCCCCTGTTTATAAACTTCATCCCCAAATACCAATGTGCACTGTGTCACCTGGTCAAGAAGTAGCTTTTACTGTGAAATAACTTTCCCACTGACATTTCTGGCTAGTTGAACCCATGACCTCACTACTGTATATATGTTTGATGTATGTAGGCCACACATTTTATGAGTGAGCACAGTGAGGTTGCTAGGGAACCTAGGTTGCTAGGTGGGGTTGTTGTGTCTGATACCTTTAATCCCAGCTCTCTGGAGGCAGATCTCTGAGCTGAAAGTCAGCCTGGTCTACAGAAGGAGTTCTAGTATAGCCAGGGCTACACAGAGAAACCCTGTCTCTTAAAACAAAACCCCCCAAAAACAATGATTACTCCCTACCCCCCCCCAAAAAAAAACCAGAACCCAAAAACCAAAAAAAAAAAAAAAAAACCGAGAATCAGAAGACAAAGCCGTGGGTTAGGTGTAAGAGTGAGAGGACCCACATTTATTTCTATGCCAACAATGTCCGTTCTACGCATGCCAGTAGCTCTCAGGTATCACAAAACTCATTCCCTGGATCTTAGACCCTGGTTCTCTGAGTGAGTCTCCACCATGGCTGCAGTTCCTGTGAGTGATATCCTGTGCGCTCAGCTCTGTTCACACTGAAGTCTTCTGAACGTCTACAGCCTCATGCTGCTTCTAACCCTCTGTTTTCTGAACTCACCCCACTTTTGGGTTTTTAACCGTTTCATTGGCTGAGTAATTCTACTTCCTTAATTCTGCCTGTAAGTAGCACTATCGGGTACCCAGCAGCGGGGGTAATTTTGTCATTATGTGAGCATCATAGGGCGTGTTCCCATACACCTAGCTGGCACAGATTATTAAACTACACCTGGGCTGTGTGACATGTACCTATGGGCTCCCAGGGCCCAAATAAATGAACGAATATGAGAGTAGATCAAGCACTAGAGCAAATGGTACAATCAAGACATAAAACAAACTATCCGGGGCTGCTGCTGGTATAGCAAACTTTTACAGAGAACATTTTATAATTAGGAGTGCACTCTAGGATACATCAACTACATTAGCCAATGAGAACTGTTGATTGTCAGGTCTCAGGTACTGCCCGTGCTACTTTTTATGTCAGCTCGCACTGTGGGTTTGTTTGCGTCAGCCTTTGCACAATCATGTGACAAGTTGTGCAGGTGTCACAACTATGTGTAACCCAAACTCCTCTTAGGGAAGCCCCGAAATCAGCTGAAATGTCACTGTGTGGCACATGGCTATACTCTTCTCACAACTGGCCTCTGACACACCAAGTGATTATATCTATTAATCTCCTATACTTTATCCATTCTAATCCCCCAACATTAGAAGTTAGAAGTAAATGAGGGGGTATTACCCCCATTCAACAGATAGGGAAAACTAATGACTTATTCAAGGTCTTGGAACTTGTTAGAACACAGAGTGAGAAGACCACCTCACTAAAAGTCAAGGCACCCCCCCCCCCGCCGGGATAGAATCTAAAGACTTCCCGTGAAAAAAATTGCACAGACCAGTTCAAAGAGGGGTCACCAGTAGTCCCTCGTGCTAAGGGCTGAACAATATGACACAGCTGATAGACAGAACATGGTACCCTATGATGAATGGCCTGAAATAGCTTGACCTTGTACAGAGGAACACATCGGCATCAGTTGGGACCTTGTTGATATTCCAACTCCCTCATCCCTCACTTTGTGACTCAGAGTAGAGCTGTCCCTTTGCTGTCCCACAAATTCTGCAGCCTCTCTTCATCGATACAAAGGGTTGAAAACAGCTGCTTATGTCATCTCTTCTGAGTGCTTCTAGCATTTCAAAAAAAAGTGTATTTCCATTAATGAGTGCTAGAAATGTTACTTCAATGTATGTTCATGGCACAGACTCCAGATAGAGAAATTTAATTTACCATGGGAAGGACTGTCTTCCTGGTGGTTCTAAGGAACTTTGAGAATCTGGCTAACTCATGTAAGCCATCCAGGCCTCCTGCTCCTTCTCTATGGAAACAAAGTCTGATTCTGGAGATTTCTGAGCCTCTTTGTAGGATCTACAGAGGGAGTTGGAGAGAAACATCTACACCCCCCCCCTTCCAACACTCCATTTTCAATCTGGCTACGATTATAACCCACAAGCATGACAGTTAGATCTGAATATCTGTCAGTCTCTTGCAGGGTCAGCAAGGTGGCTGAGGAACAGCATTGCAGAACTGGAGTCTAGTAGTCTTGCAGACATCTTAAAAGCTTTCCTTCTAGTGAACCCAAACTGGCACCTGAGTCCTCTATGGTATGCATGGAGATGTATTTTAGAATGACCTTTTACCATCTCCTGAAAACAGGACAGGGAGGAGGTGCTCTTGGAAATCCTATAGGGCAGTTCTCTTTCTTTCTAATGCTGTGACCCTTTAATACACTTCCATGGTTACCTCTAATCACAATATTATTTTTATTGCTACTACATAACTATAATCTTGCTACAGTTATGAATTGTAAGTATCTGTATGCAGGAAGGTCTTAGGTGACCCTTGTGAAAGGGTCATTACACCCCCAAAGGGGTTGCAACCCACAGGTTGAAAATGGCCGCTTTTGGGCAGCACAGGCAATGAGAAGTATCACCTTTTAAAACATGATGGCTGAGCCCACTTTCTCAAATAAAAAATGGTTTTCTTGACCTGTTTCTGAAACCATGTCTAGAAATGATAATCTTGTGAAACATTTAGAGTACATATAATAGATCGTTTCTTATCCAAAGTTCAGATCTTCTCAAAAAAAAAAAAATCCCACTTTGTATCCTCTAGCTGGGTATCACTGTCATAAATCAGCTCAACAGAAAACCACTAAGATGCTTTCAAAAGGGCGGGGGATGGAGGGGAGGATAAATGGGTAGCCACCAACACATGCTTGCTTATCTGGATCTGGCTCTCCAGAAAGAAATGAAGAAATTCCTTTCTCTCTATAGCATTCAATCATGGCAGTCTCAGCATGACCTCAAGCTTAACTTGTTGTTAGTTAAATAATAAATAAGTAAATAAATAAATAAACAAACAAGCAATATTTCAAGCTATACCTGCCAAAACACAGATAGAGATCTGGCCTATAATATAAAGACAGGACACTGAACCTCCAGGACCACCGCTCACCACGTTAAGGACAGAGTGCCACAAGAGCTTCATCCATCACCAGGATGGCTCATTAAAATTATGGCAGTGACTGGAAAATACAGCATCCATCGTGTGACTAGCCCACTGGAACCAATTTATTTATGGGGCCTTCGTTTCAGGGCTCACTGATTTACTGTCCAAGCTCTTGCCAACCAAAAACTATGGAGAACTTGATCACAATGGAGAAAATATACTGGTCATTTCATCTCGTGTTTACTGCCCTCCACAGAGAAGCTGTGCCAAGTGCCTCACGGCTTTAAAGAGTTGCTAGAGGCTGTGATGCGAGTTCAGAGGGCTGACATCACACAGCTCAGCTCTAGACTGGCCACTGTCCTACCTACCCAGGGACATTTGCTAGGCCTCCCTTGGCTCTTTTACCTTGGCATATTACAAGTGATCTCCCCCATCCCCTCTGGGCTCATGAATTTACAAGTTTGATGGTGCTTATTATCCGATCAACAGACCTTCATGGAAAGGGCTCCGTCCAGTGATGATCAAAGAAAATGGTTGCATTCAAAGAGGTTAGTCTTTCACTAACCTCTTTAGTTAGGCAAACTAAAATGGTAACCTTCTATTGTTTGAAGATTTATAGCAGAAATAAACAGTTACCTTCAAGATGGCCCAGAGAGAAGCAAAGATTCACAGAGCAGAGGACACTTCAAATGTCACCCACTGAAGGGAAATGGGCCTACAGACTCTTTGTGGTGGTTTCACCCAGTCTGTACTGTTGTACAGTCTCTATGTCTATTACCCTTCAGGTAATGTGTCGTGTTTCAAATACTGTCAAAGGCACCAGCCCATTGTGATTTGAATATAAGCTATCTCTCATAGATTCACATTTGAAGAGTACCCTAGTTGGAGGTACTATTTTAGAAGGCTATAGAACATTTAGGAGATTGAGCCTTACTGGAGGACATTGGCTCACTGGGGCGTGGGCTTTGATATTCTGTTTTCACCAGGCCCCATTTTTTAGTCCCCTCTCTGCCTCATGACTACAGATGGTGTATGATCAGCTGCCTCACGATTCTGCTTCCTTTCCTTCCCGTCATGATAGACTACGTCCCAAACTATAAACCCCTTCTTTAAGTTGCACCTTGTCAATTATTTGGTCATAGCAACAAGAAGAGTAACTAATGCAGTGAACTCTCTCCTAGAAACAGAGGTCTCCATATGAGGCTCCCATGTTGCAGGGAGTTTGGATGGCTGACACCACACAGCTCAGCTCTAAGCTGGCCGCTGTCCTCCCTACCCAAGGACAGTTGTCAGGTCTCCATTGTCTCTTTTACCTTGGCATGGTAGAAGTCGAGCTGCTTCATTCCACGTGTTTCTTTTATCCTAGAAGAGAAATCCTCAACCCTACCTCTACAATAGAGACACTTAAGTACCTATGTCATAGAACACATTCGAGTTCTTAGTACCTGGGGGAAGGCAAAAGCCAAACAAGATGCCACAAAGAATATACCTAGCATATGAATGAAATCTCACCAACCGCTGCCAATAAATATGTTCATGGGAACATTTGCCACAGGGATATAGCTCTCATTTTTCATTTAATGTATCTCTTACCAAAGGGCTGAATATATGGTAGATCAATAAAAAATGTATTTATTTGACTTTTGAACTATATGTATTATATGAAATAGTTACAATTACTCATACCTACATCTAGAATATTTTGTTCGTATTGGATGTTAGGCATGTAGTCTTGGATTTCTCATAAGCCAACACACTAATAATCACTGATCTATGTATGGTTGGAGGATGTGTAATAGTCATTCTGAAGAATACATTTAATTAAATGCAAGTATACAAGAAGATTTTTTAAATGTCTAGCATACAACAGACACAAAAAGAACAAATAAAAAGAGAGGGGAAAGCTATTGATAATAAAATGATAGGAAATTTTCCAATAACTGAAGGGAAATGTAGCTTCTATCAGCCAAGAAAAAGTAAAAACTAATAAGACTGCATAATGGCTTCATAAAGGTTCCTCCCACAGAAGGGACTTGATAGCAGGACATCATTTCCCCTCCCCTGAGGAGTCTGTCAAGAGGTCCCTTTAAATAATAGTGATGCTTGAACACTACGTTTTGTTTTAATTTTTTCCATTATGGTGCTTTCTTATTCAACTTATCCAGAAGCTGACTATAGTTCTAGAAAGCTTTGGTGACTAGGCTTAAAAATCTGCTTGAGACTTACTGTATTCCTTCCTGTACTCTTTGGGCCATGTTTGCCTTACTCTGCCTGAGGAAACCATTCTGCAAAGTATATAGAAAGAAAGAGCAGCAAAATCAGGGCCCTCTGCTTAAATGCTGTATTCTCACCAGTCAAAGGATCAATGGTAAATTTCATGCCAAGTGATACTAGTTTTGTGGTATACATAGAAAAGTTGGTGCAACTTTTCTTGATGCTGTGTGGTCTGAGCTCCATACTTTCCCACTGCACATTAATGTGTCCTAAAGCCCAACCTTATGTGTCACTATAGTTCATTTTTCTCCCACAGAATCCATCTCTGGTTTAATTACTTTTACTTCTTTTGAAGGTTGACAGTATTGAGGGTCAAACCCACATATTAAGCGGATAGTCCCCCACTGGGCTTCATCCCCAGTTTTACTCATCCATTTCTTCAATTCTTTAGCTTACTGTTTTATTGCTGGGAAGTGTAGAGGTGAATTTAGCTACCCTGGTTTGGCTCCCATTTGTACTCCTGAGACTCCTAAATCCTCCCCTGTTACCTCAGGCCCAACTGGGGAAGAGGCCAATGGCCACTTACCCAAAATCTTACATGGCTGATTGGCTTTCTCTTCTGAAGCTCTCATGTCCCATCCTTCTCCAAGTCATGGTGATTCCCCTTCTCCCTTCTAGTTCCTAGCACACACAAATCCAAAGTTCTCGCCTTAGTCTACCTATCCAGCCACTGGCCATTGACTCTTTATTGATCTATCAAAGACCAATAGAGGAAAAGGACCTTCAGTGTTTAGACACGCAGATTCCTGATTTTGAGGGCCAGATTAACTCAAAGCATTGGAACCAATCCCCAACAGGGAAGAGATACCATGCCCAAGGCAACTCTTACAAAAGAAAACATTTAATTGAGGGCTTGCTTACAGTTTCAGAGGTTTAGCCCATTATCATTCATGGAGCCATGGCAACATGCAGGCAGGCATGGTATGGTGCTGGGGAAGTAGCTGAGAGCTACTTCCTAATCCACAGGCTGAGAGAAAGAACTGGGACTAACATGGGTTTTTGAAACTTCAATGCCTACCCCCAGTGACACATTTTCTCCAACAAGTAGACAACTATTTCAACAAACTACACCTAATCCTTCTCAAGTGGTGCCACTTCCTAATGACTAAGCATTCAAATATATGAGATTATTGGGGCCATTCCTATTCAAACTACCATACTCCTCTCCCAATAATAGATTTCAATGAAACATTTTTATTAACATCCATGAACTTTGGAAGTCAAGATTTTTTTGAAGGAAAGGAATTTTATCAGCCTATGGAATTTTTGAGAAATAACTACAAATACTGTGAGCAGAGGACAGGACACCAAAAAAGCATTTGGAATAATCTCCAGGAAGTAAGCTATCTAAATGCTTACCAGAGTTTCATAGTATCTCTCCACCCCCTGCCAGCTTTAAGAGACAGAGGTGTGAAGGAAGAGTGGGGTAGCAGAGAAATGCTAGAAAATATTCAAGCATCAGACTTACCAGAGCTAGAACTGAAGGCAGGTAACCACAGAGATGCTACTGCTCCTGTTCTCTGCACCATGTTAAGGCATCTATAACTGACAAAGACAGGAAAGGAAGAAATACCACAGTGCCTATTTTAGCTGTCCTTGGTTGTCAACTTGACGATATCTGGAACTAACTAAACCCAAATGACTAGGCATACTGGTGAGGGACATTTTCTTAATTAAATCATTTGAACTGGGAAGACCTACTTCCGATCTGGATTCTTTGAGGTGGAAAGATAAACCTTTAACCTACATCTTTGGAGGTAGGAAGATCATTCTTTAATCTGGATTACATCTTCTATTGACAGCCTATATAAAGGATATGGAAGAAGGAAGCTTCCTCTCTCTTTGCCTGCTTGGTCTCACACTTGTTAGTAAGTCCATTCCTTAGCTCGCATTAAAGCCTACTACTACTTAGGAGTTCTAGTGCGTACTGAAAGCCAGCCAAGACATCCAGTTTTGTGGATTGAACAACTACTGGATTCTTGAACCTTCCATTCATAGGCAGCCAATTTTGGATTAACTGGACCACAGCCTGTAAATTATTCTTCTATATATATAAAGAATACAGTCATCATCTCATAATTGGAGGAGCACAATTTTCCTTGTAAGAGTAGCCAAACAGTAAATGACCAAAATCAACTGATGTCTCAACAACCCTTTCGGGGACCACAGGGGGAATTAATTTGATGTTTCCATAGTATATACTTTGCCTAAATCATTCATGACAGCCAAAGAAGCTACAAACAAACTACACTGTGGTGCCTGGCTAGAAACAAAGACAACATTGTATAATAAATCAATACCTTAGATATATTTTCAGGAGAAAACCACCTCTAAGCCATCCCATAAAAGTGGTGGGGAGACCCAATATATCAAATGTAAAAATATCAATGTGAAAGCAAATATCAATGAAAAGATTATATAAATCTCCTAAAGAATCACAGTAGCTCTCTAGCGATGGGTCCCAAAGAAATTAATATGGGGAGCATGTACGATAGACAATTCAAAGGAATGATTATGGAAAAGCTCAACAAGATCTGAGAGTATCCATATAAACAGTTCAATGAAATTAAGATAATGCAGAATAAAAGTAAACCACATAGAGTTTTTAAAAAATGACCTAACAGAAAATATACATTTAAAAACAATTCAGTAAGTCAACTAAAATATATAGTCAAAATCTTCGACAGTGGACTAGATTAAACAGAAAAAAAATGAACTTAAATCTAGACATTTTGTAATGTTTCAGTTAAACAGAATAAACAAACAAAGAAATAAATGAAAGTAAGAAAGAAGAAAAATAAGAGGAGGGAAAAGATGAGAGCATTCAAGAGTTTTGAGGTTCCACTAAAGGAACAGATGTGTCCATCTGAATATTCAAAGATGACCATAAGAAGGTTAATAGCATAGAAAACTTAGTTAGAAATAGTTGAAAACTTCTTCAGTCTTAGGAAATACATAATCATGTATAGGAGACATATAGAACTACAAACAGACATGATCAGAAAAGATCTTCACCTCAACATATTATAGTCAATCAGTTAAGGTAAAAAGAAAGATTCTAGAATCTTAAAATGTACCAAGACACATTTTAAGGCTATTCCCATTATATTAATAGCAGGTTTCTTAGCAGAAATCCTAAAGGCCCAGAGGAAATGGAATTATTATTCTAAGTAACTGCCAACTAAGAAAGCTATATCCAGCAAGAAAGACTGCCCTTCAGAATGAAGGTGAAGAAAATCCTTCTGAGACAAGCAAACACAAAAGATGCTTGAGGGAATCCCATATCTGAAGGTGAAATAAAGACACCAGTCATCAGGAAAGCATGCAAAAGTGTAAATTGCCACTGGCAAGCAGGTACCCAAGAAGTAAGAAAGTCAGACTATGAAACTAAGCAAGAGACAGAATACAAATCACCTGAAACGGCCAAGTGAGAACAGGCAAAACAACACCTTTAGCCATTACTAATGGACTTGAACATGAAGGAACAAATCCTCCAATCCAAAGAGCCTGTGCTACTTCTCTGAGCCCAGTCACCTCGCTTAGTATATTTTCCAGTTTCATCCATTTTCCTGAAAACTTCACAATTTTTCTTTTTTTTCTGTATCTTCTCTGATTGTAATGGAACAAAAACAGGAGGTCACCAGTGAGGAAAAAAAATGTTAGAACAATTATACAAACATATAGAGATTGAACAAGATACTTTTACACCAATGGTGAGTCATGGAAACAATTGGAGATATCCAATTAAAATGGTTTTTGTTTTGTTTTTAATGATAAACATGCTCCAACTTGGCATATAAGCCAAACTGAGAAATCAGAGTGCTTAGAGCAGTAAGTGCTCAGGCTAAAATAAATAAGCAGACTTCAAGTAAACGATCTTACAATGCACATCAAGGGTTTTAGAAAGCAGGAACAGGCCAGTCCCAAAACTAGTAATAACAGCCAAAGCAAAAATAAGTGAAAGGAAGACTGATAGGTGTCTCAGTGGCTAATGGTGCTTATGGTGTAAGCCTGGTGACCTAAATTCGACATCTGAAACTGATGTAAGGGTGGAAGGAGAAAACTAATTCCACAAAGCTGTAATCTAGTCCCACCCCTCATCAAACACATATCATACATACAAAGATACACACACACACACACACACACACACACACACATACAATAATTAACAATAATGTTAAAATACATGTGTGAAATAGACACAAAAAATCACGAAGCCTCAATTGGTTGTTGTGTAAATATGAAAATCAACAACCTTTACCTAGACTAACCGAGGGGGGAAAAGACAACCCCCCAAATTAAATTGAAGATGGAAAAGGAAACATAATTATTAGTATCACCAAACATAAATGATCATTAGGATTATGAAAAACTCTATGTTAACTGATTAGAAAACCAATAGGAAGTTATCAGTTTTTAGATACCTATGCTCTAGCAAAAAACAAACCCCGAGGGATTTGAAACAACTGAATCGACCAGTAACCAGTAACAGGTAATAAGAGAAAATCAGTACTAGAATATCTCACAACAGAAAGCCTGGGACCGAAAGATGGATTCACCACAAGCTTTACCCTTCCCGAATTATTCCAAAGAACTGAAAGGTAAGGAAATATCACTAATACCAGCATTATTCTATTACTAATCCAGACAACAGCGAAAGAGTATCACAGACCAACATTCCTAATGCAGATAGATGCAAACACTTTCAACAAATTACTAGCAAATGAAATTTAGTACATCAGTAAGATCATTCACTGTGATCAGGTCAAATCCATCTTAAGGATGGCTTCATGTATTAAAATCAATAAAGATAATATACCACATCAGAAGAATGAAGGATCAAATAATCATATGATCAGCTGGCAAGGGTCCCAGAAATAAACCTACACTTCTACAGACAATTGGTTTTCAACAAAGGCATCAAAAACATATGTTGCAGAAAAGGCAGCCTCTTTAATAAATGATGCTAAGAAAACTCAGTATCTACATGCAGAGGACTGAAACCTGATTCCCCATCTGTCACTCAGTAGAGGAATTAACTCAAGAGAGATCAAAGACCCAAAGAGAAGGGCTGAAACTGAAACTAGTTAAAGAAAAAGTACAGTAATCTTCCGGGTAGAGCCCCGGGAGCACAGAAACGAAGCAACAACTGACAGGAAAGATTTGTATCAAACTAAAACGTCTCTATAACGGCAAATGAAAAGAAAATTAATACCAAGAGACACCCTACAAAGTCTGTAGAGAATATTTACCAGCTACTCCTCTTGTAGAGGGTGAATAGCCATAATTTTTAAGAAACTCAAACTACTCAAAGGAACAACAACAACAAGAAGTTGCCACCCAGAAGTATATGAAAAAATGCTCAGCGTCTTTAGTCATAAGAGAAATGCAAATTGAAACCATGATGAAATCCCATTTTCCTGCAGTTAGAAGAGCTATCATCCAAAAAGAAGGGGCTGAGGATCCCATTTTCCTGCAGTTAGAAGAGCTATCATCCAAAAAGAAGGGGCTGAGGGTAGAGAGGAGTGACAGAGTATTTGCCTCATATATGAGAAGCTCTGGTGCATGTGCAAACACACACACACACACACACACACACACACACACACACACTGCTGGTAAGGATGCAAGGGGGGGAGTCTATAGTTTTGGTGGGAATGTAAATTAACACAGCCACTAAAGAGGACCACATGGAAGTCCCACCCCCCAAAAATGCCACTACCTACCAATAAAATACCCAGGAATAAACCTCACTGAAAGGTGGAAGAAGACTTCTACATTGAAGACTTTTAAAACGCTGAAAAAAGAAATTGGTACCGTTAGGAGGTGAAAAGACACCCTCCAGACCCCACTCCCATGAATCAGAAGAACCAACACAGTAAAATGGCCATAGAATTGAAACCAATCTATAGATTGAGTAAATTTCCATAGAAGTTTCAATGACATCCTGCACAGAACTAGACAGACTCCCTCAAAATTCTGCTGGGAATGCAAAAGGTCCCAAATAGCTAAGACATCTTGGATGGAAAGAGCAATGCTGGGGTTAACTACAACACTGAATCTCAAATTATATTGCAGACCTATAGTAACAAAACCAGCATGGCACCGGCATGAAAATAGTCATGTAATCTTGTAACCAATGGAATGGAATAAAAGACACAAACAAAGCCATGTGGAGAGAACCACTTGACTTTTGCCATTGAAGAAACAATAGCTCCTTCAATAAATGGAACTGGGAAAACATGGGAAGTTAAGACAAGATTCCTTCTCATCCTGTACAAAAACCAGTTAAAAATGGATCGTGGTCTTAATGTAAAACATGAACCTTTGAAATTGATAGAGGAAAATATTTCCAGATAGAGCAAGGACTTTTTGAAAAGGTCTCTGATAGCCCAGGAACGCACAGTAAGAATCAACAAATAGCATCAAATTAAAAGCCTTCTAAACAGTAAAGGAAATAAGAATGAAGAGGTAAGATACAGAGCACGTGGAAATCTTGGCCATCTGTACGTCTAACAAAGGCTTTATATATAAATAAAAATTAAACACACTCAAATTATCCAATCAATAAACAAATGAATTAGATAGACTGGTCTTAAATGAGGCATAAATGGCCTATTAAATATATGGAAAATTTTCAACATCCTCAGCCATCAGGGAAATGCAAATCAAACCAACCCCGAGATTTTGGCTTACCCCAGCAGAATGGTTATCATCAAGATAGCAAATGACAACAAATGCTGGCCAAGATACAAGGGAACTGAATCCTTACACAGTGCTGGTGGGAATATAATGGGTGCAGCCTCTATGGAGATCAGTATGGAGGAGCTTAATAAATTGAAAGCTGAACTATCATATGCACTAGCTCTATACCACTTGTGGGCTTGTGGGTATTCTCCTCAAGGCCTTAAGTACGCGTACACTAGAGACACCTTCCCATCCATATTTGTGGTGGCACTGTTCACAGTTGCTGAAGCTTTGAATCAACCAAGATGTCTATCAACAGATGAATGGATAAAGGTGGCGTTGTATTTGTACATAAAGAAGTTTTACTCAGCCATGCAAAAGAAGGGGATTGTATCGTTGGCCAGGAAATGGATGAACTGGAGGTTATCATGTTAAGCAAAATAAGCCAGCCTCAAATTCCTTGTATTTTAAACTCTAGACTGTAATATATATGTACATATATTTAAATGTATATAAAAGATGTGAGTTAAGGGACTACTTAGAGAAGGGAGTAGGGTAATGAGGAATAAGTATTAACAAATTACAATGCCAAACATGAAAAAGTGTTATAACTGTACCCGTTACTTTACATGCTCATTTAAAATGCAATTTAATCAAACTAAAAATAGATTTTCAAATGATCCCTCTATCCGGTTGCGGCAAATATTTTTAAAATGCCTAAAGCTTTTAACCCAGTCTTGCGTTCTTGTGCCGCACGCCGCACTAGTCTCTAGAGTTAGGTCTGGCGCCCGTGGGGCCATATGGAACTAATCATAATTTATCTCTGGTTAGTATCTCTCCTGGCAGCTCTCTGGTTTCAGCTACCCAGTGAAATCAAGACTCAATAAACTGCACCCCAACAATCAGATTTATATGTTAAATTCTCAATCCACAATACATCCACACAATAAACTCACAACCAATTGATAAGGATATAAACTGCCCATCTAGATAAGTTAAATTGACCTATAGAAATCCATCCCTTAAGAAATATGCATAACTACCTAGGGCCATTTAAGATCACCTGGGTCTGAGTCATCCTTCTTTGTGGCCATCTTGATTCTCCCCCTTTTCCTTCCCCTTCTCTCATGCCTTACAAAAGCTTTGTCCCTGTCTTATTTTTTTTACTGTCCAATCATGGCCTTGACCATATTGTGCCAGCCCTCACTTGCATAATGACATCAGCCTACACTCCACCCTTTCTGTCCAATTTAAAAAAAAAAAAACAACAACAACTTTTCTCTTAAATGTAAGCTGAGCACAAACTACTATCATTTTGTAATTTATAAAGCACAAAATACACCTAACACCCAGTCCAACAGTATATCAGTTAAACAGAACATTTAATTATCTATTCCAGCCTGAGAAAGGCTTAAAGTCCATGTTATATCCTGGCTAGCTTGTATATTATCTGATAACTATCTAATTAAATATGTCTTCTCAAAGCCTGGGTAGGCTGTGAGACTATAACTAGTTTCAACCCCATTAGAAATCTGAGGACGATCAATATCTGAACATATAGGAAGCCTAACATGGCTTCCCGAACTGAGGCAGGGTGAAGAGACAATTGTCTACTTGCACAGTCCCCTCTTACTTAGAAAATAAAACTTTCTCAGGCTGAAAAGCTTCCATTTTTAGTGGATTCTTGCCTAACACATTGGTTCACCACCTATTGTGGTAAATACTTAAAAAATTAGTGAACCCTTTTAACCCGCTGTAGCTCCAGTACGGTAGGGCCACATGGCACTGCGAGTTACTTTTATCTCAGTGACTCCACGCTACCCCCAAGTACTCTCTGATCCAGGCAATCCGCAAGCCATTCTGTATATTTGTATATGTATATTTCTAAGATATATTATAATATATATTTCTGTACACACACATAAACACACACACACACACACAAGAATACTTGTGCTTATTGTAGCATATTCACAATCACTAAGACATGGACTCAACCCGGCATCTATCAACAGATGAGTGGATCAAATAAATATTCTATATATACATAATAGTATTATCTATCCATAAGCAACAAAATCCTATCATTTAAGCCAAATTGATAGAATTGGTCGTTTAATCTTAAATGGGAGAAGCAAGTCAGAGAAAGGCAAGCAGTGCATGTTCTGTCTTCCGTGGAAGCCAAAAAGCAACCGCTAGAGCATAGAAGGGGAGAGGAGGACAGAAAAAGGGAAGTGGTCTTTGATCGGTACATGCTGTGTTCATGTATGAAAATACCACACTGAACCCTGTTCCATTCTTAAAGAAAGAAAAGAAAGACAGAGACAGAAAGAGCACCCAGATAAGTAGATAAGTGGAAGACCTGAGGTATAGATTGGAGAGACTTAGGGCATGCACAGTCAAAGTTCCGGAACAGAGCAGAACAGGCAAAGAAATGCCAATGAACCAATATGGAGGTGAGGAAGGTCCAAACTAACATATACAAGGGCCACCATTAGAATAAAGTACAAAGCCTGGGTCTTGGAATGAGAGCGGCTCAGTGGTAGAATGTGCGTTTAGCATTCACAAGGCTACTCATTTGCACATACATATCCATAAACGGAAATAAAGACATAATTACAAAATAATAATAACATATATAAAGAGCCCATTACCCATATCCTATTTATTGGTATTTAGTAGAATCATAATTATGTATTCATAATTTGATTAGCTTTTTGTATATGGACAGATGCATAGGGTAGACATATGTGTAAATGTATGTGTACATTCTTCAGAAGTCATATAACTTATATGTCCTGGAGTCACTAATTAGGCTGGTCTGGCTGGCCAGGGAACCCCAAAGATCCATTTGTTCCAAGTCCGTAGTTACAAGCACACTCTAGCATGCTTGGCTTTATGTAGGTTTTGGGGCAACATGTTTTAAGGAAAAGTTAACGTTACTGAGTATTTTAAGTTCTTTACGTTATTTAATATTTTAAGCGCTGAAATATTTTTATGCTTGTATGACAAGCACTTTACTGACTGAGCTAGTTCTCAGCTCTGATTGGCTTGAAACAAAAACTACCCGTTTCCATTTTGCTAAACAAGTATGTGTATATCTATTTTCCTTCAAAGATATATTCATGAAATGTAGCTTTCTATGTAAAACCTTTAAGAGGCTACATGTTGTTGTTGTTGAATAGAATTAGGCAAAGACAGGAGCACGATGCTATGGGCAGCTGTGAAGTTTTTCATACTCAGGAGTGTGGCGGCTGCATCCATAACTAAGCACTGGATGGTGATTATTAAGACAGGAGCCCCCACGTTTCCTCCTGACACCGTAACTCAGTCCTACCTCAACTTCTCCTCATTTCTGTGTGAGAACGCAACACTCAAAGGGCTTAACAAAAGACATAGTATCATGTCCTTAAAACTTCCACAGTCTTATTTGGAACTTGCCAAAACCTAAGAAGTTTGTTCCAGACAGGGACAATGTTGAAGCTACCACTATATCTAAAAGTCATTGTTTAAAGTTTTAACCTTCTGGTCTCATAGAATTCTTTCATCTCTTCTGGGAGAAAACCTCCATGGTGATTTTTACTTAAAAAAACAAATCCACGTAAAAGGCTTAAAAAACCAGGCTGTGTTATTTACACACTAGACCAATTTGCTTCAAAGAAAACAATCTCCTCAGGATGCTGCTGTGACATTCTATGAGAGGAGATGGTTCCATTTGAGAGACGGAACAACTGATCCTCTGGTTAAGCACACATCTTATGACGACATGTAAAGATGAACAACAAAATGGTGGTAATCACCCACACGCACATTACTGAACACTTATTATGTACCAAACATGGTGCTGTGTGTGTACTATATTGTTGAATATTTAGTGCCAACTTGCAAATGTAGATGTTGAGTCCTGAAGAGCTCATACAAGGGAACAAGGACTCAGAGTCACAGTCTCTGATGGACCTACGTAGAACTCAAGCTCACGCTGTCACTGTCTGACTCCAAAGCCCTGCTCTGCTGCAGGACACCGAGCTGCCCTTCATGAGGGAGTGAGGAACTACAAAAGCCTTGCCTTTAGAGATGCAAACTCAGGACAGTTTGTACACTGTGCTATTACCTTCTCTCCCTTACATGCCCATCTGCTAAGTAGTCCCTCTGACGCCTTCTCTCTGGCCCATTCTCGTCTTTCCAGCTCTCAAAGTCCCTTCGAACTGCATTACCTTCTCAACACTCTTTCATTGCTTCCATGTGGGATTTTTAGCCACCTCTTTGGTTGCCTCATGCCCACAAGATGACTGCTCCACCCAAGCCACCATGTTCCCATTGAAGGAAGGGCGCAGGAGGAGCAGCTGTCAATGAGCCCTCCTGGCACACATCTCTCTTCTTTGGAAAGGGGGAACTTCTCAACCCAGCCCACCAAGAGATGACTTTATAGCATGTAGTTGCCAGGACTACAGAAGACAGATAACGTAACCAGGGAAGACAGTTCTTTCAGTTAGAAAACTAAAACAAACTATAGTTAGAGGTAGTTAAGGAGAAAGAAGTTACCTTCAGAGTGGCTGATGACTACGTGTTATTCCATCATTAGAACATCTTGAAGACTCTTAGTCAAAGGCTCTATCCCCAAATGGACACTCAATGGTGAGAATAAGAGAGGCCACAGTGATTTCCCAATGTTATGGGTACCTCGTTGGCGCTATAAAAAGCCCTGTAGTATCTCATACATTAAGTATGAAATTATCACTGTAGATGGCAAGCAGGGCTCATTTCTGACACCATTCTGATCGACTGATTGGTTGGCTGATATTGATACCATCTTGACTGACATGAACAACATTCAGATTTGGTCGTATTTCATTCCTGTGAGACATTACACTTCCTGTGGGAGTCAGTTGGCTGAGCATCACAGCTTTTCCAACCATTTCTGTAAGGGATGGCTGACCCCAGTACAGAAACCCAACAGGAAGAGGCACAGGAAGTGAAGCTTACATTTGATATTTTGCTAGCAAGATGGACAGAAGATCAGTTAGGGTGGAATGCGAAACCACGGGCTTAAGTAGACCCTGTTACTTCCTCTTACAGTAGAAACAATAAAGTTCGAGCATGACACTGTTGGCTTGAGGTCTGCAAGCTCGCCTGAGTCTTTTACCAATCCTTACGCATGCTGCCTTCAAATATCCACAACATTTCCTGGTCTGGTCTTGGCTGTCATCTGTACTGTTCCCAACCCACCCCTACTTGTCTAAATGGCCTTTGGAACACACATTTTGGAGTCATAAGTTCAGAACACAGAAAGAATTGCTGGACTGAGGGATAGTCTGAAATTTAGCCAAAGTCATCATGGAAGCCAGCAGTAGTTCCAACTTACAGCAATAGCATCAGCTGGAACAATAAATCTGATGACATGCGCAGTCACCACTTACAGAATGGCCTCTTGGAGGTCCCTAATGATCCTTGACTTCTGCTATCCATGCTCCTTACAGTGCAGAAATGATTTATGTTTCTCAGGGAAGGCTTGCTGGGAGGGCAGCCGGCTGCAAGTCATAAGATCACTTAAACAGTCCTCTGGAGAGATCCGCATGGTGATGGACCAAAGCCTCCAGCTGAAACCCAGCGTCAACTTGCCTACCATCTTAGAAGCAGAGCCTCAGGTCCCCAAGCTTTCGAGTGAGGGCTCCTTCCCAAGTGTTTTTGAACTTGAACCCTTCAATTTTCTCCAATTGTAGCCCTTTTGAAACCATGTAACAGGTGATATCTCCAGTTAATTAAGGCCACCAATTTTAAGTCTCTATTCCATATATCATCTCAATTGATTCAGGGATCAAATGAGAACAGGTATACATCTACTTTCACAGAAGAACTCAGAAGCTCACAGACAATCTCATGGTCACAGTCACATTGTCCACACTAGTAAAGACTAGTCACGTTCTCTGGCCATCTGTTTTCTAGTTTGGGATATCTTCTACTGTGGTCCTCCACTATAGTAGTAGGGTATAAGGAAAGGGACCTCAGTTCTCATTTCAATCCCTGCCCACATTAATGGACCACTGCATTTATAAATACTAGGTTGATTTGCAGCTATGTTAACACCAGTTTTAAATGCTCACTGGGATCAAAGATATTCACCGTATTACCAGGGTCAGGCCAAAGGCAGGAGACATACTTCCTGGTTTGGGTGAGGGAAGTAATACTTGTTTTCTTCAGATATTGTATTACTCATCCCTTTTTAAATGTTCACGGTTTTCAAGAAGAAGCAAAGATTCTGAAGTACGGGGAGTATGATACTCTTCCTCAGGTTCTCTCTTTACATATCACATGGCCACACCTGAAGCCTGCCATCTTACAAAAAGATAACTCAGGAAGTGCTCTCTTCTGATTGCCTTACAGCTCCTCCTTTACTAACTGTGTCAGGGTTTGAAACCCCACTCCCAACCCTGCAGGTTCCTTTAGTAAGAGTCAGCTATAGAAATCGGGGACATGATACATTTTATAGGAAATTCTTGATACATTTTTAGCCAACTCTTACTTAACTTCTCTGTGCCCATTTTCTCTTCTATGAAATGGTGATGTTACCTGCGATATAAGAATAAATTGGGGGGGGGGAGAATCTATGTTTGGACATCAGCACAGAGCCAGACACACAGAAATACCTAATAAATGTGAGCCAAAGATAAAACTACAAAGAAGATACATATGGTGAGCAGTCAGCATTCACCAGGAAGGAAGAGGTCTATGGCTTCCCATCACTTGGCAATAGAACATTCAACAGTATCACATGCCATATTGGCCATGTATTGAAAGATTAGGCTAAGGAGAGAAAAGGGGCACTCGCAGAGGGTGGTGGGAGTGAAACAGCCAGCAGGTAGACAAAGCCAACAAGACAGAAAAAAGAAAATAAGTAGATAATGTGTACACTTAACTCTCATACAGCAGAGAAGCCTTTAACCTTCCCACTGCCCTGGCAAAGAAACTATACACCTGCTCAGTGAGGATAAGGGGATAAAAAAAAGTACATACTCATTGAATGGTCAGCGGAATCATGGTCTACTCACTTGTTGATCTATTACCGGAACTCTTTTCCAAGCCCTCAGGTCCT